>NW_028227261.1:144486741-145172991 GCF_978045245.1 Mus caroli | reverse complement strand
ATGATGAGGATACCCATTGTGTATGAGAGTAGGTGTGTGTGTGTGGGGGGGTGCTCATGGGTATGTTCATGTGCATTAGAGACAAGAGGACAACTTTGAGTTGCCTTAAGCATCATTTATATTTTTCTTGGGTAGAGGAGTGGGAGAGTGGAGAAGTGGGGGTTGTGGGTGAGGGGTGGGAGGGTAGGGAGGCTGGGGGTGTGCAGCACCCCTCACTGACCTGGAACTCAACAAGTTGACTAAACTGTCTCTCTGTCCCCAGTGCTAGGATTAACAGCACACACTATCATGTCTGATTTTTATGTGGAGAAATATCTGAGTATCTATGTCTAAAGATTTGAGCAGAGAAGTAGCAAGAAAGAAGAGTTCAAATGTTGTTTGTTTAAGTCAAATACTGGTATTTTTCTATTTCTGCCCCATTTAACTGTTTAATCATTTATTCAGGGGTTATAGTCTTGCTAGTAACTACCATTGAGAAGAGATCTTTCCCACATGGTTTTAGGGAATTCTCACATACAAAAATGAAGAGATTTTATTCTAAATCATTTCAGTCGTATTTCTTATATAGTCACTGATAACTTTTTAGCACGGATGCCTTTAGAACATTTTAGTTTTGGTTTTTAGAGAATTGCTGATTAGCTTTTTCAGACTCTTATCACTGCTTTTTTAAAAAACTATGAATTAAGGCTGTTTTGAGCCACAAATTAGATTTTTTTTTTCCTCAATGTCTTTACGCTTAGATAATATCTGTTGTCTAGCCATGTACAAGGAATGGAATGCACATATTAGTCTATAATCATGCAGTATTTCAGTTCAATTCAAACTTTCTCTGTGTAAAAATGACTCATCTTCTGAGCTTCAGGGGAAATTGAATAATTACACTCATGCCACCTCATCCAGTTAAACACTTATGCTCAGGCTAAGCGTGGAAGGCACCTGAAAGTCTATTTTTCATATTCTAACATACAAATGGATATAACTATTCCCTGATTACATTTTTAAAAATCCTTGGCTCACAGCTAAGGCAGCCCCCATTGATTCTTGGATGCCTCCCTCAACCCAGGCCTCTATCTTGTCCTGGAGATGCTCCCACCTGCTCGTTCCCATCAGTTGTAGATTTCCATTTGTTTTCATGACCATCTGGCCCTCTCTCCTGCCCTTCCCTACACCTGATCCTGAAACCCCCATTCCCCTCACCACCCCTGCCCTCCTTGTTCCTTGCTTCCATCTGCCTCTTATGACTATTTTATTCCCCCTTCTAATTCAAGCTTCTTTGATTGTGCCTTACTTCTTGTTTAGCTTCTCTGAGTCTATGGAGTGTAATGTGGTACTTATAAATATGGCTAATATCTACTTATAAGTGAGTACATGCCATACATGTCTTTTGGAACTGGGTTAGCTTACTCAGATGACATTATAAGGTTCTATTCATTTGCCTGCAGAACTCATGATATCATTGTTTTTTAATAGCTGAATAGTATTCCATTGTGTAGATGTACCACATTTTCTTTATTTTTCTTCAGTTGAGGGACATCTAGGTTCTTCTCAGTTTCTGGCAATTACAAATAAAGCTGCTATTAACATAGTTGAGCAAGTGTCCTTGTAAGACATTAGAGTATCTTTTTAGCATGTGCCCAGGAGTGGTATAGCTAGATCTTGAGCTAGAACTATTCTCAGTTTTCTGGGAAACCACCAAACTGATCTCCAGAGTGCTTGTACAAGTTTGTACTCCCACCAGCAATGAGGAAGTGTTTCTCTTACTCCACACCCTCACCAGTATGTGCTACCTGCAACTGACCGGGATAAGGAAATGGGGAGGGGCACCTCCAGGATAAGACAGAGATCTGGGAAAAGGGAATCACCCAAGAATCAATGTAGCTGTAACTGACTACATTGCGGATATGGAACCTGAAGAGGCTACCTCCTATAGCCAGGCAGGAACCCCAGTGGAGGGATAGAGACACCAACCTACCCACAAAATTTTCAACCCAAAATTTATCCAGTCTATAAGAAATGCAGGCACAGAAGATGGAGCAGTGGCTGAAGGAATGGCTAACCAAAAACTGGCCCAATGTGAGACCCATCCATGGACAAGCACCAATTCCTAACACTATTAATGATACTCGGTTATGCTTGCAGACAGGAGCAAGTTGTCCTCTGAGAGGCTCCACCTAGCAGCTGACTCAGACAGATATAGACACCCACAAACAGGACTAACCAGGACCCTTGGGGCTCTCAGAATCTGAACCACCAACCAAAGAACATACACAGAATGAATATAGGCCTCCATGCACATATGTAGCAGATGTGAAACTTGGTCTTCATGTGGGTCCTAGAAAGCTGGAATAGGGGCCTGTATGTAGTGTATGCTCTAGCTGGGCTGCCTTGTGTGGCCTCAGTGGGAAAGGAAGCACCTAGCCTCACAGAGACTTTAAGTACCAGGGTGAGGGGATACCCAGGGGCCCCACCTGCTCAGAGGAGAAGGGGAGATGGGATGGGGAAGGGATTGTGGGATCGAGTGAACAGAAGGGGGGCCCAGTGAGTAGGATGTAAAATGAATAAGTAAAATTAAATTAAATTAAATTAAAAGTTCTTCCCTCAGATGGAGTTCCAGCACTGAGAGATGAAGTACACCCAGGCCCCTATCCCTAACCCAGAATCTAGCTCCAATTGATAACAGCTCACAAAGGAAAACTTAGTTTTCTCCAACAAAGACTCACTTTTAAGGGCAGGCTCCATGTCCAGCAGTAGACGACCAACAAGAAATTAACTCAATGGCATTTTGGGAGGTTCCTGACTCAAAATGATTTGTCTGGGCATTATTTTTTTGTTCTTTCTTTCCTTTTTTAAATTCATTCATCCATTTATTCTTTCTTTCTTTCTTTCTTTCTTTCTTTCTTTCTTTCTTTCTTTCTTTTTTCCTTTGCTTATTTCTTCTTTTGGTCTTTGATAATCTAAAAGCTCTTGACTTATAACAAGAAAGGATCTTATCAGCCATAATGTTGTCTATTCATGGATGATTTTAGAGACTCACATATCCAGTGTTAAGAATATTACACCAAAACCATTTACTCCTTGCTTTCCAAGATGTTAAGTCTGCATAACTGCCACTAGGGACAATGTCTTGAATTTCTGAATCTGATCCCAGATTGCCTGAGGGTCTGATATCTATAGTTTGGATATTGTTTAAGTATGTGTCCCAAGGCTTCATAAACTGAAAGCTTGCTGCTTCCTCACAGTGGTCTTTTTCCATTGTTGTGATATAATAATAATCCAGAAAAAGCACCTTAATGGAGAAAGGGTTTGTCTTGGATTATAATTACAAAGGGATGCCATGGTAGTTTAAATGAAAATAGAACCCATAGACTCATATATTTGAATGATTGCTCTCTAGTTGGTAGAAATGGCTAGAAGGTATGGCCATATTGGAAGAGGTGTCTCACTGGGGATAGGCTTTGAAGTTTTAAAACCTCACACTGTGCTCAAAATGTGCCCCCCATGTGTGTGTGCATGTATGTGTATGCATGTGTGTGTATCTGTGTGTGTATGTATGTATGTATGTATGTGTATATGTGTATATGTGTATATGTGTCTGTCCACCTCCCTCTCTCTCCCTCCATTCATTCTCTCTCTCTCTCTCTCTCTCTCTCTCTCTCTCTCTCTCTGCCTCATTCATGCTTGTGGTTGAAATATAAGCTCTCAGCTACTACTCCAGTGTCACACCTGACGGCCTGCTGCCATGCTCTTGGCGATGATGGTAATGGACTACTCTCTGGAACCAGAAGCCCACAATCAAACGCTCGATTTTATAAGTTGCCTTGGTTATGATGTCTCTTTGCAGCCATAGAAAAGTAAGACAGATGTGTCATGGGGGAAGATGAGGCAACAGGAAGGAAAAGCTTGGTGGCGGAAACAGGAGGCTGGCAGGTCACATTTTGGTCACTCTCAGGAAACAGAGAGAGTTAGCAGAAAATAGACCCAAGCTCCAAAGCCACAAAGCCCACACCATGAACCCACTTCCTTCAGAGAGGTTCCACCCCCTAAGTGTTGCACAATTTTCCAGATAGTACAACTAGTTGGGGAGCTAGTGTTCAAATACATGAGTCTATGTGAGGACATTTGCCATTCAAGCCATAGTAATTGTGATATCAGGAGACAGAGTGAGTGGTGTAGTGAAACTTTTAAGATGTGAAGTTTAGCCGGGCATGGTGGTGCATGCCTTTAATCCCAGCACTCAGGAGGCAGAGACAGGCGGATTTCTGAGTTCGAGGCCAGCCTGGTCTACAAAGTGAATTCCAGGACAGCCAGGGCTATACAGAGAAACCCTGTCTCGAAAAACCAAAAAAAAACCAAAAAAAAAAAAAACAAAAAAAAAGTGAAGTTCAATGTAACATGACTATGTCATTGAGGACATTACCTTTCAAGAGATTAAGGAGTTCTTTTGGACCCCAGCTTGTTCCCATAGAGTTGTTAATGAAACAGCTCTGATCTTTCTGGATCTCTGTCTCAGCATCTCTTCTATAGATTCTCACATGATGCTCTCCACCATAATGTGATGCAGTATGGGCAGGGAGCAGGCCTTCAATAGAGTTAGCACCATGCTCTTTGCACTTTTGGTATCCAGGTATTCAGCCCAAGGTATCTTCTCACTGCAATGGAGAAATGAACCATTATAAGTGGTGAATGAGTTTTCTTGTATTCAATGTGACTTTGAGTATTATCAGTTAGGGTCTGAAGACAGTCCCTGAGATCATTACATAAAATACAAATATAGCATGACCCAGCAGTGAATCAAACTATTTGCTTATGTGAACTGAATTTTACACATTATGAAACAATGAGAAAATTAATGATAAAGTACACCAGACAGTAAGGTGCTTTCTAAATGTAAAGAAGTGTTTTATAATTTTAAATGGTAGCATATCCACTGACTCAAATCATACCTAACACAAGTCTTTACTTGTTGACGTTTTAGACACTGCCCTGTGAGTTACTGCCTACAGTAAGGTTTCATTTTGCTTCACAATACATTATGCTATAAAGTTGCTGTGCAGAAGGTCTAACTGTGGCAATATTATAAACTTTAATGAAGAAGTATAGTTTATAGTATGCTCAGGAAACTTTAATGAAATCTCTACTTCCTGCAAGCACTGTTCTTGGTTCTTAAGGAATTCCTGCTGTTTTGGAAGGAGAAAGATGAGCATACAGCAGAGCGTGCTACCTCCTGCATTTGCCAACAAATGTTGAGGACAGGGATTCAGTCACCATGGTGCCATGTGCACCATATGAGTCAAAGAGTCCATGTTTGCAAAGGCATGCTAATGAGGATGTTGCTCAACCTCGTTGTTTCACACATGAGAGTAAGAGTGATTTGATGCTGTCTTTCTTCCACTGGATGGTTTTAGCTCCCTTGTCAAAGATCAAGTGACCATAGGTGTGTGGGTTCATTTCTGGGTCTTCAATTCTATTCCATTGGTCTACTTGTCTGTCACTATACCAGTACCATGCAGTTTTTATCACAATTGCTCTGTAGTACAGCTTTAGGTCAGGCATGGTGATTCCACCAGAGGTTCTTTTATCTTTGTGAAGAGTTTTTGCTATCCTAGGTTTTTTGTTATTCCAGATGAATCTGCAGATTGTCCTTTCTAATTCGTTGAAGAATTGAGTTGGAATTTTGATGGGAATTGCATTGAATCTGTAGATTGCTTTTTCAACAAATGGTGCTGGTACAACTGGTGGTTATCATGTAGAAGAATGCGAATTGATCCATTCCTATCTCCTTGTACTAAGGTCAAATCTAAGTGGATCAAGGAACTCTACATAAAACCAGAGACAGTGAAACTTATAGAGGAGAAAGTGGGGAAAAGCCTCAAAGATATGGGCTCAGGGGAAAAATTCCTGAATAGAACAGCAATGGTTTGTGCTGTAAGATTGATAATTGACAAATGGGACCTCATAAAATTGCAAAGCTTCTGTAAAGCAAAAGACACCGTCAATAAGACAAAAAGACCACCAACAGATTGGGAAAGGATCTTTACCTATCCTAAATCAGATAGGGGACTAATATCCAATATATATAAAGAACTCAAGAAGGTAGACTCCAGAAAATCAAATAACCCCATTAAAAAATGGGGCTCAGAGCTAAACAAAGAATTCTCACCTGAGGAATATGGAATGGCTAAGAAGCACCTGAAAAAAATGTTCAGTCTCCTTAATCATCAGGGAAATGCAAATCAAAACAACCCTGAGATTCCACCTCACACCAGTCAGAATGGCTAAGATCAAAAATTCAGGTGACAGCAGATGCTGGCGAGGATGTGGAGAAAGAGGAACACTCCTCCATTGTTGGTGGGATTGCAAGCTTGTACAGCCACTCTGGAAATCAGTCTGGCAGTTCCTCAGAAAACTGGACATAGTACTACCGGAGGATCCAGCAACATCTCTCCTGGGCATATACCCAGAAGATGTTCCAACTAGTAAGAAGGACACATGCTCCACTATGTTCATAGCAGCCTTATTTATAATAGCCAGAAGCTGGAAAGAACCCAGATGCCCCTCAACAGAGGAATGGATACAGAAAATGTGGTACATTTACACAATGGAGTACTACTCAGTTATTAAAAAGAATGAATTTATGAAATTTCTAGGCAAATGGATGGACCTGGAGGGCATCATCCTGAGTGAGGTAACACAATCACAAAGAAACTCACACAATATGTACTCACTGATAAGTGGATATTAGCCCAGAAACTTAGAATACCCAAGATATAAGATACAATTTGCAAAACACATGAAACTCAAGAAGAACCAAGACCAAAGTGTGGACACTTTGCCCCTTTTTAGAATTGGGAACAAAATACCCATGGAAGGAGTTACAGAGACAAAGTTTGGAGCTGAGACAAAAGGATGGACCATCTAGAGACTGTTATATCCAGGGATCCATCCCATAATCAGCCTCCAAATGCTGACACCATTGCATACACTAGCAAGACTTTGCTGAAAGGACCCAGATATAGCTGTCTCTTGTGAGACTATGCCAGGGCCTAGCAAACACATAAGTGGATGCTCACAGTCAGCTATTGGATGGATCACAGGGCCCCCAATGGAGGAGCTAGAGAAAGTACCCAAGGAGCTAAAGGGAACTGCAACCCTATAGGTGGAGCAACAATATGAACTAACCAGTACCCCGGAGCTCGCATCTCTAGTTGCATATGTATCAGAAGATGGTCTAGTCGGCCATCAGTGGAAAGAGAGGCCGATTGATCGTGCAAACTTTATATGCCTCAGTATAGGGGAATGCCAGGGCCAAGAAGTGGGAGTGGGGGGAGGGGAGTGGAGGTAGAGGGTACGGGGGACTTTTGGGATAGCATTGGTAATGTAAATGAGGAAAATACCTAATTTTTTTTTTTTAAAAATGATCTTTAAAAACTAAAAAAAAAAAAAGAGAGAGAGAGAGAGAGAGTGATTTAGTGCTTAAATGTCACTTAAAGCAGAACTGGAACTTAAGCTGTTCTCCTTAGCTTAGTGTCTCATTGACACAGAATACTTAATGAAAGCAACTCAAGGAAGGGCGCGCTTATCCCTGGCTCACAGTTCTAGGGAATGAAATCTATCATCAAAAACATATGATGTTGGCTGACAAAGTAAAAGTGAGATTTCAGTGTCCTGAATTTGCTAAGTCCTTAGCAGAAGTTGCTGCCTTCTAGTCCTGGGGAACTTCTTGAAAAGCTCTTCTGAAGCCCTTGCCTGCTGTGCCTCCAAGGCCACAACAAACGTGAAACAGTGCTCTGTCTGCCATCTCAAGTGTTGATTCCCATGGACTTGTCGCCTTCATTCTGGCTTCTCCTAAGAAATCAGATCTCTCCTGCATGTAATTCTCCTAGGATAGAACTTTAGGCTTTGTGTTCCTCAGTTTTAGCTGGTTTATCACTTATGAGTCTCAAAGAAGAGAGACAGAGAAAGACAAACCCTGAGGATAGGTACTCCAGGTATTTTTTAGTTGGTGATAAACCCGAGACTGAAGTACCAGGAGTTCAAGATTACATTCCCTAGAACTGTGAGCCATCAAAACATAGAAATATCAGCAGCCCAGATGATGCCTTGCTGGTCATGGGGCTGCAATGATTGCATTCAAGTGAACTGAGTGTATTTTACTGAAAATTAATGTTTCACAAGAATCACTTGAAAGCTTTGAAAAAAGTACATTATGCCCTACAAAGACCAGAAAATCTTAATTTCTGATTTAACATGCATTAAAGATGAATACGTGAATATACATATTTAGCATACATTTAATATATATTAAAGATATACAACACATGAGCACTCATATACACATACATATTTTTACAAGTCCATGTCTATAAGTGGTATAGGTAATATGCTAAGAAACATTATGGAGCAAACGAGATTCAAAGGAGAAATCAGAAACTTTCATGTAAGTTTATTCTTTTAAGAAGTTGCAGATTGCAATTGTGTGGCCAGGCTTTCTTTCCGTGCTTTCTTGCTTCTTCATAAAGCCATCTCAATGCAATACAGAATCCTAAGACTAGAGAGCCTGGCAGTATATCAGTGTCAGCTTGTACATAGGAAGTCTACCCTGTCAGCATCAGGAACTTGTCTCAAGAATAAATATTTATAAGTTCTAAATAATTAGGCCTGATTGATGTCTCATAATCAAAATGAGCTGGAGAGAAAATGACTCACTGACATGACTGTTTGCATTAAGCACTCTGAAGTAATATATTGCAATATATTCTGTAGTTTAAAATATTACTTCCTTGAAACTAAGATATCCTGAAAGAGCAAAGTTCATTTTGCTAAACCATTTTCTTTTCATGTGTCAGTTGTAATCATGGCCTCTTATGATTTTAGATACACTACACAATCTTTATTCAATATTTAGAAAAAGAAAAATTTGCCATGATCTCATTGTTAACATTGTGGCTCATTCTCATCTGGTGCTTTTAAATTATATATACACATGTAGAATTTTTCTTCTTTTCTTTCTTTTTATGTTTACAAAATCATGCTGGAAAGGCTAAGCAAATGTAACTGTAAATTACATGTATGCATTCTTTATACAAAGAGTAATATACATACCATATATATTATATATGATTTAATAGTTCTATATTTAAGTAAACTTATTAAAATACTCAATAAAATAGAATATACTTTCTGAGGCTTTGTTGTTTTCTTTTTCCTTGATCCACTAATAATCCATGAACAATCTTGGTTACATCTGAACCTGGTCATCCATCATCCGCCTCTGAACACTCAGCGATGTGTAAATAGTAGTTAAACTCTAGCACTGTTCTATTTTGCTTTCTGTTGCTGTGATAAACACCATGAGCAAAAGCAACGAGGGGAGGGAGGGGTTTATTTGGCTGACACGTTACAGTCTTTCATTGAGGGACGGCAAGGCAGGAACCTGGAGGCAGGAACTGAAGCTGAGACCATGAACGAAAGCTGCTTACAGGCTTGCTTAGATTGATTTCTTTTATAGACCATGGTCACACACACATCTAGAAGTGCTACCTTCCTTATCAGTTAGCAATAAAACCAAAAATGTCCTCTACAAGGACACCTACAGGTCAATCTAATGAGGGGATTCCTCAAGAATCTTTCTTCCCAGATGTCTCTAGTTTATGTCAAGTTGGCAGAACTCACCCGCACGAGCACCTTTTCTCCACACGCCACATTCTGATCTTTCTTCATGCAGCCCCTCTTGATGTGGTGCCTCCCCACCCGACTGAGCTTTCACTCTGCTGGACTTCCCTTGCTCTTCCTACTAGTCCTTGTTCCCTGTTCATCTCCTTCAGCAGTGGATCAGATGTACAGTTCATATCTACGATTCCAAAGTGTCATTTCCCATGACATCTTGTCTCCCCATCCAGAGCCAGGAGATCTGCCTGTGTCAACATGTACATACTGCTCAGATCCAGCCTTCATGCTACAGAACAGGTTCTGAGTAAGCCCACAGGGTTCTCAGCAATGCCAGAGTCCTCTCTAGACTTGCATACCATTCCAAACTCTGCCCTCCTTAACCTTTCTGGCATCTACCTCTTGTACTTAGCAGATGCCATTTCTTCCTACGTCGCAGTAGGGCAGTGTTGTTGAACTCCTTCATTTCCTTCCTTGTCACAGTAATGAATACACACTCTTATGAACTCATGCATACTTCTCTGTTGCCTTCCCTTAAAGGAGAAATGCTTCTCTTGTAAAGACCCTGTCCCTTGCCCCTGCACCAGCACCTTTACTCTAACAAATATCATTTCCACATGTTTCCTTGGCTCCCCTTCTCCTAGTCCTTCCTTCGCACCAGTGGTTCCAAAGCTGGATGTTTTAGAGTCCTCAAGAAAGCTTGCAAAAAAGCATCAGTTAAATCAGCCTCAGCCATGTAGCCAGGAACACTGCTCTAAGCTGAAACGTGTGGACTTCACCATCTGAATGTACTCTGTTCTTCAGTACGTGAGGACCCTTTCCACTTCCTTCGTACCTATTCCACTTATGACCATTTTTCTCAGGAACAGCTATCTCTATTCATTGCCTCTTTCATTACTGCCTTACTTCTATGACAATTCTTATGAATTGCTATAACAACTGCTAAGTAAGACTTAGTTTTGCTGCCTAGTCCATGCTTTGACTTGTGTTCCTAAAACAAAGAGCTTCCCTACTGTGAGCAGTTTCTTTCATATGTCATTGTTTTCCATGGCTTCTGTTACCACAGCTAGCCTGGTGACAAAATGAGTATACTTAAAGTTGCAACCCTGTGGTGCTAAATGCCTTTCTGAACATCGGTATTTCAAAAAAAAAAATTATAAAGTGTGTTTGTGAAATAAAGGAGCATCCCTCATAAGTGCAAATCCAAAGAGAGTGAAATGTGTCAACACACGGTAAGCTTTAATGTTCTACTGAGCAAACATGGGTTCTTTTCAAAGGTTTGTTCCCAACACATTGCTCAACACAGCTCCTTGATGTTTGCTTTTATAACTACAGAGTACTCTTTCCTTCCTCAGAGCTTTCCCTACCCAAGCTACCTTCTATTAGCAGCTGTCAGCCAGCAAGAAAATGTTAGGTGGTATTTAAGTATACTAAATAAAGAGAGGATTCCAATACCATACTCCCCCCAAGATCCCAAACTGCCATGGCCCCAGTAAAATCCACCACTGAACACAGAAGCAAGCTCGAAGCATGAAACCTCAAGATGCCTCCTCATGGAAGGACATGGGGTAAGTGTGGCTACTGGGTATGGATAGGTACTGGGGGGCGAGGAAAAGACCAGGGGATGAGTGTACACAGTAAAATCTTGCTGTTTGGGGCTTAAAATGAGGCATACAAAAGGTGAAAACAAACTGAAATGATACATACAGACAGTGGAACAAGAAGCACTTATATCTGTCATTACACTAAGTAAAGAAACTAGATATGCCTGCTAAAAGCAAATATTGATAGATGTTTACATTTTACAAAGGACACACCTAAATATATGGGACAGATACAAAGGTCGAAGTAAAAGGATAGTAATAACATGGCAGAAAGTTACTAGCCGGTGGCTGATGTCCTTCTGGTGGTGTTAAGACAAAGGAATGATTTCCATAGCTGAATAGTAATAAAAATTTCAAGTCACTAAACATGGAATAAAACCTTTAAAATATATGAGAGCAAATAAACACAGTAGTATTGAGAAATTTGCCATCATAATGGGAAGTTCAACTTCTCCTAATTACTGAAGCAGACAAAAAACGTGTATAAGGAAGTCACTTAGTTGGGGTGTGCATTGCTGTGGTGAAACACCATGACCAAAAGTTTGCGAAGGAGAGAGTTTATCTGACTTACACTTCTGCACCGTAGTTCATCACTGAAGGAAATTAGTACAGGAACCAAACAGAGCGGAAACTGGAGGCAGGAGCTGATGCAGAGGCCATGGGGGGGGGGGCGGGGGCGGGAACGGGGTGCTGCTCCTCTTGGCTTGCTCAGCCTGCTTTCTTATAGAACCCAGGACCACCAGCCCAGGGATGGAACTACCCAGAATGGGTTGAGCTCTCCACCATAAATTACTAATTTAAAAAGAAAAAATGCCTTACAGACGGATCTCATGGAGGTATCTTCTCAGTTGAAGTTTCCTCCTTTCAGATAACTTGAATATGTATGTCAGGTTGACATAAAACTAGCCAGCACTGAGATGAAAGGATGGACCATCCAGAGAGTGCCCCACCCAGGGACCCATCCCATTATCAGCCACCAAACGCAGATACAATTGCATACACCAGCAAAATTTTGCTGAAAGGACCCTGATATAGCTGTCTCTTGTGAGGCTATGCCAGTGCCTGTCAAACACAGAAGTGGATGCTCACAGTCAGCTATATGATGGAACACAGAGCCCTCAATGGAGGAGCTAGAGAAAGTACCCAAGGAGCTGAAGGGGTCTGCAACCCCATAGGTGGAACAACAATATGAGATAACCAGTACCCCCAGAGCTCATATCTCTAGCTGCATATGTAGCAGAAGATGACCTAGTAGGCCATCATTGGGAAGAGAGGCCCCTTGGTATTGCAAACTTTATATGCCCCAGTACAGGGGAACACCAGGGCCAAGAAGTGGGAGTGGGTGGGTAGGGGCGCGGTGTGGGGGGGTGGAAAGGGTATAGGGGACTTTCGGGATAGCATTTGAAATGTAATGAAGAAAATATCTAATAAAAAATTTGGAAAAGAAAAACTAGCCAGACCATAAAGACAGACCTAATTTCCAAAACAATAAATTTGACTTGGTGAGCTTTAAATCATCTAACAGGTACAAGTTAAAGAGTTAAAAGTTAAAGAGGCAATTACATAATCATATATTAAGTCTGAATATATCTGGAACCAAGATGGCCTGTTAGCACACCTATAAAGGTGGCACTTTGAAGGTTGCACAGTTGAGTGCTATGAGCCCAGGGCCAGCAGGACTACAGAGGAAGACCCTGTCTCAAAGATAGCTAAAATTATTCAAGAGCCCAATTTATATACATCTGTACATTAAGATCAGCTTAAGTTGACAGACAATAGAAGGTCGCTCAGAGGATCCTAATGTAGTCAAACTAGTTTCCTCTGTTCATAGCTTATACAAGCACCTGCCACAGTCAATGCTTAACTCTCTATGTAGTATTACTGCACAGATTAGATTAAAATAGTACTGCTAACTAATTTTCATGCTTTATTCAGAATACCTTACATATTACTCTGATGTTTCTTTTCTGTTGCAGGATCCAATCCAGGGCAACACATTTATTTTATTAGCATCATGTATTTCTGAGAGTTCCTCAGATTTCTTTTGATAATATTGAAGACTACTAGTTATGTGTTTTTAGTATGCCCCATTGTTAGAATTTGCCTGATATTTTCTTTTGAGTAGATTGGACTTGAAGCTTCGAGGGATGAAGACTACAGAGACAAAGTGCCAAAGACTAAAGAGGCAAAGTGCCGTCTCCATCACAGGGTACCAATAGTAAATCTTGTCAATAGAATAAATCTCTGTTGGTGTTGACTTAGCCATCCAGCTGTGAATGGTTAAGCATGTGGAGTCACTCACTGCCCCCATAATTTCTCCATGGTATACTCTGTGAAAGGAAGTCACTAGGCAAAACTCACATTTACAAAGGTACAAATTATAATGCTGTATTTTCACACCTTGAAGGAAGCCATAGTTTTAAATACTTTTATTAGAGAAGTTTCCCTCAAAGGCAATAGGTCAAGTAAATGTTAAGTGTTAAATAGGGCTGGCAAGGTGACTTGGTGATTAAAAGCTTCTGCCACAAACCCTGATGAGCTGAGTTACAATTGCAGAACCCACATGGTGGAAGGAAAGACCACCTCCTGGATGTTGTCTCTGACCTCAACATGAACGATGTGTGCACACACACATACACACACACACACACACACACACACACACACACACATGCACACACACATACACATGGGAGAGACAGAGTGAGACAGGAAGAGGCCATTAAATATGTCTAATGCATTTAAAAAGTTAACGAGTAAACAACAGATTAGACTCAGATGACAAAGAGTAAGTCATTTTCCGTGGCTCAGTGGCAAGCATCAATACATAAAGATGCTTCTTTGTCTAAAACAGCAAAAGCAGGTGGATTTCTGCAAATGGTGATTAGGGGAAAGCCTGGAGGATACACCCTGCAGCTTTAAGATCTTAACCTTTACTGTTGGCAGTAAAACCACACTTGGGCTGTTTGTGGATTCAGACACAGTGCTGTGGTGATCCACTTCCCTTTACCCAGTACATAAACAGCCTATAATCTATGGTCTCACCAAACCAGGATGATGCAGCTTTCTGAGGTCATGGAGCATTGCAGTTTGGGATGTCTTGAAGAATGTGTCAGGATAGCAATTGGGGAGCAAGGTATATGGTAGAGACCCAATCTGTGAGAGAAGAGCTAAAGGTAAGCTGGGTGGAGAGAGACCCAGACTGCTGTGAGGGTCTGACCCAGTCTTAGTCACCTGGTGTAAGCTCAGGAACCAGTGGCCCTTTCTGGATGTGCTGCACTGGCAAAGTAGTTATGCATTCTTTAACACTTTAAATTTCATTTACTAACTGTGTGTTTGTATATGTGAAGTGTGTGAGTGCAGGTGTGTGTCTGTCATGACCTGTGTGTGGAGGTTGGAGGACAATGTTCAGGAATTGGCTCCTCATTACCATAGGTTTCTGGGATCGTACACAGATCAGTAAGTCTCTGCAACAAGGTTTTGGGTTTTTTCCTACTAAGCCATCTTGCTGACCAGCTGTACCTTTTTTTATTTATCAAGATCTCAAGTTGTCACATGCAGTCCTCTTCCAGAAGGCACCTTGGGAATGTAATTCCTTACAGCAGAAGGACATCCCCCAAAGAGCCAGCACCTGTACTTTCCTAGTCAAAGAAGATGCACAAGGTGAGAAGATGAGTAGCCCAGATGCCAAGGTTGACTGTGGAGCCTCAGGAACAAAGCCTGCAATTAGCTCAGGAGTCCAGAGCTAAACTACTTATCTATGGTCACTTGATTTGTCAAAGTAAATGAGCTTTGTAGTGCACTGCATGGAAGAATGATTGTTTACTAAATGATTCCTTGTCATTGAAGGATAGCGAATCAGTCAAGGTCCAGCAAGAAAACAGTATCACTGTTTTAAGAGACAATTGGGTAGAGGGAGTGTCCCAAACAAGTGTTTGGGAACCTCAGTGGTAAAAGTGTCACAGGTAGATAAGGGAATTGGTAAGTCAAAAGTGGGTGCCATTGTTAGGATGTAAATGGTCCAGTGGAAAAGTCTGGAATGGCAATCATCCCTCGATGTCCATGGGGGAGGGAGTGGGGTAGAAGTTTGCAAGACATCTATGGCTGTTCACATTGCTCTACAAAATGACAGTGTTTGCAAACCCCCTGTGCTTATCCTTCCCCAATGCTTTAAATCATCTCAATTGTAATAACTAGTATGATATGTGTTATAAATAATGTTTATTCCATATGGCAAGGAAAATGGGTGTACATGTTCAGTATAGATGTGGGTTTAAAAATAAAGGTCAGGGGAGCAAACCTGAGACAACCACCTCTCTGACTGCCTCATGGTCTGGGTGGGGAACAAGTCTGAGAAGACCGCTCTGGCTAGTGCCACATGGCATGGGCAGACATAATTACTCCCGAGATAGTTCCAGACACCCACAGGCCCCAGGTACCACTATGATGAACAAGTAAGTGGTGGAGAGATGGAAGAGAAAGAGAAGCAGAAGGATGTGTGCACAATGAAGGGAGGCAGAACTCGAGGCTGGAGGGTAGTGAGGAACAGCTGATGTGAGTTGCCAGAGATGCCACCCAAGGCCATGGCGAGATCCTGGCCTGTGCTGTCACAATAGTCATGCTCATGACTCTGTAGGAGTTGGTGTCTGCTACCTAGTTTGGTCAGCTGCCTGGGGCCATGATGATGTCATTGTGCAGAGCTGGCTCCACCCCTCTCCTGAGCATTGTGGGAGAGGAGCTATCTCCAAAGGCATGAGAGTAGGAGAGCTGTCCCTGCTCCTTACCAGCTGCAGTGCTCAGGAAATTGAGCCCCATACCTTACCCAGGAAGCACAGTGGAGCTGACCCTGGTTGTAGGAATTGCAGGTGATTAGGCCCCAAGGGCACGAGTATAAGAGAGCAGGTCCCACCACTCATCTGCCATGACAAGGTAGCATGGACAAGGGAGAGATGCCTTCCTAACCCCCTAACCCGTCACCACCTGCAGCAAGGCAGGAGAGCTGGCCCCAGGGTCAGGAAAGCTGGCCCTGCCCCTCACCAGCTGCTGCACTCAGGAGAGCAAGCCCTTCCATACCTGTGGCAGGCAGAAGATCTGCTCTGGGGTCAAGAGATCTGGAATGCAGGCCCTGCCCCTCACCTGGGCAGCACAGTAGAGCCGGTCCTGGTTACAGGGGAGCAGGGGAGCCAGCCCTTGAGGCATGAGAGCAGGAGAGCTGGCTCTGCTCCTTACTGGCTAAGACATTGGATGAACCAGCCAGGGCAGTGCTGATGAGCTCTTCCTGGTGGTGTGGGTATGGAGAGCTGGTGGGATGAGCAGCTTAGCTACCACCTAGGCTTTGAGTTGGACCACCCCAACATCTACTGTATCAATGAACTGCTGGAGCATGTGAAAGATCTGGTTGTACAGATCCAAAGTTGCAGGAACTCCATGACATAAGGCAGCACCTCTGAGAGGAGTCCCAGAGAGGATTCAGTATTGATAGTGTAGCAGCAGCAAGAGGCCCCAATCCAGACCTAGGACTCATGGCAATGGACATTTACAAGCAAAGAAGTGTGGACGAAGGGTATACCATGGGATACACTGACACACTACAGATTCCACAACACATTTTTTTTTCTTTTGTGGAACAGGTTGTGAGGGCAGAGGGCAGGCATAGAGGGATGGGGAGATGAGTGGGATTGGAGTGCATGATGGGAAATTCACAAAGAAGCAATAAGAAGTTACACAAACCAAACCAAACCAAACAACCAAACAAAACCCATGTTCTCATATGTGGTTGTTTGAATCTCTGGCTGTAGAACTTGTAGGAATGATGGTCGTCTGCATTAGAACCACGAATTTGGAGGAAAGGTCCATCAGAGTGCGGGGCCCAGACAGGAGGTGGAGAGGCTGCAGCTAGCCGGTGCTGGATTCTCTGGAGGGAACCATGAGGCCGGCTCTGGGAGTGTGGGAGTTGTGGTGGGGCTGTAAATAGCAGCAAATGCTACAGAAAGCAGGGCCATTTTGAGAGCTGTTGGTGGAATGTTATCAATGGATCCAGATGACAGGGCAGGCCCACAGTCATGTGCAGACTCCGGCCTCCTTTCTGCTTTACATTGGGAACACAATTGGGAATGCTTGACAAAGGGAACACGGCATGTATTTTTTTCCTAACTCAATGTCACAAAGCAGAATGTGAAAAAATGGATTTCTAACCTTGATCTTTATTCTAAAATCACTTAATCCCTTAGTACTTTATACATAACACACAGAGAGAGAGAGAGAGAGAGAGAGAGAGAGAGAGAGAGAGAGAGAGAAACACACACACATACACATATACACGCACGCACACAGGCACACAACAGTGGAGATCACTGGGTAAAGGCCCTATCTAGTAATATTTTATTATTTTTCAACTCTTTGCAGATTTGAAAGTCTTCAAAACATTTTGAGGTCAACAAAAGGACAGTGAACAAGACGTAATAAGGTTTTAATTCTTCCAAATGGCTACATTTTACCTATATCTAATGTACAAATCTTTTTGACCTGAGAAGAAAAAGTAGACTTCAAGAACACTTTAAAGATACAAACCCCATAAGAAACAGCGCTGGCTCACTTCCTACAGAAATGCACCTGGGATTACTTCCTGAGCCAGCTGAGGGCAGTCCATTTACTCTGTAGCAGATCTAAGGTGATGGAAGTGTGGTCACCAAGAATAATTTAAAAGTATCTTTGTCATGTGTTAGAGAAGTCATAAGAAAAATGTCTGTTTCTTGAATTACCTCTTCTGAGGTCCTTTCTTAGCCCCAAGCCTTCTCATGCGCAGTCCTAGGGCAGGCTTCATTTGTTTGTTTGTTTGTTTGTTTATTTGTTTGTTTTGGTTTTTCTTATTAGATATTTTCTTTATTTACATTTCTGATTTCATCTCCTTTCATCATTTCCCCTCCGAAAATCCCCCTATCCCATCCCCCTTCTCCCCGCTCACTAACCACCCACTCCCTTTCCCTGTCCCCTACACTGGGGTCATCAAGGCAGGCTTCATTCTCACCAGTCAGCTTCTCACAGCCCACATCCAGCTTGCCTTCCCCTACTGTTTTCAAGTGTTTTCTGAGTATGTCCTTTTGACTTTCCCCAGTTGTGCAATCTTCTCATATTTTAAAGTTCAGATAAGATGTCACTGACCTACAACCAAACTTGGGCTCCAAAGTGAATTAAAGATTGCTTTTTTGTTGAGCCAAATATGAATGAGCGTGGTCCAGGAAAGCAGGTAAAAGGTGTTCCGTGCTCTGTGGATTTCTATAGTCGCAGGACAAATGATTGCCAGGAATTGATGCATTTGCCAAAACAGTGGTGAGGATGTCAGATAGACAGGATAAGACAAATGGTGGGGAGGCGGGGTTAGATCTGCTGAGGGTCTCTATGTTATCTGATGGCATTAGGTCTTCATTTGATGGAAGCTAGTGGTCTGCTAAGTTAGTACATACCCAGAGTTTTACCAGACAGTCAAACGGATGCTACTATAGAGAAATGACTAGTAAAGAGGACTGATGCTCTGTGGGTTGGAGTGCTGCCCATAAATTGCCCTCTAACCTACATGCATACAAATATAAATAATAAATTTTTTTTATAAAAAGAACAAAAATGTTAAAGACAATCCAGATGTGCTGCTTAGTTTTTTTTTTTTTTTTTTTTTGTCATCTTAACATAAATTCAAGTCATTTCAATGAGAAAACTTCTCCATCATCTTGGCCTCAAGACAGGTCTATGGGGCATTTTCTTGATTAATGACTAATATTGTGAGGACACAGCCCACTGTGGGTGATGCCATCCCTAGGCAGGTGATCCTGAGTTTTGTAAGGAAGCAAGCAAGCCATGAGGAGCAATGCAAGTAAGCAGTGCTCCTCCATGTTCTGTGATTCAGTTCCTGCCTCCAGGTTCCCCCCCTGCTTGAGTCTCTGTTCTGCCTTCTCTCAATAAAAGACTGTAAACTGGATATAGAAGCCAAATAATCCTTTCCTTTTCAAGTTGCTTTTAGTGTTTATCACGGCAATACATAGCTGGGTTCATCACCAGATAATTTCAACTCCTGATCTTTCTGCAACATCTTTGACACAGGTGCTAGTCTTCCGGGGAGCACCAGTTCACAAGGCCAACTCCCAACACAAGGAAGCCTAACTAACCTTCCTGTAGCTGTAGAGCTAAGTTTTTGTTCTTCGCATGCTATCAAATCCAGTGTGAACAAAGATTCATCTCAGCTCCATATCATTGCCAGGCAAGCTGTAACCATGATGTCAGGCAGGACTCACTCCTTCCTAACCTACTGTCACCACTGTGAAGTTGAGGAATGGTTAGTCTGGGACCCAGCAGGCAGAAAGAGGCAACATCAGCAATGTGGTCCAAATTCTATCTCATAAATGGCAACCATTCAATTTGTAAGAACTTAGCTACATGGCTATATTTAAAATCCAACAGGGTCTGAGAATAGAGACCTTGTCTTGGATCCAAGAAGAAGGATGAAAAATATATAGCTCTGCTGGATTACAAGAAGTTTTCCTACACTAATCATTATTCTTGAATTGAGACAAATCTTCAGTTCTAGTAAAATAGTCAGGGTATGTGTTTGGGAGGTCTCTAGTGTGGCCGTGGATAGGCCAGCGTTACCTATGCTTCTCTAGCCATGTGCAGATGATTTGTATGTCTGTGTATCTGCTCAGTTCAACTAACCCTCCCTAGTCACCTGTTGAATTCTGGGTACAAAGCTAAGCACTAGCTATACAGACAGTTCTTTGGTTTGTTTCTTCAGAAGACGAAAACACTCCAAGGGCTGTGCTATGTTAAAGGAAGTTCATGGGTGCTTGTTCAGGTGTGTGCAAGTGTATGTGTGGGTGTGTATACCTCTGTGTGCATGCATGTGGAGGCCCAAGAACAACCTCAGCTGTCATTCCTCTTGCAGTCTTGATTTTTGAAACCGGCTCTAACTACCCAGGAGCTTACCATGCAGTCTTGTCTGGCCCCTGGGTTCTGCTTGTCTCTGGCCCTACCAGCACTCCTAGGGTAAGCACACACCACCATACCTGGCCCTTTAACCTGGGCTCTGGGGCTTTAACTCGGGTCCCTGCACCTGTGTTGCAAGCAGTTTGTTGACTGAACCATCTCTCCAGCCTGTAATCAGATTTCTTGAGGGAGGAAAGTACATCTGATTTAAAGAATGCATTTTCTCCTCTACATAGGTTTCTCTTTACATTTTCTATCCATAATTAAAGTTATCCTTTTTCCTGGTCCTTTTCCCTGCCTTTTATTTCCTCCAAAGCTTCCTTTAAATTATGTGGTTATAGGGACAGCCACCGTTCACTGTATGAAGTCACTACTTTTTCAGTGGGATTTCTCCAGTGAAATTTGGCACTGTTGACCTGGGCCAGGGTTTGCTGGTACAGAGCTCTGAAGATGTATGCTGTGAGGAGTGGGCAGTGTGTCTCCTGTCATGTGATCAAGCCCACCTTCAGCTGCTGGTACATAGAGAAACACAAATAGGAGGTAGTGACTCCCAGGAAGATTAGGCGCTGATGCAACCCCCTTCTTCATTTACACTACAGGAGCTGGCTCTCTGCACTTCTAATTAAGAGTCTCAAATGATTCAGGAACAGGCATCATGTTTTTAAGGAAGAATTTCTTTAGGAGTATAATTATTTCTAACTCCTGAATTAAAGGAAAATGAAACAGTACTGTTTAAAATGGAAAGGACTGTGAATCGTTTAAACAACTATACTCAGGCTAAATGCATGGCAACAGGTCTGAAAACCTGTTCTAAATCTGAAAATTCAACAAGAGCTATTCAAGAGGCAAAGAAATGTAAATTAGTCACTCAGATTTTAAAAGTAGGGTTTAATTTTACACAAAGTGTGGAGGCCTGCTATTCTTGCCTCAGTACTGGGTTCTATTTTTATAGTGTCAAAAATGATTCAGTCCCACATACTGGTCTTCTAAAATGTTCCTATTATGAAGATGGCTTAAGCAAGCAGATGTAAGAAGATTTAAATTTGCAGTTCCTCAGCCTGAATTAGCTGAGCCAGCCATGTGTTAATACTATGTGAAAATTTAAAAAGCAAACAAACAAACAAACAACTGGAGCTCAATTTTGAGGTATTTATATACATATATGTTTATCTAATTTTCTTACAGGTGTGTGTTATATGTTGAGTGTACCCACTCTGCCCCATTCCCCCTCCTTCCCCCACCTCTCTCCTCCTACTTCCCATTAGCTCTGCTTTCTTCTAGACACTTCAACTTTCCTTTTCATTCAGTGTGTTCAGACATGTTTTAATGCAACTATATAAAATTTATTGACAACCACAAATGAGAGTAGACAACCACAAACAGAAGTAGATAAGCACAAATGAGGGTAGCCATGTATTCATCTTTCTGGGACTGACTTGATTTACTTCATGTGATGTTTGCCTTAGTTTCATCCACCTTATAAATGACACAACTACATTCTTTATGGCTAAACAATATTCCCTTGCGTATGTAAACTACATGTCTTCTCTGTTCTCCAGTTGTGGGACACATGTGTTGGTTACATTAATTGACTACTGTGAATGGTGGATTCCCCAGAAATATGCCCTGGAGCAGTGTAGCTGATTGATGTAGGAAGCTTCATAGTGTTTTCCATAGAGGCTGGGTCAATTTCTATTCCCAGCAGAAGCAGTTCATGAAGCCTCCCTTTCTGTTTCCCCCTGGGCAGTGTGTTGTTATCAGTTTCTTAATGCATGACATTCCCGCTGGAGTAAGTGTGAATCTCCATGGAGTTTTCATTTTCATTTCTCCCACGATGAGTGAAGTTGAACAATTTTAGGTATGCTTATTGGCCTAGTGTATTTCATGTGTGTGTGTGTGTGTATTAGTCAGTTTGTTGATTTGGGTTGTCTTTTTGTTTAGGGTTTTTTTTTTTTGAGTTCTTTGTGTATTCTAGGTATTAATCTTCAGTTAGACACAAAACTAACAAAGATTTTCTTTTTTTCACTGTTTGTCTCTTCACTGTTTCTTTTACTGCACAAGAGATATTTAATTTTTCAATATCCAGTTTGTTGATTATTAGCCTCATTTCCTGAGTAACTTAGATTCTATTCAGAAAGTCCTAGCTTGTGTTTCTATCTTGAAGCTTTAGAGTTACAAGACTTATATTAATGCCTTTGATACATTGGGAATGATTTTTAATGTAGAGTTAAAGATAAAGATCTACTTTATTTTATATGTGCTATCTAGTTTTTTCAACACCATTTGCTAAAGAGGCTGTCTTTTTCTGATGTGTATTCTTGTCATCTTTATATGAAAAATAAATCGGGCAGCTGTAGCTGTTTGAGTTTATATCTGGATCTTTTATTCTATTCCAAGCATCCAGTGTCTAGTTTTGTACCACTATTTTGTGTTTGTGAAATTTACTACTTTTCCCATAGAGCCATAGAGATCTACTTTTCTCTGCCTATCCAGAGCTGTGGTCACAGGTACACATGCAGTCATATTTGGCTTTTTATATGGGTGCTAGGACTTTTTAAGTATTCTTACCCACCAAATCGTCTTCCCAGCTTTAAGTATGTTTCTTTTCCAGATTTTTTTTTCTAAAAACGGAGAGTATAAATGTATGCTATCCCCAGCTACCACAATTTATGCAGACAAGTTTCCCACTTTGGGGAAATCACAGAGGTAGAATATTCAGTGTGCAATAGGTAAGCCTTTCCCTGGAAAAACTACCTTGTGATCATGGTGTCTTCCCTGCTAGGTATTTTTTTCCAACTTTCTTCTAAACTTTTATATGATGTTAGATTCTGTCAAAATCCTTTTCTGCATCTATTGAGGTGATTGTACGATTTCTCTGGGATATTTGTTTTATAGATGATTATTGGAAAGATAAATATCAGATTCTGAAACAAGGTGGCAACTGCTGTGACTTTGAAAAACATTTTTTAAAAGTAATTTGTTTATTTTTCCTCTGTGTTCTCACCTTCTTTGTTTACATCCGAATTTATATTTTCCTTGACTATCAATAATAGAGTGTTCAATCATTATAAAAGCATCTTTCAACATTTCATTTCTCAAATACTTCCAGTTCTTCCCCTGAACACTGACTTCTGAAACATAGCTTGACCATCTTCTGTTACACTGAATTTATTATTCTCTCTCTCTCTCTCTCTCTCTCTCTCTCTCTCTCTCTCTCTCTCTCGTGTGTGTGTGTGTACATATCCAACAGCAGGTCTTTCAAAATCTTGCAGAGTTCTATATCTTTCTGTGAAATGATACTAGAAAGAGCTGTTGCAATTGCACTTCATGGGTGCAAGGCCTGTAATCTTAGTTAGTCTGGTGTCTTGAGTGGGAAGTTCACCTATTTAATAACTGTGGAAGCTACAGAATGAGGTCAAGAGCAGCTTAGGCAACTAATGAGACCTTGTTTCTTAATGAATAGCAAAGAGAGGGCTGGGAATGAGGCTTAGTGGCAGAGTGCTTTCACATTATGTATAAAGCCCTACCTTCAGTCCTTAAAAATTTTTGTGATAGTTTGAGTGAGAACAGCTCCAATAGGCTCATATATCTGAATGTGTTTTTTACACAGTTAGTGGAAATGTTTGGGAAGGATTAGAAGGTATGTCCTGTTGAAGAATGGGTGTTGCTAGGCCAACCCCAGACCTTGTGTGTGTGTGTGTGTGTGTGTGTGTTGTGTGTGTGTGTGTGTGTGTGTATGTGTGTGTGTGTTGTGTGTGTGTGTGTGTGTGTGTGTGTGTGTGTGTGTATGTCTGCCTGCTGCCTTCAGATCAGTATATAAAAATCTCAGCTACTTTTCCAGCATTATGCTTGTTTGTTTACCACCATGGTATCATGGACTGACCCTCTAAAAGTATAAGCAAGTCCCCAATTAAATGTTTTCTTTTATAAGAGGTATCTTGGTTATGGTATCTCTTCACAGCAATAGTACAGTAACTAAGATAGCAGATGGTACCAGGAGTGGGGTACTTATGTGATAGGTTTGACCATAGTTTTGTTTGGAGGAATGTGGAAGACTTAGGAAATATGGCTAGAAAGGTGGTTGAAAGCTATAAGAAGGGATTAATGGGTCATCTTAGTAGGATCATGGAAGACAGTAGGATTGAAGGCCTTTGGACTATGGAGGCCTAGATAAAAGGGTTTCCAGAGGGGAAGAATATTAGTAAGTGGCCTACAGAATAATCTTGTGGTATTTTGGCAAATAGTGTAGCTGGAATATATAATGTAGTTTTGCAATTCTTTTCCTATCCCCACTGGTTGGGATATTCAACTGTGGCAGGGGAGTTGCCTTGTCTAACACTCATGTCTTTACTTCTCAACCAAGATAGTACTTGCCTTGTCTAACATTTATGTCTTAATTTGCCAACCAGGATGTCAGTTACCCATGAATATGTCTCTTTCTGCCACAGAGGATACCAGTTCCCAGGGAGGTCTTGGGAACTTAAACTTTATTTGACCCCCCTTCTCAAAATGGAAGTCTTATTCTAAATAGATTACAGGTGTCTCTCTAATGTTGGAGTTCATCCTAGGGGTATCTTATAAAGGAAAATACCATAAAAGCTTATACATAGGTACAAGAAGTGCTACTGGATAGTTGGTGAAGGTCCAAGCTTATTTTAGCTAACTATGCAAAGGAGTTCTAACTGACTTCTGTTGTGATTGGTTTCCAAGAACATCAAAGCACAGAATTCCTAGTAACAGCAGTAACATCATATGAGAAAGTTTCCTTATGACATTCGTAACAGCACAAAATGGCAGCCAAGTCAGATAATAGTTATCTAGTCCTTAAAATGTTAAGTTACCTTGGCCTAAACATTCTACCTAGGCCTTAACAGGTCTATTTTTAAATTTTTGAGAAACCTCCAAAATTATTTCAATAGTGACTGTATTAGTTTGCAGTGAATAGCGTTTCTCTTTTCCTATATTTTTAAGCATGATAGCTCTTCTTACTGAGGAGAGGTGGTGTCTCAAAGTGTAGAAATAAATACCTTTTATTTCTAGGAATAACTCTATAATTTTAAGAAACTATGTTTGAGCTGACATTACAACCAAGTTGATAATGGCAAGTTTTGTTTTTTAAGGCATTTTTAATATGAAAATATAATTTAATAAAGAGAAATACTAATAAAAACCCAAACCAAAAACCTATTTCTTTTTTATTCTTTTTTTAATTAGATATTTTTTTATTTACATTTCAAATGCTATCCCGAAAGTCCCCCATACCCTCCCCACCCTCTGCTCCTCTACCCACCTACTCCCACTTCTTGGCCCTGGCATTCCCCTGTACTGGGGCATATAAAGTTTGCAATACCAAGGGGCCTCTCTTCCCTCTCTTGGGCTGACTAGGCCATCTTCTGATACATATGCAGCTAGAGACACGAGCTCTGGGGGTACTGGTTAGTTCATATTGTTGTTCCTCCTATAAGGTTGCAGACCCCTTCAGCTCCTTGGGTGCTTTCTCTAGCTTCTCCATTGGGGGCCCTGTGTTCCATTCAATAGATGACTGTGAGCATCCACTTCTGTATTTGCCAGGCACTGGCATAGACAAGACAGCTCTATCAGGGTCCCTTCAGCAAAATCTTGCTGGCATATGCAATAGTGCCTGGGTTTGGTGGCTGATTATGGGATGGATCCCCAGGTGGGGTAGTCTCTGGATAGTCCACCTTTTCATATTAGCTCCAATCTTTGTCTCTGTAACTCCTTTCATGTGTATTTGTTCCCTATTTTAAGGAGGAATGAAGTATCCACACGTTGGTCTTCTCTCTTCTTGATTTTCTTGTGTTTTGCAAATTGTATCTTGGGTATTCTAAGTTTCAGGGCTAATATCCACTTCTCAGTGAGTGCATATCTAGTGACTTCTTTTGTGATTGGGTTACCTCACTAAGGATACATCCATTTGCCCAAGAATTTCATAAATTAATTCTTTTTAATAGCTGAGTAGTACTCCATTGTGTAAATGTACCACATTTTCTGTATCCATTCCTCTGTTGAGGGACATCTGGGTTCATTCCAGCTTCTA
Organism: Mus caroli; assembly: GCF_978045245.1. Taxonomy (NCBI): domain Eukaryota; kingdom Metazoa; phylum Chordata; class Mammalia; order Rodentia; family Muridae; genus Mus; species Mus caroli. The sequence continues at coordinate 145,146,690 of NW_028227261.1, read as the reverse complement.
GCTATTATAAATAGGGCTGCTATGAACATAGTGGAGCATGTGTCCTTCTTACCAGTTGGAACATCTTCTGGGTATATGCCCAGGAGAGGTATTGCGGGATCCTCTGGTAGTACTATGTCCAATTTTCTGAGGAACTGCCAGACTGATTTCCAGAGTGGTTGTACAAGCTTGCAATCCCACCAACAATGGAGGAGTGTTCCTCTTTCTCCACATCCTCACCAGCATCTGCTGTCACCTGAATTTTTGATCTTAGCCATTCTGACTGGTGTGAGATGGAATCTCAAGGTTGTTTTGATTTGCATTTCCCTGATGATTAAGGATGTTGAACATTTTTTCAGATGCTTCTCAGCCATTCGGTATTCCTCAGTTGAGAACTCTTTGTTTAGCTCTGTACCCCACTTTTTAATGGGGTTATTTGTATTTCTGGAGTCCAGCTTCTTGAGCTCTTTGTATATATTGGATATTAGTCCCCTATCAGATTTAGGATTGATGAAAATCCTTTCCCAATCTGTTGGAGACCTTTTTTTCTTATTGATTAAGGCATTTTTATTAGATATTTTCTTCATTTACATTTCAAATGCTATCCCTAAAGCCCCCTATTCCCTCCCTCCACCCTACTCCTTAACCCACCCCCTCCTGCTTCCTGGCCCTGGTCTTCCACTGTATTGGGGCATATGATCTTTGCAAGACCAAGGGCCTCTCCTCCCAATGATGGTTAGCTAGGCCATACTGTGCTACATATGCAGCTAGAGGCACAGCTCTGGGGGTATTGGTTAGTTCATATTGTTGTTGATAATGGCAAGTTTTAAGGGCACTTAAAAGGCTGTGCTCAATCTTCTTTCCTACCTTGCACAAAACAATGCACCTGGTCTTAGCTGTGTGCCAGGCTCCCTTGTAATTAGTTTTGAAGCTAACCACATAATCTTAAACTATAAACTCTTCCTTGCTTCTGATCTAGAACATTGTGTGTGTGTGTGTGCCTGTGTGTGTACTTGATAACAATTATTTGTTTTGAGCACTATTATTCTGGATCCACAGGGGATGGTAGAACAATTTCTTCCCTTACAAAACTCTTGTTTAAAAAAAAAGCACAAGTTTAGACAAAAAACAGACTGGACTCACTCTTGGCTTACACTACACCAATGGGCCAGAATCGTTAATGTAACACTGCCACCTCAAAGTGTTTCAATTTGCATTTCCATGATGGTTGGGATGTTGAACACTTTTAAAAATAGTTCTTGGCCATTTGTGTTCCTTCTTTATAAAACCATTCTGTTCATTAGCCTATTTAGTAATTGGCAGTTTTCTATCCTTGGTATCCATGGTATCTATGTGGTTATTTTTCTTTCTTTTTTCCTTTGGTCTTTCTGAGGCAGGGTTTCTCTGTGTAGCCCTGGCTGTCCTGGAACTCACTCTGTAGACCAGGCTGGCCTCAAACTCAGAAATTCACCTGCCTCTGCCTCCCAAGCGCTGGGATTAAAGGTGTGTGCTACCACGCCCCACTTTTTTTGTAAATATTGTATATTAGCCCCTAGTCTGATATATAATGGTAAATGTTGTCTCCCTTTCTGTAGGTTGTCTGTGTGCTCTGCCAATGGTTGTCTTTGCTGTCCAGATAATAGTGGCTTCATGCAGTCTCATCTGTTAATACATGGGAAACTGTTCCTGTACTATTTAGTACTGGGAGACAGTTCTTATCTACCCCAGTGTTTGGCAGGGTGCTCCTTCTGCTCTCATTTGAAAGTGTAAATGTTCCAGGTTTTAAATTAAGGTCTTTGATCTATTTGACCTATTTTTATATGAGGTGAAAGATATGAATCTAATATCATTTTTTGTTGGTGGTGGTGTTGGTGTTGGAGATCGAGATTTGCCAGCACTGTTTGCTGACTAGGCTAGCTTCCCTCCACTGCACATGTTGGCCTCCTTAGTCAAGTATGAGGAGGTCATGATTCTGTCATCTGGTTTCCAGATCCTTCATTTTGTTCTGTTGGTCGACCTGAGTATTTTAATGTCAGTACCAGGAAGCTTTTATCATCATATTTCTGCTGCATAATTTGGGATCAGATATTAACACAACCAGCTGTGTTTTTAGTCTTTGAAACTTTGTCTTTTTCATGTTTCCATGTGGATTCTTGGGTTGTTTATCTAGATCTGTAAAAATAAAACATTTGAATTCTGATAAGTATTGTATTTAAAATGTAGGTTAATGTTGTTAGTACAGATTTTCACAATGTTAATTCTGCCAATCAAGGGCCATAGAAGGTCTTTTTTTGTTATCCAGTATCCTTTTTAATTTCCCCTTTTCAAGATCTTGAAGTTTGGGTTGTAGAAGTCTTTTTTCCCCTTTGGTTAGTCATCTTCCTATGAAAAACATATGAGATATGTTTTTCAGATTTCTTTATCTGAGAGTACATTGATGGTAGATATAAAGGCTACAATCCTTTACGTTTTAGTGTGTGTGTGTGTGTGTGTGTGTGTGTGTGTGTGTGTGTGTGTGTATGCCAGAACATAGTGCCAGAATCTCTGGGGCTAGAGTTATAGGAAGTTGTGAGCTGCCTGGCATGGGTGCTGTAAACCAAACTGCAGTCCAAACATGGAATGCTCTTAACCCCTAAGCTGTCTATTCTTCATTAATTTTTTAATACACCTTTACTGAGTTTTCTGATAGAGTCTTTAGAGTGTTTGGGGTAATGAATCATATATTCAAATGACATTAGTTTAACTTGTTTCATTGCTATATTTACCCCCTTTATGTTTTTCTGTTGTTTAAATGATATAGCAGAGACTTAAGCACTATATTGAATAAAAGAAGTGAGAGTGGCTATCTCTGTCTCATTCTTGATTTTGGAGGAAAAAAAAAACACTCTTCATTTGTCTCTGTTTACTGTAATGGTGGCTATAGGCTCTGTGTATACAGTTTTTGTCATTGTGAAGTATGCTCCATCTACTCATAAAAGCTCCAGGACATTATCGTACAAGCATGCTACATTTTGTCAGATTCCATTTCAGCATCACTTGAGATGATTGTGTGGTATCTGCCATTATATTTGTTTATCTGTTGTATCTGCCGTTTTACATATGCTGAACCAACTTTGTCTCTCTGGGAAGAAACCTCCTTTTTCATAATATATAATCTTCTTATTGCATGCCTGAACTGGATTTGCAAGTATTTTTATTGATAACTTTCATATCTATGTTCATCAAATAAATTGGTCTGTAGTTTTCATTCTGCTGTTGCTGTTTTAGCTTTACCTAGCTATGCCTACCAGAATAATAGTGCCTTTGTAGAGTGAGTTTTATGATGTACTTTTGCTTTACATCTTGTGAGAATAGGTAAAAGAATTGGCATGAGATCTCCCTTTCACAGTTAGCAGAATTCCGTGGTGAGTTCATCCAGTCCTTGGCTTTTCTTTGAGGGGAAAGTTGATTAAAGCTTCAATCCTGTTGCTTTTAAAGCTTCATCTGTTAAAATTATTTTTAACTTCCAGATTTGATTTTGGTAAATAATGTGCATTTAGGAATCTATCAGTTTCATCTAGGTTTTCCTGCATTGTATGTATGTATGTATGTATGTATGTATGTATGTATGTGTGGGGTGTGTGTGTGTAAGTTTCCAAATTAGTCTCTAGTGACATTCTGCATATCATTGGATTTATAAAAGGCATATAAGGCCAAAAATGTCCTGACACAATAACAATGAAGGATTTCTGTATTCCACTCTCATTGTTAAATATGCCTTTCAAACTAAAATGAACAAAGAAACACAAGAGCTAAAATACACTGTGGATCACTGGAGTTAACAAATATGGACTAAACAGAATATTTCACCCTATAGATAGGGAGTACACATTTTCTCCCAGTGGTAAATGGAAACTTCTTCAAAACTGATTGTAACACAGAACACAAATCAAGAATCAACAAATACCAAATACTGAAATAATAGCTTGTGTCCTGTCTGATCACAATGAAATTAAAGTAGAGAACAACCAGAGATTCTAAGGGAACTCTAAACATAACTGGAAATGAATCAGTAAACTTATGAATGTACAACTGGCAATTCAAGAAATCAGAGAGAAATTTTAAAAATTCCTAGAGAAAAATGAAAATGAGAATGTGTCCCTACCAGAATCTTTGGGACACAGCCAGGGCATTCCTAAGAGGGAAGAATATATAGCATTAATATTTCTCAGTTTTAAAAAGTATGGCAGATTTAAAATAAACAATCTGATGAATGCATACATCAAGGTTCTTCTAAAAAAAGAAGCAGCCAATTCCAAACCTACTAAAGAATAAGAAAAATTAGTGAAGAAGTAAATGAAATAAAGACTAAGAAACAATACACAAAATCAACTAAATAGAGTTTATAAAATTGATAAACCTTCAAATAAGCTTCCAAAAAGAAAGAAGGAGAAGTCAGAAATAAGCAAAATTAGAGATTAAAAGGGTTTCTGTACACCAGACCAGCTCTCATCACTCTTCTAGTAAGAATGAACAACTGGCTATTAGAAACTTTTGGACAATATGCTTATCTTCTTGATGCAAAAACATCAACTATATTCAATCTTATTCTGAATGTACTATTAAGTTTGAATGATAGACACAATATTGAGTTTAATACCAATGATATGATTTATAAGGTTGATTTATATTTTAAAACTTTAATTTCCTTAGTGTGGTGGTTTGAATAAGAACTACATCTGTGAGCTTATATGTTTGAAAATTGGTGTGCAGTTTGTGGAACAGTTTGGGAAGGATTAGGAGGTGTGGCCTTGTTGGAGGAGGTGTGGTCACCTGGGGTGGGCTTTTGAGGTTTCACCCCCCCCCACACACACACACCCTTAGTGCTACCTCCCAATGCCTCACACTTATGCTCACAATGTAGGGTCTTAGTTACTGTTTAGCATCAAGCCTGACTACCTGCTGCTATGATTCCCACCATTATGATTCCTCTGAAACTATGAGACACAAACCAAATGCTTTCTCTTATAAGTTTCCTTGGTCATGAATTTTTTTTCATTGCAATAAAAAGGTAAATAAGACACTTAGCATGAATTATAAAAATACCAACAGTAAGAGGTAGGTGCCATGATGAACATCTGTAATCAAATACTCAACAGGCTGAAGCTAGAAGATTGCAAAGAGTTCAAGGGCATCTTGAACTCAGAGTGAATCAGAAACAACCCTGGATGCCCTTGCAAGACTTTGTCTCAAAAAACAAACAAACAAACAATAATAACAAAGCAAACAAAATACATACACATACCAAAAACACATATCCCAAGTAAAACAAACAAATAAATAAACATCATTTTTATGAGATTTCCAAAGACCACTCTAAAGTACTCAGAGGAAAGTGGGGTTTCAAGTCCACTTTTGGCTCCAATACAATTTTTTAAAGCTCATGTGGGTTTTGGGAGTTTGACAGGGCTTTCCTGGATCCTGGCGACCTTGGAGTACTAGAGGTCTGAATAGTTAATTGCCACTAAAACTACCCAAGCCACTAGCATCTGATTTCTTTGTTTCACCCCAAGAATAATAGTGGAATGTGAGCCAGGAGGAAGCAGATATGAAGATTGAATTATTAGGGAAAGGAAGAATCCCCAAGTATGGGAGAGGCTGCAAGGGAAGAATCCTACCAGGTTGATCAGCTGAGCAGACCTTATGCGGGGAACTGAATAGACATTCAGGTCATCTTTATTGAAATTGGTCATCTTTTAGTGTTTTCATGCCTGAGACAGTAAGGAGTCACAGTTACTATGCAAACTCCATCAGCCCAACCAGGAAGTTACTTCTCTACTCTTCAGAGGGACTTATATGTGCAGTGACTAGCTCACATCCACTGTGATTCCTCCAGTACTGCATAAGTGAAAATAGCTCCTGTCTCTCTCCTTACAAATGCTTCATGGGTGATACTCTTCATTTCTTCTTCATCAGTTCAGAAGCTACTTGTGTTTCAGTGATTAGGTGACTTTTGAGAGCACAAAAATGGACCCCACTAAAGTTAAGGGTCATCTTCAAGTAATGAGCATTCCTGAAATTATATGTGTGTGCACATAGACCTTCTCTGGGTATCCTGCTTACCAGCCACTTCTTAGAGACAGACATCTCCCTTCCTTCCCTCCCCTCCCTTCTCCCTTCCTCCCCTCTCTTACCCTTTCCTTCCTTCCTTTCCATTTCTTCTCTTCTTCCCTCCCTTACTTTCTTTCCTTTCTTCCTTTCCGAATGTGATTTATACAGTGTTTTTAAGAGAACATGAAAGTTAACAATTTTTATTTCATCTTGGAGGGTGGAATAAAGAGGGGAGAAAGGGTAAACTGTGAGGGGGGCAAGTTTTTCGCCCTGGGGATTAAGAGGAATCCTGGGAAGCAGGTCAGGGCAAGGTTAGTACAGTCCTTGTCTGGACACAGAATACAGAAGTTAGCGTTTGCCTGCCAGTTTGTATTGAGTGGCAGGGGGGAGATAAAGACTCTGTTGGTCTTTTCCTAGTCACACATGATCAAACAGATCACATAAGCAAGGCAAGCCAGAGCGACACATAACAGGAGAACGTTTAGAACAAAACTCATTTTATTATCCACATAGGCAATGAAGCAAAGATATGAAGGAAGTGTTGTTACTATCCAAAGTTCAAATATGTGTATTTGTTACAGTTGGAAGTTAAAATAATTTCACGTTTGTTGATGTTTCAAAGGGCCAGCTTGCTAGTATGCATTTGAATTATCTCATTTAACATCCTCAAGAGCACACAGAAGTTACATTGTTATCATCACCACTTTACAGAGGAGTCAAGTGACATTAAGAAATGTAAGTGTCCAATTTTACAGAGCAGAGAATGGCAGAAGCGGATGTGGAACCAATACTTATCATCACGTTGTTCCCTATAATGTCTGTGCTTTCTGTAATTAGAGGCTGAGCTGCTGATACTGTTTCTTCTTCAAGTCTGAAAATGCCAGGTTAAGAAACAGTAGAATTTGCCTGCTTTGAATTCTTCTGCAAGTTACTTTAAATCCACAATTATGTTGTTCTCTTAGCAATAAAAGGGAGCTCAGAGGGAATAAGGAGACGTTTCAGTGGTACAAAAATAAAAGTTTTGGAAGGTTGTTGGTGCAGGACAGACAATTCACAATCAAAACCTCTGTAGGCTAAGTTCAGTTTACCTGACTCTGGCAGTGCAGATAGAAAAGTAGGAAAGACGATAATGGCTGTGAATGGACTTAAAACTCACTGAGAACATAAGAGAGATAATACTATTTGTGTAACGAGTAGCTATTCGTACAACTAAGAAAGCACGACTCCACATTGTGGTGAGAGGTGGGATGCAGATGCATTAACAGGGAAGAGACCTCAGAGGCTTGCAGAAGCTTAAGTCCTTGTGGATGGCGTGCTTCTGAGTGACAGCAGGCAATTCACAAGCTAGAATCCTTGTAGCACAGGCAGGCTCTCCTGCTGCCCACCCAGAGCAGCAGCCGTAATAACTGCAGCATTGGTACTAATTGCTTCTGACTGCTCTGGCTCCTGGCTTTATACCAAGACCGCTTCAATGTGTTGACTCATTTAACATGGCCACAAGTGCCAGAAACAATGAACATTACTCTTATAGGAGTGGTTACTCTATTTCCGAGGGTACTAGGCATTTGGTTCTGTGGTCAAACATCACACAGAACAATTCAAAAGAAGAGGAGATTCATTTTTCGCTCACCCTTGTTGAGGGTTCACTCCGTGGTGGATTGACCTTATGTGATTGGATAGAAAATCATGGTTGTGACATTGTGTACCTGGGGCTCTCCTCTCCATCGTGCTAAACAGAAAGCAGAGAAGGGAGTATAACGACACTAGGGCAGTTACAGTCCCCTAATGACAGTCCCTAGAGATATTTCCATCCCTGTGATGTATTTCCTCTGACTAGACCCACCAGCTGCAATACCATGTTATCTATTCATTGAGGGAAGCAAATCCATCAATTAGGTCAGTTTTCTCAGGAGGCAGTCGTGTCCCAAAAGCCTTTTACCTAGCAATCAAGCTCACACTCTATGAGCCTGTTGGGGGTATCTCATAGTCAAGCTATAACATAAAGCTTTGCAGCTGGTAGCACAGGTGTCCTTGTTTACAAGTCCAAAATTAGCCTCAGCTAGAATTTGCTTGTACCACGCAGAAACTGGTACAGTGGACAGAATGTCATTATCAAATCTCCTTAGTGTTGGTTCCTGCTTCTAATTGGATTCTCTGAATATTCCCCATGTCTTTGCAATCAGCAGATATTAGTTTCCTCAATCCATAGACGCCCCATAGTCATTACCTCACTGAGTCTCAATAAAACCATGTGTACATTACGTGTATGTCTTCTGACCTTTATAAATCATATCCAGGCTGTTTCATAAGCAGTGAACTCTCCTCTGGAAGGATATGCAAGAAACTAAAGAGTCCCTCTGGGAATTTCTCACAACAGAGAATTCTCCTCCAGGCTCTGGTTGCATGAATTAACTCCCTGGCCTTACAGGTGGTACATGGGCTAAGTGGGCTGCTGCAGCTTTCAGGAAGAACGAAAGTGCTTCCGAGTTCTTGCAGAATGTTCTCCACAACATTGGCTGGGATCCAAGGCAACAGCACCAAAAGAGCTTGCTGGCGTCAGTCTGGTGTGCTTCTTGAAGCCGAGGCATGATGGGAATGGCAATGTAGTCTGTGTGGGAGCAGTTCAAGTGCTGCTGTGGGACTGCAGATGTCACACAGCCCCTCCTGGCTTTGCCTAGATGGCTCCTCCTGTCTTCCTCCTCCCTCGGATTCTACCTCCACCCACTTTGTGCAGCCTGACTTCCAGCTCTAAAGTCTGGTGTCTAGGGGCCGACCAGCCTGGGGTTCAGCTCATCACTCAAAGTTTACCCACTCATCTCAAATAAGGCAGCAACATGTAGTATTTTTCTTGTCACCACATCAAACACCCTCAAGCTCATCTTGACCACATGGACTTAATACACCAGAGCTCAGACAGAATTTTCTGACCACTGGGGCTTTTCTTTTTTCCAGCAATAATTTTGACCAACTCTAAGAACTATTGAAATACACCTGTTATCCTGCTAGGGACAAGAGTCCTTGTGGTTACTCCTAGGAAACCGTCAAATCCTTCTAAATTGCCTACAAGCCTTCTTATCGCTCCATTTGCCAGTGCAGTCCCCCATAGTCACCTGGACTTGTACGGTTTACCTGCACTTGGTCAAAATTATACTTCTCATTTCTCCCATCCTTTTGAAAGCTCCCTCAATAAGAGCATTTCTTTTTCTTTATTTATTGTAATGGTATGTGTGTGTGTGTGTGTGTGTGTGTGTGTGTGTGTGTGTGTGTGTGCTGGCACATACATCTCATGGTGTGCATGTAGAGGACAGAGGACAACCTTGCATAGTGGTCCTACTTCTCCACCCTAATGATAAGGAACTTTCCAATCTGTTTCTTCTTCGTCTTCTCAGCCTGAAGCCAACCCCTCTATATTTAACAGAACACACAGTACTTAGTAAGCATGATCAGGGATAATTATGGCCGTGCCTGTCCAATTCTTTCTGCTGGCATCTGAAGTCTTTATGGCTCCTTACTGTGTATTTAAGTTTCTGCTTCAACGTGGTGCCTTATATTCAGAACAAACAGAACTGACTGGCTGCCATCCTTTTCCTGTTCATTTGATAGATGGGACAGGCTGGCAGGAAATCATCCTTCTCAGCAGAACATAGAGTTATACTGGCTGAAGGGTAGCTGAACTGCCTCCAGCTCTGAATCGGCTTCCTGAAGTTGTCCCAAGCACAAACTCCATGACCTATTTGGCTGTGTGACTCGAGACAAATAACTCAACAGTACCTTCATTTACTTGCTGCAATGGTACAGTCATAAAACCTATTTTCTAGGGCCTAGTGAGCTGCAACAGAGTACAAAGCACACAGCTGTCCCAGCATGCTCTGTGCATCAGGCATTCTGTCTGCTCAGCACTGCTTTCCTATCAGAGGCAGCACAGCTGTCCCCAACAGTATATGTGTGGTCTGTTTGCTGTCAGGAACTTTCATGACATTTAGTGAAGAAGGCACCTACTCACTGCTCTAGCTGATGGGCTTAGAGACTGCTTGGGAGGGGTGGTTTATCCCTATGTGAAATAATTTGAGGAGCATTTGCATTCGCTCTTCTTTGAAAGTCTGATAGAATTCTGCACTAAAACCATCTGGCCTTGGGCTTTGTTGTTGTTGAGAGACCTTTAATGTCTGCTTCTATTTTACAAGGGGTTATGAGTTTGTTTAAATTACTTATCCAATCTTTATTTAAGAACTGAAGGAGCTGAAGGGGTTTGCAATGCCATAGGAAGAACAATAATATCAACCAACCAGACTCCCCAGAGCTGCCAAGACTAAACTACCAACCAGAGAGTACACATGGAGAGACCCATGGCTCTAGCTGCATATGTAGCAGAGGAAGGCCTTGCCTGGCATCAATGAGACGGGAGGCCTTTGGTCCTGTGAAGGCTTGATACCCCAGCATAGGGGAATGCTAGGGCAGTGGGGTGAGAGTGGGTGGGTCAGCAGGGAGAACCCTAGTAGAGGCAGGGGGAGGAAGGGTGAGATGGGGGTTCTCAGAGAGGAAAATGGGAAGGTGGATTACATTTGAAATGTAAATAAATAAAATTAATAATAATAATAATAATAATAATTAATAGAATAGTCACAGACTGTCCAGGTTGTCCATAAGCAGGACATGACAAGTATAGGTCTTTCAAAGGTACCAACTGCCCTACAATTAAAAGGTGAATTAATGGTGAATTGACAAACCTGTTAGATGTTAACTTTTGAGTTTTCTTCTTAATAAAAAGGATATTTGGGGGTTGAAAAAAAGGGTAGTGGTACCTGTAAAGAAAACTATCCCTTGCTTTTAGATTTTCCAAGTTGGTGGAGTATAGGTTTTTAAAGTATGTCCTTATGATTCTCTGGGTTTCCTTGGTGTCTGTTGTTAGGTCCCCCTTCTCATTTCTAAGTTTATTTAATTTAGATACTCTCTCTTCACCTTTTAGCTAATTCGGATAAGGATTTGTCAATCTTATTAATTTTCTCAAAAGAGTCAACTCTTTGTTTCATTGATTTGTGTTTTTTGTTTGTTTGTTTGATTGTTTCTACTTTATTTTATTCCTGAGTTTATTTCTTGTCTGCTCCTTTGGGGTAGGATTTCTTCCTTCTGTTCCTGAACTTTAAGGTGTTATTTTAAGTTACTAGTATAATATCTCTCCAATTTTTATTAGGTATTTAGTGCTATGAACTTGCCTTTTAGAACCAACTTCTTCATATTCCATAACCTTGGGTGTGGAGTGCATTCATTTTAATTCAATTCTAGAAAGTCCCTAATTTCTTTCTTATCTGCTTTTCATTCAATACTGAGTTGTTCAGTTCCCATGAGTTTGTGAGTTTTTTGTTGTTTTTTAGTTTTTTCTACCATTTGTATTTTTATAGATTTTTAGTTTCCTCTTTAAGGATATCCATCATATCCATAAAAGCTATTTTAAGGTCTCTTGTGCTTTTGCTATGTTGGAATATTCAGAGCCTAGTGTGGTAGGGTTTCTGGGCTATAGCAGAGACATATTGTCTAATCTGTTATTGCTGTGTTTTTGCACTTACATCTCACCATCTAGTTTTGGGAAGATTATAATTCTAGGTGCTGATATCTGGTTTTGTCTTCATTGGGTGAGTATTTTATTCATTGGTTTCTGTTGCCTCCTCTGGTTCTTAGAAGTGTGTGGCAACTCTATGTTGCCTGGTAGGGAATTCTTCTGAGATCCTGATAAGTGTGGCCACTGGGGGTGTCAGGTAAAATATGTTTCTAGGTATTGGGATCTGATAGGTAGTGTAGGAATGGGAATGGGTTAGAAATGGGGGTTGGAATCCACAGGAGGGAGAAAAGCATGATGTTCCACCAGGATTTCCTTAGTCTCCTGGGATAGGGGACATACGGTGAGGAGAGGCCACAACAGAAGGTCTGCTAAAGAGTTAAGGATCGGGCTGGTGAGATGGCTCAGTGGGTAAGAGCACCCGACTGCTCTTCCAAAGGTCCAGAGTTCAAATCCCAGCAACCACATGGTGGCTCACAACCATCCGTAACGAGATCTGGTGCCCTCTTCTGGAGTGTCTGAAGACAGCTACAGTGTACTTACATATAATAAATAAATAAATCTTTAAAAAAAAAAAAAGAGTTAAGGATCAAGAGGTAAAGGTCACCAGCTAGGCTTCCTGCTTATGTGGCTGGAGTGGCATGAGGGTTCCTAGTGGATGCCCATGAATTTGGGACTGGGTAAATTGAAGAGTTGTGGGAAGATCTGTGTGATGCCCTGGAGATTGGAACAGGGAATGAGGGGAGGCTGAAGCAGGTGATCTGCTACAGAGCTGGAAGAGAGTCTGGGGCATTGGGTGTGGAGGAGAGGAGGGAGAGGTGAAGATCTGCAGTTAGCCTATTTGCTTCTCTGGTTGTAATTCCCAGGGAATTCCTATTGGTATTAGGAGCTGGGATAAAGCAATGAGTGGGGAGAAGGAAGGCTGAAGGAGAAGGTCAATGTGATCTGCCGGAGATGGAAACAGAGGGGAAGGGAACACTGCAGCAGATGGTGTGCTAAAAAGCTGCGGATGAGAAGATAATAAAATTTAGGAGAGAAGGGGTGATGATCTACAGTTAGCCTGCCTGCTTCCATGGCAAGAATGCAACAGAGGGTCCTACGTGAAGAATTCTCATGCCTTTGAGAAGTCCCACATTCCTGTGTCTTCTCTAGTCAGTGGACTTTTCTTTTCTCTGTGGCAATGCCACCAGCAAGTGTTTGACACATGCTTCAGAGAGGTGGGGCAGCCTCTTCTGGAGCAATTGTCACTTTGTAGGCATGTTATGCAAATTTATTTTATTGTTTTATAACCTATTTTAAGACTAGGCCACATGTAACAGCGTATAGCGTTAAACAGAAGCTATTTGAATTAGGTTAATTTAGAGTCTCTGATGTAATAGACAAGGATAGTAGCCTCACTACAACAGAACTTCATCATCTATCCTTTGGTAACTCTTGAACCCCTTTTATTATCTGATTCTGTCTCCTCATCCACCCTCCCAAGGGGGGAAAAAAGAATGTAGTGCAAGAAGTGTTTACTAAGATTTCAAATCCAATGTGTCATAAATTTATTTTTTAAATTATTATAAAACTAAGTAATATGCATAAATATGTGACAAACTGCCAAAAAGAAGTGAGTATGTTCATGTATGGCCATCTTTAAAACAAATAATAAGATGTTCTTGAAATAACACTTTTATACAATTTGTTGGATTTTTTTTCTAGTTTTTCCTTTTTAATTGGTTATTTTATCTATTCACATTTCAAATGTTATCTTTCTTTTAAGTTCCCCTCTACAAACCCCCTATCCCCTCCCCTTCTCCCACCTCTATGAGGGTGTTCCCCAACCCATCCACCCACCCCTTACTTAGTGTCCTAGCAGTCCCCTACCCTGGGTCATCAAGCCTCCATAGGATCAAGGGATTCCCTCCCAGTGATGCCCAATAAGGCATGGATTTTTTTTTCTGTTTTTAATGTAAGCAATATTAATAGAATTATACACAAGATATTTCCTCTAGGAATTTAAAATGGTGTAAAAGAACATCTAACTAAGACTCAATAGTTAGTAGCCTCCTTTGTTGTTTTATCTTAATGGGTTTATAAACATTAAAGCATAAAAGCAAAATTATAGTCATCTAAAAAGAAGTTACCTAATTCTGTATGACATCAAATGTGTAAATAAAGAGTTTAACAATCTCAGGCAGACGAATTGGGGTCCCAGCTCCATGTATCAGTACACTCAATCTGGGTTACTCCCCTTTCCTCAAAAGCATTGATTTCAACAGTCAGTGTTCACCCAGATTCTGAATTTCATTGACCTCATAGTAGATCAAAGCCTCCTAGTCTCTCAAGTTAATAGAACTCAGTGAAAGTGAACCATCCCAAATGAGAGTTTTAGGGTTAACTGTGTTAGTAAAGAGTTTGGCAATCTCAGGCAAATGATTTGGGATCCCAGCTCCATGTCTCAGTTTGCTGACATAGAAGTGCCTGCAGGGTTAGGCAACATTGAAGGACCTACTGTGCCCTACAATGTACTCTTTAAACCTGTTCTGAACAATAGGAGAGATGCCTTAGTTGTTGTTACCAGCTGATTGAAAGTTTGTGTCTCTCCATAAATCTTTAAGCTGAAATCCCTGCCACTCATGTGATGACATTAGAATGCAGGTTGTAGAAAATGACTAGATCATAATGTAGATTATAAACTTCCCATCCTTGTAATAGAGATCACAGAGAGCTACCTTGTCCCTTTAACTTATGAGGATGTAGCATGAAATGGCCATCTATAAGTCAGGAAGTGGGCTTAACAAAGCTCTCCACTCTTCTAGCACCTTGTCTTCACTGGGTTTCTCAACCTTCAAAACCATAAGAAAATTAATTCTGTTATTCAAGTTACCAAGTCCATGGTATCATTTTTATAGTCAACCAAATAAATAAATTCAGATGTATATATCACATCAAGTATTCAGAAGAAACTTCTAAATTTCTCATAGATCAAATAATAATAATAATAATAATAATAATAATAATAATAAACAACCTGCTGGCAAAGCTTCATGGAAAAGATTATACATTTCCTAAAGGGTTGTGTACTGAAATATTTACCCAGAATTGTTACCCTACAGATCTGCCAAGGCAATCTGCTTCTACAAAAATTCTGAGAATTACAACTGGAGCAAGTGAAGACAATGGTAAGAGTACCCATAGTGCAGAAAATGGCTATACCCGTGCAAACACAGACAACAATAAGTGAAATCAGTGGGGTTGTGGGCATAAGAAGTTGTAAAAGAAATGGGGGTGGTTAAGGGGAGAGTTGGAGGAGTGGGAATGGTGGTATATTCTATGCAAACACATTATACATATGCACAAAATTCCCAATAACAAAAGCAAACCGGTGAAGATTCACATATAACATTTATTAATAAGCTTAGCCAAATGAAAGTGGCTAAGAACTTAAAGCACATTAAATACTTAGAGCTGATACATTTGCTCACACAGAGGCCATATGACTTTTTAATATAACAAAATCTTAAGAATCAGTCTTGCATAGCCGGGCATGGTGGTGCACGCCTTTAATCCCAGCACTCGGGAGGCAGAGGCAGGCGGATTTC
The DNA here is from genome assembly GCF_978045245.1 of Mus caroli. Taxonomy (NCBI): domain Eukaryota; kingdom Metazoa; phylum Chordata; class Mammalia; order Rodentia; family Muridae; genus Mus; species Mus caroli. The sequence goes on along the minus strand of NW_028227261.1, from coordinate 145,131,480 downwards.
TGAGTTCGAGGCCATCCTGGTCTACAAAGTGAGTTCCAGGACAGCCAAACCAAAAAAAAAAAAAAAAAAGAATCAGTCTTGCTTCCTGTCTGTACCTCCATGTGTACCCATGGCAGATTGACATAGCTGCTCTCTGATCCCACAGCACTGCCTGTGTCCTAGGAGGACTGTCCTAACCAGAGACACAGGTGAGACTCTAACCCCAATGACTCATACCCATGCCAGCTGAGACCCCTATAGATCCCAGCAGATGTGGAATCTATCCTGATCTGTTGGAGTCCCATCACCCTTCCGGTCTGAACCTCCACCTAGACCTGTGGCAGATTTGCATGTCTGCTCCAGGATCCTACAGCTCAGCCTGTTCCCCAGAAGGTCAGCTCAAAATTTCCCTAACCTAAAGAAAGAGATGGCCATAAATGTACAAGAAGCCTATAAAACACTAAATAGAGTAGATCAGAAAAGAAAATTCTCCAGACACATAATACTTAAAACACTAAATATACAAAACAAAGAGAGAATATTAAAAGTTGTAAGGATATAAGGCATATCTATCAGAATCACATGTGATTTCTTAACAGAGAATAAAAGCCAGAAGATCCTGGACAGATGTCATCCAAACCCTAAGAGAACACAGATGCCAGCCCAGATTATTGATCTCACAACAAACCCAAAAGCAGAGAATCACAAACATGTAATTCCGCCCCCAAAACAAAATAACAGGAACTAACAATCATTGGTCATTAATATCTCTCAACATCAATGGATTCAACTCCCCCCCCAAAAAAAAAAACCAACACAGGCTAACAGAATGGATATGTAAACAGGGTCCATAATTCTCCTGCATTCAAGAAATACACCTCAGCAACTGTCGCCTCCCTCAGCCCTGAAGCAGGCTGATCCAGACTTTGACCTCGCTGTCACTGAGAAGGAAATCACCTAAGGTGGAGCCTTCCGACCTAGATGGCTCTTTTGTTCAGCCACCTGCCACTGCTCTCTCCAAGACACTGCTACCTGCTGAGAAGCCCCTGAGACATCCGGAGGAACATCCTATTCTGCACGTCACCTACAGGCTGACTCCAGACACCAAGAATGGACTGGCAGGGGATGGGCCTTCCCCTTTTATAAGTAGACTCTCATAGTAAACTGGAGGGCCTTGAACATAATCATGTCTTGGCTCCATTAATCTCTAGCCGTCTAAGTCTCTTTCAGCCCCAGTCTGCCTCCCTGGTGTACCCGGTTCAAGTAGGCCGCAGGCCGGCATATAACAAGCAACAAAGACAGACACTGCCTCAGAGTAAAGAACTGGAATAAAGTTCCACACGCAAATGGAAGAAACAAGTTGCAGTATCCGTCGAAATACTCAGTAGAATAGACTTTAAAAGTAATTAAAAGAGATGGGGAAGTACACTTCATACTCATCAAAAGAAAATTCTACCAAGATGATGTCTCAATTCAGAAAACCTATGCCCCAAATTCAAGGGCATCCACATTTGTAAAAGAAACTGTACTGAAGCTCAAAACACATATTGAACCTCACACAATAATAGTGGGAGACCTGAACACCCTACTCTCATCAATGAACAGGTCATTGAAAATGAAAATAAACACAGACATGGTGAAATTAACAGAAGTTATGAACCAAGTGAATTTAACAGATATGTACAGAACATTTCACCCCCAAAACTGCCTATCTATCTATATTTTTTGTCTTAGCACCTCACAGAATCTTCTCCAAAATTGACCATATAACCAGATACTCAACAGATACAAAAAGATTGAAATAATCACTTACATCAGATCAAAATGGAAAGACTGGACTTAAAAGCCAACAAAAATAATCTAAAGCCCACATATGTTCATAAAAAGTGAACAACTCTCTATACAATGATAACTTGATCAGGGAAGAAATAAAGGAAGAAATTGAAGACTTTCTAGAATCCAAATAAAATGAAAGCATAGCACAACCAAACTTCTGGGACACAAGAAAACATTGTTAAGAAGAAAATTTATAACATTAAGTGCCTTCATAAAGAGATTGGAGAGATCTTATACTAAGAATTTAACAGCATATCTGAAAGCTCTAGAACAAAAGTAGCAAACACACCCTAGAGGCATAAATGGCAGGAAACAGTCAAACTCTAGGCTGAAATCAACCAATTAGAAACAAAGAAAACAATACAAAGAATCAAGAAAACCAAGAGCTGGTTCTTTAAGCATACCAATAAGATAGATAAGCCTTTAGCCAAACTAATGAGAAGGCATGGAGCCAGTATCCAAATTACTAAATTTAAAATGAAAAGGGAGTCAAAACAATAGACTGGGGAAATTCAAATAATCATCTATACTGGACAAAAATGGAAAATTTAGAGGAAATGGATGATTTTTTAGACAGGTAACATGTACCAAAGTTAAATAAAAATCAACTAAACTATCTAAACAGTCCCATAAACCCTAAGGAAATAGAAGAGGTCACTAAAAACCTCCCATCCCCAAAAAAGATCAGGGTCAGATGGTTTTAGTGCAGAGTTCTATCAGACTTTCAAAGAAGAGCTAAGATCAATACTTCTCAAATTATTCCACAAAACAGAAGGAACACTACCTAATTCATCCTATGAAGCCAGTTACTCTGATACCTAAACTATACAAGAGCCACCAAAGAAAGAGAATGTCAGACAAATTTGGCTTATGAACATCAATGTAAAAATACTCAATAAAGTTCTTACAAAATTAATCCAAGAATATATATATATATATAAATACATTCACCATGATCAACTAGTCTTCATCCCAGGGAAACAGGGATGGTTCAATATACAAAAATCCATCAACATAATTCATTATATGAACAAACTCAAAGAAAACAAATAACATGATTATCCCGTTAGATGCTGAAAAGCCTTTGACAAAATAAAACACTTCCCATATTAAAAATCTTGGAAAAAACAGGAATTCATGGCAGATACATAAACATAATAAAAGCAATATATAGCAGTCCAAAAGCCAACATCAATTAAATGGAGAGAAACTTGAAACAATCCCACTGAAATCAGGACAAGACAAGGATGCTCATTCTCTCTATACATATTCATTATAGTACTTGAAGTCCTAGCCAGAGCAATTAGACAACAAAAGGAGGTCAAAGGGATACAAATTGGAAAGGATGAAATCAAGGTATCACTATTTGCTGATAGTATACATAAGCAACCCAAAAATATCTACTAGAGAACGCCTTCAGCTTGCAAACAAATTCAGCAAAAATGGTTGGATATAAAATTAGCTCAAACAAATCAGTAGCCTTCCTTTATACAAATGATAAAAGGGCTGAGAAAAAAATTAGAGAAACAATACCCTTCACAACAGCCACAAATAATATGAAATATCTTGGTGTAACTCTAGCCAAGCAAGTGAAAGATCTGTATGACAAGAACTTCAAGTCCCTAAAGAAAAAAATTAAAGAAGACCTCAAAGATGGAAAGATCTACCATGCTCCTGGATCAGTAAGATTGCCAAAAGTAATCTGTAGATTGAATGCAATCCTCATCAAAATTCCAACAGAATTCTTCACATACATGGGAAGTATAATTTTCACCCTCATATAGAAAAACAAATAAACGAACAAACAAAGCCAAGATAGCCAATACAATTCTGAACAATAGAGGAACTTCTGAGGGAAATCACCATTCCTTACCTCAATCAGTACTACAGAACAATAGTGATTTTAAAAAATCCACCTCATAATAACCATACAGAGACAGGCAGGTGGATTAATGGAATAGAATCAAATATCCAGAAACAAACCCACACACTTATGGACACTTGATCGTTGACAAAGAAGCCAAAACCATGCAGTGAAAAAAAGAAAGCATCTTCAACAAATGGTGCTGGTCTAACTAGTGGTCTGCATGTAGAACAATGCAAACTGATCCATGTTTATTACCCTACACAAAGCTCCAGGCCAAGTGGATCAAGAACCTCAACATAAAACCAGATAGATAAAATCTAGTAGAAGAGAAAATGGAATATAGCCTCAAACACATTGGCATGGGGGAAATTTTCCTGAACAGAATACCAATGGCCCATGCTCTAAGACCAACAATTGATAAATGAGATCTCTTGAAACTGAAAAACTTCTGCAAAGCAAAGGACACTGTCGATAGGACAAAACAGCAATCAACAGAGTGGGAAAGATCTTCACTAACCTTACATCTGAAAGAGGGCTAATATCCAAAATATATAAAGGACTCAAGAAGTTAGACTCCAGAAAAAACAATTTAAAAAATGGGGTACAGAGCTAAACAGAGAGTTCTCAACAGAGGAATCTCAAATGGCCAAGAAGCACTTAAAGAAATATTCAACACCCATAGTCATCAGTGAAATGCAAATCAAAATGACTGTCCACCTTACACCAATCAGGACTGCTAAGACCAAAAACTCAAGCTACAGCACATGCTGCTGAGGAAGTGGAGAGATGAGAACACTCCTCCATTGCTGGTAGGATTTCAAACTAGTACAACCACTCTGGAAATAATTTTGGTGGTTCCTCAGAAAACTGGAAATAGTTCTACCTGAAGACCCACCTATACCACTCCTGGGCATATACCCATATGCTCCACCAAACCACAAGGACATGCATGCTTCTATGTTCATGGCAGCCTTAATCATAATAATCAGAAACTGGAAGCCCAGATGTTCATCAACCAAAGAATGAATACAAAAAAAAAAAAACATAGTTCATTTACACAATGGAATACTACTCAGCTATTTAAAATAAAGACAACATTAATTTTGCAGGCAAATGGATAGAACTAGAAATTATCATCCCAAGTGAGGTAAAGGACATGCAGATGGTATGTACTCACTAATAGGTGGATATTAGCCAAAAAGTATGGACTACCCATGATACACCCCATAGACCCTAAGAAGTTAAACAAGAAGGAAGGTCCAAGTGAGGATACTTCAATCCCATGTCAAAGGGGGAACAAAATAATCATGGGAGATAGAGCAAGGGAGGGACATGGGTGGGAGAAGGGAGGGGAAATGGGGCAGGATTAGGTATGAGGGAAGAGAGAAGTCCAGAGGGCCAAGAGAATGAATGAAAACATGCAGTTGCAGGTGGTGTGGAGCTGGGGATTGGGGGTTGGGGAAAACCTCTAGAAAGTCCCAGAGACCTGGCACATGAGAGTACTCAGTGTGGGTGACCTTAGCCAAAATGCCTAACATTGAGGTAGATGGAACCTGAAGAGACTACCTCCAGTAGTTACACAGGGCCCTGAGTGGAGGGATGAGGGCACTAACCCACCTTCAAATTTTTTCTGTTTAGAAGAAATGAAGGGACAAAAATGGAGTAGAGACTGAAGGAATGGCCCAACCATGACCAGCCCAACCTGGGATCTGTATCATGGGTGGACTTCAAACCTTGACACTATTACTGATGCTATGTTGTGCTTGCAGACAGGAGCTTAGCATTGTGGGCCTCTGAGAGATTCTATCAGCAGGTGACTGAGAGGCAGACACTTATTGAACTGAGGCAGGAGTCTAGTATGGCTGTCCTCTGAGGGGATCCACCTAGCAGCTGACTCAGACAGAAGCAGAAACTCACAGCTAAACAATGGATCAAGCTTGAGGACACTTATGGAAGAAGAAAAGGATGGAATGCATCCTCCGAGGGAATAGGAACTCCACAGAAAGACCAACAGAGTCAAGTAACCTGGACCATTGGGGCTCTCAGAGACTGAACCCCCAACCAAAGAACACACACAGGCTGGACCTAGGTCTCCCTGCACATATGTAGCAAAAGTGCAGCTTGGTCTTCATGTGGGTCCTGAACAACTGGAATGGGGTGATATCCCAGAAGCTGTTGCCTCTATGTGGGATATGTTCTTCTAGCTAGACTGCCTTGTCTGGCCTCAGTGGAGGAGGATGTGCCTAGTCTCGCAGAGACTTGAAGTGCCAGGATGGGAGATACCCATGGGGGCCCACCTGCTCAGAGAAGAAGGGAAGAGAGATGGGGGAAGAATTGTAGGAAGGGTTGACTGGGAGGGGGCAGTGAGTTGGATGTAAAGTGAATAAGCAAAATCATTTTTAAAATGTGAGAAAAAGAGAATTAATCTTTAAAGCACTACAATTTTATTGCAATAAGCACAGTTTTTATGTTTTAAACCTTTTAAAAAATACAATAACTGTTTTGGATATGTAAAACTAATATAGAATGCTTTTCAGACTTTAAAATGTATTTATTCAGTATTTATCATTTTGTGAATGTGTTTATGGTGACTATTTGTGCATGCATGCCATGACGTGTGTGCAGAGGCCAGTACGCAAAACAACTCCATGAAGTCAGTCTCTCCATCCACCTCTGTGTGGCTTCTGTTATCAAACTCTGCCTGCCAGACCTAACCAGAAAGAGCCCTTACTCTCTGAGTCATCCAGATAGCACTCAAACTTCTATCATGGAAAGCTATAGTCAAAGCCTGTCTTAGATAAAATGCAGGGTCAACATTTTTTACATGGTGTCTTAGTCAGGGTTTCTATTCCTGCACAAACATCATGACCAAGAAGCAAGTTGGGGAGGAAAGGGTTTATTCGGCTTACACTTCCATACTGCTGTTCATCACCAAAGGAAGTCAGGACTGGAACTCAAGCAGGTCAGAAATCAGGAGCTGATGCAGAGGCCATGGAGGGATGTTCTTTTCTGGCTTGCCTCCCCCGGCTTGCTCAGCCTGCTCTCTTATAGAACCAAGATTACCAGCCCAGAGATGGTCCCACCCACAAGGGGCCTTTCCCCCTTGATCACTAATTGAGAAAATGCCTTACAGCTGGATCTATCTCCTGGAGGCATTTCCTCAACTGAAGCTCCTTTTTCTGTGATAACTCCAGCTGTGTCAAGTTGACACAAAACTAGCCAGTACACATGGTAATAACATCAGAGAAGTAAAACTCTTAAGTGCCTTTCTGTCTGCCAGGGGAAGAATAGCCACAGGCAAGCAAGATCCCTAGATAATTTACCCACAGGTACCTGCATTTGCATACCTTCTCACAAACAATGATGTATACACACAGAGAACACAAAGTCAAACATTTCCCAGGAATTCAAGGACAAGACTGCCAAAGGTCTAACAAGTTTTTAAACAGCTCTCCAAATGGTGGTCTGTATAAAGAACTTCATTTGGTGTGGCATGAACTTATTAGGTGCTAGAGTCATTTATAAGATGGAGTTGTTGTGCCTGGACCTGCCCTCACTCTAGCTTTCCTCCTGTAGAATACAAATTGGAGGTGCTAAATCTGGAAATAATTTTCAAAATTGGTTGGATAAAGGAATGTTCCTTAATCATAGAATATACATGCAAGGCTTGGAAGGAAACTCAGAAAAGTAAATAGGATGTTAATAGAGATGTGTTTGCTTCACAAGTGGAAGGGCCTCTGTAGATTCATGATACCACAGAACCATAGTCTTGCACAACAAAGGATATTCAGTGTAACCCAGTAGAATGACATGAATTACTGACAACTGATTCCATCCCCCCGAAAACTACTATTTACATTAAGCTTATCTCACTGTCTTACTTCAGCCATAAGTCTTGGGGCTCGAGGAAGAATTGACAAGAGCCAAGGTAGGAGAGAACTCTCAGCATTTGGAGAGCCAGGTGGCTTGGCTTTCTACAGAGCAATAATCCAGCTGGGAATTGTCAGGCAAGATCCACTCCTCCTTGGGGTGCCTGGGCCCATTGGGCAAGGGTGGGTGCACATAGGATCTTGGTTGGTAGTGATTGCATGAGCAACAGAACATATACCTGGAAACAGCTTCAGATAACTGGTTCAGTTTATTGGTGGGCCAGGGTCAGACAAAGCTTTTATTGCTATGTAAAACTGGAGTGTTAGGAGATAAAGCATCTGCATACTCAGGGGCTGTAGGGCCTGGGGAGAAAAACAGGCTGTAAGGTCAAACAAGGAGTAAACCCTGATAACTGTCAGGGTAATAAATTCTTACTAGTGTTGATAACGGGGAAGCAACATTTTGACACCAGGTTGGGAGGAGAGTGGGGAAGAAGCCACTCCTGCCATCCTCATCTGAAGTATCTGAGGTTGACGCTCTTCTTTACCCCTCCTCCATAGTTTGGGACATTACTGAAAATGCAATGAATGGGCAAAGTTAGTGTCATAGAATTTTTGAATGAGTGGCTGTATTGAGAAGAGTATTTTAAAAGCCTACTGATGCAGCCATGCCTTTAATACAGATACTCATGAGGTTAGACCTAGTAGGGAGTTGATAGGTCATTGGGTATACACCCTTAAAGGAACCTCCTTCTTCCCATTCCTCTCTTCTATTTCACAGTCACTATGAAGTGAATGGTCGCATTTTGCCACCCGTTTTAACTATGATGTTCTATGCCGTTATAGGCTGAAACCTTAAACTGTGACTCAGAATAAGCTTCCTCTTTGTGAGTTGACAAACTTCCTCTAACAAGGTCACAACTCATAGTCATGCCCTTCCCTATATGTCTATGTGGGCCATTTCCCTTCAGAGAACCACGCTAACCAATAATACACACACACACACACATGTTCATGTGTATGTAACATGAAGGAAAAAGAACAAGAAAGATTTACTATAAGGAGATGAGGAATAGCTGAATATAAGTAATGAGCATGAATTATGTAAGAGGATATAAAGATAAGAGTTTTTTTAATTCTGTAATATATTTTCATGTTTTTCTGGCTAATAAGTAGATAAAAAAACTTATTCATTACGGACACTGTAAATTTTCATGTGTTTAATGTCTCTCTGTACAAAGAGTTGATGTTGGTAGGCTTCTGAGTTGAAGTATCTATTGCCCAGTAATATCTGATTGTATTGAGGGCTGACTCTAAGATGTGTTCCAAGGACAGCCAAGGGACTGGCAGAAACAGCAAAAAAAAAAAAAAAAAAAAAAAAAAAACGGCTAGGAGGATGCACAGTAAGCTGTTAGTATGCTTAGCTTTGAGTCGAGCAAGTGAGCTGTAAGATGCCACTTACTGTTTAAAGTTTTAAACTAGTGGGTCTACAGGGCACTTTTATGCATTCCCAGCTGTATTGGGTACCAGGCTTCCCAGTAGCTTCAACTCTGACCTCTTCCTAGCTGGTCCCAAGTTTATCTCCATTGTCCTCTGTTGAATTAATTATTAATAAATCTTGGCTGGGTTTATTGCCCACCTCAATGGTTATAGTCTTGATTGAAACACACACATACACACACTTTATATTTTAACATGGCTTAATTAGCACAGTGGCTGGGCAACCATCTGGCCTCTCTGTTGCTAGAATCTTCCTCCCACTGATAATTCTGAGTTACTGCTTACTAATTTCTATGGTCCGGCTTGACCTCTCTGGACCCATTTGTGCAGCCCTCTGGGACGTGCTTTCATGGTCAGAGCCCAGGGTGCTCTCCTGGCTTCTCTATCCCATGGTGGCCTCTGTGTCTCTCCTCTCTCCACATTCTCCTAAAACATGGTAGATCTTGTCCTCTCCTCCTGGTCCCAAGGCCAGGAAACCCTAAAACCCCACTTTTGTATGTCCTCCCCAGCTATTGACTGCTGACATCTTTATTTACCAATTAGAACCAAACAGAGGCACGTTCCCAGAAGCTATGTGCAGACTCTCTCGTGTTTGCTGGGGAAATATAATTAGCATTCATAATGCAAACAGCTACATCCTCTGTTTCTCTCACTATCGGATATTCTCCCACCAGACATGCACATCTAGGTGACATTAGTAGTCTTGTTTCTGATGCATTTCTAAGCTTATCATCCTTTTAGTGAAAAACCACTCTGACTGCGCTATTTATCATTTTTATCACTAAGAGCGTTGTCATGTTTATTTTCATCTAGATTTGAAACATCAGTGTTCTGAGTTGTATTGCCTCAGAATTGCTCTGGTCAGCTCACAGAAGCCAGGCAACGTTCTTAGCTTCAGTTGCCTTACCCACGAAGTCTATTCTGCACTACAGTTCTGAACTACCTTCTGCTTGGTGGACTTCCTTGCGTGCTCTCACATTGCTAAATCCATCTTATCAGCTATAACCCAGTGATTCATCACATCTTTGGACTTGTTCTCTAGAATTCTCCTGCCTCTGCTTCCCCGTAGCTCTGAGCCCTTGCAAGCATTCTATCATCCACTGAAGTTTTCACTTTTTAAGGCTTATATTTATGCTTTCAAGACACAATGTTTATTACCATTTCCTCCCTTAGCTCCCATCTCCCTTTTTCATTCTCCACTACAAACAGATATTATATAGTAGAAGAGCCTCTGAATAAAGCTCTTGGGCTGCACTGAAGAGTAAGACATCCCTGACTTTGCAGCATGTACAGACAAATGAGAAATAGTTGGGTGACTCAGGCCAGAAGGACAGAAAGAATAAACAGGAAAACCAAATGGACGAGTGGAACAGTATCTCTGAAGAAGAACTTTTAAAGAAGCTAAAATAGGTGACAGGTGAAGGAGACCCCCTCAAACCCCAGGTTAGGCCCAAACTACACCCAAACAACTGTTTCCACAGAGGGATGCTCTAAGCAGGTTAGAAAAGTTAAAGTGGCCGCCTTCTGACTCAGGAAAAAAAACAGCAGCAAATGACCTTGAAGGTGTAATTTTTTTCCTCCAATTTTTTTTATTAGGTATTTACTTCATTTACATTTCAAATGCTATCCTGAAAGTCCCCTATACCATCCCCCTGCCCTGCTCTCCAACCCACCCACTCCCACTTCTTGGCCCTGGCAGTCCTGGGGCATATAAAGTTTGCAATACCAAGGGGCCTCTCTTTCCTGTGATGGCCGACTAGGCCATCTTCTGCTATATATGCAGCTAGAGATATGAGCTCTGGGGGGTACTGGTTAGTTCATATTGTTGTTCTGCCTATAGGGTTGCAGACCCTTTTAGCTCCTTGGGTACCTTTTCTAGCTCCTCCATTGGGTGTCCTGTGTTCCATTCAATAGTGAGCATCCACTTCTGTGTTTGCCAGGCACTGGCATAGTCTCACAAGAGGCAGCTGTATCAGGGTCCTTTCAGCAAAATCTTGCTGGCATATGCAATAGTGTCTGCGTTTGGTGGCTGATTATGGGATGGACCCCTGGGTGGGGCAGTGTCTGGATGGTCCATCCTTTCGTCTCTGCTCCAAACTTTCTCTCTGTAACTCCTTCCATGGGTGTTTTGTTCTAAGAAGGGGTGAATTGTTTCAGTTCTCAAGTGTTTCAGTTCTCAAGAGTTTGGGGTAGTGCCGTGATGTGTTTGTTTTTGATGGATTACACTTGCACCCACAGGACAAGTTTTATTTGTGAGTTATGAAATTATAGTTCATCATGTGAACAAATGCTGTAGTTTAGAGCTCTCTCTCTCTCCCCTCTGTCTGTCTGTCTGTCTGTCTCTCTCGTGAGGAGAGTATTTAGCTGCAAATCAGAATAGTTAAAACCAATATTGTCTTTGAGGATAAAAAGAAAATCTATGCTTGGAAAGCTAAGTAAAACTTTTCATTTATATAGAGACAGACAGACACACACACACACACATTTTCAACAAACCACTTCTGTGTTCTGCTCTTATCATTTCTCAGTGCCCTTCTCCATATTCCAAAGATGATGTGTGAGCACACCACAGCACCTCCAATAGAGAATGATTTTTTCTTTATCCTTTTCTTTTTCTTTTTCTCTTTCACATTACAAAATAAGCTAGAATAAATCCAGAGCATTTACCAACAAACAACCCTTGATCATCTCTTTTCCCCAAGTAGGGCATAAGTGGATTACACCACAGAAAACAGAAAGTTCTTTGGAAATTGCAAAATTTCAGGATGAAAATAACAGAAATATTTTTATCTTTGGTTTAATTATTGTATTACCTCTTTAAAATTATAATTTTACCTTAATAAATAACCAAACAAAAAGTAATGCAATTATTTCTTCCTTTGGCTGCTGTTGGTGTTTTAAGCAGTGTTTTACATAGCCCAGGCTACCTCTAAACTCTCTGTGCACTTTACACTGTCCCTGTGTGCCTGGTCCTCCTGCTCAGGCTGCCTCTAACCTCTGTGCACTTTACACTGTTCCTGTGTTCCTGGTCCTCCTGCCTCTGTCTCTCAAGTACTGGCATTATAGGCATTTGCCAACACATTAGGTTCTAATTATAAATTAAAGAAAATTGGAGATTGTGAAATGTCTTAGAGGTCAAGGCTTTTCCCCCAAACCTGGCAACCTGTGTTTGATTCTCAGGACACTACATGGTGGAAGGAGAGAAGAGACTATACGGGGATACACACACACACACACACACACACACCTCTGCAATAAAAAGATTATGTTTTAAAAAGAAAGTTTTTCTCTATCACATGGAAACTACACCAATATTTAAATTATGAAGAAGCTATGGCCATCTATGGACTTTGAATTACTCTCTGCATTTATGCTGGAGCCTCTATCCTAGAGTTGTCCAGGCATGAAACTTCTCAGTCCTTTCAGTTTCCCAGGCAATGCCCTTTTGAGTAGAAGTACCAGACAATGAAGGAAACAAGGCTTGACATGCTAAAACAAATTGTGTAACAACGCCCTGTAGATTGTGTGAACAGCAAGGGTTAGTCTCCAAATTTACAATATTTTATAATCTTCTCTGTGAATTCAGATGTCTCTACCCAGTGAGTCTGTGCAGTCCATGTCAGGAGGGCAGTTGCACAGGTGAACTTCAGCTATCCTGTTGGAGATAGTGAGAAACTGTGCATCTGATTATAGGCTTATGTTTAAGATGCATGGATACATGTATGGAGCCATTAGACTAGGAGGGCATTCCTCCCACTCCAAGGTCTGTCTAGGGTCCTCCTAAGCGTACACAGCAGACAATGATCCACATTTTGGGGGTATAGAATGATCATAGTCACAGTGAGGTCAAACCTGCTCATCTTACAGGCACATCCTAGGTATACCCTAACTTCTATCTACTGAAGCCACGAGTGCACAATCACTTCTTAAATTTTAATATAATATTTTTATAAATTCTTTGAGAACTTCATAGAATGTATTTAACAATATTCACCCCACTGTCCCTCCTAGCTCATCCCAAGTCCACTTCACCTCTTCCTAATTTCAGACTCTTTTTGTTTTGTTAACTCATGGATACTCCATTGAGTTAAATTCGTGTTTCCCATGGACTCCTGAGTTTAAGGCCATGCATTGGTGCATTGTCAACCTACTAGGGGTCACACCCTTTAAAAATTGAGTCCTCGTCAAAAATTACCAATCGTCACTCAGTGAGGGTTAGGGGATCCCAAGCCCTCCTGCCTCCATGATAGGACATCGGCTGCTTGATCTTGTGTAGGTCTCCTGCATCCACAGCTGCTGTGAGTTCATGTGTACAGTGGTCCTGTCCTGTCCTGTCCTGTCCTGTCCTGTCCTGTCCTGTCCAGAAGACACTGTTTTGCTTTAGTTCTCCCCAACCCTGGCTCTTACAGCCTTTGCACCTCATTGTCTGTGATAGTTCCTCAGCCCTGGGGTATGTGTGTGACATAGATGTCCCATTTGTGGCTGAGCACTGGGACTGACAAAGAATTACTTAATCCTGTGGGTATTATTTTTTAATTTTTTTTTTTTTAGCTAATCGGATGGATCTAGTGAGCAGTGTTTTGAGTGGAAAAATATGCAGAGAAAGACACATTCTACATTTTCTCTCTCACACATAAAAACTAAAATGTATCTATTGGATGTGGATTATTGAGGCTGAGAGGGGTCAGAGTGGGTAAGAACAGAAGGAATTTAGATAAGAGGTACCAAACCCTTAAGAGAGAAGTTCCATAATATGGTGGGTAGAGGGTGGTTAAACTTCATGGATATATATATATATACATATATGTATACATATATATATATGTATATGTATATATGTATGTATATACACACACACACATATATGTATGTATATATGTATATATATATACACACACACATATATACATATATATGGACATATATATATATATATTTACAGATACATAGGTATGTGAAAAATTATTTAACTCAAGCATTTATGTGCACATGTGTTTTGCCGACATGAATGTGTATTCACCCTGTGCATGCCTAGTGCCCACGGAGGCCAGAATGCTGTATCAGATCCTCCGGAACTAGGCTTAACTTTGGTTTTAAGTTGCCATGTGAGTGCTGAGAATTGGACACAATTTCTCTACAAGAAGAGTCAAGGTTCTTAACCATTGAGCTGTCTCTCCAGCCATCCCCTCACCTCCTAAAATAGTTCTTGTTTATACATATGATTTATTTATTTGCTAAAGATGAAAGAAATTTTATATACTATTGAAGTGGAATGCCTTGCTTATTTTAACATCAAGTATTACATTTTGGCTAAATATTTGATACATCAGGACGTAAAATATTGTTAAGTTTTTAGTTGATTAATATTTTAGCTTTATAATTGTTATTTCAGTGTGTAAATATATAAAACAAAGGGGAAAACTAAGTATAGGGACATTTTAGACGTTTTTAGAAATTCTGTCCTAATGCAAATCAGTACTCATTGAGAATTTATTTTTACAACTCTCAAATCAGCAACTCAAACAGATAAAGTTTTGACAACTGCATATACATATAGAATATATGGCCATCATACACAGCCTCTAGCACTCTTCCTTAACCCTCTTCTAGCTTTGCTGACTCTTTTTAATCTAACTTTCTCTGACCCGTCCAGCAGGTCCAGTTATTCGAGGGTCTCGAAGGGACCTTCTCCTAAGAACCAAATGGGGGGTAGAGAGAGATGGGGGCCTTGTGTGAATAAGGACACGGAAACCGTTCTGGATTGCATCAAGCCCCAAATGTATTAGCCAGGCCGGAGGTTTAAATGTACAAGCAAAAGGGGAAGTGCCTTTCAGCAGCAGGAATGGGGCAGAGGAAATGCACCTCAGCAGGAGGGATGGGGCAGCGGAAGTTTTTCTTTTGGTGACTACACGGGAAAGCAGGAACTTGGCCATATCAGGGTACATCTTGAAGTCAGGACATCCGGCGCTGACTTAGGGCTGGAACAATCTGGTTGTCTTGGAGCGGTGCGTTGGTGGCCCGCTTTTGCCCCTCTTTTCTTCTGGGGGGGGGGGAGGCCCAATTCAGAGATCAGGACAATAGCGTTGCCTTAATAGCTCCCAACATTTCTCTGCTTGTGTGTGTGCACGTGCATCGGCGTGTGTGTACAAAGCAGTGTTCTAGGCAGTAATTCTAACTTGTTTCTCAGTGGTATGAGCTGTTTATGTTACACAGATCTTTTTATGTCTTTCATCTACTCTTGATAGATATATAGTCACACTTTAGTACTCTTCAACTTTTGCCTACAGCTAAGAGATCCGTTTTTTTTTTTGGAGAAAATATCTCCTTCCATTCTGAAGGACTTGTGGTGGCATGAGGTAGTCACATGTGAAGCTTGCTATGCAAGCAAACCCACTTACCCCTACTGCCCACCATCCACGAAAGGCAGATGTGCTGCTAGTCTTCAGGGAGATGGTTATTTACTTTAAAAAGTGAGTGCTAGGCAGATATTTACATTCCTGATGATCCAGGATGGTTCCATGGAATGTCATTGAAATACCTAATGACTCACAGGAGAATATTCCCCAGCTAGTGCACCAGAAACTTGATCTCCCTGCATACCATCAGGTCCAGGACCTGGAAACAGCCCACTGCCTCACTGCCTCTCCAACTCATCCACTGCTTGGGAACAGAGAGAAGCACACTCTAAGTCTGAAGCACTCTGAGTTAATGTGATAGAACACTGGTGTGTGGATATTGAGAGAAGGAACTCTGGAAGACACAAATGAATCTACATTTCTATTTAGCTGTCTTTCCAACATCGGGGATGGAGCTTAGGGCCTCATATATGCTGGGCAAGCACTCTATGATTAACTATATGCCCACTTGTCTGCTTAGTTTTTATTTGGACCCATTCTCACTAAATTGCCCAAGCTAGCCTTAAACTTGAGACCCTCCTCCTTTAGCTTCCTAAGTAGCTGGGATGATAGTCCTGGGACACTGGGTATGGCTCTATTAGCTTTTAAATTTGTGTCAAAATACATGTAACACAAATGTATCATTTTATTTATCTTCCAATATACTGTTTAGTGGCATTAAGTACGCTACAATGTTGCACCTTCACTCCCCCTCGGTCCACGTATCCACTGTCCACTTCCGGAATCTTAAAATCGCTACTAACAAGAGTCCTGTACCTAGTAACAGTTAACTTTAATCCATTCCTTCATCAATCTTGTGGTAGTCACTAGCCTGTAGTAATTACTTTCTGTCTCCTCAAATTTCTTGTTCTGTATATTTGAAATGAATAAAAAATGACAAGTCCTGACTTTGTACATGTGACTCCTTTCACTTAGCGTATTTTTTTTTCAAGGAATAACTTGTACCATGAGCCAAGACTGCATTCCTTTTTCCATCTGAGTAGTAGTCTATTGTACGTACAAACTCAATGCTTTGTTTCTCCGTTCATTCACTGATGGACATTTGCCCGGCTTCCACCTTTCTGCTTTTGTGAGTAGTGGTATTAGGATTTTTTTTTCCGTTCTAGTGGGCAATATATCCAGAAGGAAGTGCTTTGCTGATCATTGCTAGCTTGGCATGGACTCGTGAAGGGACTACTAAACTTGTTGCATAGAAGCTGCTCCAGCCTACATTCCCCGTCATTAAGTTAAATCTTGTGAAATCTTCACAGCCTTCACACCTAGTAGGTGTGCTATAGAGTGTTACTGTAGTTTTAGTTTTGTTTCCTCTGTTGACCAACGGTGCATAGTATCTTCTATGTGCTCTTGATCACTCATATAACTTCATTAGAACAATGTCTCTTCAATCCCATTGCTTATCGTTCATTTGAGTTGCCTGTCTTTGGCCGTTGACTTCACTTCTTTTTAAAGGCAAGGTTTCTTGTCCATTATTTTTTAAATGCTCTGGTAAGAGAACTGGTCTTTGATTCTGTTCATGTCTTTATCCCCAGAGCTGGTGCCTGACCTATTAGGAGTTCTGCAGCTGTGATTGTATCATGGAAGGATCTTGAGATGGAAAATTTATTCTTAATTATGTGACCCCCCAGTGATAGCACAGATGTTAGTAAATGGAGGCAAGAGAGTCAGAGGGGTGTGTGTGTGAGAAACAGTCTAGAAGGATATGCTTTGACGACGTAGGAAGGAGCCACAGGTGAGGCCTCTAGACACCATCACAGATAATGCAGGTCTATCAACATGTGGATTTAAGCTCCTCGAAGCCACTGATTACAAGAACTGCAGGATTAAATATTCATGTTGTTTGGAGCTATGAAGTATGTAATAAGTTGTTGTAACAGTGAGAGGAGAATATCTGATATATCTGAAGACAGGAAGTGTGTTTACAAGTCTGATAAGAACTTCAAGGCTCTGGCAAGAGGTGGCAGTGTTGTCTCTATAGACTGTCCTCCACCAAAGATGGTTGGAACCACTGAGCACCTTGAGTAGACACTGACCTTCCCTCATCCTCCGTGTGCCTCTTCTGCTCATTCTCATAGAAAGGAACTGTTTGGCTATAACAGCTTAGTGGCCGTATATGTGTACAGAAACATTAGCTAGGAGGAAAAAACTTTGTTAAAGTTTCTACACTTTAACATAAAATCTGCTTAATGCTCAGTAAAGGTCAGTAACAGACTGAGGTAGAGAAAGAATAAGCTATAAAACAGTAAGTGTGAATTCAACCACACACTGGGGTTTTCACAGGTGATTTCAAAAGTAAAAAAGAGATATAATTTGTTTTAAATAACAAATATGTTTTCTTTGTTTGATTAGTAATTTTCTGGGAAGCCTAACTTAAGATGCACTTCTTCTAAATGATGAAAGCAGAGGGTTTTGTCAAACTGTGAGTCACGAAGTAAGTCTCACTTATCTTCCACCACCAAGTCCCAGCCCAGGAAACCACTGATAAGCTTTGCCAGATTAGATTTTCTCTGTTGAGATACAAACTTCATTTTATGTTCAGTTCTATATTTGACCCACAACTGTGACAAAATGGAAGGTGAGATGTACAAAAGTTAGTGATGGGAGTAATTTCCTTCTCTTGCTTTAGGAATTAAAGGTCTACTAAATTGTTTTTCTAGTAGATGGGTTGCTTTATTTTCTGTGTTGTTTTGTTTTGTTTTGGGGGTAGTTTGGTTTCTTTGTTTAGTTTTCATTTTTTGCTAATTTTGCTAGAATATCTTCTTCTCTTAGTTTTTTCCCTTTTCCATACTAAAATAACATCTTGAAAATATTATATTTTAGGCTTGGTATATTTTTCTTCTACTTTTGTTTATGAATACTTTAGAGCCCAGGTAAGTGGCTGTGCCCCTCACCACCTATGTGGGCTGTTTCTAGCTAAGTGTTGACTCAAGGTGAGCAGAAGAAACTATCTGGACTGATTCCCATATAGTATTTATAAGAACGATTTCTAAACAAGTCCCATTATTTCCCATGAGATATTGCCTAAAATCTAAGAAACATAACCCAGTATCAGGCTGGTACATGTGATGGCTAAACTGTATTGGAGATCTAACCCTCCAATGCAGCAAAGCTAGGAGGTGAGCCTGAAAAGGCATAATTCATCTGAGGCTTGGGATCATGTTGGGGTGGTGAGTTGAAGCTTTGGCAGAAGTGGTTTAGTTGCTGCAAGAGTCTGTTATGGTAAACATGCATCTAGATGTCTCTTGCTTTCTCAGCCCCTCTCCATGCCCTTTTTCTTCCCACTGTCAGCTGACACAACTCGAAGACCTTCAGCAGTACCAGCCTTGCACTCCCTCTCAGATCTCCAGTGCCCTAACCTGTGAGCTGAAAGCATTTCCATTGTACATGAAAAAAAAATCCCAGAACAGCAAAAAGTCTCAACATGTGTTAAAATTCTACAAGGTCAAATGACTGCTAATGGAGAGTTAAAATGTTGCAGACCATAGCCAGAAGACTTTGAGTTAACTTCAGTCTTCTTGAAAAAAAAAAATCCCATGTATGTGCAGGTACCAGAGGATGCCAGAAGAAGAAGTTTGATTCCCTTGAGCTAATTGTTATGTGAGTGCTCATAACTGAACTTTGGTTCTCTGGAAGAGTAATAAGCCCTCTTAACCACTGAGCCATCTGTCCATCCCCCATCAGAATTGTTGAGATGTATACTTAGCAGACCACCACTCAAGTCAACACATAAAATGAGCCACTATGTACCACTGCGACACAATGCCTGGCAGAAGCAGAGGAAACTGTATTTAGGTTCATGGTTTGAGAGGATTTGTTCCATCACAGTGATGAAGGCTGGTCACACCCAGTCATGAAGACAGGCCGTATTATATCACAACGGCATGAGTGTGGTGGATGCTGTTGCTATCACAACAGACTACAGAGAACTGTGAGGGGATAAGGGTCTCATTTACAATATTCCATAATGTCAGTATAGATAGGCTCAACCTTTTAAAGACCCCCAACAACATTGTACAGGGAGGTGAGGTGTGGTTTATTGGTTGGTGGTCATGGCCAGAACAACACGACACATGGAGCTTTTTATCTGAACATAGCTTATCTCTTTTGCAGCTGTGCACTCTGCCATAGAGAGAACTTCATTATTTTCTTAATATCAGATGGGCCCTTCTCAGTTTGTTCAGCAAGCATATATTAGACACTTCTATATTCTTTGTGTTATATGCTATGATGTGTAAGAGAAGTTCGTGGTAATTGAACCCCAGTGTGTTCTTCGTGGAAATCTATACTCAGAGGAGCAGTTTGTGTGTAGGGCATGAGGGGAAGCAGAGCCAATGGGTTAGAGCATGCAGGGAGGATGGTGGAGAAAGACAGGAACGTGGGAAAGGGAATGGAATAGAAATAGTGTTGTAGTCTCTTAATTTTTTCTAAATGCTGACCATAATAAATAATTTCTTCAATCTCCACATACAGTGTTTTTATCAGGAACAATTTAACTTCAAAGAATAGAAAACTAATACCGGAAGTCCTTTGTAATTGTAACCTCCTCCAGTCTTGAAGCAGGCTGATTCAGACTTTTCTGCCACTGAATGAGATCACCTGGGGTGCAGCCTTCCAACTTAGATGGCTATAGTGTTATGTCAACTACTGCTGCTCTTCTCTGAGACTCTGCTACCTGCTGAGAGACCCTTGAGACATTCAGGAGACATATCCTATCCTGCACTACAGGCTGGCTCCAGGCACCAAGAATGGACTGGCAGGGGATGGGGGATGGGGGAGGAGGGTGGGGAGTTGGGAGGTGGGAGAGTGGGCCTTCCCCCTTTTAAGCACAGTCTCTTAGTAAACTCTCGGGCCCTGATCAGAAAAACTTTGTCTTGGCCTCATGCTTCTCTCGCACTCTAAGTCTCTTTCAGCCCCAGCCTGCCTTCTAGGAGTACCCGGTTCATGTAGGCCGGCCGGCTTACAACAACACTTTGTTCTATGGAAAAGTAGTTTTTAAAAATACCTGATTAAACAAGTAAAATGTGTACATTCAGGTCGTAAGCCTTTTCAAAGATACCCGTTGGCATGTCTTCTCTTGAGAGCGAGTGACTCAGATCTTTAGCCAATGTTGAATCAAGTTTTGTTGTTATTCCTAACTTCAGTGAGCCTTTTGTACTTTCTGGATATTAAGCCCTAGGGTCAGATCAGTGATTAGCTAATATTTCCCCCATTCTGAAGGTTGGCTGTCTTTGTTGATGTAAAATATTGTTTACAAACTATTTGTCTTTGTTGTGTGACTTTTCCAGATCGTGGTCAAATCCAGGGTCATAACCACGTGGGGCAAGTGCTCTACCATGGAGCGTCATATCCAGCTCTGTTATTCATATTTTCATGTTTTCTTATCAGAACTAATAGGGAGAGACTTAGTAAGATCCCTGCTTCCCATCTAGCCTCTCAGAGACTTGAAGTACCAGGGTGGGGGAATACCCAAGGGGACTGCCACCTGCTTAGAGAAAAAGGGGAGGGGGTGGGGAAAGGGGTTTGGGAGGGGCGGTGAGTGGGATGTGAAGTGTATAAGTAAAAAGTTAATTTTAAAAAGATTAATAAATTTAAATAAAATTAATAAATTCAATAAAGTTAAATTTAAAGAAAGATTCTGGCTTCTCTTGTAATGACAATGTGTCATTGCATGCTAAAAATATGTGATCTACTTTTTGAATTTTGATTTATAGAGGGTTGTAGTTATGAGATTGCTGTGAGTAACAGGAGAAATCTCAACTCTGGACTCTTTAACAGTGTCAAGGCTGTGTTAGACTGAATGCATTTTTGAATTATGATGTAACCTGAGATCAAAATGTAGCTCTCAGATACTGCCCTAGCTTCATTCATGCCACCAGGCTCCTGCCATGATTATATTGGAACCTCTGAAACTGTAAGCAAGCCCCCCAATTCTCCAATCAACTGTTTTATTTCATAAGAGTTGGCTGGGTTATAGTGTCTCTTCACAGCAATAGAACAGTGACTAAGACACACACCCTCTCTCGTGTGTGAGTGTGTGTGTGTGTGTGTGTGTGTGAGTGTGTGTGTTTCTGGGTGTGCATGTGCTGTGAATGCAGATAAGCTCCAGAGAGTAGAAGAGGGTGTTTGAATCTTGAGCTTCATACACAAATGAGAGGGGAAGGGAAGAACTGGAAGTGGTGTGAGGCACTTCTTACTTTCGAACCCTGTCCTCAGTAGCATGCTTCCTCCAGTGAGGTGCTATATAG
Organism: Mus caroli; assembly: GCF_978045245.1. Taxonomy (NCBI): domain Eukaryota; kingdom Metazoa; phylum Chordata; class Mammalia; order Rodentia; family Muridae; genus Mus; species Mus caroli. Next base: position 145,109,771 of record NW_028227261.1, on the reverse strand, counting down.
CCTTCCTCCACACTTCCTAAACCTCCCCAAACAGTGCCAACAACTGGGGCCAAGCACTCAAATACTTAAGCCCATGAGGGACATGGCTCACTCAGATCACCACAGATAACCATAGGTCTGGAGGTCCAGGCAGTGGTAAGCTAGTGATGTGGGTTCTGAGAACAGAACTCAGATTGTCTGCAAGAGCAGTATGCACTCTTTACCACTGAGCCATCTCCCTGGATTATAATCAAGGATCTTAAAAATCCTTTCTTAGAATCTCTTTCTCAGGTGACTTGAGATTCTTTAATTTCTCTGTATAACAACAGCAAATTGTTCTTGGAGTATATTATTCCATAGTCTGCATGTTAAAATTTGCTACATAATACATTTTTTCATCTGTCTGCCAGTTATAGCTTTTCATCGCTAGGATATTTTCTTCAAAAGCATTGTTGATTAATTATTTACATACAGATCTTACTATGTGGCCTTGACTGACCTGGAACTCACTGTATGGAGCAGGTTTGTGTTGAACTTATGTCGGGCCTCCTGTTTCTAGCTCTTGCATCCAAGGGTTGCTGGTATCTATGACCATGCCCAGCTTGTCTTTTGAAACTGTTTATTTCTTGTCAGGAGTGACTCAAACAAATGTATTGCATAGAGATATGGGTCATCCAAGAACATGGGATTACCAATATTAATAGAGTAAGCAGTCTTTTGTGTAGAGTTTTTTTTTTCATAGCCTTTCAAGACGCATCCATGTGACAGCATAAATCTTTATTTTATTCCTTTTCATGACTTCATAGTGTTTTACCATATAAATTTATCATTGTTTAGTTATACCCATTCATTAGTTAATAAAAAGTTAGTTGTTTTACTCTTTGAGTTACTATGAGCACTACTGGCATTTAGGCAGTTTTATTTAAATATCTGTTTTCAATACTTCTGCACATATACCCAAAGTAGCCTTTTCTGGGCTATATAGCAATGCTATATAACCATGTTGTTTTCTGTCTTTTTTATATTTGTGATTCTATCATTTTCTGGGCTATATAGCAATGCTATATAACCATGTTGTTTTCTGTCTTTTTTTATATTTGTGATTCTATCATTTTCTGGGCTATATAGCAATGCTATATAACCATGTTGTTTTCTGTCATTTTTATATTTGTGATTCTATCATTTTCTGGGCTTTATAGCAATGCTATATAACTATATTGTTTTCTCCTTTTTATATTTGTGATTCTATCTCTATGGCTTTTGATGGTTTGAACTCATGTTATAGTGACAAGTGCTATGCATCATTTGGAGTGCTGATATTTATGCATCTTTTTTATTATTTTTGGAGAAATGTCTATTAAAACGGTTTGACCATTTTAAAACTGTTATTTTTTACTGTGGAGTTGTAAACATTTTTATGTTTTCTGGAAATGATTTTCAACTATTTCCTCACATTTAATGGGTTTTGTTTTTATTTTGTTGATCTGTTCATAAATGTTATGTCTTCTTAATAGATACTACCACAAAATGTTGTTTTTTATCACCAGGAAACAAAGTTTTTGTGTGTTTTTAGTTAATATGATTACAGCTACTCTAGTTTTCATTTGGGGGCTATTTTGACATTATATCCATTTGAGCACTGTTTTCATAATGCATCCTCTTCCATCTTTTTGCTTTCAGGCTAGTTACATTTTGGGATCTATATGTGCACCTTTTATGCAGAATATATAGTTACAACATTACTGTAAATCCATTCTTTCAAGCTCTACTTCTAATTGGCTGACAGATTTAATTCATTTACATCCACTTGACAAAGTAAAACTAGTATCTTTAATTCTACAATTTAAAAATATATCTTTGATCTTGTTTTTTTTTTCTTCAAAGCTAGTTTTATGAGAATATTTAATATTACAATGTATATGCAGGTAGATGCCTATAAATCATATAAGTGTTAGTCTTGTCTGCCTAACTTACTGTCACTTGGAAGCATGGAACACATCTTGTGCATTGTTTTATCTAAAATAAGATGACAGCATTAACATATCATACTGGCCAATATATACACAGAAATTAATTTAAAGATGGGGAAATTATTTAAGTAAATGTTATGATTGATCTTTTTCTTAAGAAATGCTGTCTTAGTAAATATTGTGTTGCTGTGAAGAGACACCAAGACCACAGCAGCTCTTATGAGGAAAACATTTGGAGTGGTTCATAGACAAGTGCTATATTTTGTCACTGGTATTGACATTCGTACATGCTTTAATAAAGATCGGAAATATTATAAATGTTAAGAATAATGCATTTTCACTATAAAGTTATTCAGATATCTTGCTTTCATTTTAATGATCTGTTCAGCACTAATTAAAAACAAAGCTTATTGCCATCTTTATTTTGAGTCTTTTCTATGATGAAAGCATCCAGGAAAAGTTCAGTGCATCAGTTATTAGTGTTCCTTCCCATCAGTCAAGTTAATGGATCGTGCATAAGGGACTTAAGTCAAGCAATGAATAGAAATGGAATCTTGGCCTTTTTTATGCTTGACATTTTTCCTGCTTCCAGCCTTGGTGTAAAGCTGCATGAGGCATAAAGGACTCCTTTCTAACTTAGAAGGTTACAATGGAAAGGAAGAAAGAAAGAAAGAAAGAAAGAAAGAAAGAAAGAAAGAAAGAAAGAAAGAAAGAAAGAAGAAAGGAAGGAAGAATAAAGAAAGGAAGGAAGGAAGAAAGAAGGAAGGAAGGGGAGCTGGTGAGATGGCTCAACGGGTAAGAGCACCCAACTGCTCTTCCGAAGGTCCTGAGTTCATATCCTTGCGACCACATTGTGGCTCACAATCATCGGTAAGGAGATCTGACTCCCTCTTCTGGAGTGTCTGAAGACAGCTACAGTGTACTTACATATAATAAATAAATAAATCTTAAAAAAAAAAGAAAGGAGGGAAGGAAGGAAGGAAGGAAGGAAGAAAGAAAGAAAGAAAGAAAGAAAGAAAGAAAGAAAGAAAGAAAGAAAGAAAGAAAGAAAGAAAGAAAGACAAAGAGACATGGATTTTGGATGGGGGCCATATTGAAAGGGTTATGTGAGAGTTGTATACATATATAAAATTCTAAATAATAGGGAAAATCATTAATACTCCTCATATGTTTCCCCTTCTAGGTCCAGCAAATATTTTTCAAAGTCATTACAGAGCAAAGGGACAGAAGTCACACTGCTGGAGCATAGGGTAGAAGTGTGCATGGAGGAAGAGTTTTCTGTTTGTGACGAAGCTCCAGGGTCTCCTTTGCCTTTTCTCTTTGCATCTTATCCTGGACCCACACTGTTGTTAAATACAGTAAGATTCATTTTTTGTAGCGAGGCAAATGGTGAGGTTGAATGCTGGAGAAGTGCATATTGGCTAGAAATGTTTGACACCCTCCTAGTAAATCATGTGTGTATTTTAAGCTAAGCAGACAATAAATGTTTTGTGGTCTGACACATTGAGGAGCACAGACTAGAATGAATCAAAAAATGCACATCTGAGCCAGGCAGTGGTGGCGCACGCCTTTAATCCTAGTACTTGGGAGGCAGAGGCAGGCAGATTTCTGAATTCGAGGCCAGCCTGGTCTACAGAGTGAGTTCCAGGACAGCCAGGGTTACACAGAGAAACCCTGTCTCAAAAAACCAAACAACAACAGCAACAAAAAAAAAAGAACAAAATAAAAAGCACAGATGGGAAGTAATAAATTTCTACTTGCTTTCCCCAATTTCTTTGTAAGTATGCCCATTCCTTATTCATTTTAACAGAAACAATTCAGTATTTACTGTATTCCAAGGGGTAGGATATTGATGGCAGCAGATCCTAAGAAACTTTTCAAGTGCTGGAACCACCTTCCACAGTCATGAATGAAAATAATAAATTTATGTATGTATGTATGTATGTATGTATGTATGTATGTATGTATGTGTTGTGCATGACATAGGCATATGCCCCAGGGCTAAGGTGTAGGGTTAGGGTCAACTTGAGGGCATGGTTGTTTCCTTGTACCCTGTGGATCTTTAGGTTGCAATGAGGCAGTCTGCCTTGTTGGAAATTGCTTGTCCACTGAGATATCTCACTGCTGTGCTGGTTGTTTGTTGGTTCAATTGACACACGTGGGAGTCGTGTGGAAGGAGAGAACCTTAACTGAGAAAAAACTTACATCAGATACAGCTACAGAGAAGTTTGTAGGATGTTTTCTTGATTAATAACTGATGTGGGCAGGCCCAGCTCACCCTGGGCCACACCACACCTGGGCAGGTAGTCATGAATTGTATAAAAGACAGGCTGAGTAAGTGATGGAGACAAGCCAGTTGGTGGTACTCCTTCATGCTCTCTGCTTCAGTACCTGCTTCCAGGCTCTTGCCTTGAGCTCCTGCCATACTTTTCCTTAATTTAAGTTGTAAAATGAAAGAAACAACTTGCCTTTTGTCATAATATTTATCACAGCAATAAAAAGCAAACTAGAATACCACCCATGCAAATTGTTTTTAAAAGGTCTTTGGACTGCAGGAATAAAATAGGACCATTTAATTCTATCCTAATGAAGCTAGTTTAAGAAATACAGGGTATTACATAGTAAACTTCTGGCTTTGGGAAGAGTTAGGAATTCCCACTTTCTCCTCTTTTCCATGGTAATCATGGTGACCACCTATCTTCCTCACTGTTCATGTGTGAATTCCTCACTCATTAGGCAGCAAGTTGCCCTTCATGTTGCTTGTGGAGCTGGAAACTGCTAAATGTGATGAATGGCTTGTGTGCACACTGCCACTTTGTTGGTTGACCCAGAGGGGTTCCTTCCATTTTCATGGAAGTCTATACTTTACAATGAAGATCTAAGTTCTTCCATTAAAAAATCTGGACTTGTTGTCTAATGGTATTTTGAGATAAAATAATGAAATAAAGTTAGTTATTTTTTAATTAAGGAATAATTTAAAATTTTAACTATGAAAAGTATTTTAGCAAATTATAACATATAAATTTTTTGGTGAAGGAGTAATTATACTTTCAAACATGGAGCCTTGACATTGATCTGCATAAGAAAATCACAGAATAAATTCACCAGCTTTATTTGTAGTCCCTGTATTACACACTCATTTGTAATTTTATTACTCACAATAAAATTCTTTTTGTGTCCAAGTTGATAGTATTGACTGCTTACTCAGAGACTTAGAATAAACTTCCCTCTGCCATAATCTCAAAGCATTGGAAGCAAGTCCACTGAGTGAGTAGTAAAAAACTTTGAACAAATTAATGTGAACTCTCAGCCTCAGAATAGATCAGAAAGTCAGCTTTCTTCCAAATCTCCTATGTGAGTATACATGTGATACAGCCCAATTTTTTTTTTCTGTTTCTGTTTGTCTGTACATGGATCAAACTATGTTTCTATCTTGAAATAAGAGAATTTATTTTCTATTTGTGAGATTTTGCACTAATTCCAGTTTACATCTAAATAATAATCTCTTTCATTCTGATATTTAGTACATAGAAAGTTGGAGAAAATGACATCTATCTTAACCTGCAACACAAAGAGTTATTACTAAAGTACAAAATAAATTCCCCTACAAGCAACAGTAGACAAAGCAAAGCGATATAACATAACTTAGACTCAGATGTGATTGGCTTGAACTGATATTTTTCCAAGTACATACTACATACTACAAGTACATATTATTGAAAATTAATTGTTTAAGATACTCTACTACCTATTTTTATCTGACTTGATCTCTTAAAATATTTATTTTTATTTTTAAATTATGTTTTGCATGCATTTATCTCTGTGTGACTAGGAGCCCATGAGTACAAGTGCTGGTGGAAACCAAAAGAGGACAAGGACTCCCCTGGAGCTGGAGTTACAGGAGGTAATAGGTTGTCTAACATGGTTGCAGGAAACTGAACTTAGATTATCTGGAAGAGCAGAAAATGCCCTTAAATACTAAGCAGTCTCTCTGGTTGTTTGACTTGATATTTTAAACAGCAAAACAAACGTGAAGTTCCCTTTCTCTCTTTCTCTGTAAAATATAAAATGATTAAAGGGTAAAGAGTCACCAAGAATTTATACTATGTCATTGTAGAGTCAAACATTAGAGAAAAACTGAGCCTGGTCGTGACACCTGTACATTCATCTTTAAGGCTTTGCCAATGTGGGCTGCATAGCAAGTTAAAGACTCACCTGGATGGCTTATTGAGATCTTGTGTCAAAATTAAATGTAGAAAGAAGGCCAAGGAAATATCTCAGTGGAAGAGAATTTTGTTTTGTTTTGTTTTGTTTTGTTTAGCATATGTAAGGACCCACGTTGAGGCTCCAGTACCATGCCCCCAAATAAATCAAATAAAAGGTAGTAATGGAAGAATTGGTACTCTGAAACAATTTACTTGGAGTAACCCCTGATAATAAAAAGTGTGAAAAGTACTTACTCATGGTATCACAGTGTCTAAACAAATGGAGAGTGAGTACTTAGAAAAGGAGAAGAAAGACAAGCTTAAAATTATCAAGGATTTACACAAATAGAGTTTTGGCTCTAACAGGAATAGAAGCAAATTTAAAGGCACAAATCACAGGAAGTTAAATTGTCCTTTCCCAGAGCAAATAAGCACCCACTGCCCAAGATTCTGAAGGAACACACCCAGACAGTAAAATTGAACCAGAAATAACACCGGCAATCTGTATTTTCAACAATAAAAGACAAACAAACAAACAAACAACCCATCTGTAGAATAAGGTACTCAAGAATGTTATACAACTTGATTGCTAGTAAGGAAGCTGTGGAGAGAATCGTCTAGAAGATGTCTTAACCCAGTGTTCAAATTATTTCTCAACATAAAATAAAAACTGCAGTAACTCTGTAACTGCCCTTCTAGAAATGAAGACACTCACAAGAAATATCCGTGCCCCCTCTATGAAACTCTCAGACTTCTATTGAAACAATAGTGTCTAAAAAAACTGGAGTCTCATTCTGGGAGGAGAAGGTTGAAGCCAATGGAAGCCAGAGAAGATTGAGAGGTTTTACACAGTCCTGACAATTTGTCAGATGACCTTTCAGGATAGAAGAGCTGAGATTGTGGGTGGAGCATCAGGGATGGGTGTGGCCACACCTTCACTGGGATATTGAATTATGTAAACCCTTGCCCTCTACTGAACCTCATGTAAGGACAGAGGATGGAACTGGGGTGTTGGGGAGTGGGGTCACTGGATATTTTCCTTTGTTCCTTTGCCACTAGGGCTACATTAGTTTAATCTTCTGGCTTTGTTTTCCCTGATGACTCTCTGTTTAGTTGGCTCCTGAAGATGGAGAGCTGACCCTAGCTTGTTAGGATTGTTAGGATCCAGATTATGATGCTAACAACTTCAGTATGAGTGCCTAGAATATGAGATACGATGGGCAAAAGCAATATTTCAAAAGAATAACATCAAATTTTCAGAAATAATTGTAACTTAAAGAAAAATAGTCAAGAAACCCTTAAAGAATGTTCAATATCTTTAGTCACCTTGGAAATGCAAATCAAAACTACTTTGATATTTCATCTTAAACCTGTCAGAATGTCCCAAGATCAAAAACACAAGTGACAGCTCATGCTGGCAAGGATATAGAGTAAGAGAAAGACTCATTCATTGCTGCTGATGGGGGTGCAAACATGTAAATAAGTGTGGTTTCTCAGGAGATTGGGAATGGAGCTGCCTCAAGACACGAATACACCACTCCTCAAAGGACTCAAGTCTACTCCATATACTGTAGAGACACTTGCTTATCTGTGTTCATTTCTGCTCTATTCATAATAGCCAGGAATTGGGGACAATCTAGTTGTCCATCAACAAACTAATGAATCAAGAAAAAGTGATACATTTGTACAATGGAGTGTTATTCAACTGTCAAAAAATGAAATCACAAAACTTGCAGGATGGAACTAAAAAAAGGTCACTTTGAGTGAGGTAATCCAGACTCCCAAAGAAATATTGTATGTTTTTTTTTTTTTATGTGTGGACATGAGTGTTTAACCCTTTGGTATTCGTGCTACAGTATCTATAACCCTAGAGGTTGGATATTAGTACATATTAATTAGTATATTAGTTCTCGACCATCCAAATGCTATGACCCTTTAATACAGCTTCTCATGTTGTAGTGACACCAACCATAAAAATATTTCCATTGCTATGTTTTAACTGCAATTTCGCTACTGGTACAAATTGTACTGTAAATATCTGCGTTTTCTGATGTTCTTAGGTGATCCCTATGAAAGAGAATTACCTGCACCCAAGAGGTTGCAACTCAGAGGTTGAGAAATGCTGGACCAGGAGGAAGGGTTTCTAAAGAAGGCAACCTAGGTTATATAGGCTTGGAGATGAAAGGAAGGAGACTGCATGGGAGGATTACATGGAGAAAAGAATGAAAGAGATGGAGAAAGAGGGAATATGGGGAGGGATAACTAACACTAAGGGCAATATGAGGGACCACAGGGAAATTTACTACTGTCGAAACTTCCTAACAAATATAAGAGGAATTTAGATGAAGTCAACAAATGATACAGAAGACAATGCCCAAAGTAGACAATTTTGCCACAAACCAGAACTGCCAATGCTAGGAATGGATTACATTTAGTCTAATTATTCATTGAAGAGGTCTCCAGGGAAAGCCCCAAGACGTCTAGGGCTATTCCCAAGGCCATCAGTTTCTCTTCATAAACTGGTGTTAAGGCCCTATTGCTAAAGACCATAGTTATCTATCTTCTTGAATATGGAGAAGTTGAGCTTGTGCCTCCCTAGAGGCTTCCTACTGACTAGTATTTGTGATATTGGAAGGAACTCTGCATGCCATGATACGAGAGAGGTAATCATCAACCCAGCTACAAACTCCATTACAGTTGTAGGGCACTGGGCATGGGGGAATAAAGGGAATGGGAGAAAACCTGAGTCCCACCAGAGTGCCGGTGCTCTGGGTGGGCAGACTCAGGAGGACTGCCACAGGCTTTTCACGTGGCCCCAGGCTGGTGTCTGGCTGTGGGAAGTCATGGAACCCCAGCCTTCCAGGGTTTGACAAGGGGCAGTCGAAGGCCCAGAGATAATAGGTTCTCAGTCTCAGGCATCCCAGACACAACTGGACACTGCAGAGGCCCTAGAGGCAGCTCGGTCATCCCCGGGGTCAAAAGGAGGAGAGGGCAGGGAGAGAGGGGGCATTGGGTGGTTTCCATGTGGGTGAGAATTCTTGGTCCAGTCCATGGCTGGAGCACAAGAAGGCCTTCTGGCGGGAGATTAGATGAGGTTCTTTAGGGGAAAGCCTATGCCATCATTCAAGCATGGTGGGCCTTGATGAGCAGAGACAGTCAGCTTTTAGAGCTTTACTGTAGAAAGGCAGGAAGAAAGAGAGAAGGTAGAAAGAGGGAGACCAGCCATGGCCATGTGAGAGAGGGGGAAGGAAGAGAGAGAAGGAAGGCTAGAGATGATAGTAAAAAAGGTGAGAGCTTAAAGAGAGTGAGGAGGGGCCAAGCAGCTCCTTTTATAATGAGATGGGCTACCTTGTTGTTGCCAGGTAACTGTGGGGAAGAGCATACCTGGCTATAGTCACATAACTGTGGGGGTGGAGTCTAGCTAGAATACCAGGAGCTTGGGACATTGTCTGTGATATAGTCACAGATTTATGGAGTTGGAGGCTCTGTGGTATCAGGCACCTGTCTCTGGGAACGTAGCTCACTGTTCTGTTTCTTGTAGAGTTTCCTACTGGGTCTTCAGAGCAAGCCTCATTCAACCAAAACAGGCTACCTTTTTTCACGGCCCCACAACCTGTTTGGAAGACAAACTGGTGCAACTGGGGCACAAATATTGCAGGAATAACCAACTACTCCCTGGTTGAATTTAAGGTCAACACCACAGGATAGAACATTCCTACCACTGTTAGAGTGGCTAAGAAACTGAGACTGCATAGGGCATGGACCTAGGGGAAAACTAAATAGTATTTTTCTGCTAAAGGAACATAGCAATAAAATGGATCCTGGTGACAACCTGCTATACACCTGTATCAGTGTTCTGCTCTGCCATCATTAGAGAAGTCTCCTTTTTTGTGTTAGTGGGAGCTAACACAGAGATGCACAAGTAGACTATAAGCAGAGAATGAGAGGCTCTGGAACAGTTAGTTCTAAATGGGATGTCTTCACCAAACCATTTCCCATAGAACATACTCCTTTCTTCTGTTTTTGGTTTACACCTTGACTATGAGAGGATCAGTTGTATTCTGCCTTCTACTGCCTTACGACAGACTCAAAGAAACAAGGTTAATCCATTGCAGACTGGAACCTTTACAGCCAAGCATCAAAAGGAAAGCTTATTTTTAAAATATAAATTGATTGTAGAGGTATTCATTATGTGACAGAAACCTAACAAATGAATCAGACCACATTCTAATAAATAGAATGAAAATTAAGGAAAAGAGAATCCTTAAAATGCCCAGAAAAAGATTTTCCTTAAAGATCTGCTCACAATAAAAATGCTGGGCTGGAAGTGTAACTCAATTGGCAGAGTGCTTACATAATTTGCTTCAAGCCATGAATTTGATTCCCAGCACCACATAAACTAGGAGTAGAGACACATGCTTATAATACCAGCACCTGGGAGGTACAGCCAAGAGTGTTATCCATGCCTATACACCAAGTTTGGGGCCAGCTTGAGCTACGTGATTTCACATCTCAAAAAATAAACAGACAAAAAGCTAAGATTTCTAATTTAATCCTGAGCTGCAAGAATGGATAAAGATTAAAAAGTGAGTTTTCAAATGTATGTAAGTCAAAACCAATGAATATTTTCAGAGCATTTTAGTTTAAATGTAATTTATTTCTAGTCTAAACAACTTGTGCATTAGTGATCATTCTTTGCTGCAAAAGTTAAACATAATCTCTGAGTTTTATAGCTAATCCTGAAGCTACCATTTGGTATCAGAGGCTCAGGCTGATAGTGATGGTCTGGACTAAGCCCCAGCCAGGGAGCTGTGAGGAATGAGGGAACTCTCTACAGCCGGCTGCACATGCTTTCTGGATTAGACTTCTATCCGCCACTCTTTCCCTCAGCCATTTAAGTTATACCCACATTATACAATTTGCTATAAGTTGGGGATAATGAGTTCTTAGCTTTGGCTTCCACATGGGAAGTGATTGCTTTTTCCCCCAGAATTCCACAGTGGAAGTTTTCCCAGATGATTTGAGATGCTGGTGGAACTGGATGGCTGAGCAGCTAGAAACCAATCAATGATCCCTGTTGACATCACGTTTTCCAATGAAAAGTCTCTGCTCCATCTTAACATAGTTATTCTTCAAAGTATACCTTACTTCTGCTTAATAGAGTGAGATCTTTCTATACAATTAAGTGCACATAGTGAGACCAGTTCTCCAAATACACACTAGATCAACTTTCTTTTTGCAGCAAGCCATACATTGGTTATTTCATGTGTTGGACTGCAAGAAAAGAACACCATTCCATAGTGTGATGGTGTTTTCTAAGATGAATGGGATCAGCAAAGGCCAAGCATGGGTGCCTATAAACTGCCACACCCACTCCAGTGGAGACCTCACAGCAGGCCCAAAAGCCTGGACACAGTCCCAAGGCAAAAAAGTCTCACGGAAACTTAGTCTCCTGGAGCCTTGGCATCCCTATAGCACAAATGCTCCAAATTTGTCCCTGCGATAGTGTGGAGTGTCTTGCATGCTTTCTTGTAGTATTTTACTGAATAGGAGCTAAAAATCTCAAGACAAGCTTAGCAAAGTAAACTTAGAATCCTCATTACAGTCAGGTATGGCAGACTACATTATATATTAGAAGAAAGTTGGTAAGTTCTTCTGACAAATGGAGTTTCCCTACAGACACTTAAAAGAGCAACCAAGTTACTCCCATATGCAAGAATTTACAATGGCCTAGGAAGAAGGGGGGTTGTGGTTTAAGGAAGAACTACAGTATTGCATTATTCATGAGCAAGAGCAGAAGCCCCTGGTGCAAGCTTTCACATGGCTCAGAGAAATAGCATAAATTGTGACTAGGGTGTGAAATCCTCACCTGGCTCCTTTCAATAGCTGACTTTAGATAGGGCTGATCTTATCACAATTGTAAAAATTGCCTGGTTCCTGTCAGCCTTTATGTATGCATTTTTTTTTGTTTTGTGTTAGATAACTTCAATGTACCTTAACAATGTGTCATCTAACTTCTCTGTTTTCTTCTGCAATATAAATCTGATGTTCTCTTTGAGAAATTACATCCAGATACAGCACTCTTTCTGTGTCAGCATCTGTTTGTTTGTCATCCCACCAACTCCTTGCCCACCTGATTATCGAAATCCTGATTCCCTGCAGGTTGAGGGACCCACTGAGTCCAGTCCATGGCAATAAACCTTAACCAAGGTTTGATTTGATTTGCCTGAGCAATGGACACCTTTAAGACTTTATTACTGCCTATCACTCTGAACACAGGTTTGCAGGAGTCCAGTGACAGAACCACGTGAAACACGAACTTTGTAACTGTGTGTGGAGGTCTTATGACTTTGAGAAAATGAAACTCTATGCAGTTGTCTGCTGCTTCTGAGGAAAGCCTCAAGAAACTCATTGCACTTCTCAATGATGAGCCCTTCTTTGGATACTGAGGCTGTCGCTCTCAGGGAGAAATATTAGTTTTATGTCCTTTCAGAACAAGTCATGTGGCAAGAGTGTTGACTCTTTCGACCTTGCAGTATATCATCTATAATTGCATTTATACCTATGCTAGCACGCATGCAGCCTACCTCATGTAAGTTGTCCACATCTGACTAAAGTCTAGTCAGCCTCTAAAGATGACACCAGGTAATAGTGAGCTTGTACAGAGACAACAGAAATCCCATTATAGCCCTGGCCTGAGTTGTCCCAGACAGGATGTCAGACAAGAATGAGTGAGCCTTAAAGTGATTTCCACAGTTGTCCTTTGGGGCCCCTAGGCTGGTGCTGTCCTTCTTCCCAAGCAGAGTGAGTATTATAGTCTCTACAAGTGGAGCCCAGAGTCCCTGGGACACAGGCATTAAGTATTTTATAAACCTTCAATTGGATCAAGTGGTAGATATTGTACATTTCCTTTTCATGCCTCAACTTCTGGATCTGGGATGTTGGAGAAGCCCTTATCATGCTGTGCAGTGTTTACAAGTTCAGATAACTATGAGAGAGGGTCCAACATTTAAACTGCAGCATGCACTGTGAAAGTTGCAGAGTTCTATAAAGCTATCTATGTCTCATTAACAAGGATACATGTCAGTCTTTTTAGCAGACATTATTCAATGCCTTATTTTTTCCATTGTCAATTGAAGTTCCTAGGGGCAATGCTTCCGCAGTGCCATAATGAGGCAAGAAGGTATCTGCGATTCTGCAGATGCCAGGTTTCCTGAAAGGGAAGATTTCAAAGTCACTGACTGCAGAGTTCTTGCAGAAGAGCAGCCAGCTTCCTCTCCATTCAGGAGAACAATGCTTCATTGTGATGGCTGAAGAGCTGTTTCTATTGCTCAGCTCTAGTCTCTCTGGCCTAATGAGTTGCTTAACTACATTGCTCTAGGACAGCCCTGTTGGGTGAAGAATCACATTACTGTGTTCAGAATGTAGGGCTAGCCTATGGCTGCCTGGAAGTCACTGTGATAACAATTGCCTGTATTCATCTTTTTCTTTTTCTTTTGATGCTCTGGGGTCTTTGAATTTATTGAATTTTTTTATGCCAGCAGTGACCTAACCATTGAAAACTTTACCTTATAAAGATTTTGCTTTGGATAGTGTGATGGCTATTCTTGGTTGTCAACTTGACTACATCTGGAATTAAATAAAATCCAAAAATAGATCTTAGTGAGGGATTTTTGCTTACTTTGAAACAGGAAAATCTACCTCTAATCCATATCTTTGAGGTAGGAAGATAGGCCTTTAACCTAGATCATTGATCAGATCTTATCTGGCCCATGCCTCCTTCTGTAAGTCTACATAAGGACTTGGAAGAAGAAAGTTTTGTTCTTTGCCTGGTTGAGGTAAAGGACACCATAAGAAAACCTATAAAATCAACTGACCTGGGTCCATATGAGCCCACAGAGACAGAACCAGCAACCAAATAGCATACATGAGATAGACCTAGGCCCTCAAAACACATGTAACAGATGTGCAGCTTAGTCTTCATGTAGGAGCCCTAACAACTGGAGCAGGGCTATCTCTGACTACATTACCTGCCTTTGGACTCTTTTTCCCTAACTTGGCTGCCTTTTCTGGACTCAATAAGAGAAGATGAGTCTAATCCTACTGCAACTTGGTATGCCAAGGTGGGTGGCTATTCATGGGAGGCCTCCCCTTTTCTGAAGAGAAAGGGAGGTGGAGAGAGGGGAGGGGACATGGGGGGACTGGGAGGAGAGGAGGCGGGGGAAGCTGAGATCAGGATGTAAAGGAAATAAGTTATTTTTTTTTTAAGAGTAAGGACAATAATTGTAAAAAAATGGGATCTTGTAATTTAGGATGGAGATTTGTAGAAAAACCCTATTGAAGCTGAGAACTTTGAACCCTCAGACTCTAAAGGAGTTTTTTCATCTAAAGATGTAGCTACTCCACCCTCAGAGTCACCTTGACATTCTACCTTTTCATCTTTGAATGAGGAAATTAATCCTTCATTGTTTGATAAACCAGCAACTTTATCTGGAGAGAATGCCAGGCAGGACAATTCTTATGTCTCTCAGGGTCCTTCAGTAGTTGCCTCTATACCTATACCCAGTTGCTAACTCATTCAAGAGGAATATGTGTAAGAGTAGATTTTGAGGCTGTGGGTAATAGTGGGAAGAACATATAACTGGATCAGGTTGAATTTTTTATATGAGCCCTTTGAGTGAAGGCTCCAAGTTTAATATGGAGCATGCACAGTTAAAAAGTTGTTGAAATTTTGTTTGAACTGTTGGCTGAAGTATTTATCAAAAGATGGCCTACTGAAAAGGAGGTGGAGATGTCTAACATCCCTTGGCTTAGTGTTAATGATGAAACTTTTAAGGCTCAGGGAGATTGCAATGCTAGGGTAGGTATGCTGCGTAAAACCTAATCCTCCACAATAGGAAGGTCCAGAAGATATGCCCTTCATTAATCCTTTAAGACCCAAAATGGTGAGGGGGCACCGGAACTTTGTTGTTGCCATTTATCATGTGCAAGACCTTAGGGTTGGAGATGCTGCTGCTCCTTTGGATGAATTAAATGCAGTGGCCTTAACTGGTCTCTGAGGTAGCAGGGGCCAGCAGGAAGCATTGAATCACCCAAGGTAAGGTTATCATACTTATCATAGAGGGCAGCACAGACAAAGTAATGCACATAATGGCCTAACCCATAATGGTCAGCATAGGCAAAGGGAACTTTACCGTGGCATGACTTGTATGGATCGTTAGCACTAGTTAATCAATCATTGTGTTTCCAGGCATGAAAACAGATAAGAAGTCTACTGAATTTTTGTTTGATCTGTATAGCACAAAATTCTCAAACAAATGAAATTAAGATTATATTGGATTGTGACAAAAGGGAATCCATGAATCAATGTCCAGACGAGCCAGTTTGCAGACTCAGAACCCCTTAAATGAACAGATGGCCATGTTTCCCTGAGAAAAGACCCAATTTTACTGTTAGCTTTTCTCTTCTGCTTATCCAGAGGGACCTACATCCTTTTACAAGAGTACCTCACTATACATTGAGGGAAAGGAAATAGACTTTCCAGAGTTTGTTGGATACTGTCTCTGAGCTGATGCTGATTCTGTGGAATTCCAAAACACATTGTGGCCATCCAGTTAAAGTAGGACCTATAGAGGTCAGATGACTATTGGCATTTTGGCTGAAGTCTAACTCAGAGTAGGTCCAGTATGTCCCTAAACTCATCCTTTGGTTATTTTTCCAGTCCTAGAATGTATAATTGATGTAGATATACTTAGAAATTGGCAGGATTCTCACACTGGGTTCCTGACCTGTGGAGTGAGGGCCATTATGATTGGAAAAGCTAAATGGGAGCCTTTAGAGTTGTCTCTGCCAAGGAAAGTCATGAATCAAAAACAGTATCACATCCTGGGGAACTGCAGGAATTAGTCCCACCAACATCCTGGGGGAACTGCAGGAATTAGTCCCACCATCATCCTGGGGAACTGCAGGAATTAGTCCCACCAACATCCTGGGGAACTGCAGGAATTAGTCCAACCATCATCCTGGGGGAACTGCAGGAATTAGCCCCACCATCATCCTGGGGAACTGCAGGAATTAGCCCCACCAACATCCTGGGGGAACTGCAGGAATTAGTCCCACCAACATCCTAGGGAACTGCAGGAATTAGCCCCACCATCATCCTGGGGAACTGCAGGAATTAGTCCCACCATCATCCTGGGGGAACTGCAGGAATTAGTCCCACCAACATCCTGGGGAACTGCAGGAATTAGTCCCACCATCATCCTGGGGGAACTGCAGGAATTAGTCCCACCATCATCCTGGGGAACTGCAGGAATTAGTCCCACCAACATCCTGGGGAACTGCAGGAATTAGTCCCACCAACATCCTGGGGAACTGCAGGAATTAGTCCCACCATCATCCTGGGGAACTGCAGGAATTAGTCCCACCAACATCCTGGGGAACTGCAGGAATTAGTCCCACCATCATCCTGGGGAACTGCAGGAATTAGCCCCACCAACATCCTGGGGAACTGCAGGAATTAGTCCCACCAACATCCTGGGGAACTGCAGGAATTAGCCCCACCAACATCCTGGGGGAACTGCAGGAATTAGCCCCACCAACATCCTGGGGGAACTGCAGGAATTAGTCCCACCATCATCCTGGGGAACTGCAGGAATTAGTCCCACCATCATCCTGGGGGAACTGCAGGAATTAGTCCCACCAACATCCTGGGAAACTGCAGGAATTAGCCCCACCAACATCCTGGGGGAACTGCAGGATTTAGTCCCACCAACATCCTGGGGAACTGCAGGAATTAGCCCCACCAACATCCTGGGGGAACTGCAGGAATTAGTCCCACCAACATCCTGGGGGAACTGCAGGACTTAGTCCCACCATCATCCTGGGGAACTGCAGGACTTAGTCCCACCATCATCCTGGGGGAACTGCAGGACTTATCCCACCATCATCCTAGGGAACTGCAGGAATTAGTCCCACCATCATCCTGGGGAACTGCAGGAATTAGTCCCACCATCATCCTGGGGGAACTGCAGGAATTAGTCCCACCATCATCCTGGGGAACTGCAGGAATTAGTCCAACCATCATCCTGGGGAACTGCAGGAATTAGCCCCACCAACATCCTGGGGGAACTGCAGGAATTAGCCCCACCAACATCCTGGGGAACTGCAGGAATTAGTCCCACCAACATCCTGGGGGAACTGCAGGAATTAGTCCCACCATCATCCTGGGGAACTGCAGGAATTAGCCCCACCAACATCCTGGGGGAACTGCAGGACTTAGTCCAACCATCATCCTGGGGGAACTGCAGGACTTAGTCCCACCAACATCCTGGGGGAACTGCAGGAATTAGTCCCACCAACATCCTGGGGGAACTGCAGGACTTAGTCCCACCAACATCCTGGGGAACTGCAGGAATTAGCCCCACCAACATCCTGGGGGAACTGCAGGAATTAGTCCCACCAACATCCTGGGAAACTGCAGGAATTAGTCCCACCAACATCCTGGGGGAACTGCAGGAATTAGCCTCACCAACATCCTGGGGGAACTGCAGGAATTAGTCCAACCATCATCCTGGGGAACTGCAGGAATTAGTCCCACCATCATCCTGGGGAACTGCAGGAATTAGTCCAACCATCATCCTGGGGAACTGCAGGAATTAGTCCCACCAACATCCTGGGGGAACTGCAGGACTTAGTCCAACCATCATCCTGGGGAACTGCAGGAATTAGCCCCACCAACATCCTGGGGGAACTGCAGGAATTAGCCCCACCAACATCCTGGGGAACTGCAGGAATTAGTCCCACCAACATCCTGGGAAACTGCAGGAATTAGCCCCACCAACATCCTGGGGAACTGCAGGAATTAGCCCCACCATCATCCTGGGGAACTGCAGGAATTAGTCCCACCATCATCCTGGGGGAACTGCAGGAATTAGTCCCACCATCATCCTGGGGGAACTGCAGGACTTAGTCCCACCAACATCCTGGGGAACTGCAGGAATTAGTCCCACCATCATCCTGGGGAACTGCAGGAATTAGCCCCACCAACATCCTGGGGAACTGCAGGAATTAGTCCCACCAACATCCTGGGGAACTGCAGGAATTAGTCCCACCATCATCCTGGGGGAACTGCAGGAATTAGTCCCACCAACATCCTGGGGGAACTGCAGGACTTAGTCCCACCATCATCCTGGGGAACTGCAGGAATTAGTCCCACCAACATCCTGGGGGAACTGCAGGAATTAGTCCCACCAACATCCTGGGGGAACTGCAGGAATTAGTCCCACCAACATCCTGGGGGAACTGCAGGACTTAGTCCCACCATCATCCTGGGGAACTGCAGGAATTAGTCCAACCATCATCCTGGGGAACTGCAGGAATTAGTCCCACCAACATCCTGGGGGAACTGCAGGAATTAGTCCCACCATCATCCTGGGGAACTGCAGGAATTAGTCCAACCATCATCCTGGGGAACTGCAGGAATTAGTCCCACCAACATCCTGGGGAACTGCAGGAATTAGTCCCACCAACATCCTAGGGAACTGCAGGAATTAGTCCCACCATCATCCTGGGGAACTGCAGGAATTAGTCCAACCATCATCCTGGGGAACTGCAGGAATTAGTCCAACCATCATCCTGGGGAACTGCAGGAATTAGCCCCACCATCATCCTGGGGAACTGCAGGAATTAGCCCCACCAACATCCTGGGGGAACTGCAGGAATTAGTCCCACCAACATCCTGGGGGAACTGCAGGAATTAGTCCCACCAACATCCTGGGGGAACTGCAGGAATTAGTCCCACCAACATCCTGGGGAACTGCAGGAATTAGTCCCACCAACATCCTGGGGAACTGCAGGAATTAGTCCCACCATCATCCTGGGGGAACTGCAGGAATTAGTCCCACCATCATCCTGGGGGAACTGCAGGAATTAGTCCAACCATCATCCTGGGGAACTGCAGGAATTAGCCCCACCAACATCCTGGGGGAACTGCAGGAATTAGCCCCACCAACATCCTGGGGGAACTGCAGGAATTAGTCCCACCAACATCCTGGGGGAACTGCAGGAATTAGTCCCACCAACATCCTGGGGGAACTGCAGGACTTAGTCCCACCATCATCCTGGGGAACTGCAGGAATTAGTCCCACCATCATCCTGGGGAACTGCAGGAATTAGTCCAACCATCATCCTGGGGGAACTGCAGGAATTAGTCCCACCAACATCCTGGGGAACTGCAGGAATTAGTCCCACCAACATCCTG
Source organism: Mus caroli (assembly GCF_978045245.1). NCBI lineage: Eukaryota > Metazoa > Chordata > Mammalia > Rodentia > Muridae > Mus > Mus caroli. The sequence goes on along the minus strand of NW_028227261.1, from coordinate 145,090,356 downwards.
GGGTAACTGCAGGAATTAGTCCCACCTACATCCTGGGGGAACTGCAGGAATTAGCCCCACCAACATCCTGGGGGAACTGCAGGAATTAGTCCCACCAACATCCTGGGGGAACTGCAGGAATTAGTCCCACCATCATCCTGGGGAACTGCAGGAATTAGTCCCACCAACATCCTGGGGAACTGCAGGAATTAGTCCCACCGTCATCCTGGGGAACTGCAGGACTTAGTCCCACCATCATCCTGGGGAAACTGCAGGAATTAGCCCCACCAACATCCTGGGGAACTGCAGGAATTAGTCCCACCATCATCCTGGGGGAACTGCAGGAATTAGTCCCACCAACATCCTGGGGAAACTGCAGGAATTAGCCCCACCAACATCCTGGGGAACTGCAGGAATTAGTCCCACCATCATCCTGGGGGAACTGCAGGAATTAGTCCCACCATCATCCTGGGGAACTGCAGGAATTAGTCCCACCAACATCCTGGGGAACTGCAGGAATTAGTCCCACCATCATCCTGGGGGAACTGCAGGAATTAGTCCCACCAACATCCTGGGGGAACTGCAGGAATTAGTCCCACCAACATCCTGGGGGAACTGCAGGACTTAGTCCCACCAACATCCTGGGGAACTGCAGGAATTAGCCCCACCAACATCCTGGGGGAACTGCAGGAATTAGTCCCACCAACATCCTGGGAAACTGCAGGAATTAGTCCCACCAACATCCTGGGGGAACTGCAGGAATTAGCCTCACCAACATCCTGGGGGAACTGCAGGAATTAGTCCAACCATCATCCTGGGGAACTGCAGGAATTAGTCCCACCATCATCCTGGGGAACTGCAGGAATTAGTCCAACCATCATCCTGGGGAACTGCAGGAATTAGTCCCACCAACATCCTGGGGGAACTGCAGGACTTAGTCCAACCATCATCCTGGGGAACTGCAGGAATTAGCCCCACCAACATCCTGGGGGAACTGCAGGAATTAGCCCCACCAACATCCTGGGGAACTGCAGGAATTAGTCCCACCAACATCCTGGGAAACTGCAGGAATTAGTCCCACCAACATCCTGGGGAACTGCAGGAATTAGCCCCACCATCATCCTGGGGAACTGCAGGAATTAGTCCCACCATCATCCTGGGGGAACTGCAGGAATTAGTCCCACCATCATCCTGGGGGAACTGCAGGACTTAGTCCCACCAACATCCTGGGGAACTGCAGGAATTAGTCCCACCATCATCCTGGGGAACTGCAGGAATTAGCCCCACCAACATCCTGGGGAACTGCAGGAATTAGTCCCACCAACATCCTGGGGAACTGCAGGAATTAGTCCCACCATCATCCTGGGGGAACTGCAGGAATTAGTCCCACCAACATCCTGGGGGAACTGCAGGACTTAGTCCCACCATCATCCTGGGGAACTGCAGGAATTAGTCCCACCAACATCCTGGGGGAACTGCAGGAATTAGTCCCACCAACATCCTGGGGGAACTGCAGGAATTAGTCCCACCAACATCCTGGGGGAACTGCAGGACTTAGTCCCACCATCATCCTGGGGAACTGCAGGAATTAGTCCAACCATCATCCTGGGGAACTGCAGGAATTAGTCCCACCAACATCCTGGGGGAACTGCAGGAATTAGTCCCACCATCATCCTGGGGAACTGCAGGAATTAGTCCAACCATCATCCTGGGGAACTGCAGGAATTAGTCCCACCAACATCCTGGGGAACTGCAGGAATTAGTCCCACCAACATCCTAGGGAACTGCAGGAATTAGTCCCACCATCATCCTGGGGAACTGCAGGAATTAGTCCAACCATCATCCTGGGGAACTGCAGGAATTAGTCCAACCATCATCCTGGGGAACTGCAGGAATTAGCCCCACCATCATCCTGGGGAACTGCAGGAATTAGCCCCACCAACATCCTGGGGGAACTGCAGGAATTAGTCCCACCAACATCCTGGGGGAACTGCAGGAATTAGTCCCACCAACATCCTGGGGGAACTGCAGGAATTAGTCCCACCAACATCCTGGGGAACTGCAGGAATTAGTCCCACCAACATCCTGGGGAACTGCAGGAATTAGTCCCACCATCATCCTGGGGGAACTGCAGGAATTAGTCCCACCATCATCCTGGGGGAACTGCAGGAATTAGTCCAACCATCATCCTGGGGAACTGCAGGAATTAGCCCCACCAACATCCTGGGGGAACTGCAGGAATTAGCCCCACCAACATCCTGGGGGAACTGCAGGAATTAGTCCCACCAACATCCTGGGGGAACTGCAGGAATTAGTCCCACCAACATCCTGGGGGAACTGCAGGACTTAGTCCCACCATCATCCTGGGGAACTGCAGGAATTAGTCCCACCATCATCCTGGGGAACTGCAGGAATTAGTCCAACCATCATCCTGGGGGAACTGCAGGAATTAGTCCCACCAACATCCTGGGGAACTGCAGGAATTAGTCCCACCAACATCCTGGGGTAACTGCAGGAATTAGTCCCACCTACATCCTGGGGGAACTGCAGGAATTAGCCCCACCAACATCCTGGGGGAACTGCAGGAATTAGCCCCAGCAACATCCTGGGGAACTGCAGAAATTAGTCCCACCAACATCCTGGGGGAACTGCAGGAATTAGTCCCACCAACATCCTGGGGGAACTGCAGGAATTAGTCCCACCATCATCCTGGGGAACTGCAGGAATTAGTCCCACCAACATCCTGGGGAACTGCAGGAATTAGTCCCACCGTCATCCTGGGGAACTGCAGGACTTAGTCCCACCATCATCCTGGGGAAACTGCAGGAATTAGCCCCACCAACATCCTGGGGAACTGCAGGAATTAGTCCCACCATCATCCTGGGGGAACTGCAGGAATTAGTCCCACCAACATCCTGGGGAAACTGCAGGAATTAGCCCCACCAACATCCTGGGGAACTGCAGGAATTAGTCCCACCATCATCCTGGGGGAACTGCAGGAATTAGTCCCACCATCATCCTGGGGAACTGCAGGAATTAGTCCCACCAACATCCTGGGGAACTGCAGGAATTAGTCCCACCATCATCCTGGGGGAACTGCAGGAATTAGTCCCACCAACATCCTGGGGGAATTGCAGGAATTAGTCCCACCAACATCCTGGGGAACTGCAGGAATTAGTCCCACCATCATCCTGGGGAACTGCAGGAATTAGTCCCACCAACATCCTGGGGAACTGCAGGAATTAGTCCCACCATCATCCTGGGGAACTGCAGGAATTAGTCCCACCAACATCCTGGGGGAACTGCAGGAATTAGTCCCACCATCATCCTGGGGAACTGCAGGAATTAGTCCCACCAACATCCTGGGGAACTGCAGGAATTAGTCCCACCATCATCCTGGGGAACTGCAGGAATTAGTCCCACCAACATCCTGGGGGAACTGCAGGAATTAGTCCCACCATCATCCTGGGGAACTGCAGGAATTAGTCCCACCAACATCCTAGGGAACTGCAGGAATTAGTCCCACCATCATCCTGGGGAACTGCAGGAATTAGCCCCACCAACATCCTGGGGGAACTGCAGGAATTAGTCCCACCAACATCCTGGGGAACTGCAGGAATTAGTCCCACCAACATCCTGGGGGAAATGCAGGAATTAGTCCCACCAACATCCTGGGGAACTGCAGGAATTAGTCCCACCATCATCCTGGGGAACTGCAGGAATTAGTCCAACCATCATCCTCGGGAACTGCAGGAATTAGTCCCACCATCATCCTGGGGAACTGCAGGAATTAGTCCCACCATCATCCTGGGGAACTGCAGGAATTAGTCCCACCAACATCCTGGGGAACTGCAGGAATTAGTCCCACCATCATCCTGGGGGAACTGCAGGAATTAGTCCCACCAACATCCTGGGGGAACTGCAGGAATTAGTCCCACCAACATCCTGGGGAACTGCAGGAATTAGTCCCACCATCATCCTGGGGAACTGCAGGAATTAGCCCCACCAACATCCTGGGGGAACTGCAGGAATTAGTCCCACCAACATCCTGGGGAACTGCAGGAATTAGTCCCACCAACATCCTGGGGGAACTGCAGGAATTAGCCCCACCAACATCCTGGGGGAACTGCAGGAATTAGTCCCACCAACATCCTGGGGAACTGCAGGAATTAGTCCCACCAACATCCTGGGGGAACTGCAGGAATTAGCCCCACCAACATCCTGGGGGAACTGCAGGAATTAGTCCCACCAACATCCTGGGGGAACTGCAGGACTTAGTCCCACCAACATCCTGGGGAACTGCAGGAATTAGTCCCACCAACATCCTAGGGAACTGCAGGAATTAGCCCCACCAACATCCTGGGGAACTGCAGGAATTAGCCCCACCAACATCCTGGGGAACTGCAGGAATTAACCCCACCAACATCCTGGGGAACTGCAGGAATTAACCCCACCATCAGGGACATGAGAATGCAGGAATGGTGGTTCTTACTACATCTCCTACCGGACAGTGCAGAAGGCAGGTGGGCTGTGGAAACTGACAGACAATTGACTACTGAAATTTTGGTCAGGTAGTGACTTTAATTGCAGATGTTCTACCAGACATGGCGTCCTTACTTGAGCAGATTATCTTATCTCTTAGTCTAGCAAATGCTGTATCCTCTACAACTGTCTATTAGGACCACAAGAAACAATTGGCTTTCAGTTGGCAGGGCAGCCCTATACTTTTAACGTTTTACTTCAAGGAGATATTTACTTTCTAGCCTATGCCATGGCTTAGTTAGAAGGAATCTCAATCGTCTCTTCCATAAAATATCACATTGATGCACTATATTGATGGCATTATACTGACTGGACCAAGTGAGCAGGAGGTAGCAACCACTTTTGACTCATTGGTAACACATACAAGCATCAGAGAATGGAAAATAAATCTAATGAAAATTCAAGGGCCTTCTGTCTCAGTGAAATTCTTAGGAGTACAGTTATTGCACCTGACCCCTTCCACTACCAAGGAAGAAAGACAATATTTAGTGGCGTATTTAGGTTAAAATATTTTTGCTACTTGTTCCTATGATATTAAGTTCTGCTGGCATAGAAGTTTTGGATCCATAGTGGGGAGTGCTCCTTCCAGGAGCCACAGCAAGCATTCCATTGAACTGGATGCTCAGACTTTCCCCTGCTCACTTTGGGTTTCTATTGCTCTTAGGCCAAAAGGCCATGGAAGAAATAACAGTGTTAGGATGGGTGATTGATCTAGATCACCATGGATAAATTGGATTGCTTCTATACAATGGAGATAGGAAAATTATTTCTGGAGTTCCCCAGATCTTTTCAGGCGTCTCTTGGTTCTACCATATCCTGTAATTAAAGTTAGTGGGGAAACTACAACAGCCTAATCCAGGCAGGATGACAAAAGGCACAGAACTGTCATGAATGAAGGTATGGTCATTTGGTCATTGCTACGCTCTCTGGTCGAGTCAACTGGACAAGCCGAGACGCTTAAAAGTCACTCATGAGGCAAAAGAGTTTCAAAGAAGCTCTCCTCCTGGAGTCTAGCATTCCCTACCCATACAGTAACTTTTCATTCCCGAGTTCCATTCCCACGTTAGTCTAGTGTATGGATCCACGTGCTCTCTTTCAATATTTTCCTATCATAAGTGCCTTTTAAGATTGATTTCTGACATAGCTAAAGCCGTCCACCAGTGTTCCAACAGTTCTAGTTCGTCCTTAGCAAGACCTTGGGCTTGGATTTCAGTACTGCCCCTGGTATTACACTAAAAGTTAGGTCACTGCCCTTCACAAGAATCTACCATCACCTAGGAAGAAAGAAGTTTCTGACCGTAGGGGAAACCAGAATAGATGCTTAGTATTATAGCTGTGTTACACCTATTTATAGGAATTTACTATGGTTTAGGAAACAGATCGGGCTGTGGTTTTAGAGTATTGCATTATTCATGAGATGGTTAGCTAGAACGGAACTCCCTAGTTAGAACCATGACTTAGGTGTGAAAGCCCTTGCCCTAGGAGTGAAAAGTTCTCACACCTGGCTTCAATGACTATAGCTGACCTTAGATAGAGCTGACTTTGTCTCAGTTATTTTACTGCCCAGTTCCTTCCGATCTTTGTGTTTTCATTCCTCTGTTCTGTGTAAGAGTCATTAAGCATCCAGTTACCTCATTTGTACCTTGCGGGTATGTCACCCAACTTCTTTATTGTCTTCTGTATAAAAAGTCTGAAGCTCGAATTGTAAAATTACATTCAGATTCTACACACGAACTCTCCTGTGTGTGTCTGTTTGTCACTCGCTCATCCACGCTTTGCCCACCTGCGACGAGAGACCCCGTTCCACGCAGACACAGGGACCCAGAGGGTCTGCGGCAGCTGGCACCCGAACAGGGACCCCCGAGCAGGTTAGTCTTTTTCTTTTTCTTTCTTTTTCTTTCTATTCTTTATTTTCTCAGGCAAAGCCAGGAGCTCGTCGTGACTGTGCTGCAGACGGGCTGGTTCGTGGACCAGTTAAAGGACGAGTAAGTTTTTATTCATGGGGCAGTCAGAATCGAAAGGGAAGAGGATATTTCTGTTGGTCTTCAAGCACATGTTGTCTGGAAGAGACCTAAAGGTCTCGGATAAATCTTTACAAGAATTTTATGATTTCGTGCAAAAAATCAGTCCCTGGTTTCCAGAGGAGGGAAGCTTAATATTAGAAGATTGGAAGCGTGTAGGTAAGGATATGAGAAAGTTCCATGAGGAAAATCCATCTAGGGCATCCACCAGTGCCCTTATTCTGTGGCAACAAATGAGGAATCTTTTGACTGAGAAAACAGATCTAGAATTCCTTGCAGAGGAAGCTCCTTCAGAGCCCTCTGATAATCAGAAGAGGGAACCGTCTGCTAGTAATAAGAAATTGAACTGTACAGGCAAGAAAGGGAGAAGGCTAGAGGAAAGTGAATCAGAGACTACTGACAATGAAGGTGATGATGAAGGGGATATTACTGAGGGAATGAGAAAGTGTGAATTTAAGGGGAGAAGAGATTGTTTTCGCAGCTACCAAGACAGCAGTGAGGAGGAGTTTTTACTAGGAGATCTCACACTCACTTACCCGGTAATTTGCAAAGAAGGGAGTGAGCCGCGATGGAAACCTTTGCCGTTAAAAACTCTTAAGGAATTACAGTCAGCAGTAAAAACGCTGGGCCCTACTGCACCTTATACTTTACAGATTCTGGATGCAGTAGCAAGCCAGTGGCTGACCCCTTGTGATTGGCACCAAACAGCAAAGGCTACTCTTGCTCCCAGAGATTTCATTCTCTGGAGAACAGAATATGAAGAGAGGGCCAGAAAGTTAGCTCAGGAAAGATCTACATCGAGAAATGGAGCTAAACCCACGGTGCCTATGCTTCTTGGGCAGAAGGACTATGCTAAACCAGCAGCACAGCTGAAAACCCCAAAGGCAGTGTTGGAGAAAATTAATCAGATAGCTGTATCCAGCTGGCAGAGTTTACCTCCACCTGGGGTTAAGTTCACAGTCCTTTCAGGAATTAGGCAAAAGCATGATGAGTCTTATGAAGGTTTTGTGGCTAGGTTGGAAGAGGCAGTTTCTAAGATGCTTCCCCCCTCGGAAGAAACTGATATATTAATAAAACAATCGGCTTGGGAATACGTGAATACCTTGTGCCAAGACCTAAACAGACTAATCCATAAGACAAGTTCCCTACAAGATTATATTAAAGCCTGTGTAGACGCCTCACTGGCCGTAATGCAGGAGATAGCTTACGCCACAGCAAGGAAAAGGAAGACATTTGGCGCTACTGATGGAATTACATGTTTCGGTTGTAAAAATCCGGGGCATCTGAGAGATTGTAAAAATCTCTCAGGAGACACGAAGAGCATTCCTTTGGGTCCTTTCCAGCGTTGTGACAAACACTGGAAAAGTGAATGTAAATTCAAGTCCCGTAAGGATGGGACTCTGCTCAATAGAGAAGCAGGTAAGACAAAGAACTATGGAGCTACATGTTTCCGGTGTGGAAATCCAGGACACCTGAGAAGGGATTGTAAAAATCTCTCAGGAAACAAGAAAAGCCTTCCTTCGGGTCCCTGCCCACGATGCGGCAAAAGAGGACATTGGAAAAATGAGTGTAAATCAAAGTTTCACAAAGATGGCATTCCGCTCAAAAAAGAAGCGGGTAAGGCAAAAAACTAAAGGGGCAGTCTCTTAAACCCCGTTCAGGAACTGTAGAGCTCATTATAGGACACAGCTCCAGTTATAAGAAAAACTTCAAGTGGTGGATTCTGATACTTTAGGTAAAATTAAAAGTTACGGTTAAATTATGGTTAAAGTATAAAAAGAGACTTCATAAAGGTCAAAATATAGCTCAATTCTTACTGTTACCTTATTTATAATTTCCCAATCCTACATTGTGTCAAAAAATTCATAGAAAAGGCTTTATTGGAAGTTAAGAAATCATTTCCTAAAACATATATAATTCATTTTGTCAATGGTATTTTTGTTGGTTGCAGAAAATAGAGAGCGTTTTTGCAGATGGCTATAAAATATTTGACAAAGTGTGGATTGATGATGGCTTCAAAAAAGATTTAGCATGGTAAACTTTTAGGCTATTTGCGACATTTAGTGTATAGAGATTGTGTGTTTTCTCAAAAATTTGCCCTCAGATGAAATAAATTAGAAGTTTTAGATGCTTGCCAGAAGCTGTTAGAAAATTTTGGATTTTAATCTTGGTTTGACAAGCTGCCTCTTACAAGCAGAAGAAAGGAAGGAATAGAGGAAAATGGATTTTAGAACTCTACCAGGGACAGAGAGAAATCGGGGGACGCCCTGTTTTATTCTCTCTGGCCCCTTCAGGGGAAGTCTCTACCCTCTTTCTATTGTCTTAGGTTGGTGTACCAATCACGTGTCAATTCATGTATGTTTTTTGTTTCATTGTCTGAATGATTGTTTCGTTGTCTGAATGACTGACTGTTTTATGTTTCATGTTGAAAAAAAAAAAGGTTAAAATTTTACCTGCTGAATCACTCTCAGTCTGCACAACTAAGGCTGAGAGGCCCCTCCCTTTAGCCAAAAATCAAGCACAGCAGAAGAGTTCCTGCTGAAAAAACTTGTTTTTAAAGAAAAGGAATCTGCAACCTTTTAGTTCTAAGGCAAATAAGCTGATAGTTGTTTTCCTTAAAAGGTCTCTGCAATTTTGTTATTATTGTGTTTAGCAAATGACAAATTGCTTTTTTATCTTATAAGTATAGCTATAAAAAGTAAAATTCTTTGATCTAAATTTGTAAGATTCGTGTAGCCACTTCATTTGGTTTTTGGTTGGTCTTAAAGGTATAAATATGATCTGCATATCTTGGTCATAGAGAATTGGCTTATAAGTTATTTGGGTATGATTACAAAGGTATAACACTGGTTACAAAGTTAGCTTAAGTAGTAACTCAGGGCTAGAGTCATTTTCAAACAAAAGCACCTGGCATAAACCAGCCCAGAAAACTAGTCCTCTAAAGATACTTCTAAATTAAGATAATATTATGTAACTCTTATCCTAAAAAGTAGACTTATAGAGATAAGATTTTAAAACAATGTGTCTTTAATAGAACATAAAAATTGGCACTGTCATGCATTCATGAATTAACAGCCAAACTTCGTAGCGTGATAGTGATGTTTCTAGTATTGATCTTAAAATAAATAAATTGCTTAAAATTGGGTCTTGCTTTCCAAAAGTTAAAAATATATTCTAATATTGTAACGGAAACTTAAAAATCCTGGTTAAAATTGCCAGTGTCCCATTGACTGCAGTTTGCAGTTTGATCGAAAGCTTAAGATTTTTAACTCACCCATAATTAAGATTGTTACAAGAGGAATCATCTTATGAGAGTGCTAATGGCGCTCACTTTGGCCATTCAGCCATACAAAGCAAGGCAGAGTTAACTAGATATATTCATCTTTGTGCAGAAATTAGACCCTCACACAATCAGTTTGGCTATGGTTGTGGCCTTACAGGACCATAAAAGGTTATAAAAGAAAATGTTTAAGGTATAAGTCATCTTAAAAAAGATTGTCCAAAATTAGAGGCATGGACAGACAGTTAAATTGTTTCTCTGGAATCTGTCCTCATTACAGGAGGGCCAAGATGCTCAGTTTAGAAAATATATACATTTGGGTTAATACAAAGCTTAGAGCAGGAAAGCTCAGGGAAGCTTGTGCAATGTTTCTTGTGTTTTGCAGACTGTGCCTAGGGGAGTTCTTGAAACTTCACCCCTCCCTGCCTTCAGGGAGATTAGCTAAACAACATTTTCTTTTCAGATCTACCCAGGTGTTGTTCATAATAAATTCTAAATTCAAGATTTTTAAAAGGTCAATCAGGCTGTAAAACTTATAAAGGCATTACAAGATAGCTTGCCTACTTCATAGGCAAGCTATCTTGTAATGCCTACTAAAAATTATTATAGATTTGAAAGTTTATTTTTTCCATTTGTAAAGAGTTTACTTCTAGTGGACTGGTGACCATTAAAGGGTTTTGCACCTAGGTATGGCTAATATAGTCTTACATTACGTAAGAAATTTTCATTGTCCAGGCTTCAATACAAGAAGCTAAGACTTTGAATCTTTCAGTGTATATTGTTTCCTAAGTGAAAAGTATTTTATTAGCTAATGCCTCTAAAGGGAAGTTTACTTTAAATCTTTGTTTTTCACACAGTGAGCTTTAAAGTTCTAGAGAGTAATTGTTGCTTCATAAGATTCAGAGGCAATATCTTTTTAGTTATACTGAAAAATTGTGGTACAAATTTGCTTCAAAATTTTATTTTCAAAAGCTTCCAAGAAATGTTAATTGGCTAAGACCTCACCTTAAACTCACCACAGGAAAACCTAAGCCTTTATTAGGTACTATCAAGTGAGATTCAAATAAATTGATGAGAACCAAAAAGGCTTTAACAGAAAGTAGAGGAAACTTCTGTAATCTATTGGTATCGATTGTAATTGGTGGTAATCAAATATTAGCTACATATTCTAGTTATTGTTATTAAATGTGTCCACAGCTATTCTTTGGCAAGAAAAAACATTAATGTAAAATCATCCTTCTTCACCTTAAAGTTTTAACATCCTATTATAAGGCTGCTGTGGTGTTAATTAATAATTAAGAATTCCTTGTTCCAAACAGCAATTGGTTATTGCAGAATATTGATATTTGACCTATTGCATACCATCATTTTAAACAAAATTGATACTCATCCAAAAAATAAGTTAAAAATTGCTTATTTGCATGCTTTTATATCATACATGCACGCATCCCATTTACTGCATTTAAAAACAACCTTTCTATGGGAGAAAAGTATATGTGAATTGGATCACATGTTTATTCTTTTGAGTTTCCACCTGCTTCAGCACAGATAATTAAATTATGTGCTGTAGATGGTGTTTTAAAATGTTGAAGATTGCCTGGAAAAGACCTCTTAAGGCAATGCCACGATAAATTTATGTCACAGGTAGATTATGGATCTTATACAAAAATAATTGGCCATATAATCTCATTCTTTACATCATCAAAATAGTAATGGCTTGAGATAATAATTTGGTATTTTAAATAAATAAATGTGCATGTCATTGTAAAGATTTGCTCTCAGTGTCCTCAGTTTCTACCAGTTCCACACATTGGTGTTAATTCTCGAGGACTTATACCTAATCAATTATTGCAAATGGATACTCATTTTTGATTTTAGAAAAATAAAATATGAACATATGACTATTAATACCTTTTTAGTCTTTCTAAAAAGTATAGTTAGTCATTGCCTGTGTTGATTCCTTTTGCTTGATATTCCAAATCAAATTAAAACTGGCTATTATGGCCAAGCATTTGAGATGTTTTGTCAACAATTTAATGTTATCCATGTTTCCCTTCCCTGAAGGGATCTTCAGTTTCTTTATCATGTGATATAATATCAATGAAGACAATATCAATAATATCATATTTAAGTTTGAGATACTAAAAATATATTCCCCAAAGGACAGTGTTACCTAGTCTAAATTTATAATACACTTGCAGTTGTATGAAGGATAGTTATATCATGTTAGGTATAATTATGACCTTGTCAAACATATAATATATTTGTGATTTTTGTGATTGTATGTGATAGTAATAATATGTTTAGGTATTGTTATGGTTTGTTTATTGTTTGCATGTGGAAATTAGTGATTATATAGGGATATGTGATTGTGTGTCAAGTTGTAAGGGGTAGAATTGTGATGGCTATTCTTGGTTGTAAACGTGACTACAGTGGGGATTAACTAAATCCACAAAATGGAGGGCACACCTGTGAGGGATTCCTGACTATTTTGAAGTGGGAAGATGTCTTAGGGTTTCTATTCCTGCACAAACATCATGACCAAGAAGCAAGTTGGGGAGGAAAGGGTTTATTCGGCTTGCACTTCCATACTGCTGTTCATCACCAAAGGAAGTCAGGATTGGAAGTCAAGCAGGTCAGGAAGCAGGAGCTGATGCAGAGGCCATGGAGGGATGTTCTTTACTGGCTTGCTTCCCCTGGCTTGCTCAGCCTGCTCTCTTATAGAACCAAGACTACCACCCCAGAGATGGTCCCACCCACAAGGGGCCTTTCCCCTTGATCACTAATTGAGAAAATGCCTTACAGTTGGATCTCATGGAGCCATTTCCTCAACTGAAGCTCCTTTCTCTGTGATAACTCCAGCTGTGTCAAGTTGACACAAAACTAGCCAGTACAGAAGATCTACTTCTAATCCAGATCTTTGAGATAGGAAAACATACTTTTAACCCAGATATTTAATCTATACCTAATCCAGCCCATGCCTTTTTCTGGAAGCCTGTATAAGAACATGGGAGAAGGAAGTTTTTGCTCTTTGTCTGCTTGCTCTGGTCTTTTTGGCAAGCCCATTCCTTCACTGGCATTAGAACCTACTTCTTCAGGATTGTAGTGTATACTGAAAACCAGCTGAGACATCCAGCCTTAAGGGCTGAGCAACTACTGGATTCTTGGACTTTCAATTCATAGCCAGCCAGCCATCCACTCTTGGATTAGTTGGACCACATCCTGTAAGTCATTTTCATAAATCATAAATCATATATGTGTATACATATACATACACACATATCTATATCTATATCTATGTCTATATCTATGTCTATATCTATATCTATATCTCATCTATATATCTATATATCATCTATATATCTATATATCATCTATATATCTATATATCTATATATCTATATATATCTTAAGTTTTGTCACTCTAGAGAAACCAGAAAATACAGGTAGCCATAGATAAATATTTCAATTAGTTTCTATATCTACTTTATTATGTCCTTTCACCATCTTGTACTTTATCTTTATTTTAGATAGTTCAATTTCTCTTCCTTTCTTGGAATCAGATTACCTGCAACTCACTTCAGAATCAATATCTGTATTAGGGTGAGCTAATAAATGGTATCCCGAGCTTTTGTCCCCGCTGGCAAGAACACACTCAGGACAACCGGAATCTTCTGCGGCAAAGCTTTATTGCTTACTTCTCAGGAAGATCCCGACCCAGAAAATGGAGTCCCTTATATAGCGCTCAGCCATGACGTTTCAGCACCTGATGTGGCGTGACAGCTCTTGATTCGTTGCTCGCTCATCACACCACTATTACACCCCGAGAATGGGCAGTGACTAGGAGTGAGTTCACTCTCGCACTTGCGCACAAGGCTTGTTTACTAGTTTGTCACAGCGGAGGCCAGCGCCATCTTATAATGGTGATTGCTCGCGGCACGCGCACGGCTCTCCACAGCGATTGCTCGCTGCACGGCTTTCCACAAAATGGCACCAGCAAAGATAATCTGTTAGCAAATGGTGAAAGTTTTTTTCTAGAACACTACTGCAGGAGCATAGTAAACTGGTGGGGGTCTGGACGATGGAGGAGGAGAGTGGGCTGAACTCCAGAAGCCCTCAGGGCTAAGGAGGAGGAGCCTTGGTTGACAGGGAAGCACAGAGGTGCTAGAATCCACTCCATCCCATGATCTGAAAAAGATGCTCTGCTTTCAGAAATGATTGTTCTTAATATTTTCCTTCATTGATCATGGCAGACTTTTAAATACAATCACACTAATAAGTAAACGAACTTAAATGTATGTGTTTCTACATGGTATCTGGACAGATTTATTAAAACTATTTCAATTATCTCTCAAAGCAGATTTTATAACTTCTATTACATTTGCTTTTGAGCATTTCATACATATGTATAAAACATTCTGATTGCTTTCACTACCCAGTCTTTTCCTCCCACTCTTGTGAATCCCCCTCAACAAATCCTGTCCCCACATCCGTGTCATTTGTTATGTTTTTTGATCTGTCAAGTTTAACCTTGCTTCTTTCAAGTTTAAACTGCTTCTTTCCTGCCCACACATAAATTCCCCCGAAAAAGTGACTCTGAGATTTCTATATATGAATAAATTTTGAGGTCAATAGCTTTGGCTCTATTCTCCAACTAGCTCTTATCTTAATTACTCATTTATTTTATTCTATGTTCTGCCACCTGGCTGGTTACCTGGTCCTCAGTTTCTGTCTGGGGGGGAATATCCAGAGCCTGACTCTTTTCCTAGAATCACATACGTGTGTGTGTGTGTGTGTGTGTCTGTGTGATTGTGTGTGTGTAGTCCCACCTTCTAATCAGCTCATTGGCCAATGAGCCTTTTATTGACAAGTGATGTTTCCATTCATTACAAGAGATTATCTCTGAGCTATCTGTGTCTGGAATTTTGCTTTGTAGCATGTTTTTTTGTTTTGTCATATAAAGTTGAGTATTGTTCTTTCAAGGTATCTAAAAAATGTGTTGGGGCTTTGATGGGGATTGCATTGAATCTGATAATTGCCTTTGATAAGATGGTCATTTTCACTATGTTAATCCTACTGATCCATGAGTGTGAGAGATCTTTTCATCTTCTGATATCTTGTCAATATATTTCTTCAAAGACTTGAAGTTCTTGTCATATGGGTCTTTCATTTGCTTGGTTAAAGTTGCTGCAAGATATTTTTAAATTATTTGTGGCTATTGTGAAGGGTGCTGTTTCCCTGATTTCTATCTCATCCCTTTTGTTGCTTGTAAATAAGATAACTACTGACTTTTTTTTTTAGTTAATTTTGCGACCAGCCACTTTGCTGAAGGTGTTTATTAGCTGTAGGGGTTCCCTGGTAGGGTTTTTGGAATTGCTTATGTATACTATCATAACATATGCAAAGAGCAATATTTGACTTCTCCTTTTCCAACTTGTATCCTCTTGATCTCCTTCAGTTGTTTTATTGCTCTAGCTAGAACTTCAAGTACTATACTGAATAGAACTGGAGAGGGTGGACAACCTTGTCTTGTATCTGATTTCAGTGGAACTGCTTTGAGTTTTGTTCCATTTAATTTGCTGTTGGCCGTAAGCTTGCTGTAAATTTCCTTTATTATATTTAAGTATGGCTCTTTAATCCCTGATCTCTCAAAGACTTTTACCATGACAAGGTGTCCGATTTTGTCAAAGACTTTTAAAGCATCTAATGAGAAGAACGTGTGATTTTTCTTCTTTCAGTTTGTTTATATGGAAGATTATATTGATAGATTTTCCAATGTTGAACCATCCTTGATGAAGAGATGCAGACTCTAGGATCCCTAGGGTGTGAGGCCAGCCACTCTTTTCCAAACTGGTGAGCTCTAGCTAGGTTCAGTGAGAGACCCCGTCTCAAAAGCCAGGGTGAAGGGTTATTGATGAAGACATTCAACTTAGGCCTCTGTCCTGTACATGCCTACACACATACTGATACACAAACACATACAACATAAACATACAAGGAATAGGTTAGCTCCTGGTGCCATGATCCTAAAAATTTAAGCCATTTGTAACCATAAATGTCTGTTTCTTATGAATGTCTATCTTGAAACTTCAAGTAGATTAATGGTAGAGATTGGTGCATCATGATGTCTTTATTATGACTGGAATTGCCAGTCTACTACAGGGAAAAGAAATGTTAAAGATTACTCTTTAAAACTTGTTTGAGGTGGGGTTGGGGGGTTGCCAAAGAACCACATGTATGTGTCTAACATTTAAAGGGCAAAGCAGTATAATCTTCATGCCAGGAGGCAAGAAATAAAACACTTTTTAAAATGTTAAGATTTATTTTAGTAATTATTTACATGTATATGTGTGTGAATGTTTGTTCACACATGCATATGTGTACCCACAGAGGCCCGAAGAGGTCATCAGATTGCCTTGAGCTGAAGTTACAGGTGGTGATGAGCTGCCTGACACTGGAACTAAACCCAGTTCCTATGAAAGAGTGGCAAGTGTTCACATCCACTGGGGCTACTCCCTAATTCCCCAAAACACTTAAAACTAGTACTAACAAGCTTGCACAAACACCAAGCGCTTGGTCTCTCTGCCTGTAAGTCTGTATATCGGACACACCTTACTGAAATGAGCTTCCTCTCTAGCTACTTCCACCCTGAAATGTGTCAAGAAGAATTTAGTGAATACCCTTTGCAGTGTGCCAGTGTGCAAATCTGTGTGTATATTTTTATCTTTCAGACTTCACGTTGACTACCGCATACACTCTTAGAGCTGTACACAGTGATACAAGGAACAGTGGCAGAATAAACAGAAGGAAAGGGGTGAGGGCAACAGAACTTTAGCATCTGTGAAGAACGCTGTTAAGTAATATTTATTTTGAATTTTGAATTCAAATTGTGAATTATTCATTAGGAACTTTGAATTCATAAGGAGACAGTTCTGTTATACTGGGTCTCAAGACTGAAAGACAGCAGGGTAGAGACTGCTGAGTCATGGTCAAACTCAACAGAAAACATATCAGTTTACCCGTTTTCTGTCCATATTTTTCTGTCTTCATACTTCACCTGCTGTGGTGGAGACTTTGAAAGTGTACCGTCTAGTACTTGCTCTGTATATATTTGTTTTGTTTTATGTGAGGTCTTGCTGAGTAGCCCGGAATGCTGTCAAACTCACTACCTGAACGACTCCAGCAGTGATCCTTCCGTGTCAACTCACTGAACTTTAGGACCATAGGCATGCGCTTTAGACTTAATATTTTTAAAGGGTATCTGACCTAACACCACTAATATGGTTTTGTATGGCTCCTTAGGTGGAGAAAGGGAAGCCACTTTCCGGAACCTGAAGATTCCATATCTACAGATTTGATCCATCACAGATTTCAGAGGAGTGTATGTATGTACAGTCTTTCTTTGTTGTTTCCAAAAATAATGCAGCATAACAACTATTTGTGTAGTGTTTACCTTATATCCAGCATTAAAAGTAATCTAGGGATAATTTAAAGAATGCAGAAAATGTCTGTAGATTGTATTAAAATGTTGCACCATTTGACTTAATGATCCTCTGGCATCCCAGAACCCCTTTCTTCCAAATGGAAAATCTTTTTACTATGCAGCCTATCTCTGAGCAATGGCTCCATTAGTACCTTAAAACTTTCTTCTTGTAACAGAACCCCGAATAACACCCTGCTCCGTGTCCCAACTTCTTGCTCTTTCCTATGGAGTCACGAAAAGTGTTTCTTGGAACCGGTCGCGCAAAACGCCCAGTCCAGTGCGCAGAGCTCACTCAGAGACTAACAGTGACTTCCCGGGCTGTCTGAGCGGCGCGGGCGCGGGCACCCTCAAGGGACCTGCGCAGAGCCTGGGCATTACTCTCAGGCCAACGAGGTGGCAGGCCTGCTGCTAGGCGACCGAGGCCTCTTTGGCGGTTTTTATTTCCCCAGCAACTCGCTCGCCTTCTGCTGTAGCTGAGTCTGGCGCGTAAGATGCGTGGCGGCCCAGGCCCACGCCAAGGTTTGTGCCCAGCCCAGCCAGCGTGCAGTTTGAAACGGAGACCTCTGTCGGAAGGAGCGGGCCATGGCGGGACAGCGGTTTGGCCTCTTTCCCCTCCGCCCTTGCACAGCCTGGGGAGGTGAGGAGGTAGGGGAGTGGACCTGTGCGATCTGATGGAGTACTGGGGCACTTGAACTCAGCTACGTACACCCTACCGCTGGTATTTCTTTACAGCGCTGGTGGCCATCGGAGCAATTAGCATGCGAGCCCTCAGTCCGTCCCTCCAGCTTCTGCCAGGATTGGAGGGAGATAACTTGGGTTTATAGTGAGGTTTCAGGTTAACCTTGGTGAATATGGAGCATGCGCAGGAGCTGCAGAGTGGGAAAGATTTTTGTTTGTCGTATGCACTAGGAAAAAAAAAAATTGTCATGGGCTAGAATGCCAGAACACTTAAAACAGCATTCACTGCAAGTAGTGTTCCCCAACCTGTTTTGTTTTGTTTTTAAGCTAATCTATGCCCCCCAGCGGTATAAGTGGGAATAACTTTTAAAAAACAGTATGGTTACCCTTCTCACAGTTCCGAGAAATTGTGAACTCATTAATTTCATCTACTTGACAAATTTTTAAGGAACCTCACTAAATTTAAGGCATTCTGCTTCCGTGTGTGTATTCCGTAATAGAGGCCTGATTTTCACAGATTGGCTCCCTTCCATTAACCTACTTCCTTTTCTTTTCTTTTTTTTTTTTTTTAAGATTTATTTATTTATTATATGTAAGTACACTGTAGCTGTCTTCAGACACTCCAGAAGAGGGCGCCAGATCTCGTTACAGATGGTTGTGAGCCACCATGTGGTTGCTGGGAATTGAACTCTGGACCTTTGGAAGAACAGTCGGGTGCTCTTACCCACTGAGCCATCTCACCAGCCCCCTACTTCCTTTTCTACAGCAAGCTTTTAGACCAGCTAATGTGGAAGGAGCTAATAGAACGATAGTGCCCAGCACATTATAAGTGCTAAGTAAATATTAGTCGTTATAATAATCACTGCGAACTATGTTTACAGTTTACCTCCTACACGGTTTTTTTTAGATTTTTTTTAACCCTTTCATATTTGAATCTTTTGAGTCTGACGTCATGTAGCCCAAGCTGGCTTTATACTTTCACCTGTGTATGAAGGATGGCCTTAAGCTCCTGATGCTTATCTGCACCCCTAAGGATGCTGGAGCTGCAGATGTGTCCCGCCGCACCCATTTGATGTGGTGCTGAAGGTGGAACCCAGGGCTAGGCAGGCACTATACCAGCTGAGCTCCACCATCAGTCCTTTACTAAATTCTCCAAGGGAAACAGTTTTATATATGATAATTTCTAAGGTTGGAGGAAGCCATGTAGTAATCTGTACTGTGGAGTAAGAAGTCAGAGGGAGCTAATTGAGAGCTTGCCTCAGAAAACTAAAAGGAAGGAAGGAAGGAAGGAAGGAAGGAAGGAAGGAAGGAAGGAAGGAAGGAAGGAGAGATGGGGGAGGGGAGGCAGGCTGGAGTCTTATTTCGTGCTTTTAATTCTCATTCTGGAGAGGTAGAGATAGGTGGATCCCTTGAATGCACTGGTCAGTTAACCTAATGTACTTCGCAAGTTCCAGGCCAGTGACACTATCTCAAAGAGAGAGAGAGAAAGAGAGAGAGAGAGAGAGAGAGAGAGAGAGAGAGAGAGAGAGAGAGAGAGAATGAAAAAAAGTATTTAATATTCTCTGGCAGTCAATCACACTTGCAATTCCCTACCCTTCTCAATGTAAAAAGAAAGATTAAGCTTGGGCTACTTTCTTACCTGTACCACATCTGTTTTGTTAACATCATGTACTGTCCAACTTCCTTGGCCTCTTTAGGTTTACCCATCTCTCAGGTTCAACCTTGTTCTCCAGGCTTGTGAGGTGTTTTAATTTGTTTTGGTTTTGCATACTGTAATTTGCATGCCAGACATGAACGTTAAGGCTGAGCTATCTTCCAGCCCCTATTTTATTACTATTATTACTATTATTATTATTAATTGTTTCTTTGTTTAGATAAGATCTGGAATTCACACTCTTACTGAGTTAGCTTCCTGAGTGCTGAAATTTCAAGCATGCTTTGTTACATTTTGAGGTTTTTTTTTTTAACTTTGTTTGTTTGGTTTTTGAAGATTGATCTAAGTAGCCAAATTTTTATTTACTTATTACGGTATATGGCTACATCAGTGCCTGACAAATACAGAAGTGGATGCTCACAGCCATCCATTGGACTGAGCATAGGGTCCCAATGAAGGAGCCAGAAAAAGGACCCAAGGAGCTGAGGGGTTTGCAGCCCCCTAGGAGGAACAACAATATGAAACAAACAGTACCCCCAGAGCTCCCAGGGACTAAACCACCAACCAAAGAGTACACATGGTGGGACTCATGGCTCCAGCTGCATATGTAGTAGAGGATGGCCTAGTCGGGCATCAGTGGGAGGAGAGACCCTTGGTCCTGTGAAGGCTTGATGCCCCAATGTGGGGGAATGCCTGGGCCAGGATGTGGGAGTGGGTGGGTTAATGAGAAGGAGGGGGAGTAGGAAATAGGGGAAGGGTGTTTTTCAGAGGGGAAACCAGGAACAGGGATAACATTTGAAATATAAATAAAGAAAATATCCAATTAAAAAGGAAAAGAAGACATTACATGTCATCATAGGTAGTCTTTTTTTTAACTTCTCATTGACTCTTTATGAATTTCACATCATGCACTCCAATCCCACTCATCTCCCATCCTTCCATATCTTCCCTCTGCCCTTGCAAACTTCCTCCCCAAAGAAAACAAACAAACAAACAAAAAAATATCTCTGTAGAAGCTGTGGTGTGTCACATAGTATACCCTTTTGCCTAATCAATTTTTCTTCCAAATGTCATTGATTTGGTTGGAGTTTTCTGGCTTTTTTTACAGTATCAATACTGGATCGTCACCAGGACTCGTCTTGCATATCCTGTTGTTGGCCTATGTCTGCAGCTTTGGATCTGCAGGACCCACCCCTCCATGTGCTCAAGCAGTTCATAGATGGGGCAGATATTGGGGCGGGCCCATTAAAAGCCCTGGATCTGGACCTGGGTGGTAGCTGAATTATTCATCCAGCCAGCAGCTCTCCTGCTTTGCCTAGGTGAGGGGGTGGCACCACTTATCCTGCCTGAGGCAGCTGGAAATCCCACTCATTCCCTGGGGCCAGCTCTCCCACACTGTGCAAGTGCTGAGGGGCAGGGTATATTAAGAGTTTTAGCGTGGAGTATTTCTGCTTCTTGTACATTCTTTTCCTTTGATTAGCAGTTAGCTGTTTGGGAGAAGAAATTGGCTTTTTTTTTTTTTACTAATCTATTAATATTTAATGATTAATTGATAGTAAAAAAAAAACTTTTTCCAGAAGAAATAAATATATTTTAAAAATGATGCTCAGTGGAGTCTCCGGACACCCACAAGGACCTGCACAGGATTCCCCACGGGATCCTAAGACCTCTGGTGAGTGGAACACAGCATCTGCTCCAATCCAATCGCACAGAACCTGAGACTGCATTAACTAGGGAAGCAGGCAACCCGGCCTGAGGTGGGGCACAAGTCCCTTCCAGTCCACTCGAGCACCAGGGTGCCTTGCCAGTGGAGTCTCCGGACACCCGCAAGGACCCTCACAGGATTCCCCACGGGATCCTAAGACCTTTGGTGAGTGGCACACAGCTTCTGCTCCAATCCAATTGAGCGGGACCTGAGACTGCATTAACTAGGGAAGCAGGCAACCCGGCCTGAGGTGGGGCACAAGTCCCTTTCGGTCCACTCGAGCACCGAGGTGCCTTGCCAGTGGAGTCTGCGGACACCCGCAAGGACCCACACAGGATTCCCCACAGGATCCTAAGACTTCTGGTGAGTGGAACACAACTTCTGCCAGGAGGCAGGTTCGAACACCAGATATCTGGGCACCTTCCCTGCAAGAATAGAGCTTGCCTGCAGAGAATACTCTGACCACTGAAACTAAGGAGAGAGCCAGCCTCCCAGGTCTGCTGATAGAGGCTAACAGAGTCACCTGAGGAACAAGCTCTAACCAGAGACAACTATAACACCTAGCTTCAGAGATCACCAGATGGTGAAAGGCAAATGTAAGAATCCTACTAACAGAAATCAAGACCACTCACCATCATCAGAACGCAGCACTCCCACCCCACCTAGTCCTGGGCAATCCAACACAACCGAAAATCTAGACTCAGATTTAAAAGCATATATCATGATGATGGTAGAGGACATCAAGAAGGACTTTCATAACTCACTTAAAGAAATACAGGAGAGCACTGCTAAAGAGTTACAGGTCCTTAAAGAAAAACAGGAAAACACAACCAAACTGGTAGAAGTCCTTAAAGAAAAAGAGGAAAACACATCCAAACAGGTGATGAAAATGAACAAAACCATACTAGACATAAAAAGGGAAGTAGACACAATAAAGAAAACCCAAATTGAGGCAACGCTGGAGATAGAAACCCTAGGAAAGAAATCTGGAACCATAGATGCAAGCATCAGCAACAGAATACAAGAGATGGAAGAGAGAATCTCAGGTGCAGAAGATTCCATAGAGAACATCGCCACTACAATCAAAGAAAATACAAAATGCAAAAGGATCCTAACTCAAAACATCCAAGAAATACAGGACACAATGAGAAGACCAAACCTACGGATAATAGGAGTTGATGAGAATGAAGATTTTCAACTTAAAGGGCCAGCAAATATCTTCAACAAAATAATAGAAGAAAACTTCCCAATCCTAAAGAAAGAGATGCCCATGATCATACAAGAAGCCTACAGAACTCCAAATAGACTGGACCAAAAAAGAAATTCCTCCCAACACATAATAATCAGAACAACAAATGCACTAAATAAAGATAGAATATTAAAAGCAGTAAGGGAGAAAGGTCAAGTAACATATAAAGGCAGGCCTATCAGAATTACACCAGACTTTTCACCAGAGACTATGAAAGCCAGAAGAGCCTGGATAGATGTTATACAGACACTAAGAGAACACAAATGCCAGCCCAGGTTACTATACCCGGCCAAACTGTCAATTACCATAGATGGAGAAACCAAAGTATTCCACGACAAAACCAAATTCACACATTATCTTTCCACAAATCCAGCCCTTCAACGGATAATAACAGAAAAAAAACAATACAAGGACAGAAATCACGCCCTAGAAAAAGCAAGAAAGTAATCCCTCAATGAACCTAAAAGAAGACTGCCACAAGAACAGAATGCCAACTCTAACAACAAAAATAAAAGGAGGCAACAATTACTTTTCCTTAATATCTCTTAATATCAATGGACTCAATTCCCCAATAAAAAGACATAGACTAACAGACTGGCTACACAAACAGGACCCAACATTCTGCTGCTTACAGGAAACCCATCTCAGGGAAAAAGACAGACACTACCTCAGAGTGAAAGGCTGGAAAACAATTTTCCAAGCAAATGGTCAGAAGAAACAAGCTGGAGTAGCCATTCTGATATTGAATAAAATCGACTTCCAACCCAAAGTTATCAAAAAAGACAAGGAGGGACACTTCATACTCATCAAAGGTAAAATCCTCCAAGATGAACTCTCAATTCTGAATATCTATGCCCCAAATGCAAGGGCAGCCACATTCATTAAAGACACGTTAGTAAAGCTCAAAGCACACATTGCACCTCACACAATAATAGTGGGAGACTTCAACACACCACTTTCATCAATGGACAGATCCTGGAAACAGAAACTAAACAGGGACACAGTGAAACTAACAGAAGTTAAGAAACAAATGGACTTAACAGATATCTACAGAACATTTTATCCTAAAACAAAAGGATATACCTTCTTCTCAGCACCTCACGGGACCTTCTCCAAAATTGACCATATAATTGGTCACAAAACAGGCCTCAACAGATACAAAAATATTGAAATTGTCCCATGCATCCTATCAGACCACCATGGACTAAGGCTGATCTTCAATAACAACATAAATAATGGAAAGCCAACATTCACGTGGAAACTGAATAACACTCTTCTCAATGATACCTTGGTCAAGGATGGAATAAAGAAAGAAATTAAAGACTTTTTACAGTTTAATGAAAATGAAGCCACAACTTACCCAAACCTATGGGACACAATGAAAGCATTTCTAAGAGGGAAACTCATAGCTCTGAGTGCCTCCAAAAAGAAACTAGAGAGAGCACACACTAGCAGCTTGACAACACATCTAAAAGCTCTAGAAAAAAAAGGAAGAAAATTCACCCAAGAGGAGTAGACGGCAGGAAATAATCAAACTCAGGGGCGAAATCAACCAAGGGGAAACAAGAACTATTCAAAGAATTAACCAAACGAGGAGTTGGTTCTTTGAGAAAATCAACAAGATAGATAAACCCTTAGCTAGACTCACTAGAGGGCACAGGGACAACATCCTAATTAACAAAATCAGAAATGAAAAGGGAGAAATAACAACAGATCCTGAAGAAATCCAAAACACCATCAGATCCTTCTACAAAAGGCTATACTCAACAAAACTTGAAAACCTGGACGAAATGGACAAATTTCTGGACAGATACCAGTTACCAAAATTAAATCAGGATCAAGTTAACGAGCTAAACAGTCCCATATCCCCTAAAGAAATAGAGGCAGTCATTAATAGTCTCCCAGCCAAAAAAAGCCCAGGACCAGATGGGTTTAGTGCAGAGTTCTACCAGACCTTCAAAGAAGATCTAATTCCAGTTCTGCACAAACTATTCCACAAAATAGAAGTAGAAGGAACTCTACCCAACTCATTCTATGAAGCCACAATTACTCTGATACCTAAACCACAGAAAGATCCAACAAAGATAGAGAACTTCAGACCAATTTCCCTTATGAATATTGATGCAAAAATACTCAATAAAATTCTCGCTAACCGAATCCAAGAACACATTAAAGCAATCATCCATCCTGACCAAGTAGGTTTTATGCGAGGGATGCAGGGATGGTTTAATATACGGAAATCCATCAATGTAATCCATTATATAAACAAACTCAAAGACAAAAACCACATGATCATCTCGTTAGATGCAGAAAAAGCATTCGACAAGATCCAACACCCATTCATGATAAAAGTCTTGGAAAGGTCAGGAATTCAAGGCCCATACCTAAACATAATAAAAGCAATCTACAGCAAACCAGTAGCCAACATTAAAATAAATGGTGAGAAGCTTGAAGCAATCCCACTAAAATAAGGGACTAGACAAGGTTGTCCACTCTCCCCATACCTATTCAACATTGTACTTGAAGTCCTAGCCAGAGCAATTCGAAAACAAAAGGAGATCAAGGGGATACAAATTGGAAAAGATGAAGTCAAAATATCACTTTTTGCAGATGATATGATAGTATATATAAGTGACCCTAAAAATTCCACCAGAGAACTCCTAAACCTGATAAACAGCTTCGGTGAAGTAGTTGGATATAAATCAACTCAAACAAGTCAATGGCCTTTCTCTACACAAAGAATAAACAGGCTGAGAAAGAAATTAGGGAAACAACACCCTTCTCAATAGTCACAAATAATATAAAATATCTTGGCATGACTCTAACTAAGGAAGTGAAAGATCTCTATGATAAGAACTTCAAGTCTCTGAAGAAAGAAATTAAAGAAGATCTCAGAAGATGGAAAGATCTCCCATGCTCAAGGATTGGCAGGATTAACATTGTAAAAATGGCTATCTTGCCAAAAGCAATCTACAGATTCAATGCAATCCCCATCAAAATTCCAACTCAATTCTTCAACGAATTAGAAAGAGCAATATGCAAATTCATGTGGAATAACAAAAAACCTAGGATAGCAAAAACTCTTCTCAAGGATAAAAGAACCTCTGGTGGAATCACCATGCCTGACCTAAAGCTTTACTACAGAGCAATTGTGATAAAAACTGCATGGTACTGGTATAGTGACAGACAAGTAGACCAATGGAATAGAATTGAAGACCCAGAAATGAACCCACACACCTATGGTCACTTGATCTTCTACAAGGGAGCTAAAACCATCCAGTGGAAGAAAGACAGCATCTTCAACAAATGGTGCTGGCAAAACTGGTTGTTATCATGTAGAAGAATGCGAATCAATCCATTCCTATCTCCTTGTACTAAGGTCAAATCTAAGTGGATCAAGGAACTTCACATAAAACCAGAGACACTGAAACTTATAGAGGAGAAAGTGGGGAAAAGCCTTGAAGATATGGGCACAGGGAAAAGCTTCCTGAATAGAACAGCAATGGCTTGTGCTGTAAGATTGCGAATTGACAAATGGGACCTCATGAAACTGCAAAGCTTCTGCAAGGCAAAAGACACTGTCAATAAGACAAAAAGACCACCAACAGATTGGGAAAGGATCTTTACCTATCGTAAATCAGATAGGGGACTAATATCCAATATATATAAAGAACTCAAGAAGGTGGACTCCATAAAATCAAATAACCCCATTAAAAATGGGGCTCAGAATTGAACAAAGAATTCTCACCTGAGGAATACCGAATGGCTGAGAAGCACCTGAAAAAATGTTCAACATCCTTAATCATCAGGGAAATGCAAATCAAAACAACCCTGAGATTCCACCTCACACCAGTCAGAATGGCTAAGATCAAAAATTCAGGTGACAGCAGATGCTGGCGAGGATGTGGAGAAAGAGGAACACTCCTCCATTGTTGGTGGGATTGCAAGCTTGTAAAACCACTCTGGAAATCAGTCTGGTGGTTCCTCAGAAAATTGGACATAGTACTACCGGAGGATCCAGCAATACCTCTCCTGGGCATATATCCAGAAGATGTCCCAACCGGTAAGAAGGACACATGCTCCACTATGTTCATAGCAGCCTTATTTATAATAGCCAGAAGCTGGAAAGAACCCAGATGCCCCTCAACAGAGGAATGGATACAGAAAATGTGGTACATTTACACAATGGAGTACTACTCAGCTATTAAAAAGAATGAATTTATGAAATTCATAGCCAAATGGATGGACCTGGAAGGCATCATCCTTAGTGAGGTAACACAATCACAAAGGAACTCACACAATATGTACTCACTGATAAGTGGATATTAGCCCAAAACTTAGGATACCCAAGATATAAGATACAGTTTGCTAAACACATGAAACTCAAGAAGAATGAAGACTGAAGTGTGGACACTATGCCCCTCCTTAGAATTGGGAACAGAACACCTATGGAAGGAGTTACAGAGACAAAGTTTGGAGCTGCGACGAAACGATGGACCATCTAGAGACTGCCATATCCAGAGATACATCCCATGATCAGCATCCAAAACGCTGACACCATTGCATTCACTAGTAAATTTTTGCTGAAAGGACCGAGATATAGCTGTCTCTTGTGAGACTATGCCGGGGCCTGGCAAACACAGAAGTGGATGCTCACAGTCAGCTAGTGAATGGATCACAGGGCCCCCAATGGAGGAGCTGGAGAAAGTACCCAAGGAGCTGAAGGGATTCTGCAACCCCATGGGTGGAACAACATTATGAACTAACCAGTACCCTGGAGCTCTTGACTCTAGCTGCATATGTATCAAAAAATGGCCTAATCGGCCATCACTGGAAAGAGAGGCCATTGGACATGCAAACCTCATATGCCCCAGTACAGGGGAATGCCAGGGTCAAAAAAATGGGAATGGGTGGGTATGGAAGTAGGGGGGAGGGTATGGGGGACTTTTGGGATAGTGTTGGAAATGTAATTGAGGAAAAGATGTAATAAAAAAAAGTGCATCTTGGGTACTTTTTCTAGTCAGCCATCAATGGGAGGAGAGACCCTTGGTATTGTGAAGATCATATACCCCCATACAGGAGAATGCCAGGGCCAGGAAGCAGGGTTGGGTGGGTTGGGGAGCAGGGTGGGGAGAGGGTTTAGGGGACTTTGGGGATAGCATTTGAAATGTAAATGAAGAAGATATCTAATAAAAAAAGGAAAAAAAAGAAAGTAAAAAAAATGCAATATGATATTCTCTGTATGAAGAATGGGCCGTATGAAATATTCAAAAAATAATTTGTTTTTGTAAACCACTGAACAATTTTAATTGTATTTTATTTAAATTTTAATGCTTGATGCTCATACTGAAATTACATAATAATGACTTAATAAAAATTTTAATAGAATTTAAAAAAAATGATGCTCAAGTGAGATTATGTAGACTAAAAATTTTGGAGAATAGGTGAAGCCCGCCTCCTAAGCTTAAAGCTCATAGCTCCATCCACTTTGAAAAGAAAATTGATTTCTGCAACTACAAACGATAGAAGTGCCCCAAGTCATCTTCCTCCCCATCTCTTTTGAATTCTGAAGCAGAAGGGGATGTAAGGACAGAGAGGATTAGGGCCTAAGTGATAGGGAGTGTACTTGTGAATATTAGGCACTTTCAATTTTGAGCTCACCATCTTCTCCCATGACATTATGGGTAAAAGAATTTACATTATAGACAAAAAGATACTGTTTCTGGAGTTTATAAGAATACCAGCTATATGCCTATGGTTGCATTGTAGATATGTGTAGTAAGTGGATTGTAACAGCTGACAGCGTGGTAATTACAGTTGCAGTGTCAAGCAAGTGGCTGGATGGTTTTTGAAAATGGTATCATGGTCCCGCAGGATTCAATAAACAGCAAACTATGAGTATCTGTGTTTTCTGTTGCCTTCTCATTCTCCCCGTCCTTCCTGACTGCAATAGTTTTTAAAGAATTCTTAGAGTTCCAAAAAGATATTTTACTTTGTTTTGTGTGTATCAGATTTTAAATTAAACTATTTTATTGTTAAGTTTGTGTTCCTTTGAGAAGAGGCTAACGTCCTGAACACTTGCTCTCACATCTTTGTGCGATTTGTGAACTTTGTTAGAGCTTTCTAGTTGCCATGAACTTCAGTTAGTGTTCTAACTGAATGGAAGCTTCAGTAAATGTTAGGGCTCCTCATTATAATAGTTTATCATTTGCATGTCTGCGGGAAGCAGGTGCGGCCGCATGGGCCAAGATGTTTACTGCCTTGCCTGAGAATGTGCGGTGAGGCAGCATGCGTGGGCTGCTTGCCAGGCTGGACTGTTCCTCGTGATCTGGACCTGTTAGCCTATCGGTGACCGACCTGAGCTCGTGCCTGGAGCATGTGTGAATTCTGATTGGATGAGGTGGGGTGGAGCGAGATGAGGTCAGCTCCGTGAGGATAGGAGTTTAGCCCTTGCCCTAAGTAGAGGCTAGAAGTAGTAAGAGAAGCTGTTGTAAGGGGAGTTGTTGTAAGAAAAGCTGCAAGAAGGAGAACAAGAAGCTGTTGCATGAACCCCCCTTGGTGTCCGTGTCATTCGTGTCGCCACCGGCTCGAAGGACCTGCGACGACAAGTGGTGGCCCGTACGGGGAACTCATTGCGTAGGTCGGCAATGGTAAGTAAAGAAAGTAGAGGCCTAAGGAAACTTTAGTAAACAGCGGTAGGAAATTTTTGGTAAGCAGCGGAAGGAAAGTTTAGGTAAGTGGCCAGTTTAGAACCTCTTTAGTTAGACTGTAAGAGTCTGTGGAACTTTTGATACTTGAAAATGAGAGGTCAGAGTGATGCCATCTTGTAAATGGTGAAGGAAAATGCAGTTTCCAAGTGGAGGGCATTCAGATTTTAGTAGACAAGTCAAATAGATAAGATGGGTGTATCAAGGCCAGACAGGAGAGGCAGAGCAGAGCAGAAGCAAATGTCCAAAGTGATCTAAAGACCAGGCAGCTCTACATTTTAAAAAATGGGACTTGCATAGATAGTATGGACAGGTAACCTCAGAGACTTGAGAAAGGACAACTATAGACTGAGACCATTAAGTCAGTAGCAAAATACTTGCAACTTCAGTTATTTAAAAGTATCTGCAAGGAGGGAGCTACAGAGCCTGGCAGATGCAGGTAGACAAGTCACCAAACCCAGCAAGGAATTATAATTAAATCACCAGAAGGGTTGAAAAGTGAACTTATTCTGCTAGAGAGAGCAACACCTTGGTGGAAGGTTGGTGGATCTGAGCTCAGTTTCTTTCTGGAGAGGTTTGAAGTGATTGTCTCTCTTCATGAAGGAGAAACTCAGAAAGGTTCCCGGGGAAAAAAGGGACGAAGCATTAAGGTTCTCAGGTATAGAGACGAAGGTAAGGTTCCTGGGAAAAAAGGGACGAAGTATTAAGGTTCTTAGGAATAGAGATGAAGGGAATTTAAACAACATGGGTTCACCTGTGACTAAAATCAAAGTAAAAATGTTAGTCATCTGGAACTTGGTCAGGGTGTGCTTGAGGGACTCCAGTGGAAAGTACAATGCTGAAATAGAGGAAGGAGCGGTGGCGCTTGAGGAGGCTAAGGAGATTGCTTCTCAGGCTAGTCGCCGAAAACCTAGACAGCTTAGACAACAAACCAAAGATAAGAAAGAGAAGAAGGAATCTAGCTCTGAAGGGTCTACTAGTGACAGCGATGGGACTGATAGTGACAGTGACGTCTGTAGTCAGATGTTCCATTGGAGTTTGAGGTGTGGTAGGCCGCCTGAACCTTCAACCCCTCCGTTGCCTTCTCCTCCCCCATATAAAGATGAGGAAGACAAAAGGGGAAAGCCTAGTCTTCATGCAAAAGTCTGGAAAAATGTGCCTGCCGTTTCGGGAGCCTTCCCAGTATTTCAGGACCAACAGGGGCAACGGTATCATGAACCCCTGGAGTGGAAGGTTGTACAGAGATTGAAGGAATCAGTTTCGACTTATGGGGTCCAGGCTGCCTTTATGAAATCTCGAACACGTGTTTAAACTCTGATAAAGGCAGTAAGAGTTAAGGTTAGGTACTTTTTTTATTAGGTATTTTCTTCATTTACATTTTCAGTGCTATCCCAAAAGTCCCCCATGCCCTCCCTCCCCTATCCACCCACTCCCTGTGCCCATATCTTCGAGGCTTTTCCCCACTTTCTCCTCTATACGTTTCACGGTCTCTGGTTTTATGTGGAGTTCCTTGATACACTTAGATTTGACCTTAGTACAAGGAGATAGGAATGGATCAATTCGCATTCTTCTACATGATAACCACCAGTTGTGCCAGCACCATTTGTTGAAAATGTTTTTGAGCAATTTCCTCAAAGATAAAACATTGCAACCTGCAGGAAAGCTCCTGAAGACTCAGTAGTAGAAACTTGAGCCATTAAAGGAGAATGCTTTAAATGAAAGAAAAAGAGAAAAGATGGTCTTATATAGTGGATGGGAGGACTAGCCAAAAAACAACACTATGAAAGATAAAAACACTTAAAGTTCTTAGGTATGCATATGTATACTATATGTAAATATGTTACAAATTTATGTCTATAAAATCTGTATTTCAGTAAGCATTGAAAAGATAAGGAAAAGACATTTAGTGAACAGGCAGGGAACAGAAGGCAGTGGGTATGGGGGTATTGAACAGAATATAGCCAAGCTTGAATAAAAGGTTTTTCTTTATGTACTTCTGTGTTTTGAAAGTAATAAGATGTTCACAAAAATAAGATCATGGTTTTCTCCCCCAGAGGGGTGTCTGTCATTTTCCCTGGAGATAGAATTGCTCAAATTTTATCCATCACACACACACACACACACACACACACACACACATACACACACACAGCTCCTACCAACTATGGTGAGTTACATGTGTAATGTTAGCGGTGAGGAGGCAGAGACAAGAGGATGGTCATTCAAGGCAATTGTGAGTTTAAGGCCAGATAGGGACAAACAAATGAATCGTCCGAATTCAAGGCTACCAGGAATACACAGTGAGACGCTGTCTCAAGAAAAAAAATGAACCACTGCTTTTCAAGATAGCTCTTGAATCTGGCTCTTCTGTTCCTATCACAGGGTTAATGTGAGATGGCACAGCATAGGAGACTGAAGTGTGAAAGAAGTCATAAGAAGGCTTCCTGAGGACTCTGAGGCAACAGAGTGTCTCGTTAAGACCTGACCATGAGGCATCAGGCCATGCCTGCGGAGCCGTGGACATGTATGAAGCAGTAGAACAGGTCTGATATGTCTTGCACTGTTGGTCACTCAGGGTGCAGATTCAGGAACAGGAGAAACAGGTGCTCACTTATGCACCCTTTAGTATTCTCCGAGACACACCACATAAATAGCTTTCAGCAGCCAAGTGAGGTTATCAGACAACTATCAGCTCTATCTTAAAGAACAACATGGTGACACTTGAAGGTGAAGTGATATCTAAAATCATGAAGAGCTAGTCTCTAGTATGGAAGGCCTAGACTAGAATACGGATTTTCTGCCTCATGGGCCACTCTTGTTTCTCCTGAACTATGGCAAGTTTTAGTTATAAGAAGTCCACTGGGTGATCTTCTAGCTCCTGGGATGGGTTGGACTTCTGTCCTCTCTAGGCTTGCTTTCTTCCCTGGCACTCTGCTGACCTACTCTCTGATCTTTATGAGGCTTCACATTCAAAGTGCACATACATCTCAGAGGATGAGAATATAGTTACTTAAGTTACAAGAAAAAAGCCATTCATTGTAGTTAGTGCCATTCGTGGTTCATGACCTGTTTTCTTCTTCTTCATTCTTTAGGACAAATTTTACCTTGAGCCCTATCTGAAAGAAAGGAGAAGATTGGGCAACATGTGATCTGTAGGTGAGATATGTGGATATGCCTCATCTCAACGTGTTTTTGTGAAGTTGGTTCAACCTGAATCACAATTAAAGAATTATTTGCCTACAGATTCTTCACTTTAAATAAATGTTGATCGTAACTGTTGTTGGGATGTTTGAATTCAAACTCTTATTCTGATAATTGAATTCACTTTCTGACCACTTCTTTCAGACTTCTAACATATTTTTAGTTGCTGCTTAACTGCTGGGAGATGAGAGGGGCTGCCTTAGTCATTTCTTCATTGACTAGATAACCAGCCAGGTTACTAAAGGACACAGCATTTCATACAAGCTGACTTAGATTTAGATTCCCTTTGTAGGTTTGAGACACTGGGAAGTCATAGCAAGGCCTGAACTACAGGTGTGTAATGGGGGGAGGGTGACCAGCTCTAAACAGATAATAGCTTCCAAAGTAACCAATGGAAGGAAGAGAAAATTTAGCCTGGGTTCCCAGGACTGGGGACATGGCCTCTCCCAGCACTGCTCTCTACCTAGATTTATTTAGCATCCTGACATCCAGAGAGAAATTATGTCTGTATCCTAATCTGGACTTAAGTAACTTTTCTGTCTATACAGGTGCACATGCTTCAGTGTTAATCAATATGTAGGTTAGAAAATTTAAAACTAAAGCATTAGGAAAACAAAGGAAAAACACTAAGACAAACCATATTTTCTTTTAAATGTTTCCTTGAGAGCTAGAACTGAGCTGGGCATAGTGTACTCGCTTTTAATCCTATCACTGAGGACACAGGCAAGCCTGGTCTACATAGTGAGTTACAGAACAGTGAGGGCCATATAGGCCCTGTCTCAACCCCCAAATACAGCCCCACATACCTGGGTGCTAGTCAGCAGAGACTTTTCAAATTATGAGCTAATTTAAAATCCACGTTGTTCTCCCTGCTGTGAGTTTTGAGGCTCTTTGGTAGAAGTGCGTAATGGCCTGCAGTGAGCAAGGCAGGAGGAGGAAGTCCTGTCTTATGCACAGAGCTTCTGATGGTGGTCTTCAGACAACAGAGTTCCATTCCAGTGAAAACGCACAGACTTCCAGGTGCACATGTGCATATTACATTTCTTTCACATACAAACATGTTCAAAAAGACACTCCTGTTGGCCTTTACAACACGATCCTAATGTATTTTAAGGCAAATGTACTACGCAGGCGTGGTGGCACACTCTTATAATCCCAGAACTTGGTGGCATACTCTTGTAATCCCAGAACTTGGGAGACAGGTGTCTGGCTTTTGAGTTTGAGATCAGTCTGGGATGTACAGTAAGACTTTTTTTTTAAAAGGGTATCTTAAAAGATTAGAAAAATGCTAGAAAGCTAATTTGTTTAATTTCCAGAAAAACTTTCCTCTGATCCTTAATTATATTTTGAAACCCATCTTGAAATTTTATTCTTTTCAGTTCTCCAGTGAGTTAAAGCCTTCATTTAAAAAAAAAATGGTTTTGCTTATGGTAAAAGGAATTCTTGAACTTAAAGCAAAACAAAAGGCAATACCAAGAGATGGACTACTGGACTATCACAGATGAGAAATACCAAGAGATGGACCACTGGACTATCACAGATGAGAAATACCAAGAGATGGACCACTGGACTATCACAGATGAGATTGGTTTTTGGTTTTGTTTGGTTTTGCTTTAAAAAAATAATTTATTTTTATTTCATGTGCATTGGTGTTTTGTCTGCATGTTTGTGTGAGGTTGTTAGAGCCCATGGAATCTGAGTTACATGCAAGCACTTGTGAGCTTACGTATGGGTGCTGGGAATTGAACCCTGGTCCTCTGGAAGAGCAGCTAAGCACTTAGCCACTGAGCCATTTCCTCATCCCCACAGATGAGGTTTTGAGTTAACAGGAATAGGATGTACCAGGCTAGCCACCGTTCATGGTTGAAACTATGGCATGACAACAGCAACCTCCCATTTGGGGGAGACTTCCTCCTGACACCAAGCTGCCATCTATGCCACTTGGCTACTGAGTTCTAAATGAGAGCCAGTATACACAGGTTTCTTGGAAAACTTAGAATGAACTTACAACAGTTCGGGGCGGGGGAGGTTGTGTGTTTGGGGTTTGCTTTTGTTTGGAGACAGTGTCTCCCTATGTTGCTCTGGCTGGCCAGCAGCTCCTATGTAGATCAGGCTGGCTGGCAGTGGTTATCTTCCCTCTCCTTCCGGGTGCTGGGATTAAAGCCATGCAGCTCCACAGCTGGCGTCATGTTTACAGTGCTGTGGATTATTCTGTTCTGTCTATTGTGGAGAATAAGCAGGGCTGGCATTGAGATCATTAGGAGACTGGGGAGCTGGAAAGAATTTGTCAACAGCCCAGTGTAATCCTGTCACTGCTAGAGGGGAGCCTTTCTGTTAGCAAGAGCTGTCCTGTCTGCAAGTCACTGTGGGAAATCTGAACCAGCTGAAACCAAGTCATTCCAAGCTGGTTGTGGTTGGACCACATGAGCCTCATTCCTTGCTCTTCCTCCTTAACCTAAGGAAGACCAACTTCTGTGCATCAGTTTGTTCAAGTGTAAGACAGAGCTAATAATATAATGTATTTTTACAGCATTGTCAAAATATACTCACTGAATTATGT
The DNA here is from genome assembly GCF_978045245.1 of Mus caroli. Classification (NCBI taxonomy): domain Eukaryota; kingdom Metazoa; phylum Chordata; class Mammalia; order Rodentia; family Muridae; genus Mus; species Mus caroli. The sequence continues at coordinate 145,055,297 of NW_028227261.1, read as the reverse complement.
TGAGACCTTACAGCTCAGAATTATTTAAGGGAAACACCAAGTACCATAAAAAAGAATTGAAGCCTGATAACCAAGGCTTGAAGCTGTCTTCTTTCTCCCTCATTCCTGCGCCTCTTCAATGCCTGACCCTGAATGAAGCTTCTGTCATCTAAGATGGAAAGAGCAGGAGTGAATCCGTAGTGGCTTTGATGAGGATGGAACCCACGTGGTTCCAGACTTTGCCTTTTACACTGACAGTGTTCCTGGATCTCAAACATGTCCCATCCTGCTAGTTTGCTTTGCACCACTTAAAATGTCTTGTTTACTCTTCAGAGTTTCATATTGATCTTGGCTTGGAATATATGGCCTTTCTAAATCTTGAAGGAAGACATATTTGTTACTGAGAAGTGGTCTATGTTTTGTTTCTTTATCTTACTGAATTCTGAAAGTTCATCTAAGACAGAAAGCTGGCTTAGGTTCTCTGCTGCATCACTCACCCTTTTTGTTGCCAAAACATGGGAAGTAGAGTAAGGCATGTTGGAGTCACAGACCCAGATGCGGATGCTGGCCCGATTTTCTATTGCCCACAAATATTTAATGATAGTCTCTGTGCATGACACAGTATGTTCAATCAGTAACACTATTGATGTTTTCAAGTTATAGAATCTTAAAATCTAAAGTGTAAGGATTTCATGTATCTATGCAAGAACTCTTTGTAAGGCATTTATTTGTTCTGCATTAATTCTAACCTTAAGGTAAAAATAAAAACTAGTCCAAAGTCCAAAATCTTACAGCTGTAGTAATTCTTCCAAAGTCACAAGCAGGTGCTTTTTAAAAATAGTAGTATGTCGAAGTGGCACACAGTGCTTGGAATTAAAAGGTTAAGTGAACATAAAGCTCACACCACGATTCTTGAAAGCCTGGTGTATGAAGAACAGATTGGTTTGCACTGTGCCTGAGAAGCCCTTTAGAGCCCTGCCACAGAAGTGGGTACCGCAAGATGGATGGGATCGCCCTCCCTTTCCTGCAGGAAGCAGGAATCCCTTTATTACAAGGACTCAAATTCTGCCGCTAGGGGGCAGTGCCCCACAGCTCTGCAACTGGAAGGCACTACACTGGGGAAGATTTATCCGTTTTGTACCCTCACCAACTCCCTCTCCTTCATTTCTCAGGATGACAACACCTTGCAGGTTTATGGCCATCAGGAGAATTTACTGCTAAGCCATATACTGATGTAATGAAATCTAATATATGCCGTGCCATGAATTATGAGTTGTTATTTAGTTTGGGGATTTTATTACTTCAATCACTTATGACCATATTTCCTTTTATATGATTGCTCACTCTTTAAACATACCAGATGACTATACATGGAACACCCAATAAAGCCCAAATATCTTAAAACATTGTTAAAATATAAATGTTTTCTTGTATTTGCCATAATTTGTTTAAATTTTGATTATATAGGTGTTGGTATATATATGTATATACCAATACCCATATAATCTCATATATAGCATAGCCTGGGACCAGTGAGAAGACTTGGTGGGTAAAGGTGCTTGCCACCAAGACTGACAACCCAAGTTTAGTCTTGGAAAGAACTGAACCTACAAGTTGTCTTCTGACCTCCAGGTACACACATGCACGCGCACACACACATACACACACATGAGTGTAAAACTATAGAAATACCAGTCTTTAAAAAATACTCACAGCATGTTAAAATCTAAGATGTCGGATTAGACGGTGTTTCTAAGTTACGTTTTACTAAGAAATTTGCTTGTCTGTGTCAAGAAGAGCTGAGTCATTGCTAGGTGGTTACATCTTAGCATATGTGCCCAAAAAACTGTTGATATTTGAGTACTTTATGGCAAACTATTTAAATACTTCTGGACTCTGACGAGATGTTCTACAGTAGAAAGAATGTATTATTTGTTTAACTTTGTATTTAATATATTTGCCTGTTTTTGCATAAATGCCAGAAATGTAATTTTAAAATAAACCCCTGTCAAACTCCTTGTAACATTACTCAATTGAATTAATGCTCTGTGAGCATTCTTTTTTTTTTTTTAATTTTACATACCTACAAATTGTATTTATAATCTAAACCAAAGGGGTAGTTCTTTCTTTTTGATGAATCAGCTTGCAGTTTCTTTCTGAGTCACGCCTTAATTTTTGCTTCGCCACTAAACTGGAAACTCAGCAATGAGGTCAGGGTTCAGCAAGGCTAACCTTCTTCCTCACAGCTCTCCAGCTCTGCGGTGGAAGGACTTGGCTACAGAGTCGTGATAGCTCCTTTCAGCAGCTCTTGCAGTCTGTGATTTAGTCTTTGTACCACACTGTGAAAGTGAGCTCATGTTGATGAAACAGCAGCCTTGCTCCAGACCTTGCTCCAGGATCCTCTTCTTGCTTGATCTCCCTTGCATCCTCCTGTCATGGATGTTATTTTGCCAATGGCATGGAGTAGAAAATTGGACTTTAAAGGTTCATTTTAACACATGTACGCCTGCACACACATGAACACGCATACACAAAAACACTGACACAAAAGGTCATGTAAATGCACACACTGTGGCACAGAAATGTAACCCTAGTGTGTAGGAGACTAAGACAGGACGATCACCAGTTCAAGGCCAGCCTGGGATAAATGTTGAAACTAAATGACCCAAAACAAACAAACAAGCAAACAAACAAAGTTCCTTTTACTGTTTCAATACATAATTTTGTGGAGATCAGAGGGAGAAAGTGGGTGCATTTATGTCCCAGACAAGGGGAAAACTAGATGTGGCACATGGCTTCTCAGTTGTTAACATCTGGGCTGAATAACTTGTGGAGAACTAGCTAGAACTATTGATTGTTTAGCGACACCTTTGCTTTCTGTACACCCAGTACTGTGGCCATCCTCCCCCTGCTACTTGCTACTGTTGTTTCTAGGAGCTAAAGAGAAGGTTTAGTGGTTAAGAGCAACTGATGCTCTTCCAGAGAACTGGGGTTCATTCCCCAGCACCCACATGTTGGCTCATAACTACCTGCAACCCCAGTGCGGGGGATCTCATACTGTCCTCTGACCTCCAGAGACACCAAGCATACACATGGTTCACATACATACATACATACATACATACATACAGGCAAAAACATTCATATGCATAAAATAAAAATCAACCTGACAGGGCTTGTCTGTACTGCCACATGTTCCTGGGGAGCAGAACTGCCCCACTTTGAAAAGCACCACTGTAGGGAATATGTGAAAAGGATCCAAAATGGTAGAGACAAATACACAACTAGATATGTAAATGAATATGGCCATATTACCTACAACAACTATGTACTTGGTGCAGTGAGAACATGCAGAAGAGAAACCGAGTCGGTGGATGTGGGTGAGAAGAAACCTGACAACTCACCTGTTTCCAGAAGAGTCAGTTGAGCCAAGATGGAAGTGAGGGGCTTGTCAGGTAGAGTAAAAGGCATAAAGGTGGTTTCACATCGATGGCTTGACATTTCACATTGATGGAGATGTGGGAGATGGAAGCTGGAAGTTACATGTCCTAGTGAGCTGTTTGTACTTCATGCTGTGTAGAGAAAGTGGTATTAATAGCTTTAAGAAAGTGAAGATGTTGGGTGCAGTGCAGAATGAATATTTAATGATTCACAATATGTAACTGCCAGTTGAGTTTAAAAAAATAAGTTTATAATAACCTATCCTCCTCCTAACAATTCAAAGCCCTGGGCCCGGCATCCCTGCACCAAACCTTTTTCACTGAAAGCAGCCTTTGAGATTTTGGTTGGAGAATAGATTCCTGCTCAGATCTGCACTTCTTTGAGTAAACATTTATTTTTTACCTGTTTTGCCCTCAGCCTGTGTGCCTATTTTTATTTTCATGGCTTTTCCCTTGTTTGATATTTTTCTTCTTGCCCTCCCTCCAGATTTTGGTCAGTTCTTATCTGCGTGTATGAGTTCTTTATATATTTAGATAAGACTCTTCTTTCTTAAACTTGCTGAAATTATACTATTTTGTTGTTTGAAATTTGATTTGGTTATTTTTATGCCTTTTCAACTGTTCATGGTGGGTTTCATCAAATAGAAGTTTCATGTTTGAATATAGCACAAGCTACCACTGTTTCCTGTGGGTTTGCCTTTAAGGTTGTATTTAAAGGAGACACCTCCATCTCCTCCGAGATTCCATAAATACCCAAGGAGCTTCCTGTGTAGCTCTTTTGGTCATAAGATGCAAACCCATGAGTAATTTAAGTCTCTGCAATTTAGATATATGTTGTGAACAGAGTGTATTTTTTTGTTTGTTTTGCTTTGCTTTGCTTTGTTTTTGAGAACGGTCTCACTATTTGGTCTTGGCTGGACTATGAACACCAAGCTAATTTTGAAGCCAAGGTCTGCCTACCTGCCTGCCTCTGCCTCCTGAGTGCTGGATTTAAAAGCATGTACCTTCTACACTGGCCCAAGTGAGAAGAGTGTATCATTTGAGAGGTCATAGGTTTCATTTTGAGATATCGTCTAGAAGGTGGGTTAGGCACAGGGTCAGGGTTATTGACTGAGATGTGGGAGGATCCACAAGGTGATTCTGTTGGGAGGATTCTGGTTGCTGGTCAGTGTTTCTGTGAGCTCTTACTTTGGAAGATTGCTCCACGTGCTGGGTGCTCCGGAGCCACTCTGCCCTTCTCCATGACAGAAGGCTGCATCTATAAAGACCTTCTCCTTAAATTTCTGGAGCTTGGACTTGTTCCAGAGAGAAATAATCTGCATCAATAGTAGACAAAAGCAAGATGGGGTATTTGCTTCCTAGCGTACTTCTTGCTTGGCAGTGATTACATCACCTTCTGTGACCCTGCATCTCTGCCTCCTTGTGCTGCGACCCTGCATCTCTGCCTCCTTGTGATGGGTGGTCTCTTTACTTGATGATTATCTAGGAGACAGACCTCTGCACATGCCTGAGAGGTGACTTCCTGAGAGGGTTAAGTAAAGAAGAGAGATCCACCCTGAATGTAGGCAGCAACATCCAATGGATTAGATGGTCTTGGATGGCTAAAAAGACAAGAAGGAAGAAAGTGAGCTGAGCACCAACCTTCTTTCCTCTCTGCTTCCTGACTGTGGATGCCATGGAAACAATCACCTATACTCTTGTTGCCCTGCCTCCTCTACTAGGATGGACTGTACCATCTAAGTGTGAACCATAAACTCTTTCTTCCTTAGGTTGTTCTTATCAGGTATTTTGTCTTTCCAAGAAAAGTGACTTACTGGCTGCTTACTGTTGTTTTTGTTAGTTTCTCATTACTTATTTTAAGTCACTAGTAAGTGACTTATTACTTGCTATGCCACACCCTCCCTTTGCAATTCTATCAAAGATGCTCTTTCTTGACTTTTGCCTGCTCCTTGGTATTCATCCCATTCAGTCCTTGGACTTCCCTCAATAGCCTGACTGTGTGCCTCCATTCCTGTCAGAACCTGCACACTCCCCAAGAGTAGCTGAATTGTTCAGTGGGAGCACCTGGCACTGCCACTTGGAATTGATTTGAAATATATCCCTGGGAAGCCCTGAAAGCTTGCTACTCTGATGTTGCTGAACTCATGCCCTCAGAATCAACCTCCAGGAGACCACACAAGTTCCCCCCGAAGGAAATGGTCATTCAACTCCTGCCTCTGAGTGTGACAGATCTGTCTGCTTCCAATCACACTCTCTCATCTATACCATCTAACACAGGTAATGCTGGCACTAAAGAGATGCTTGCCTCATGGGGGAAAGCAGAAGGTGGGGCCATCTTGACATAAAGTTGTCCAATCTCTCTAGACAAGCTCTTTCTTTCTGCTCAACTTCCTCATCCTTCAATCTCCACAGAATTCTGCCTACCCCTCTTCCTCCTGTTCCTTTCTTGGCATATTGCTGGCACCTCTTATCTCTGTTGCTCCAAATTCAACCTTTATGATAAACACTCCATGTTATTTACAAACAGAAGCTGTCTTTGATTTGCAGATCCCATGGTATTTCTATTCTGTAAGACATTCATTGACTCAAACACTTGTTGCTTAACTTAACTGTTACTTACCCCCCCACACACTCACTGTATGCCTTTCATGGTTATTCACCATTATTCCTTAAAACATCTGAGTATTATTACAGTCTTCCTCAGAGAAGTGAAGAAAGTAGCCCCAGATCCCAGTTACAGAATAACAAAGAGTCTAGATGCTATCTGATGCAATGTTGCTATGCTGTCCTCCTGGGAATTAAATTGCTATTACTCTTTGTGCAATTAGTAAGAATACCTGAAACCTCTCTTAGCAAGTCTTTCAAGACACATTTGTGTTAGTTACTTTTCTCATTCTCGTGACAAAATGCTTGAGAAGGGCACTTTTAGGATGCTACCATTTATTTTGGCTCACAGTTTGAGAGCATGGTCTGTCATGGGAGAGAAGGCACAGTGGTGGGAGTTTGGGGCAGCTGGGGACATTGTACCTGTGCTCTCTCTTTCATAAAATGTACATTTTAGTTATTATTAACATTTATTTATGTATATGACATGGGTACTTCCTTCTAAAATCTAACTTTACCTCCAATGTCTAGGATTAAAGGTGCATAATAGGGGCATGTCTATATTCCAGCCAAAGGCATTAAAGGTGTGTCCTAAGACTGAGACACACTGCAACTAAAAACAGGCTTTTTCAGTAAACAGCATAATCTCGGGTTCCCAATGTGATCAAATACCTTGCAATATCTGGTGAGTGGTGTAGGTATACACATGAATGTCTGAAACAGCTTGTGGAGGGTTCCAGAAAGCCAAGTCATCATGTTTGCATGATAAACCTTTTTATCCATGAGCAACCTTGCCTGCCTCTACTTTCTAATTTTACTCACTCCAGGACCCTCAGCTTATAGAAAAGTACTTAGACTGGGTCTTCCCATGTCAAGTAACATAATCACAGAAACTACCTTATAGACATGTCCAGAGGTCTGTCTCCTCAGTAATCCTAGATCCAGTCAAGTCCCTACTAGCTCCAGAGTAAGCCAGTCTTCCTATACAGCGTATCTCTAAGCTGATTCGTCCTACAGAACTGCAAATTCCTTTGATATGCTCCTCCCTGTTTCCTCCCTCCAGCCCTGCTTACTGTCATCTACGCTCTGTTTCTATGTATTTGATTTTTTAAGATTCTGTGTATAGATGAGATTAGGCAGGCTTTTCTTTCAGTGTCTGGCTTATTTCACTAAGCACAATGTCTTCCAAGTTTGCCTCTCTTGCTGTAAATGGCAGCATCTTGTTCTCTCTTCTATTAACTGATACTCTGTGGCATGTGCACACCGCAATTTCATTATCCATGCACCTGTAATCAAATACCAGTTGTTTCTACACCCTGACTACTTTGAGAACTCTTGTATGGTGAGCACAGGGACATAGATAACTTTGCAGAGTAGTCATTCTGCTTCCTTTGGGCACATACTCAGAAGTCGCATTGCTAGATCCTATGGTATATGTTTTGAGGAACAATGCATGATTTTTCATAATGGCTGCACAAATATACACACTTATCCCAGTGTACAAAGGGTTTGTACGTCTCTACACCCCTCACGGACACTTGTCATCTCTTGTCATACTAACCACAGTATGTGATTATGTCTCTTTGTGGTACTGTTTGCATTGCTCTAAACATTAGGGATGTTAAACACCTATTCATATTCCTGCTGGCCAGTTATCTGGCTTCTTTGAAAAGCTATCTTGTTCTTGGCCTGTTTCTATTTGAATTTTGAGGCTTTCGCAATGTACTGTTCAGGTCACCTTTCCATCTACACATTTAACTCCAGCTTGTATTCGTTCTCTTCTTGTGCTTTGGTTTCTAAGCTCCACCTGATAAATGAAATCTTTAGTTTTGAAGATAGTGTACAATGTCTCTGATGAGATGGAGCTTATACTATGCCTTTAATGCTGGAGGATGCCACCAAAGGCAGCCAGCCTGCATTGCAAGCTATGCTATATATCACCTCAGACACTTACAACCAAACAAACCCCAACAACTGATCCTGGAGGTCCATTCAGAGGTTGAATTGCCTGCTTTGGGATGCAGTCTTGGGTACAGATGCTTTTAATGTATAATTAAGGCAGGGAAACACCGCTGTAAAGAAAGTATTCTATGTGAGACAACAGTTAGTACAAAGGACCCGTGGCAGAAACAGATTGGGATAGCTGCTAAGGAGTTGGTAAAATAGAAAGCCAGGATGCTAAATCCAAATGGGAGAGTGGGAGAGTGTCCCTGAGGTCAGAAAAGGGGTACAAGGCATCTTAGATTTGGGGAAGAAGTTTAGAGACTATATAAACGCAACTGGAAGCCCTGGAGGGTTTTGAACAGTGAAATATTATTATAAAGCAAGAAGTATATATAAAACAACCTCATTCTTTTGAAGGAATGCATAACCCTCTGGATTATAGATGGACCATAATTTATTCAACCACTTTACTGTTGATTGACAGTTGGGTTGCTTCCAAACCAGTCCTGTTACAAAGAGAACTGCAGAGACTATCCCTGTGCACGTGTATTTTAGAACTGTTACGGGATCAAGTCCAAAAGCTTAAAACAATTTAGACCTGGAATGTGGTTGGTGGGAAGGGGGTGAAATCATTTAAGTTTCCCTGTTGTTGCAAGGCAGTGAGTGCTCGAGTGTTTCAAATGCATGTTCCATATCAGCCCGAATCAAGCTAGCTCTAGCAGACCATCAAAAGTTTGCAGGCGGCCACTGGAGTATCTACAGAAACACTGATGTGCTAGGAGCAAAGCCACACCCATTGTTCCTGAGATGGAGGCTTTATTTCCCTTTAGGTTTTCACACGCTCTGCTTTCAGCTCTATACAAGGTATTTAACTAACAGAGCACATGTCTAGTCAGCTTTTCAAAAATCCTCCCATAAATCAGAACAGGATTTTCTTTTTCGGTAAGTACACTTTCTTAAAAGCTTGTTTTTCACTGTCTGAAGAAAAGGAGCCTAGTATGAGTGAGTCTCTATCTATGCAAAGTTTCTTTCTCATAGACATTTACTAATGCTGGCACATGTTTGTGTATAATTAAGTTTTAATTCGTCCACACAATTACTGTTTATTCATACATGGTCCTTGGTGCTGAGGTCCAAAGATGAGTCACACACAGCCTTTTTTCCTTATTAAATTCACAGTGTGTAGGGAGAGAAAAGTTCAGAAAGCAGAGACTTCCAACTCAGCAGAAGAATTTCTTCATGTTGAGCAGGGATGGTTATGGGGGCCCAGAGCTGGGGGGAGGTTGGAGGTGGATAACATTCATTGGATAATATACAACATAAGCAAAAATCTGTTTTGAGAGACTGTCATGGCAGAAAGGTATATGCTGTAGCAGATTAATAGCTTGAAACAGCATGAGTTTTCCTCTTACAGTTGGGGAGGTCAGAAGCTCAAGATGAGTCTTTCAGGGCTAAACTCAAAGTGCTTCCAATACTTTCGCTTTCAGGATAATCTGTTCCTTGTCTCTTGCAGCATCCAGAGGCCAGCAGCATTCCGTGGCCCTATCACTCCACTATGTTTCCATTGGCCCATGGCTTTACCTGTCTTTTCCTGTCCTGTCTTCCTGCGTGAGAAGTCTTGATGTGTCACTGAGGCTGTGTAAAAAGCCCAGGATCATCTCTTCACATGCGTGCAAAGTTTTGGCCATGAAAGCACCATAGTCACAATGTGAGGGGCAGAAATGAGAACATAGTTGGGAGGGTGATCTTCAGTGTACCATAGAGAGCTAGGGCAGAAAGCCATAAGTGCATACAGCTCGTGTCCTGCCCTGGGACTGGGCTGAAGCACGGAACTAACCAGATAGCTATTGGAACCTCCTCTGCCACAGTGATTTCTAAGCTATCCCTGTGCTTGTACTGTTCCCAAGAGACGAACTCTGCCAGTAAGAATATGTAATTGGTGAATCCTGGCTCAGGTGTCTATACCAATGCCAGGGAAAGGCAAATGACTCCTGAGGCACTGGTACCAAAAGATAGGGACTGCCTCTCAGCAGAGATCGATTGATTACACCATATTAGAGCTGTGTCAAAGACACATAGAATGTACCCTGGAGGACTATTCAATGAGAGAATGAGTAAGAAGCTTGGGGCACAGAGCTTCACAGAGGCAGTGGTGGACCAGCAGAAAAGCACTGAGAAACTGACAAGTCAATTAAAACAAACAAACAAACAACAACAACAACAACAACAACAAAACCAGCCAAGTGGTCCACAGCTCTGTTCACATTGCTCTGGGTCAAGGGCAGAAAGCGGGCATCTCATCCAAAGGGTGGGCCCTGAAGCCACTGCACTGCGGAGACCAGCAAGCTCACCCACACAGCACATCAAATGCTGGATTTTGGTGAGCCAATCATTCCTTCCATGCTGTGTCAGCAATGGAGAAGGATCCCAGTTTGTCAGTGTATATGACTTGGAGGGTAGTGGCTGAGTGCCATCTTGACAGGAGACTATAGGAGGCTCAGCTCAGGCAATGAAGTACATAAGCCTACCTTAGGATGCAGGGAGTCTGTCTCATCAATGGAGAACACCACAGAGAGGTTCATCACTCTGAGTATGAGGTCAGCAGTGTGAAGAGCCTCTGGAGACACCGTCCTGCCGTTGGATGCTCTAGAGCATAAGAACTCTGAAGTGCATTTCTCCAGCATGGTGGGTGACACCAATGTACCCTGAAAGGATAGAATAGGCTATTTGATCTGTGCAGATCTGAGTGCTCTGGCTGCTTCACACACATACCACATACACACACACTCATACACACACCACACATACCACACATACACACACACTCACACACACACACACCCCACATATACACACTTACACATACACACACTCACACACATCACACATCCCACACATACACACTCACACATACACACACCACACACACACCACACACTCACACTCACACAACACACATGCACACACACTCACACACACACCACACGTGCACACACATACACACACATACCACACAAACACACACACACCACACAAACACACACACCACATACACACACTCACACACATATACCACACACACCACACATATACACACTTACACATACACACACTCACACACATCACACACACACTCACACTCTCACACCACACCTGCACACACACTCACACACACACACCACACAAACACATACTCACGCACACACACCCCACACATGCATACACACTCACACACACACCACACAAACACACACACCACACATACACACACTCACACACACACCACACATGCCCACACACACACACACACACACACACACACACACATGTTTGGGAGCCATCCCCAGCTCAGACAGTATGATCTGGAAAGCATCGATCGGGAAAGGAAACCTGCCCAGCTCCCAGACAACAAACCAAGTCAGCAGAGTCTCCTGGTGCACAAGAAAAGTTGCTAAAGTGAAGACAGCTCTGGCAGACAACACACACTTATGCAACACTGGCTGATCACCAGCATGAGCCATAGAAGAAGACAGTCCACAAGCTGATGGACCTAACCCCGTCCCCGGGTGTAGCAGTGGAAGTCTCCAAGTTTCAAACAGCAAGAAAAAAGCTGCTCTCTCAGTGTGTCTTACTTTTCATCTTTCTGTCTCTACAGATTCACCTAGTTTCATTTCTATATCTTCTTCATTATTGGGTAATACTTTTTGTTTTCCTTTTTTATCTTTTACATTTTTTAACCTCATGTTCTCCCTTTCTACTATGGTTTTAGGAGTATTGGGTTTTTCTACTATTATTAGGGTTTTATTCCCCTTATACATTTATCTAAATTTGTTTTCAATTTTTTTCCTGATAATTGTGTGTCTTGGTCACTCTTTTGTTGCTATAAGGAGACACCATGACCAAGACAACTTATAAAGCTGGGAGTTTGCCTTCCGTGTCACAAGGTTGGTTCATTATCACCATGACAGGAAGCATGGCAGTAGGCAAGCGGGTGCTGGAGCAGTAGATGAGAGCTCAGAAATAATCCATAAGTTGCTGGAACAGAGCAAAATGGACCAGACTTGGGCTTTGGAAACCTCAAAGTCCATCCTACCTCCCACCCAATGACAAACCTCCTTCACCAAGGCCAGACCTCCTCCTCCTCTTCCTCTTCCTCTTCCTCCTCCTCCTCCTCCTCTGCCATATCTCTGCCAACAAGACTATACTTCCTAATTGTTTTTCCAAGCCATTCCACTAACTTCAAACCAAGTATTCAAATCTATGAGACTATGGGGACCATTCAGTCTTTCAGACTGGGAAATCTTCCTTTTCTCTTTGTTTAATTCTTCTCATCTCTCGCTCAGTTTCCTCTTTCCCGCTTTCCCCACAGCATTCCTCCTTTGATTCACTTATCCTTGCTTCTCTTGCATCCCCTTTTCTACCTGTCTCGTCTCTCGTTCATTATTATCTCCACATTCACTCTAAATAGCTGAGGTTGTAACATTCTACATTAGTTTTCCTGTTTCCTGTTTTAGGACTGTTTGTGATATATTAGATGCATGAGTGGGTTTTCATCTTCCTTTTACTAATCCCATTTTCAAAGAAGTTCATGTGAATCATAATAGGCCCTGAGTAGCCAAGCTAATCCTAGCTAGGAAGCCGAATGCTAGTGGTGTCATAGTAACTGCTCTCAAATTATTCTGTGGAGCCATAGTAATAAAAACTAGAGTATTGTCACTAAGGTGGGGACATAGAACTCAGCCTATATATCTACAGGCATCTAGTATATGTCAAAAGCATACATGGATGAAAATGACAACTTCTTCAACAAAAGGTGCTGTAAAAACTGAGTATCTATAAGTGGAAGAATGCACTTAGATCTATTTCTCTCACCATGCAAGAACATACATTGAAAGTGGACCAAAGACTTTAATGTGAACGTCAAATGTTTGAGACTGCTAAAGAGCAAGACAGTCAAGGACTTTCCAAAGGGACTCGCATAGCATAGGAAGCCATCCCATAAGTAATCCAGGAGGGACAAACAGAATCACATGAAGTGAAAAGGCTTCTACAGGATGAAGAAAACAACTCTGAAGAGGCGGCACTCGAGGTGAGAAAGGATGCCTGCCAACTGGGTAGCAGACATAAGCTTACATAATCTTTCTAAAGAACTCCAGGAATGAAGTACCAAAGAGTCAGAGAAGCCATCCCCATGGTTGGGTGAGTGAACTGAGCAGATAGTTTTCAATAGAATAAATGAGAATAGCTAAAGAGTATTTGAAAGGCACTCAAGGACCTAAGCCATCCAAGAAATGCAAATTAGAACCACCTTGAGATTTCATCTTATTCTAGTTAGGATCACTATCATCAAGAAGACAAAGGGAGAGATGGCTTAGTGGGTAAAAGCACTGTTTGCTCTTCCACTGGTCCTGAGTTCAATTCTCAGCAACCACATGGTGGCTCAAAACCATCTGTAATGGGGTCTTATGCCACCAAGAAATTCTAAGAGCAGTGTGAACGGGGAAGAATATGTCTCCAGCACAAGGCTGGAGTCCTAATGTCTTTGATGGGAAACTAGCAGGATTGATTGCTTAAAACCTGGTGACTAAAACGTCTTACAAAAGCAACAAATCAGGTGGGATTTATCCTGGGTTGGGGTTCTCTGCTGGAGTGGTCTGAAAAGAACACAGTGGACCGTTTGCTGGAACTTGTTTTGGGGTTAGCCAATGGCTGACCAAAAGAAGGATCAATCAGTTGGGGCAGAAGTTCTTTTGTTTTTCTTCCCCTTTCAAAATGTCTTTTCTTGCCAGTTCACACCGAAATTTTGATTCTGAATTTTATTATCTTGGCTATGGAGTTCTAACACACTGCTTAGCTGGCTGACCCACACTTTTTATTTGCTCATTGCTGAGGCTGTTATCTGCAGATCCAGGGAGCAGGGAAGAAAATGGATCCGCTGATGCACAACTGTTTCAAATTAGGGCGTGGCTGACTTAAGAAGTATCCGTCCTTGACACTTCAACTTGGAACTCTGTGTTCATCTTGATGGACTTAAACTCAACTCCATAGTTCAGTGGTCCTCAGAGAAAATGTCTACAGACGTGCAAGGACTAAAGATGGGATTTGGGAGTAGAAGGGCTAGGGAAGGCTCTTGTCTTAACAGAAAGAGACTTTCATTTGAGAAATACTTGGGTCTCTTTAAGTTTAGGCATTGTGCTTGAAATTAAGAAGTAGAAAAAGTATTTTTAGTTTTCTCTCTGAGAGTTTGAAAAAAAATAATCTTAATCCGGAACTCTCTCTACTCTGGAATGATTCCTTTGTAGTAGCATTAGAACATCCATCCCCACTCTCAGCCCACAGGAACAGCTTCATAGAAGCACTCTAAGAAGTTCGGACATGTGGGATCTTTAAGGGAGGAGATGTAAGCAGATCTTGTTCTGTGGTGTCATGGGCTCCACAGCTCCACCTGAGCAGCTCACTTCAGGCAGCATGGCTCTGGGACACAACAGGCAACAACATAAATAAACTGTCCATTCTGGTGGTATGGCAACGTTAGGCCAGCTATTTGGGACTAGAGAAGAAGAAGGAAGTCATCCCATGTTCTGACTTCAGGATGAGTGGGCTCAGCAATGAGGAAAGTGGTCTGGATTTGACCTATGCACACTCTATCTCTCTCCATCACTTTTCTGGTGCTGGTGAAGACTTGCAGGATGGCCTCCCATACAGATGTTTTTTTTTCCCCCTCAAAGATTTATTGATGGCAAACCTAACTCTTTGAACTGGTAACTGAAGACAGGCTTCAGAGCGGAAATTAAGTTCTGAGCCCTGTAAAAGGATTAGCACGAATAATAATCACAAGAGAACATGTTTCCTGTCTCCTTGCTCTCTGCCTTCTCACGAAATGAGAAGCTAGCGTGCTTTTCACATGTCAAGAAGAGACTTTACCAGACAAGGCATCTGTTGGTGCCTTGATCATGGACTCAGCTGTCCCCAGAGAGTGAGAAACCCATGCTTATTTAAGCACCCTATCTATGGTATTCTGGGAAAGCAGGTGGCTGACTGATATGGACAGGGTGAATCTTTTGTGTTAGGATCATCAAGCTGTTCATCCTCCCATCTAGGCACCGAATCTAAACTGTACATCCGTGGAGCATCGTTGAGTAGACAGACAGCTGTACATACAGCAATGGTAACTGGACTCCTCCATGTTGAGGCAGGCTGCTTATGTGTCTGTTTCTTGCCAGGGTGAGCCTGTTGCCAGTGCAAGGATGCAGTGCCTCTAGGTCTCTGTGAAGGGTTGGCTATGATGGCACCTGTGTTCCCGGCATGACTGTAGGCTCTGCCTTCTCCTTATATAGTTCTCGTTCCCAGTAGCCTTTGCTTTAAGTCCTTCACCCAGGAAAATGTGCTGGTGTTGTCTAGATCACTAGATTATCTGTGTACCTTTATGTAGGGGACAGAGTGGGGGTGTATGGTAATGTTAGAGGGTTCCTTCGTTATATTTCCTGGGCTAAAATACCAGCTCTGGTGCTGATCAGCAATGTAGGTTTCGAGCAGGTAGCTAGCCTCTTTATGCCTTTGACCCTACAGTTATAAAAAGTGGGCTGATAATACTATTATTAGTCATTTCATAAGATTGTTGTGATTTAATGGGGCAGGCAGGCAGAGCCATGCCCGGCCACTTGGTAGGCCCTTAATTCCTGTTGCTATTACAGTTTCCCACAGAGTCATGCAAAACAAAATACTTTCCATGACCTTCGAGTTTCCAGTGCAAACAAAACCATTTTCACAGGTTGACTCTTTCATGTCTTCACATATGAAGACATACCAGCTCATTTTACATGCTCTGGGTATGACACGCAGAGACAAGGAAGTCGTCAGGGAAGACAGTGAATCTAGATCCTGAGACGTCAACAGAGATTATTCAAGGCTGGTGTTTGAGCACTTTATTAATTTCCCCCTCCTAGATCCAGGCTGCCCCTGTGGCACCCTACTTCTTCCTCCTGTTTTGCCCTCTCAGGGGGTGACTGTCTGTGTGAAACAGAGGGCAAACCTGAGAAAGAGAAAGCTTCATCCTATTGCTTAGTGACAGCTTCAGGGCTGGTTTGGACTTCCCAGAGGGTCACCTGGCCCGGCCTCTCCTCCTTCACCATCAACAAAGCTTATTTGTGCTTTGCGATTGAGGAGAGTAAAGTCCTAGATTCGTGTGTTGGTAAAGAAAAAAAAGTATCTGGCCCATATCTTTGTCCCCTGTTGTTATCAGCAGATCAATGGCATCCAAAGTTTCCTGGCCTCGGAAAGCTGAGATTCCCAGTTGTAGTTTTCTGAGTAAGGTGAGACTGACTTTGGGGTTTTGTATTTATCGTTAGATTTTTGCCAAACAAACCAGCTTAGCAAAAAACATGGAACTGAGACTGAATTCATAGGGCCAAAACTTGAACAGTAACAAGAACAGAAACTTGGCATTTGGGTCCTCCCCTGTTTCTGAAATACAGCTCTTGTCCTTTCCCTGGAGTGCTGAAGTATTTGAATCAAGATTGAATTCAAAGGAAACCGATTGGCTCTCCAACAAGCAGGGTGGAAGATGCGTCACTTTGCGTCAGCAGCATCGCTGAAGGTGTCGCTGGCACCATTCAAGTCTGATGATCAACTTTCACTTTTGGCTGGAAGGGCTTTGTTATTAGAGTTTGTTTAAACTAGAATCCTTAGAGTCTCTTTTCGAATAGCACCATCAGCATCTTTCTTAGCAGCAAAGAGCTCTTTCCCTCCCCCTGGTCTGCCCTTAACAAACTAGACCATGTCTATTGGCTGATATGGACTTCCACACAATAGAGTTGTCAGACTTTTTGAAGTCTTGGTAACTGTAACCCCCAAAATGAGAACTCTGATGAGAGAAAGGCTTCAAAGATGGCAACTGTAATAAGGCACAAAATACAGCTCTTTTCCCACATCAGCAAATGATAATAAGGCACAAAAAACCCCCAAACAAACAAACAACCAAAGAAAACCCGAATGAAATGCAGGTTAAGAATAGCTGCTTAAGAACTGTAATGAAATTCATTTTAAGCCATCAGATTTCAAGGGTAGAAATAAAGATGAACCCAGGATGATGAAGCATAAAAAGGAGAAGCTATGTAGGACTTTGGAGTTATAAATATCACTAGGCAGTGGCCAGAGAGTCTTTAGTTGGAAAAGAAAGGATGGGTCAGAATAGCGGGTAAGGTGCATGTTGGGTGTGTTGAGTTTCTATGGTTTCATGTTGTCCCTAGCTAGCAGAAACATCAGGAAGACATATGGCAAGGTTTCTTATGCAAGTATGCATTAAAACACTTACTACCCAACACATGTTTGAGAAGCAGATGAACCAATGAATGAATGGTTCCCTCCGGAGATGCCCTCCACAAAGGTAGGAAGGTAATCTGATGTCTCAGAGAAGAGCAAGATCATCAGGTTGGGTAAGCTGAGAGGTGGCCCTTATAATCCTGATGGCAAGTACTTAAGAGAGAGTTTAAATGAGAAGCACAGAAAGCAGATATGATACATTGCTCAAGTTTCTCAGCCCCTGGTTATCCACTTGTCTTCCAGTTCACAAAGTTCTTGCTCTCTTGTCATAATCCATATTGATTTGGGTAGAGATCTGAGAATTAGAGGTGTATAGTAAATCATTATCACAGTGACATATTTCTACTAGAAAGTTTGGTAAAACCCAGGCATCTCATATGGGTGAAACTCTTACATTGATCTACAGGCACAAGGGGAAAAACATTCCGAAGACTTTTCTTGTAAGTTTGTTGACAGGCCATCTTTTCAGTAACACTTGATGTAAATGCATTCCCAAGGCTCATGTTCAATCAGTTTCTCTTCTCGCCTAATGGGATGAGCCTTCCTGTAGTAGGGGTATGCATATCTAAGTATGGCTCCAAGCCTGGAGAGTTGTTGATCTAAAGTGAAAGACCCATATTCTCGTGCTGCCTTGACATCTTGTAAAACTGTGTGTTTCAAAGGGCCTACTTGTATATTCTCATCCCTTTTCTGCTCTGCCCCATTGTAGCAGAGGAGCCCAGTTCTGCATTCCATCTCAATATCCTCTATAAAGCTTATGTGAACATTAGTGGTGACTGGCCAAGGCTAGCAAGAATGAGAGTGATGACAAAAGGCCTATCTTAGCTACTTTTCTATTGCTCTTATAGAACACCATGACCGAGGTGACATACAAAAGAAAGCATGTAATTCATCCTGCCATTTCAGAAGATTGGAGTCCATGATGGCAGAGCCACGACATGCTGCAGAACAACTGAGAGCCCATGTCTTGGTCTGTAAGCAGGGCACAGAGAGCACACTGAGAGTAGCACAAGTCTACTGAAATCTTGAAGTCTGCTCCTCAGTGACACACTTCCTCCAACAACGCTATGCCTCAAAATCATTTGAAAACAGTTCCACCAACTGGAGATCAAGCATTCAAACACAAGAGCCTCTGGGAGCTATTCCCATTCAAACTACCAAAGGGCCAGATCATGGAAATATCTTGAAAGCAAAGACAAGAGGGTGTCTGGTAGAACTTTGTGGAAGAGAAGAAAGGAGGATTGGGAATGTCATCTGAAGAGTAGGGATTCCACTGCTTGAACAGGGCAGAGAGAAGAACCTCATGTGTACAGACAAGAAGAAAATCTAGATACTTGCTCAGTTGGGGAATGTTACATTAAGCTGTCTTTTGGACACTACCATGGAGGTTTTGAGTGGTAGTTGACAGATCAGTGTGGAGTCTATGAGAGAGGCTCACTCTGAAGATGTGAGCCAAAATGTTACTAATGCACAGATTACATTTGAACCTGAGGTCACGTAACTCTGAAACCAGTAGGAATAACTTTTTGTTTTAAATCATTTTGTTTTGATCGACAGAATTACCAATGGCAGCACTAACATAAACAGGACATGGTTATGTTATTGAGTCAGTGGGACACGTTGATGTCCCCATTCATGAAGCTTATCTCTGATGTGTCCTCACGAAACTCTGAGAACATGGATCACTGTCACCCAGCTGGTGACTCACGTGGCACGGGTACTGAGTACAGACTGAGAAGACTATGGAAGACATGAACATGAGTGACCGTGTAGAGCCAGTCCAAGCCTTCCTACTCTTGCGAAATACTGCACTGTCTCCCAGAAAGCCTCCAGGAGCACAGTTTGATCAAGAATTCGATGTGATACTTTAATCTTCACACCCAGCAGACACACCACAAACAGAATGTGTCAAAGAACAGGACCTCTTACCTGAGTGGCAGGGACTACACCTAAAATCCCTCGGTTTTAAAAACAGTAAGTTTACAAATGGTAAAAGGTATGTTGAAATAATTCAAAGAACAAATTAAGTGGGAGTGGGTGGTGTGGTTATTTTGAGAACTGTGGCAATGGCCTTAGCCTCACAACTACCATACTTGCTGTAACCCCCGTATTCACTGCTTGAAATGGCTGCTACACTTACCACCACAACAGCTTCCAATTTAATTTTCTTGAAAAGGAACCTAAAGAAAATTTAAATCAGGGAAAGTAAAATAGCTTGCTTGGGAGAATAAATCAAATTTTCTGTTTTGATTTACTTCCCTAATTATAGGACTTTGAATTGAATGTCCGTTTGCTTAACAAAGTTTTAAATCTCTCCTGAGAAGTCTCAGGTAGGAGACAGAGCGTAAGTGATAACATCAAATCCCAAGTCTGCCCTTCCGTTGCCACGTGATCTTAGGCAAGTGTTACCAGATCTATGATGTGATGCCCTTTCTAAGTGGATGAGGTTGAAGCAAAGAATTAAGTCTAGGACACACAGCAGAGCAAGGTGCGTGGTTCTACACCTCAGTGGAGGCCAGGAGCTTTGCTGTACACACCTGTAACTTGCACCAGAAATCAGCTAAGAATCTTCTCTCTTGTTTTAGTCCTTGACACTTATGGACGAATCAACTTCCATCCTCCTCCCCACAAGCATTTTATTGAGCACTTACTATGTTACAATAGGACAAAATACAGAAGACCTTCATCTCTGTGGGTCCAACCAACTGTGGGTGAAAAATATTTTTACTTCTATTTGTATGTACACGAAAGTATAGACTTTTCCTTTCATTATTCAGTAATTCAGCATAACTTTTCCTTTTCCTTTTTCCTTTCTTTCTTCCTTCCTTCCTTCCTTCCTTCCTTCCTTCCTTCCTTCCTTCCTTTCTTTCTTTCTTTCTTTCTTTCTTTCTTTCTTTCCTTTCTCTCTCTCTCTCTCTCTCTCTCTCTCTCTCTCTCTCTCTCTCTCTCTCTCTCTCTCTCTTTTTCTTTCTCTAAGCTGGGGATGGAATCTAGGACCTTGCACATAACAGGAACAAGCAAGGACTCTGCTTCTGAGCGACATCTCCGGCACAAACTCTTTTTTAATCGTTCATGCAGGATTGCCCAGTGTCAGAGACCTTGGAACTGGAGTTACAGACAGTTGTGAGCTGCCATGTGGGTGCCAAGAAACCCAGGCCTTCTGTAAGAGCAGCCAGCGCTCTAACCACCAGGCGATCCCTCTGGCCACTTTAGCCATATTCTTTATTGTGATTAATCAAGCATGACAAATTTAAGGACAAGTTTACCACATGAAACATCCTTAGGTTCTAATCCTTTGGCACTACCCACATTCATGAGGGTGTGCAGCCATCATCCCCATCCATCCCAGAGTGTTTTTGTCTTTCCAAATGAAACTCTGCCCCTTAAGCAACAACACCTTTGGCCTGATATTCTAGATACCTTATAGAGGTAGAGTCATGCAGGATGTGTCATTCTGGTTTGTCTTATTCACTTAGCATCAAAGTCTTCAGGGTTCATCTATGTGTCAGAATTCCTTTGTGTGTATGTGTGAGTGTGTATGTGTGTGTAAGAGTGCACATGTGGTGGTCAGAGGTCAACCTTGGGTGTCATTCCTCAGGAGCCAGCCACCTTGTTATTTATCTATTTTTGTCCATAATTAAAACTTTGAAAATATTGACAACAAAATAGGAGGTCATTGTTATATCAAACAAATTAAGGTGGGGGGATTTTTTTGGTTTTCCAAGTTCCCCTTTGCTCTATGTGTCTGCTGCTTGTGTGTTTTTTCATCCCCAATAAATGTCTTTCTTCACAGTAAAACCTAATGTCATTAGGAGTCATTTTACTGCTTTGTCCCTTTAGCAGACTAGTACACATCAGGGTCTCCGTGTTCAGTAAGCTATGTAGGTGTTGGCTTCCTCAATAGTATTTCGTAGTCAGCATAACATCTTTATAACTCATAGAGCATCCTTTCTATAGAGTTATATGCATATACTACATGATTAATTTGAGAAGACTCCAATCTGGGTATTCTGAGTGGAGTCAGGGGTCTGGTAGGGCATGTCCTCTGATCCTGAGGGATGGCTATACTTCATGTTGTTCTGATTCTACTGAGAGAACCAAGGAACGCTCCTCCTCAAGGAGCTAACTTACCCCTGTAGGCAACAGTCACACGTGACGGTTGGTGCTGTTGCTTGTTTTCTTTTTATGTAATTTTAAAAACTATTCTTCTTTTTATACGACAAGTCCCTTGGGTATATATTATGGTTTCCAGCTTAGTGCTTTTGTGAGATTCCTGAGTATGTACACGAGTGGGCTCTGCGTCTATATCTGCCTCTTGTGGTTTTGGCAGGGTGGGGGTGGGGGTCTCTTTTCCTTGTTTGCTTTGTCCTATTCTGATGTGTAAGGTTTTATTTTCTTATATTTTAATATGATCCCTTAGAAGCCTGCTTGTTTTCTAATGAGAGACAGATAGGAGGGGAAGTGGGGAGGAACTGGGAGGAGTAGAGAGGTAATCTACTCCTGTAATCAGGATATATTTTGTAAGAAAAAATACTTTCAATAAAATAAAAGAAAGACAAGGTGTTTACAATCTATTGAGACCATGAAACAAAATGCAAACATGAAACTGATCACAGGCTGCATGCAACTCACTGGAACTCCATTGAAGACAGGCTGGTGGCACACAGAGGGCTTGGGCTCCCCTTTGCTCTTTGTCTCAGACCTTAGTTGACTCTAAGGCAGGCTCCCTGTGACCTCTCTATGAGGTGGTCTTTGTCAACATGGCAGTAGAGTATGCACAAGCTATATTTTCCTTGTGTCACAAGATTGTGTGAATGCCACTTTGGTGTTCTCCTCAATACAAGCCTTCGATCTTACATTGCCAGTATGTTTCTCAGATTTCAGGCCATTATTTAGTCTGGAGACATCTGTGTGCACCTAGAACTAGCAAAAAATGCAGAAGGCCACTGTTTTCAGGGATAACCCACATCCTCTTGCACTAGGGCATCTGTTGAAATGAGAGGAGGGTTCTTTTTTATTAGCTACTTTATGTATTTACATTTCAAAAGTTATCCCCTTTCCCAGTTTCTCCTACAGAACCTTCCTATTCCATTCTCCTCACCCTGCTTCTATGAGAGTGCTCTCCCACCCACCCATGCACTCCTGTCTCACCACCCTAGCATTCCGCTACACTGGGGAATTGAGCCTTTACAGGACCAAGGGCCTCTTCTTCCATTGAAGCCTGACAATGCTATCCTCTGCTACATATGCAGCTAGAGCCATGGGTCCCTCTACGTGTACTCTTTGGTTGGTGGTTTAGTCCCTGAGAGCTCTGGGGTTTCTGGGTGGTTGATATTGTTGTTCTTCCTATGAGGTTGTAAATCCCTTCAGCTCCTTCAGTCCTTTCCCTAACTCCTCCATTAGGGTCCCCGTGGTCAGTCCAAAGGTTGGCTGTGAGCATCTGACTCTGTATTTGTCAGGCTCTGGCAGAGTCTCTCAGGAGACAGCTATAACAGGCTCCTGCCAGCAAACACTTCTTGGCATCTGCAATAATTTCTGGGTTTGGTGTCTGTATATGGGATGGATTCCCCGGGTGGGGCAGTCTCTGGATGGCCTTTCCTTCAGTCTCTGCTCCACACTTTGTCCCTGAATTTCCTTTAGACAGGAGCCACTCTGGGTTAAAAATTTGGAGATGAGTGGGTGGTCCCCTCCCCCAACTGGAGGCCTTCCCTAACCTCTGGATGTGGTCTTTATAGGTTCCCCCTCCCCTTTGTTGGGCATTTCAGTTAATCTCTTCCCTGTTGGGTCCTGGGAGCATCTGGGACTTGCTAGTGGCTACCCCCAACTCCCCGTCCCCCTTTACTACACACCTTTGTTTAAGTTCCTGACCCTCTGTATATCATCCTTGTTGGGAGGAGGGTTCTTGAGAAAGAGCAATAGTTTTGGATCAGTCAAGAAAATATGAAAGGTGGCAGTCATATAGAGAATTCTCAGTTAATCAGGTTGGACCCAAGCTACAACCTACTCTGAAATAGCCCACTTGGAGTTAATCCTTTTTGGTATTTATATTTTCCTTCTGGAAATTGGGCTAATAATTGTATAAACCTCATAGTGTAACTGTGGGGACAAAATGAGTTAATACTTAGGAATCAGGTAGCACCTGGCATGATGGTATACTCCTTTAAGCCTAGAACTCAGGAGGCAGAGGCAGGTGGAATTCAGAATTCAAACTACAGAGTGAGTTCCATGATAGCTAGGGCTACACAGAGAAAATTTGTCTCAAAAAAACAAAAACAAAACAAAAAAAAAAAAAGGAAAAGAAAAGTCAAATCAAAGAGTAAAATGCTTGATATGGACTTAATAAAGTCCATATCAAGTGTTCAATAAAGATTAGCAACTCTTCTAATTAAACCAGTTCCCATTCCGTATTAGGATGTGTTTTATGTGCCTACTATGCGCTAGATCCCATTCCAGCACTTACAAAATTCTCATTCATACCCAGCAATGAATAACTTGAACTGTAGGAACTTGATGGAGTGACATAGTACACCCTTGGGAACCAGAACAGTGATGTGATCAAATCCCACAGGGAGTGGTGTTGGGGAGGGACTGGGAAGGCAAGAAAGTGAGGGGAGCAATTCAGGCAGCAGACACAGTGTTGATTTCAAGATATTTGACAGCAAAGGGAGGAGAGGCTAGAGCATCGCTGGAAGGAGGCTTCAGGGTGAGTTTCCCGAAGGGCTGAGGTCCAGGCTGACAGAGTTGAAGTGATACGCCTTATCATGACTGTCACTCCTTCCCAGGGACATAGGCTTCTTTTGTTTTACTCTGATCAAAGGCTGGTAGAGAAAAAAAAATCAAAAACATAATCCTGGTCTTTCTAGAGAGTAAAATATGGAGGGATCTTCTGCTCAGACGCCGTCTATGAGTCCTTTTGTTGGCACGTGGGGTCATGGATATGCCTTTCCCGTGCTCCTAAAGGCAGTGTGCTGCAATAGTAAACCATTCTCCCACTGAGGAGAAAAACCCCACACTCGCTATGACCCTTTAAACCTGGTACATAATGCATCCTTGACATTATGGTGGGTGCTGAATATAACAATATTTTCCTCTGATCAAAATGTAAACTACAGTCTATTTTTGAGTGAGGTGCAAACTTCCTTCAGTAGCTAGGTCTCATGGTAAGCTCATTTGGCCAGTGTGTGGCTGACTCAAGTCTACAGACTTAAACTAGAAATGCTCTGTGAAAGAAGCTAAAAATGTGCATGCGTGTTTATTGGCCTGTGTTTGCCAGAGATATGACACAGGTGGGATAAATAATCGAAGTTAGAATCAGTAACTTAGCTTTTAAAAGTCATGAGTCACACTGGACAAAGAAATACTGGGAAGGTGAGACCACAAGCCATTTTCAGTTGAAAAACTCGAAGCATGAAGCCTTATCAGCTGGATTTTACAGCTGGAAAGTGGTAGTTTTGGAAGGGTAGATGGTTTGGCCGGTGTGCCTGCATCAGGGACATGTGGTAGAGATTATAAGTGATAACTTTCCCGTGAAATGTGTCAACCACTATGCAAGTCATTCTGTGTTCCAACAGGACTTTCTGGAAGGGGGAAGGTGGCAAGAGGAAGATGATTAAGCAGTAAAACTTTTTTAGAGTGAGGTGAAAATGTGTCCAAAGTATATAGACAAGGAGAATATTAGAGTCAGTCAGAGGAGACCCAAGGAGCTCCAACTGTTTAAATAAAATTGCCATTTTATATTCACAATGGGCCAGATTTTATCCCAGTATAGCTCAGCAGGAATTCTTTGGAAAGATTCCTGGCTCTAGAATTACGTGGTGAGAGTGAATTGGGGCCCTATGAAAATGATACTTGGTGACTTTATTCAACTGCCTTTAAACCATCTAATAGACTTCCATTCACTTGCCCTCCCGTCTCACGTTGGCACAGCTCTGGGCCAGGTAAAGATGAACATTCAACAAAATTTAGTTATACATGGAGCTGGCTTTCCTTTCAGGTCGATAGCTTTAGTAAAGAAAAAAAGAATTCTTCCAGTGACTTGTGTATTTGTTCGCCTACCTGAGCGTGCATATTCATTTCTACAGAATATGTATGCTATGCAAAGTTGGGCCAGCCACATGAGCTAGTACCATTCCGCACAGCCTTTTAAAACACTGTAAAAAAATAAGGGCACCACCGTTAGCCATGGTTACAAGCCTACTCAAGCTGTGTCTTGTCATGGACAGCAGATCCCAAGGACATTCATTCTGTCCCCTCTTGTGTCACCTGTTTGCTGTTTCTCCTGTAATCACATTCTTTGCTTTGATACTTAAAATTGTTTCCAGCCGACTTGGTCTTTTATGTTGTTCTTCAGTTTGGGGACTTGCTCCTCTCATCCTCATATTTCAATGCCATAGGTCTCTGTCTCCTCCTTAATTTTCTTCTTCTCAGTGTGTGTGTGTGTGTGTGTGTGTGTGTGTGTGTGTGTGTGAGTGTGTGTGTGTGTGTGTGAATGAGTGTGTGTGTGTGTGTGTATGTGAGTGTGTGTGTGTGTGTGTGTGTGTGTGTGTGTGTGTGTGTGTAGGGCTGTGTGCAAGCCATCTCGTGCATGTGTACATTAGAGGATAGCTTTCAGAAGTCAGCTTTTTTCTTCCACAGTGGGTTCTGGAAGTTAAGCGTAGGCCATCAATCATTCCAGGCAGTGCTTTTACCCACTAAGCCAGCTCACCCGCCCTTCCTTTCTCTCCTAAGTTCCTAATGATATGGAGGTAAAGTTTATGTGGGTTCATTTCGTTTTTATTACTACTATGGCTTGGATGTTAGATGCCTCCCTAAAAGTTCAAGTGTTGGGAGCTTAGCACTGACAGTAGTAATTTTGGGGTGTGTGGTGGTGGTGGTGGTGGTGGTGAGGCTCCTGAGCGGTCCTTGGATCACTGGGTTCTCTCAAAAGAGATTCAGGCAGCTCACACCAAGCACTTGTTCTTCCTAGCAGGACTTTTAGCCACACCTTCTCTCTGTTTCCTCATAGAGATGGGATACTTCTTCCCACAGTGCTCAGCTTGCTGTGGGGCCCTTACTAGAGCCTGCACTGTGGTATTTGCACTTTGAGCCTCCAAAACTGTGAATCTTGATAGACTCCTTTATAAAATTAGCCCGAGTCACAGGTTTCATTGTAATGACTTCTAAACCTGACCAATGCATGTCAGTTTTCAGTACAGAACAGAAGTGCCTTAGCTGTCCCACCACCACCATTGCAGTGATAGAATAAATGACAAATGCAGCTTAAGGAAGGAAGGTTTAAAGGGAGGGAAAAAAAGAGCAGAGACTGAAGAAAAGGCCATCTGGGAACCACCCCACCTGAGGATCCATCCTGTCTGCAGACATCAAACCCCAATTTAGAACAGTTACCATTGCCTAAAAAGCAGTTGCTAACAGGAACCTGGTATGGCTGTCCCCTGGGAGGCTCTGACTGCACCTGACCAATGCAGATGCGGATGCTTGCAGCCAACCATCAGACTGAGCTCAGGACCCTGGTTGGGATGCTGGGAGAAAGGATTGGAGGAGTGGAGGGTGATTGCAACTTCATAGGAAGAACAGTATCAGCTGGCTGGACTACCCTGTGCTCCCAGGGACTAGACCACCAACCAAGAAGTGTACAGGGAGGGATCCATGGCTCCAGATACATATGTAGCAGAGGATGACCTTGTCTGACATCAATGGGAAGGGAGGTCCTTGGTCCTGTGGAGGTTTGATGCCCCAGCGTAGGGGAATACTGAAGCAGTGGGGCAGAAGTGGGTGGGTGGGCAGGGGAACACCCTTATAGAGGCAAAGGGGAGGGGAGAGAGGGGGGTGGAGTGTGGGGTTGTGGATAGGGTAACCTGGAAGGATATATCATTTGAGATATAAATGAAGGAATGATTAATAAAAAAAAACTAAAAAAGAAAAACACAAGCAATAAAAGATTTTCTAATTCAAAAAAAAAAAAAAAAAAAGGAAAGGAAAGGAAGATTTAATTTGGCTACCAATGGTAAAAACAGCCTCACAAAATAATAGCCACAGCAGCAGGAGGGAGAGGCAGCTAGCTAGTCACAATGTAGCCTCATAAGGAAGCAGAGACAGATGAGTGTCTGTGCTCAGCCTCTACTTTCCTTAGTCAGTATAGAACCCTAGCCCATTTAATGGGGAGTCTCAGTTAACCATTTCTGAAAACACTCTCTAAGACAAAAGTCAAATGTGTGATTCCATCAGGATTCTAAATCCCTTCAAACTGAAGTCAAGATTAACCAATCACAAGCTCAACTCTCACCAACCTGACACTTAAAAATATCACCCTGAGATGGTGGCATTGCATCTGTAGCTGTCAAGGTCTCAAGTTTTATCCCATACTGCTCAATCTATTGTGTTCTCTCTCTCTCTCTCTCTCCCTCTCCCTCTCCCTCTCCCTCTCCCTCTCCCTCTCCCTCTCCCTCTCCCTCTCCCTCTCCCTCTCGTTCTCTCTCTCCACACACACACACACACACACACACACACACACACACACACACACACATACATCTGTAGCTCTTGATGAGTGCTGTTAAGGATAACCGTGACAAAACTGAACATTGTCCTATTTTGGAATTCTCTCTCTCCACCAAACAAACTAGACCATTACTTTTGAGATGGTGAAAGTTTTCAGAACACAGGCTGATGCAACTAGATTATTTGCCAGGAAAGAACATGAATGGCCTCTACCCCAGTTCCTCAGGGGCTCTGTTCCCTTTTCGAATATCATAAACTGGACCTGTAATGTTCACATTTGTCTTAGCATTCTGGGTTTCCACACTCCACCTAAATGGCTTATGAAGTTCTATATTAAGCAATCTAGGCTTGTCTAGTTTTTAGCTCTAAGTCCTTCCACATTCCTTCTACAAACCATCTTTAAAGGCCTATGGTCAGGTCCATCATAGCAACACCACCACTCCTAGTGTCTTTTCTATATTTTTCCATTGCTGTGACTGGACACTTCACAAAAGCAACAAGGAAGGTAAAAGCTGAATCCCCTAATCTTTTGAAAACATCCAACTTGTGGGCACAAATGCCAACCCTCAAGCAACCACTTCAAAGTGTGCATTGCTGATACCTTGATTTAGGATAGCTGCAGCTGTGCCTCTCCCCAGATTACATTTTCCTGGGAGCCTGGGTACAATAGCCTGAGATTTTAGAATGTTGTCATTGACTGAATGATGCAGATGCTGCTAGGTGGTATCTCAATTGTTTTTATTTAACCTTCCCCTTATACCCCTTCACCCTCCCTTCTTCCTTTCTTCATCTCCTCTTTCTCCCCTCCTCCTCCATCTACTTCTCTTCTTCCTATTCCTTTGAAAATAAATCCCACTGGATGATTACATCGCACTGAAGCTCATAACAAATCACTCTACAGCCAGAACAATATTGTTAAGCACATGGTCAGACTTCAAGTTTCCAAAGCCCTCTGTATAGAAAGAAAGTTGTCTGGCACATCAAAAGCTATGACATAGAGGCTGGAGAAATGGTTCAGTGGCTAAAAGCACTCACTAGTCTTACAGAAGACCTGGGTTCAATTCCCAGGACCCACATGGCAGCTCATAAGTCTAACTCCAAGATCTGACACCTTCACACAGACATACATACAGGTAAAACACCAATGCACAGAAAATAAAAATGAATAATAAAAAGCCATGGCATAGTTAACCTAAATGTGTTGAGCATGACATGTACCCCCGAAACTAAAATTTGGGATGGAGATCACTTCTTATGTTGACGGCAGTTTTAGAGCTCTCCAGTCAATCTACCACCAAAGAAGAAAGAAGGAAGGATGTAGTCCCCTTGTCTCATCCCATAGGGCCCAACCAAAGGCTGCTTTCATGCCTGTCCTCCAGGTCCCGACAACATCATTTAGGAGAATAGAGAAGAGAGTAAACTCCTGGCCCTAGCTATATGGATACAAAGAATGGAATTCTCTCAGTGCAACACTCACCAATGGGAATTCCTGAATATAGAAGGGTAATGCATCAGGAAGCACTAAGCACTAGGGTGTGAGCAGCCCCAAAGAGCCAATGACACACAAAACATCTCTGGCTTTGGTGTTTCTGGGTGCTCACTTCTGCCACTGTGTTTGGGACATTCAGTACCTCAGTTTCTTGACTTTCTACTTCCTCTGACTTTTTCTGTAGCTTCTGATGGCATGGCATTGTTAGTTTCTTAGACTTCAGCCATCTCAGGAACAAACTCCACCTTGCTGCCAGGATCAAAACTGAGTTCACGTTCCCAGGCCTCAGAACAGAATCCAGCTTTTATCCTGCTTCTTCAGATGTTTCATGTTTGTCTGCTAACCAGTGAAGGATGTAAAGAGGGAAGACACTGTTATCCTGTTATCTAAACTAAGGCACACAAGTCATAAGTGTACTGCCTTTCTTGGCTTAATTGACTACATTCAGCTTGCCCAGTCCTTTGTTCCCATAACACTCTAAATTCCAGGTCAGAGTCCAGGAGGGGACCTGACTGCAAAAGCTGACTCAAGGACCCAGAAACCAGGTGACCCACATAAGGTCCAGTTACCCATGTCAACTTCCTTGCTTAAACCCTTGTGTCAAACTATGATTGGTCAATGCAATATCTCATCCCAATCACCCTTGCTTTTTGTTCCCATACAAAATGTTGTTCAATTTCCCTTCAGGGAAGTGGTTCAGATCCCAAACTGGCCATTTCCCTGAGAGATAAGAAAATAAAGCTTTCATTTTTAAGCTTCCATATCTAAAGTGAGTTTTTTGGGCTTCTCTCCTGGACCCAATAGCATAGTTTAGCTCTACACCCTACATTATTAAAAAGGACACCACTTCCTACCTCTTGATTTCTAACTTCTAACACTCCTTTGCCTGGGACTCCCAGTTTAAAACTTTCTTATTGCTATTAGCACTTTTAAGCTATTAACCTTGAGGAGACTAAGGCACAGATAGTGGCATGATCTAGTTGCTCAGCAGGCTGGGGAAACTAGAACCTAGAGGGCAGTGCAGGCAACATAGCATCTTAAAAATAAAAGTGGTTTTAACACCTCCTCACTGTCCTTTCATATCCTCTCTTCCATCCTGACTCCTCACTCTCCTGTCCCTAGCCTGGCCCTCTAGTCCACTGTAGCATCCCTCCTAGGCCCACTTTAAGGAGTAGCTGGCCAACACAAAATAAACTGTTTCATGGGCTTTTTGTTTCATCTTATTTTGTTCTGATTTTTTTTTCCTTTTTCTTATTGGTCTTTTGTTTATTTTGATTTTAGATTTTGTGTTTTTATGGAGTTTTGTTTTTGACAGGTTTTTTTGGAGTGGGGTTTTGAGACAGGGTTTCTCTGTATAGCCCTGACTGTCCTAGAACTATGTAAACCAGGCTGACCTTGAACTCAGATATCCACCTGACTCTGCCTCCAAGTGCTGAGATTAAAGGTGTGCGCCACCACTGTCCTGCTTGTTTTTGTTGTTTTAAAGGGGGAAGCAGGGAGCATAAAGTTGGGTGGGTAGGAAAATGGAGAAGATTTGGGAGGAGTTGTGGGGAGGAAAAATGTATTGTGTGGAAAAAAATGAACGCCCTCATCTTGCCACCTCCCTTTCCCTTAGCCACCCTCACAGGGAAACCCCCAAGTCCACAGCTGCTTAGCTCTGACTACTCAAGCCTGGCTGCTGCCAGGGAAACACCCGCTGTGCTAAGTCTCCTTTAAGTTGTTGATCATTAGGTAAGCCCTCTGCACACCTTGTGACCTGACAGTGTTTCTTCCTCAGTTCATTATTCTTCTCCCCAAGACAATATTATACCCACCTTAGTCCTTGGAGCCCTCTTGCCTTAGTTAGGCTTCCATTGCTGTAAAGAGTCACAATGACCAAGGCGACTCTTTTTTTTTTTTAATTAGGTATTTTCTTCATTTACATTTTGAATGTTATCCCAAAAGTCCCCCATACTCCCCACCCCTGCCCTCCCCTACCCACCCACTCCCACTTCTTGGCCCTGGCATTCCCCTGTACTGAAGCATATAAAGTTTGCAAGACCAAGGGGCCTCTCTTCCCAATGACTAGACCATCTTCTGCTACATATGCAGCTAGAGACACGAGCTCCGGGGGGTACTGGTTAGTTCATATTGTTGTTCCACCTATAGGGTTGCAGACCCCTTCAG
Source organism: Mus caroli (assembly GCF_978045245.1). Lineage (NCBI taxonomy): Eukaryota > Metazoa > Chordata > Mammalia > Rodentia > Muridae > Mus > Mus caroli. Next base: position 145,023,857 of record NW_028227261.1, on the reverse strand, counting down.
CTCCTTGGGTACTTTCTCTAGCTCCTCCATTGGGGGCCCTGTGTTCTATCCAAAAGCAGACTGTGAGCATCCACTTCTGTGTTTGCCAGGCACCGGCATAGCCGCACTCACAAGAGACAGCTATATCTGGGTCCTTTCAGCAAAATCTTGCTGGTGTATGCAATGGTGTCAGCATTTGGAGGCTGATTATGGGATGGATCCCTGGGGGTGGCAGTCTCTGGATGGTCCATCCTTTCGTCTCAGCTCCAAACTTTGCCTCTGTAACTCCTTCTCTGGGTGTTTTGTTCCCAATTCTAAGAAGGGGCAAAGTGTCCATACTTTGGTCTTTGTTCTTCTTGAGTTTCATGTGTTTTGCAAATTGTATCTTGTATCTTGAGTATTCTAAGTTTCTGGGGTAATATCCACTTATCAGTGAGTACATGTCATGTGAGTTCTTTTGTGATTAGGTTACCTCACTCAGGATGATGCCCTCCAGGTCCATCCATTTGCCCAGGAATTTCATAAATTCATTGTTTTTAATAGCTGAGTAGTACTCCATTGTGTAAATGTATCACATTTTCTGTATCCATTCCTCTGTTGAGGGGCATCTGGGTTCTTTCCAGCTTCTGGCTATTATAAATAAGGCTGCTATGAACATAGTGGAGCATGTGTCTTTCTTACCGGTTGGAACATCTTCTGGATATCTGCCCAGGAGAGGTATTGCTGGATCCTCCGGTAGTACTATGTCCAATTTTCTGAGGAATGGCCAGACTGATTTCCAGAGTGGTTGTACAAGCTTGCAATCCCACCAACAATGGAGGAGTGTTCCTCTTTCTCCACATCCTCGCCAGCATCTGCTGTCACCTGAATTTTTGATCTTAGCCATTCTGACTGGTGTGAGATGGAATCTCAGGGCTGTTTTGATTTGCATTTCCCTGATGCTTAAGGATGCTGAACATTTTTTCAGGTGCTTCTCAGCCCTTCAGTATTCCTCAGGTGAGAATTTTTTGTTTAGCTCTGAGCCCCATTTTTTAATGGGGTTATTTGATTTTCTGGAGTCCACCTTCTTGAGTTCTTTATATATATTGGATATTGGTCCCCTATCTGATTTAGGATTGGTAAAGATCCTTTCCCAATCTGTTGGTGGCCTTTTTGTCTTATTGATGGTGTCTTTTGCCTTACAGAAGCTTTGCAATTTTATGAGGTCCCATTTCTCGATTCTCGATCTTACAGCACAAGCCATTGCTGTTCTATTCAGGAATTTTTCCCCTGTGCCCATATCTTCAAGGCTTTTTCCCACTTTTTCCTCTATAAGTTTCAGTGTCTCTGGTTTTATGTGGAGTTCCTTGATCCACTTAGATTTGACCTTAGTACAAGGAGATAAGAATGGGTCTATTTGCATTCTTCTACATGATAACCACCAGTTGTGCCAGCATCATTTGTTGAAAATGCTGTCTTTTTTCCCACTGGATGGTTTTAGATCCCTTGTCAAAGATCAAGTGATCATAGGTGGGTGGGTTCATTTCTGGGTCTTCAGTTCTTTTCCATTGGTCTACTTGTCTGTTGCTATACCAATACATGCAGTTTTTATCACAATTGCTCTGTAGTACAACTTTAGATCAGGCATGGTGATTTCACCAGAGGTTCTTTTATCATTGAGAAGAGGTTTTGCTATCCTAGGTTTTTTTTTATTTTATTCCAGATGAATTTGCAAATTGACCTTTCTAATTCGTTGAAGAATTGAGCTGGAATTTTGATGGGGATTGCATTGAATCTGTAGATTGCTTTTGGCAAGATAGCCATTTTTACAAAGTTGATCCTGCCAATCCATGAGCATGGAAGATCTTTCCATCTTCTGAGATCTTTTTCAATTTCTTTCTTCAGAGACTTGAAGTTCTTATCATACAGATCTTTCACTTCCTTAGTTAGAGTCACACCAAGGTATTTTATATTATTTGTGACTATTGTGAAGGGTGTTGTTTCCCTAATTTCTTTCTCAGCCTGTTTATCCTTTGTGTAGAGAAAGGCCATTGACTTGTTTGAGTAAATTTTATATCCAGCTACTTGACTGAAGCTGCTTATCAGGTTTAGGAGTTCTCTGGTGGAATTTTTAGGGTCACTTATATATACTATCATATCATCTGCAAATAGCGATATTTTGACTTCTTCCTTTCTGTTACCTCCTTCCAGCCTAGCAAGGCTGACTGTGACCATCCACAGGTTAAGCAGAGCCAGCCACCTGCTGTGCTGCTCCTTTGATGTGCCACTACCTGCCTGAGGCCCAACCTGCCTGAGGCCAAACTGGTTCTCTTCCAAGATTTTCTGGAGTTAGCACCAAACTTATCTTTGAGAGTTCCCACTAAAAGGCTGACCTATCTACTTCAAAGGAACTTTGCATGGCTAGGGATGGACCTCCCCTCTTTATAAAGTGTGTTTGCTGACATTAAAATTGAACCTTGATCAGACTGACTGTCTTGGTTTCATATTTCTCTCACGCTGCCTAGCTCCCTCTTCTCTTCCAGATTCCAAAATGCCTTTCCAGAACAGAACCCGGACATGTGAACAGCTGGCCAGACACAACACCTTTCCAATTTGTATCCTCTTGATCTCCTTTTGTTGTCAAATTGCTCTGGCTAGGACTTCAAGTACTATATTGAATAGGTAGGGAGAAAGTGGGCAGTCCAAGGCAACTCTTATAAAGGAAAACATTTAATTGGGGCTGACATATACAGTTTCAGAGGTTTGGTCCGTTATCATGATAGGAAGCATGGCAGCATCCAGGCAAATATGGTGCTGGAGGAGCTGAGAGTTCTACATCTTTGGGCCAAGTATATCCAAACCTGCACACCTGTCTTCCTAGGGGCTTCTGTTCTCTTCTCAAGAGAAAACTGAACAAGCAAGAGGAATGCAACTTCATCTTTCTGAGCCAAAATACACCTGGTTCTAACTACCTATTTAGCTTTCTTTCTTTTAGAAAAAGGAAACTGTTACTTAGTTTGGGAACTCCAAGAAAAAGCAAGCCCTTTAACTTAGGTGCTAGACTCCCTTTCTGAGAACAGGGCTGCTGGCCCCTATTTATCCTTATCCTTCACTACTTGGTATTCCATTACATTGGGTCTTCATTAAGAATCTGTCTTCGTTAGGGTTATTATTACCATGATGAAATGCTATGACTATAATCGTTCATCATCAAAAGCAGCAAGGGCTGGAACCTGGAGGCAGGAGCTGATGCAGAGGTCACAGAGGGATGCTCCTTACTTGCTTGCTCATCATAGCTTGCTCAGTCTGCTTTCTGATAGACCCCAGAACCACCAGTCCAGGAATAGCATCATATTTAATGGGCTGGGTCTCCCCACCAATCACTAATTAAGAAAATGCCCTCAAGGCTTGCCTACAGCCTTTTTCCCTGGAGGCATTTTCTCAATAGAGGTTTCTTCCTCTCAGATGATTTTAACTTGTGTTAAGTTGACCTAAAACCAGCCAGTGCAGAAATTCTTCGTAAACAGGAGCTTTTCCCTAAATACAGCTATATATATATATGTATATATATATATATATATATATATATATATATATATATATATATGTATATATATATATATGCTGGTTGGTTTGGTTGGTTGTCACCTGGACACAAGCTTGAATCATCTGAGAAGCAGAAACCTCAATTGAGAAAACAACTGCAGCAGATTGGCTGGCAGGCAAGTCTTTAGAGGCATTTTCTTGAACAATAGTTAATGTGGGAGACTTCATCCCATGTGCGTGGTGCCTCCCTTGGGCAGGTGGTCCTCCATTGTATAAAAGGATAGCAAACTGAAGGAGCCGTGACACACCCGTCTGTAGGCAGTGTTCCTCCATGGTCTCTGCTTCAGTGGCTGCCTCCAGGCTTCTACCCTGACTTCCATGAGTGGTGACTGAGTACAAGATGTAAAATCAAACAAACCATTCCCTCCCCAAACTACATTTGGTCATGGAGTTTATCACACTAGAAATCAAACTAAGACAGAGTGTCTGAATCTCCTTTTTCCTCAATCTTCCTCTCACAGTCATCTCTCTGAACAAGGACATCATCATTTCCATGAAGCCAATACAGTCTTCCAGACTCAGCCCAGTCTGCCCTCACTTTTTCCTCTTCACACTTAGGGACTCATGATTGCATTGCTACGTGGCATAATTTTTCAGAATTTGTTGACATATTTATTTCTATTAACATTCTTGCAAGTGCTAGCATTCCTCTTCTACACTTTAGAAAAACGAGAGGCTGTGTGAGTTTCCAAGAATCATAAACTAATTACAACAGAGCTGAAAGTGAAATAAACAGCAGCTCGCAGCAGAGGCTTCTTCTGTTCCCTCCATGCTGCACTGCCTCCCTCTCCATTACAGACACTCATCGTCTGTCCTTAGTTGGAATCCTCTCCCCTCACTTCAAAGCCCACCTCATGCCCTTCTTTTCTTTGCTTCTTCTGCTAGAAAGGCCCTCTCGCTCTCTCTTCCCTTCCGTGACAGTCTTTCACTGAGCACTCCTGTGTGCCCTGACTTTAGCCCGATGTTTCTGTTTCAACACCTCCATCGTTCATTCTTTCATCCTTCATGCATTTAATGCATCAGTTGTATGCACCTCATTGTTCCCAGAAGAGATTCACAACAGGAGAGGATAGACCTTAGACAACGGGGCTCCAGCATTCAGCTGTGCATTCTTGGCAGAGCAAGATGCTCTTAAGGATTAAAAAAAAAAAATCTTAGTATACTTTTGTCACCCTCGAAATCTTCCTTGGGATTTAATTTCTCCATTGGGGTTGTCCTGAGAAGCACATCAACAACACTGCCATTGCACATATGAGAAATTCACAATGCACACAAGATAACACTTTGCAGGGTCAGTGCTGTGAAACTCTGGAGCATCCAACGGTCGCCTGTACATGCCTTTCATGCCTGACTCAATGCCCCTATACTTCCATAGGTATGACCCAACCATGTCTATTGGCTGCCCCTGACTGCATTCTGAAGAGTAGCTATATTTGTTCTTCAGTCCTTTGCTTTTGAGAATTCAATAAAAATACTTTTGTACTATGTAATGCATAAACTTGCCCTGTCATATATTTAGTCCCCTTAACCTTGTATTGTATACAAAACAAGTCTGGGTTTTTGTTTGTTTGTTCGTTATTTTCTTTCATGAACAGACAGACAGTGAATCTTTGATGTTAAGCTGACAAGTTCTAGCTCCGTGTGCTCACAAGCTGATTGTCACTGCCCAACTGCAAGCTATCCTTGTGCCCCATGCAACGTGCAACACAGCCACTATTATCTAAACTTGGACACTACAGGAGTAGTGTCGATGGCATAGTAAGAAGTGGTAATTGGGGTCTGTATGTTAAGAGTCAAGTGACACATCTGTCATGACTTGGCCCTTACATTGCCTGAGAGGCACAGCACACGTTATATGCCTAGACATTTCCCCCAACAAACTAACACATTCCCACCTCAAGACCCTTCAGCCATGCAAGCTCTTCCTGTCAGAGCCTCATTTTGTCTGAGGGTCTGCTTGAGTTCATGTCCTTCGACGCAAGCCCTGGTGGTTCCTGGTGCTTCCCACCCCTTATGTGTGTTTGGTGTTTATGATACATAGAGCTACTAGACATTGGAATGCATGATATCTTTTTGTTGTTGATGTTTTGATTATTTTCTATTTCCCTCAGTCTATAAACATCAAAAAAGAGGATCTGTGACTCATTTTTATATTTCCTAATGAGAGATCTGATAGTGTGTGCATGCCTACTAATAGAGCCGCCCAACTTTGGTTCTTGACTTCAATGGCGTATATCTTAAACATTACTTTTTCCTTACTTTTGGCAACTTCTTTGATAATGGAAGCAAAGCACTCCCCCTTTCTCTCTCATTCTCAAGAATTCCTTCTCCTGTTCTCTCCCTCTTCCTTGTTCTGCCTCTTGTTCTTTTTTCTGTTACATATGGCTGCCTTCATCTAGCTCTTCCCATGCCCCCACCTTAGATTCCTCCTTTCTTACTCTGACCCGGAAAACAACACATATGCGGGGCAATATACCAGTGCACACGGGCTTAAAAGGTGTTTCTTCTCCCGGCTGAAAACTGGGAGCCATGACTACTTGCCCCTGGGGTGAGTGTGGGCCTGCTGCCCAGCCTGCCGGCCAGGTGCCACCATCAGCTGTGCAAGGCTGAAGGCCTGCAGGTTACATTGGAGTTTCATGACAGTCTCCTCCAGAAAGGTCACACAAACATTCCTCCTGGAATGTTTGCACTAATCACTATCAGACCTCACCTTGATGTCCCCGAGGCTTCCCAGGAACCATCTGAATGTAAATTCCCACGAGACTCTAGTGCGGGACGCAAGAACATGTTGAAATTAAACTGCCTGATGACTTTAGACATTGCTATGCACATATTTCTAGGGTGATCTAAAAGAACAGTGCAATTTCTATCGGAGGGCCGGGGGTTGTGTTTGTCTATCATGTGAAATGGCAGGAAGGGAAACACATATTGATTTTTGCAAATGTAGACTTTTATGGTCTCCAAAGAAATGAAAGAAATCAGAGGTTCTGTGTGCTATTGCCATATGGAACCTAGTGCGAGAAAAATTTACCAGCCTGCAAGCCTGCAGTTTCTGGTCTTAAATCTTAGCTATGAATTGTGTTTTTCTTCTTACTCATGGAGAGCCCTTAAACATTTAAATGGGGGGGGTTGCTTGCCTGTCCACTGTAGTTCAACACAGATACCCTCTCTGGATTAGACTGTTTAACTCCATCTAGCCATGAATTTTTCCCCTTGACACACGTATTTCCTTTGGGAAAGTAAGGTCAGGAGGAAATATGTAAGTTGACTTTTCTGTTGACTGCATGGGGAGTTGAGTGTGCTGGTTAAAGCATAAGCTTTGAGGTTTTGAAGCCGTCCTGGATGAGACTCTTGATTTCTCTACGATTTCTGTAGCTGAGACACGTTATTGAGGGAGGTGGTACTGAAGAGCGTTTAAGAACACTGGCTTCTAGGTCTGACAGCTTAGGTTTAAATTTTGGCTCTGTCACGTCTGCTATGATCTTGGACCACTGGCTTTAACTCTCTGGGTATTAGTTTCTTCTTCTTTAAACAAATGCTTGCTTTCCTGGATGCTGAATACGTCAGATGTTGTATGTCTTGGTTTCTCTTCCTTTCTGCTGATATAAGCTAGAGTAGCAAGGCGACTTAAGGGAGACATAGTTTGTTCTGGTATACAGTTTGAGGGTTCAGTCCATCAGGGCAGGGAAGTCACGGCTACAGAAGCTTAAGGCAGCTGGTCACATCGCATCCACAGCTGGGAAGCAGAGGCTGATATGTTCTGGTACTCACCTCACTTCCTCTTTTCTATTTACTCCAGGCTCCAAGCCCAGGGACTGTCACTGCCCATAGCTACAGTGTCTACAGTGTCTCTTCTCATCTCAATGAACTAATCAAGATAGTGTCTCACAGGCTCAGCCAGAGACCAATCTCACTCAGACGGCCTTCATAGATGTTCTCATAGGTCTGACTACTGAGTCGTTCTAGACGCCATCCTCTTGACAATTGATACTGATGGTCACACTGTGGGTAAAGGTCTGAGCTCCATTTCTGAGACATCAGAAGGGTGGGGAGACAGAGTCACACTACTGTGACTGACAAGCAGCCTCGGGAAAAGAGTCAGTTCAGCTGAATGAAGACTACAGGGATGATACTGCTACCTACAGAGGAAAACCTGATGCAGTATCAAAGGAGATGTCAAGATGGACATGAGCAAGAAAAAGAAGGAACAGGAAGGGGCTGAGGAAGGTGAAGAGGAACAAGATGATGGTGATGATTAAGTTCTTACACAGTTCTTCTCCTGTCTATAAAGCATTTAAATCTCCTTATAACTCCCTTCTTTTAAGGAAAAAACAGAAGTGCAAGGTTGTATAAGATTTGTTTTTGAAGTGCATCGTGTCTGGTTTTTGTGTAGTTGACACTACGGAGTGTCTTTAGATAGCTCTGTCCTGATGGTGCCTCAGAAACCATGGTATGTCATTGGTGTGCAGCACATGTTATTTACATGTGGAGATGGTATCCTCATTCCTCTTTCTGTTCTCTGGTCTTGTTCATATGAAAATAATTCTCCTGTGAACCGAGTACCACTTTGTAATTAGAAAAGTGAATTGCTGCTATCTCGTAGGCATTCTCAAGGTTTTTAAATAAATACACATTTTTATTAGAAGAAAAGAAAATGTGGTATGTCTGTACAAGAGGGCATTACTCAACTGCAGAGAACAAGTATCAGATGATTTTCTCACATGTGGTAAGAAGATCTTGGGAGAAGAGAGTGGGTGAAGTCAACCACAGGACAGGGACGAGAGATGGGCTGAATATAACCGATGTACCTTGCCTATGTATAAAAATATAACAGAGCCAATTATTTTATACAGATATAGGCTAATTTAAAAGAAAAGTACACCATTTATTTATCTTCAAATCATTGGCATCGTAATAGATTAGAAAAAGGGAATTCTTTTTCCAAGGGCTTTTTGGGGTGTGGTGTCTACTGGGAATACCTAGAAGCCATCTCCACAGAGGGGGAGAACTGGAGGATCATGGGAGAAAGAAGTCTCTGGAGTGTGTCACAGGAGACAGACGTCTCTGGAGTTTTGTGGAGGTTGGACTGAGGAAGGAGACAAGTAGTCAAGATGTGGAAAGGCCACAGAAACACTGCTTGTTTTAATCCATGAGGTGCAAGGTGAATAGGAGAAGCCTAGAAACATAGGTGCAACTGAGGTTAGAGAATCTTGGACAGGGATTGTTGCTGTCCTCTTTCAGAGAAGCGAAGACAACTGAGCTGGGCTCCCATCTCCTCTTGACACATGGAGTCTATGGCAGCTTGCTGCAGACACAGGAGGATTAACAAGTCCTGGGAAGTTTTCTATTTCCATCCTGCAGTGTCTCTTGGATGGGAAACTTCACAAAGTTGGCATTTCTGCAGGACTGAACTTCAGTCCTTTTGCTTAATCGCTATCTATCTCTGCAGTTACCCCACTCTTCTTATCCATAAATGGGATTAATAATCATAATACCCACAAAACATATAAGTATGAGGCTCAAAGGAGTTATGGGATAAGCCTTTGAATGGTACCTGGTAGCCAATAATCACTAAATACAAATTGTTAATTAAGGTTCATAATTAACATATGATGGGTAATCTTGGTTGTTAACTTGACTCAGCAGATAAGGGGGCACCGCAGTTGAGTTTGGGCTACATAAGAAATGTAACTGATCCTGAGCCTGGGAGCAGCTAACACGCAGCCTTCTTCCATGCTTTCTGTTGCTGTTCCTCCCTAAGTGCCTGCTCTGACGGCTCACAGTGATGGACTGTGACCTGAAAGTTTAAGCCAAATAAACCCTTTTCCTCCCAAGGTACTTTTGGTCATGGTGGAGGTATTTTTGTTTGTTTTAATTTTTTTGTTTGTTTTGTTTTGTCTTTCTGACAGTAATGAGAAAGTATCTGAGACCCACTAACTACCTGCTCTAAGATCAAATGTGACCACTAGGCATTTGGAGTCATGTTTGACATCTGTACCATCTAACAGTTGCTACAATTGCTATCCTGATGAATGCACCAGCCCAGGTCACAGGAAAAGCCCAGGGAGGAGAGGACAAGGGAGACGCTGGGCACAGGAGAGGACAAGGGAGACACGCTGGGCACAGGAGAGGACAAGGGAGACACTGGGCACAGGAGAGGACAAGGGAGACGCTGGGCACAGGAGAGGACAAGGGAGACGCTGGGCACAGGAGAGGACAAGGGAGACACTGGGCACATTCTCTATATTTTAATGATTCTACTTAGATATGAACTTCACTTTGTGAGATGGCTAGTTTTAGCTGTCAGTTTAACAATCTAGAATTACCTCGGAGAAAAGTACAGCGAGGGCCTGGCTGGCTAGGTTAGCCTGTGGACACGTCTCCAGATAGTTATCTTGATTGTGTCCACAGAGGAAGGACAAGCAGTGTGGGTGGGCAGGGAACCCTGGACTGTCAAAAAGGTGGAAAGAACTAGCTGAGGCCTAGCATACATGTGTCAGTTCACTGCTATCTGCTCCTTACTGTGGATGCCATGAGAGTAGCTGCCTCAACTCCTGCCATCCTGCTGTCTCAGCATGGATGACAACCTGGGATTGTAAGCCAGATAACAATTTATATTTTGTCAGGGTATTTTATCATAGCAACAGGAAAGAAAACTTAAATACTTTGTTGTGTTTCTAGTTTAACTTCATTTGAATGCATCTGTGGGGGGAAAACGTACTTAAAGATTCTTACTTATGTCATCTATAATTTTCTTTTATGAAGAGGCGTTAACCCCTCAGCCAATCTTCATCCCAGTGTTGGACAAAGTCTTTGTATGAAGCTGTTTGTGGCAAAAGCAAGGGTCATGTGGTTACCTTCTACCCAAATATTCTATTTTCAAGCCATGTCATCAAGACATCTCCAAAGTGTCAGATTTCCCTCATGTTCTACACAGAGCCTGGATCTTTGGGACCCGTGGAACAGAGCCTTGGGAGAGAAGAGAAGATGAACAGTTTATGAAAAAAGTAGAGAAAAAACCAGGGATCCAGCTGTTCCCAGTGTACAACCCCTGGATGCTATGACCAGCCTCCGTCCAGAAGGCATGGACCCCAGATGAGGGGCTGGCTTTTTCCTGCTCTGGGGAAGATGCCCTCCTTTAGTTCAGAGGCTGTGGGCTCTGAGGCTAGTTCTATTCTCTGGCTTGTTTTCTGGCATGGAAAACTGAGAGCTGTCTCCACTGCTGTCCCTGACATCACGGTGTTCTTTCCATTACTCAGACAAGCACTTTGTTCTCACATTGAAGCCTTAGCACAGCCGTGTCCTCTACCCAGAGTATCTGGCTACTCCACCAGGAGACTTTTGTCATTCTCTTGTTTTATCCCCAACAATTCATAACTCTTGTTTTTTTTTAAATAAATAACAACTTTAATTACATGCTACTCAATTATTCTAGAATTTCATTCTTGTGTATTTCCTCTTCCCGCCCTCCCCCTCCCCAGATATCCCAGATGTTGCACCATATCCCAGATGTTGCACCATCGTTATGACGGGTCACTTGCCCCACTTCAAAGAGTTACTGAAATGGGGTGAAGTACTTCACTCTTGGTTTTACCTGAGGATACCATGATAGCGAAACATGTCCAGGGTCAGGCATGCAGTGCAATAGGAGACCACTTTCCAAGCATGCATGAAGCTTTGAGTTTGAATCCAGCACCAGAAAAACACGATATTCGAGACAACTTGCCCAGTGTATGTTAGCAGTACCAGGAAGGGATGGTGAAGGAGACTCACGAGTTCATGGTCAGCCTCTGCTACACAGCAGAGACCAGCCAGAAAGCATACTTGGGCTCTGGTGCAACTCAATGGTAGAGAATCTGCCTACCATAGGTAATGCATTCTTTGCTGTTGGGATGGCGTTAAGGAGGTGGTAGGTAACTGCCTCAAAGGGTGTTATGAGACACACCAATGTTTATCCTTTACCAAAACTGGTTCTCTTCTTTTGTGGCATGAATATGACATTTTGTCTGTAACAGCTGGATGGCATACCATATTTTTCTTTCCTCTTTAGCTCCCAGGAAATGTAAGGCCAATTATTTAGGTCCTAGAGAACAGTTTATTTGCTACAAGGTTCCTCCCTTTGTCCACAGTGCAGGAAGATATTCTTCTTTTCAGTGACTAATCTCGGGGAAGACAAAATACTTGGTCCAGAAATGGGCAGGGTCCCCCTGGGACCAGAGAGTTGGTAGCACAGCTTCCTCATCCGAGGCATCTCTGCCTTAGCACACAGCTTCCTCATCCCAGGGCTCTCTGCCTTAGCACACAGCTTCCTCATCCCAGGGCTCTCTGCCTTAGCACACAGCTTCCTCATCCCAGGGCTCTCTGCCTTAGCACACAGCTTCCTCATCCCAGGGATCTCTGCCTTAGCACACAGCTTCCTCATCCCAGGGCTCTCTGCCTTAGCACACAGCTTCCTCATCCCAGGGCTCTCTGCCTTAGCCCACAGCATCCTCATCCCAGGGCTCTCTGCCTTAGCACACAGCTTCCTCATCCCAGGGATCTCTGCCTTAGCACACAGCTTCCTCATCCCAGGGCTCTCTGCCTTAGCCCACAGCATCCTCATCCCAGGGATCTCTGTCTTAGCACACAGCCTCTGCTGCAGCGGATGTTGACTCCTGAGTGGAAGCCTGCACTTGGCCGAAGCCTGGCAAGCACACAACCTCTTTCAGCTAGGGTGCGGTGCTAAGTGAGCGACCTTGTAAGTGCTTAGTGGGATCTGGGCCTACTGTTCAGCCCCTCAGACAGTAGAAGAAACAATGGGGAAAGTCCCCTAAATAACTGTCCGTATTTTGTATTTTGTATTTTGTCTGGTTTTCTTTTCTGTACATTTAAGCCTTGTGCAAGAAGTAGAAGTAAACAAACACATCCATTATCATGTGCCGTGAGCTGTCTCTGTGTCTCCCTCGTTGACACCAAGTGGCTCCAGGTCCCATTCTCCAGCACTGGTGGGAGGCTTGGCCCAGCTAGAGAAGGGTCATCACTTCCTTCAGATTCCTTGTCCTTCAAGGGTTGAGCCAAGTTTTAGGAAGAAAAATATTTTAATTATATATTTCTATTTATTACATGACTTATAATAATACATACGGTGATGTAAAGTAATAATAATAGTACATACATACATACTTTATATATAAGCTATTCGGAAGATCCTCCAGGGGGCGCTCCACTGCGATGGCCACAGCACGCAGCAGCCTTAGGGGCCTAGGCCCATTTAAAAGTTAAAACTTCCTGGGGTTCCTGTTCAATAGAATCCTGTTTGCAAACTGAGTCATACGAATTGAAGGGAATTGACTTCTGCAACTCAGTTCTGCCAGGGAGGTGCACCCAGGCTACACAATGGATTCCCCCAGGCAGGCGAGGCGCAGCACCACCTTCACAACTACAGCGCACCTTCATCTGACTTCTCTCTCACCCATGTGTTATTAACCACGTTATGCCCAATAGTGCTTCAGCTCACTGAGAGTTCCCTCCAACCTCGTTTGGTGGGAAACAGTAGGGGCATCGTTGATTCCAGGAGCAGTGGAGGGTGGCCAGTTACACCTCTAAAACAGCCACAGCCAACACCTTGCTGTTGGTACTACTAGACCGAATATCCAGGGCGGAAATGTTGGCACTCTTTTCAGCCCAGACAAGAATGGGACAAGCAGGAGACCCGCTGGCTTGCTGCTTGCAGAGTGGCCTAAATTCTTAAAACAGAAGCACCTTCAGCAGCTTTGTGCAGTGACACGGTCGTGTTGCTGCCTGCACGCCAGAGGGCGCTGCCGTCCCGTTTCTGAGCTCTTGGCTGGCGTTCTCCTTTGTGTCAAGGACCTGACAGATCTGGCATCTTGAAATAAAGCCAAATGCTTTAATCCAGACACGAAGCACTTGGCCCTTTGCAGCGCATTCAGGCAATCATCACTGAGGTACGGCAGAACCGTCGCCAGGCTGGTTTCAATGCCTTCTGAGGAGCAGAGTTCTCCAGGTGGAAGAGCAGGTTACAGATTCTATGCAAAAGAAACAAGCCTTCTGGGAGGAAGTTAAACAGTTTCCATCTTTTTGAACTCTGTCATGAGAATTATCTCCGAATTATGCGCTGGCTCTTCATTCTCTGAAGTGCTACAGAGAATGCCACTCTCCCCCACAAGTTTGTGTGTTAGCCTTTGGTTCTCACTAGATTGACCTAATTTGAGACGTGGAGTTAGGACCTACCTTTTGGAATTTTTCAGTCGTTGATGATAGTGGGGGTGCCTTTGACGTTGCACCTGATCCACAGTCTCTTCTCTCTCTGCACTCAATGCTCCGGCAGCCATGAAAATCTTGCTACCCAAGCACATGAGACCAAGCCACCACAGACTGAACTCTCTGGAACATGAGCTAAATAAATCTTTCCTACGTGAAGTTGTTTATGTCAGGTATTTTGCAGCAGTGATGAGAAAAAAACAAATATCTTCCCATGACCAGAGTGTCCATCTTAAAGACTGCTGTGCACTGGGGCTGTGTCCTTGTTTTAGGAAGGTTCTCTTCTTGTGAATTTTATCATAGTCAGAAGCAGGCTATAGAGAAAACACTTATTAAACTAATAAAAACTAAATCAGATTGTTGTGTTTGTGTGTGTGTCGTGCACACTTCTTTGCACTACAGCCTTTTCTTGTGTAAATAGATTAAGTTTATCATAAATGAGACTCACAGAGCTGTAAAAGCAGGTCTCAGCAGGATATTTACCTGGAAAGATCGATAGCAATTGTTTAAAAAATAACAACGCCACTGGGTGGTGGTGGCCCATATCTTTAATCCCAGCACTGAGGAGGAAGAGGATCTCCAAGTTCAAGGCCAGCCAGGTCTACAGAGGGAGTTCTAGAACGGCCAGAACTGCATGAATAAACCCTGCCTCAAAAAAACTAAACAAAACAACCTCCCTAAAAACCCAAATCCCAAACTGAAAGATTTTTAATTAATTATTTTCCTCCTTCCTTCCTTCCTTCCTTCCTTCCTTCCTTCCTTCCTTCCTTCCTTTCTTTCTTTCTTTCTTTCTTTCTTTCTTTCTTTCTTCCTTCCGTTCTTTCGTTCTTCCTTTCTTCCTTCCTTCCTTTCTTTCTTCCTTTCTTCCTTCCTTCCTTTCTTTCTTTCTTTCTTTCTTTCTTTCTTTCTTTCTTTCTTTCTTTCTTTCTTTCTTTCTTTCTTTCTTTCTTTCTTTCTTTCTTTCTCTCTTTCTTTCCTTCTCTGTGTGTAGGGAGGCAGTATCTCTCTACATTGCCCTGGGTGTTTTAGGATTCACTATGTAAACCAGGCTGGTCTCAAACTCACAATCTACCTGTATCTACTTCCTTGAATGCTGGGATTAAGATGTGTGCCACAATGCCAGGCTTATTTGTGTGTGTGTGTGTGTGTGTGTGTGTGTGTGTGTGTGTGTGTGATGGGAGGGGAGCTGGGGGGAGTTGCATCATTACATACATGTAGAAGTCAGAGGACAACTGCTATGTCTCATTTTTCTTCTTTCACCAGGTGGCTCTGGCATACAATTCGGGTCATCCTGTTGACTATGAGTGCCTTTCCTCAAGAAGCCCCCAAACCACAGTAAAATGTATTTTTACTATTTTTATTTTTTTTAAATCATAAGATAATCACACCAATCCCAACATGGTTTCAAACCTCTGAAACCTTGAGTCCACATAAGTTGTCTTCTTGAGGATATTTGTCACAGGGATGGAACACTGAGTGACAGCAAAATGGAACTCTGAGTCTAAGCAAGGATGTTCTTTCCAATCTTCTTAACAAGAAGTTTGAGAAAAGGCCCAGGAACATGAACAAGACTACAGCAGGTCTTTGAAGGAAAAGAAATAGACTCCCAGAACCCAAATGTGCACCATCCGTGGTGGATAATAAAATACAAGGGGGAGAGGAGAGATGGGTTCCCCTGAGCTCCGTAAGTCTCGGGTCTTAAAGCGCTCCAGCAGAGGTGGGAAGGAGGCGGGACAAGAGAGCAGGAGGAAATGGAGGAGGCGGGACAAGAGAGCAGGAGGAAATGGATGCCCTCAGAAGAGTCCTTGATTTTGACTTAGTTTTTGGCGATGAGGATTAAACCCAGGGCAAGAACTAATCGAGAACTCTACTCTCCCCACCCGAGTCCTAGTTACCTGATTATTAGAAAGGGATTGAGACCTTCAGACACTGGCTTGAAGAGGTAGTCCATCCCAGAAACTTGGAAACTTACAAACTTACCATAGCAAAGAGTTTAAGTATCTGTAATTTGGAGCGTAGACCTTTGAAAGTCAGTGCTTTCAGGAAAGAGTTCTCAGTGTGGAGCCCAAGGCATTGCACACAGGGAGTATCCTTTGAATTCATCTAGTCCTGGCTGAATTATCTAGCTACAGCAATTCAAGAATGATAGCACTGTTCTTGGCTTTCTGCTTGGAGAATAGATATGACTGCACCAGAGTGGGTAGACTTGACCCTGATGACTTTGAATCATCCCGGAGCTGAAATTCACCTTTGGTGAATGTAACTAGAAGTATATGAGCTCAGATAGAGCTGCCAAGTTACCATTTTTTTCTTCAGTCGTGAGGACATTACCCAGGTGACAGCCACTTACCTCATCCTGGAACAGCGGTTGGGCTGCTGATACATAGCTGGCACGTCCACCAGCTAACGAGTATTACCGAGAGCAAGCAGTAGCGTGCCAAAGAGGCCTGTCCTGCCTGCTGAAACATACGTCTCCTCACCTAGAAAGAAAGGTCTTGCAATGCGTCCTAAATGTGACATGTTTTAAAAGCTAGTGTCTGAGTTAAGGATATTTATTAACTTATGGGTGTAAGACTGAGGATAGGAAACATGCTGTTAGAAACAAACCTTCAGAAAAATCTGGCCCTGTTTGTTTGGCTCTTACACATTAAACAGGATATCCAAACTTTTTTTTCCTTGCTGGTGATGTTATGGATCAAACCCAGGACCTTGTGCATGTGACACACTCTGCCATTGAGCTATATCCCCAGCTGGATAGCATACTTTATATCAGGGTCAACATGCCTTCCCCAGGAATTTAACCTGACTCAGAGGAAGATAATAAGCTTTTAATTTCAGCAGGTTTGTAAGAGTCCAGATGTAACAAGCTGATGCGGGCCCTCCTTTCAAACTCTCATTTGAAAAGGCATTGCCATGCCTCTGTGGTAACTGTATACGAAGAGACAGAGTGGATGTGATTTATATAATAAAAACACAGAATTCAAAACAAAACATGTTTATTGGGAGGAAGAATGGGAACAGAACCAGGAAATGGAGACTAGGGGTGGGGAGCCGCGCTGGCCAACGAAATCACAGACATGGCTCAAAGAGGACTGTCTAAAGCAAAACCCTCTAATATATTATCTGTGAGTCGCCTGCTGAGCCAGATGCCTGACACTTCCCTACGCCTGCAGTGCTGCTTGCCTGATGTGGCAACCTGTAAACTGGGGAAACTTAGCCCAGGGAGATGACAATGACATTCCAGGCAGGACCGCGAAAATGAGATGGCCGTAGAAAGAAAACACAGCAAGGAGCATGAATCGAAGGAAACTGAGGGGCGTCCTCCTCCAAGAACCCCCCGAATGCCACAAACAGGCAGACAATAGTTTCCCACTGAAAATTCCAGACTTTCCTAAGTTAAATATTACAGAAAGGCTGCAGAGGCAGGATTTATTGGTACCCAGACCGTCAACCTCTGCGTCACATGTTCCCCATGACACTCTGTAAGGGTTCGCGTGGAT
Source organism: Mus caroli (assembly GCF_978045245.1). Taxonomy (NCBI): domain Eukaryota; kingdom Metazoa; phylum Chordata; class Mammalia; order Rodentia; family Muridae; genus Mus; species Mus caroli. The sequence continues at coordinate 145,006,533 of NW_028227261.1, read as the reverse complement.
TTTGTTCACTACATTTCTTATGGTTGTTCATCGACGCAATTCTCAAGCATGTTACCCTGCCCTGGAGATACTCAGTATGAACTGAGTTCTTCTAGAGCAGTGCATTTGAAACCCAGCAAATCGATGAGCAAGAGCTAGGAATACCAAGGTTAAGTTTTCTGTCTACATAGTTGAGTTCTAAAAGAGTCTGGAATTAAGAAAAAAATTCGCCTTGAGCAGTCGCGTGAAGATATCTTCCAGCTCTTTGTGGGAGAGAACAGCAGCTTGAATTAATTGGCCCCTGTGATTGCTTTTCTTTCATCTCCAGCCGTGGAAGAAAGATAACCACAGGACTGCAGTGATTATAGTCATCAGGGTGATTTGCTAAAGGTAAACCTAGCTGCTGGAGTCCCACGGGTTCTGTAAACACTTTGTCAGTCTGCACATTTTGCAGACAACTTTTAAGGAACCATTCGCTTGTTTAACAGGCTTCTTCGGGTGAGCCCTGTCCTCGGAGATACTGGCTCCAGTCTTTAATCCTCCTTTCATTTAAGCTGATGCCGCTAATATTTTCTCAGTCATCAATCATGTGGTCAGGGCAACGTATCCTGTGGAAATCTGTAAGCTCTGGTGAGGGCTGCGAGGCTTACTTAGCTGGCCGTGTGATTTGCCCAGAGATGGGTTGGTAGCATGGGACCTTCCTCCTGCTGCTGCATAGCGCCCTCACTCTTTGCTGCGTGGAATCACAGCATTTTTGGCTGAGGCAGGTTAAGTGAGCACCTGGGTAGAAAAGTGAACAGAAAAGGCCTTTGCTAACGGAAGCATTTATTTCAAAGGAATCAGTGAGGTTGCTGGTACTTGCTAGCTTCTTAATTTCAAGAGATAACCACATCATACCTGTCTGCTACATTGATAGATGTTGATAGAAGATTGATAGAGGAGGCTGGTAAACCAGGAGCCTTCTGGATGAGGCTCGCATGTCTGTAGGAAGGATACAGAAAAGGGACATGGGGATGTGAAAGGGTCCACAGCACTGGCTCTGTTCACGAGTCTAAGAGTAGCGGCAGATGAAGCTGGGGCTGGGTTGTAGCAAGTATTGAATGCCAGAGGAACCAAGATTTTTATGAAAGGAACAGCCCATTTTAAATTTATAATTTTAGCATTACTGTATTCTACACCCAAATCGATATTCTTGGCAAGGTGAAGGCTACTTAATATAAGCGAACTTTTAAGACGGGGTCTTAAACAACAGGATCACATTGAATTCGTAGTTGTGATACAAATCAACAACAACAACAAAATCAAGCACAGGAATTTTAGTATTGTCTGGACTCAACCTCAAAGACACCAATGCAGGGAAGAAGTCAATATTTATTTGATGTCATAGCTTTGAACAAATGTTAAATAATAAAAGCCTTATGGAAGATAAAGATTTTTCTCCATCTTTCTTTTTAGTGCCACTTTGAGAAAATAAATCTATCAAGGGTTACATTTAAGTAAAAGAAAATGTGTGTCTGTCTCAAGTGGCAGGAATTATTTCTTTTTAAGCTGAAAAAAAGAAGTCCATTCCCTTTGAGTCTTAAATTAAGACCAATGCAAACAGAAAAAAATTCATAAATAACCTTCCAACTCTTGACTTTGTAATACAATTGCATTATTTCATTATTTCCCCTGTACCTTTCCCGTGTTCAGCTCTCCCATGTACACCCTCTCTCTTTCTCTGTTATCACATACATGCATATATATACATATATACATATATACATAATTCTAAGTACATTAATACACCGTGCTTGGTCTGCATAACGTTGATATATATATATATATATATATATATATATATATATATATTGTGTGTATATATATGTGTGTGTGTATATATGTGTGTGTATACATATACATATACACATATACATATACACATATACATATATGTTTTCAGGGTTAACTAGTTGATATTGGATAACCAATTCCTGTACCCTTCCCCAGGGAAGAATGTTTCTCCAACTCTTAGCATTCCTTAGCTGCCTGTAGGCAAAGAGAAAGTTTTAAAGTGTTCTTCTGTAGTTCAAGGAAAAGAAAGTAGGAGAGATGGAAGGAGAAGGGGAAGAGAGAAAGCAGGAAGACAGAGGAAGGGTGGATGGAAACCAGAAAGGCTCGGAAGGAGAGCAGAGTAGATGCAGAGGGACCCAGTGATGAAGGTCTCAGGCAGCACAGGGTCTGAAAAGAAATAACAGAGCAAACTATGGATAGGTTCCTGCCTCATAGACCTTCAGCGGCATTAGTTTGACCCTTGACTCTCCTTACATTTTGAGCTGATGGGTAACCATTGTGTGCAGCCTGGCTTGAACCTGTTCCTGACGATTGGAACCCACCCCTCCCCCATTCCAGCTCAGATATTTGTGTGCTCTGTGAAAACTGGCAGAGATTAGAACCAGAAAATTCCCCAGGATGGATTAAAGGAACTAGGCTATAGCTGCTGTCTGACATCTGTCTAGATTGAGCTTCATCTCTGCCTTGACAGAGATGGCAACACTTTTGTCAGAGTCCTGTTGAAACATGCAAAGCCACCAAGATTGCTAAGACAGGAAAGAAGTTAGGGGTGAGTTCACACTGGCTCTCTAGGGAATCATGGCGTTTGCTATGCAGGATAAAGAAGGCAAGAGAGAGTGACATGGTTATGGTAACACCATATGGATTCATAACCATATCATGCGTGCCTTTCCCAGAGGCACACAACTAAACCTGTATGTAGTATGTGAATATTTAACCACTATAAATATACAGCATTTAAACTTCTGCAAATTACCTTCGGAATTCTTTATTTTATCAAAAATGAAGACATACAAAGGGCTACCCATGTGAGAGGATTATAAGGAAAGGACCATGGACCTTAAGCTCTTGACTTAAATCTGGGAGCTTGACTAAGTCCCTGTCTTTTGGGCCGCAGTGCCTCATGGGTAAGAGAAGAGACTGGGATATTGAGTCTACACTGTGCTGGCCTGCCCTAACCAGCTGTGACTATAACATTACATGGGGGAAAGTGACAATAACCCAGAGCAAGGACTACTGCAGAGGGGAGACATGTATGGCAGGATTTTCCCTGTCCAATTACACTAATATATTAGTGCGGCAGGAGGCCTGTGACTAGCTAGGGAAAGGGAGGCAGAGCAAAGAGTTGCAGGGACAGAGAGCAAGGAGGAGAAACCAAGATGGAGGTGGACAGACAGGAAGAAGATCCTAATCCCGAACGGTTTTAAATAGCTACAGGTAGTTATGAATAGGGATAAAATAATTGGGATAACTTGTCTGATCCAAGTGGGCAGCTTGTACCATTATCAGTTGGCTCTGAAATTATTGTGTGGGCATCTTGTGAATTGAGAATTTATTGATAAATAAATCTGTCTTGTTAATTATAAGCTTCTAGAGTTTTGTTTCTACCAGGTTGCTGGGTGTTGTGGCGGATGACCACTGGGTGGACCATCATTGCCTGGGGCTGACGTGGCAGCGAAGGGAACTCCGGATCTCTGGCCCTGCGGGAGAGGTGGCAGGCAGAGAGTAGCTGGGTGGAGCGCGGTGGAGCATGGGAACTTGGTGGTTCTTTTTAGTAGTTCCGCAACACACGTGGGATGAGCAGTGACTAGGTCAGTATCAATAAAAACTTGTCATTTGGAGCCTAAGATTTTGAAATGAAAATATTCCCACTTGGGTGGGGAAGATAGATGGTTCAGTCAGTAAATCAATTGCATGCAATCGTGGCGACTCAACTTTAGCCCCCAGCATCCACATAAAAAAGCTAGGTGTGCCTATAACTCCAACACTGGGGAGGCAGAGATAGGCAGATTCCTGGAGCCTTCCTTCTTGGCAGTCACCCTTATTAGTGAGCTCCGGGTCCCAGGGAGAGATCTAATCCCAAACAATAAGGTGCTTTGATCCTGAGGAATGATACTCTCAGGAATGACCTACAGCATCCACATGCATGCACACACGTGTGCAAACACACCCACAAATGCACAATAATGCACCACATGCACACAAACACACATGCCTCTGGAATTAATCATCTCTTGTGTAGGTATTGTATACTAACTGGGAGCTATGAGAAGAAGTAGAATTGGTACCATTAGAGAAGACAAGAAAGAAAGATAGTTTTTATTGAAGACTGTCCTTCCTTGGAAGTCTGCTAAGCACTGAGCAGGATACACCATGCCCAGAACCAATAGCGTGAGCTCTCTATAAGTGCTTTACCCTTTAATCTTCCACAGAAGAGAAACTGATGTAGAGAATTCTAAACTTTACTGAAATGGATTTACCTAAAACAAAACAAACAAAAACAAAACGAGGAATTAAGCATGCCTCACATCCACAGAGCTGGAGGGGTGAGAAAAAGGTTGAGTTTTAACCTCCTTAGAGTTAACAAAAGTTTCCCTTGACATTTGTGTAGCTTGGTAGAAAACCACACGTGTGCCTGTGAGCGGTTGGCCGTGAGGAAAAGAGCCCAACAGTCAACAAAACAATCAAGAGCTTGGCCTTTCAGCACATTATTTTCAAGGTGGATAATTCTGTTTATTTATTTTACTTTAAACCTTATTGTTAAAAGAAGATTGCAAATTAAAAATCATCACATATTAAAATTAAACATATACCAAGACTAGGCAGCTCAATAGACGTCTATATCTTAGCGTAGCCAGTCAAGCTGGAAGCTACAGTGTTTCAAGTTAGATCTTACATTTTCACTGTCAAATACACTTTTATACACTTACCCACCACCAAAACTGGAAAATCCACAACAGAGTTAAGACAAGAAAGCAATCAGCTTTTGGATCCCTTTCATAATGTGTTTGTTTTCTGGCAAGGGGACCTTTCTTGAGCTGTGTTCTATTAAACCTTTCTACTTCTTTATTTTGTTGGTCAGAGACCAACTCCCTATAAGGAGGACCCAATCTAGCCTTCAATAGAAGATGTTCCTGCCTCAGTTTCTGAGATAACAGGTGTGTTCCACGTGTCCAGGTAAAATGTAAAACACAATTTCCACATATCCATTGCAACCATTTTAAAGCTTCCAGCCACACAGCATGAAGCATGTTGCAATGACAGACACCACTGCTACCACCCACTTACAGAACTTTTTCATCTTCCCAAATTGGAGGGTTTGGTTTTTTTTTCCCGTTAAACACTAATTCCATGTTCTCCCTCCCCACGGCTGTTGGCAACCAGTAGTCTACTTCCCATCTCTGTTCTCTGTTTTTGAGACCAGTTCATTACAGCTCTCAGCAGTGGCATTTCATAATCTTAGCATTTGAGAAGTAAAGTTATGAGCAGTAGAGCTTTTGAAGCAATGTTGGGTTTACACTAACTTTTCAAACTTTTAAATCTTGTGCTTATTCATTCCAATATCAAATCCCAACCATTTTTTCAGATGTAAAGTGCTTATCTCATTAGTAATGAATCGGCAACATTTCTGAGTTTATTTTAAGGGCTCCTGAAAGCAGATACATTGAAGCACTGTTTTCAAAAGCAGGTACATGGGGATTGTTGCAGGAGTTTAATCCCAGGGTTTGAGTGGCAGAGGTAATAGCATCTCTGAACTTGAGACCAGCCTGGTCTACATGCTGGGACACAGACTAGCCTGGGCTGCATAGTTAGACTATCTCAAAAACAAGCAAACAAACAAACAAACAAAAACAAACAAAACAGCCTATGGATTTAAAGTGATAAAGTAATCATTTGTGGTAAATAGGATATATTAAAATTTTTCAATGAAAACTTTTGACCTAAATATTAGCATAAAATATATTCTTTTTTTCTGTTGGGAGAGCATTTCACACTTTTAGAAGTTAGTTGAATTGTTACCCCCCCCCAACCATGCCCATCCCCCTACTCCCCATAAAACCCAGTATGCTAACAGACAAGACAACATAAACAGCTCAGGTGGTGTTCCTTCAGCTAATACTATTTAGAGTTCTGACGAAAAACAGGTTCTGAGGAATTGATAGTAAATGCTGAATTCTCACTGCATGTAAATAAACCTGAATATGAGAACCTCTGTTTTCCCAGAGCTCCAGTAAATAGACTTTTTAACAGCAATCTCATGTAAAGTAGCCATGTGCTTATAATTACCCAAACATTGTAGATCCCCTGTGTGGAATTTCACGTCTTTATTGCTTCTATTTTAATGTTTACAAAGTTGGTAGTAATTTATCAAACCAAATCTGATCCTAAACAGGAAAGACGACTTCCTAGGTAACTGTAATTTTTCAATGCACGAGAATCAGACTACTCCTCGAATTGAATCATTTTGACTTTCCTAGGAACCCCGCATGCTCATTTGCGAGGCACTTTTCTCACTCCACTAAAGTATCCCCGTACCTATTAGCAGTGGGCAATGTGTTTTTAATCTAGAATATTTGGACAGACATAAAACATGTTGAATCATTACCCAGAGAGATTGTTGCCACAAAGTCACAGTGAAATACAGTAAAACTCCTTGCGTCAAACAAACTTAACCTTTATAGAGAAGCTACTTACCAAAAGGAATGATTTAAGGCAGAATGAAAACTAGATCAATGAAAACAACTGCACATGTAAATTCAGAACAAAAGCAGAAAGACTGAAGATGGCTAAAATTAACAGAGAACTTTGCTACTTTTAAAAAAAAATCAAAATATTCAGGTACTTATTATCACCATACTCAGAATCTACACACACTGATGAATCTGATCTTTTATTTAATGTATGAATTTTACCAAGAGGTTTCATTATAATATCCCTGTACGTGCTCCTGGTGTAGGCAATGTAGGGTTTACACTAACTTTTCAAAACTGCACAGAAGGTTTAATTGCACAAAAGACCTAATCTAATCTGCACCAAGGGCATACATATTTTCTCTTCCATCTTTGCGACAAAGCTTGCCAGGAGTTGTTTAAATTTTATTTTTTGCTTTATTTTTTTGTTGTAGCTATGGGGTACCATAGTTAAAGGAGGGAGTGTTGAGTTTAAACAACCAAGAAATGACAGAGCTCAAGTTCCAGGTCCTTCTGTCACCATCACAGAATACCAGTACTGGACTCACCTGCAGTCTGCTTCATTCTGATGTGCTCCCTCCCCCTCCCCCTCCCCCTTCCCCTCTCCCTCTCTCTCTCTCTCTCTCTCTCTCTCTCTCTCTCTCTCTCTCTCTCTCTCTCTCTCTCTCTCCCTTTCCTGCTCTCTCCTTCAGGGTAGAAGCAGGCTTGATCCTAGTTGTTTCTAGAGATCAGTCGGAATTAACCACTTACATAGCTTGGAATACTTATAGACCATTACATTTATCTGGTTCACGTAGGGGATGGAATTTATTTGCTCGCTAGGAGTAAGAATCATTAATTGGAAATACAGTTTCATACTACAGATTTTCCTTAGAGCTTTTTCTTAAAAATCAGGACACATCTTGAAGTCCTTGGCAAGTCACTTATCCCTACTTGATGGTGTAGGTCAATGGTTTGCCAATCAGAGAGTGGATGAGAATGCATCCTTATGCCCTCAGCAGAGCATGCTGAAAAGGAAGATGTCTGGGTCTCAGCTTGGGCTTTGTAACTGAGCAGACTGGTGGTAAGGCTGGTCAGGCCTACAGGCTGGAAACCACTGGGATGGGCAAGCTACTGGATGTTAATCATCCACAATAGAACAGCAGGAGAACAGGAACAATTGACTTGAGTTTTCCATAGGGACCTTGTCTTTTTTTCAAGTCTCCAGGTGCAATACTCTAACTTTCTGCCCATCTCAAGCAGTCATCTGCTACATGGTACTCACCAAATCTCTGATTCCTCAATGAGGTGGTTTGAATAGGTATGGTGCCCTACTCAACCTCATGGGTTCAGATGCTTAGTTCATAAAGAGTGGCACTACTAGGAGGTGTGGCCTTGTTGGAGTGGGCGTGGCCTTGCTGTAGGAAGTGCATCACTGGAGTCTGTCTTGAGTGTCATGGTCTCCCTGGCTGCCTGTGGATCAAGATGTAGACCCCTCAGCTCCATCTCCAGCACCATGTCTGCCTACATATTGTCTTGTTTCCTGCCATGATAATGGTCTAAACCTCTAAAGCAGCAAGCCAGCCCCAATTAAATGTTTTCTTTTATGAGAGTTGCCAGTGGCCATGAAGTATCTGCACAGTAACACAGCCCTAACCAAGACACTCATCACCTAAGCCTCTGTTTAGCCAGCAAAGCAGGAGACTCACAGTTATGAAATGAATACTCTGTCATGTAGCATAACTCCAAAGATCATCTCATCTGAGTTCTCTTCAGAGAACTCATTCTGCTAGAGAAACCATCAAATATGCGAACAAAAAAAGCACACTAAAGCTGTGCGTGGAAGGCTGAGGCAGAAAGATGGCAATGAGTTTAAAGTCAACCTGGGCTACATAGAAAGATTCTGTCTAACAGAGAGATAGGTGTGGGGTGTGCATGTGTGTGTGTGTGTGTGTGTGTGTGTGTGAGAGAGAGAGAGAGAGAGAGAGAGAGAGAGAGATCACATCATTTTTATTATCCAGTAAAAATGAACTCTGGATTTTTAAAAAATAAATGGGATGATAAGACTGTATAGATTGTGTAAAGCAAGGAGAATCTGAGGGGCTTGTGCCTCCTCTGCCCTCTTCCCGAGGGTCTACAGCTGCTCAGGACTTCGCTGTCTGCCATCTTTGACTTGCCCTGGGGAATGCTGCCCATCCTCCATGCTAATAGCTTTTATTTCTCTCACTATTTTTAATTACAAAATTTGCTGTGTACGCATTCTTGATTGTGTAATGTGCTCGCGCAGGTGTGGATACAAGAGCTCAGTTTTCTTCTTTAATCACTTTCTGCATCATGTGTGTGTGCATGTGTGTGTGTGTGTGTATTCACATGCATGTGCACGAGGGGGCAGGGGCTCACACACTTGTGTGCTCATTCATGTGGAGTCCTCTACCACTCTTCATGTTAGTTTTTGAAACTGTGTCTGCCGTTGAAACTAAAGTGTCTGTCCACCATTTATACCCTGCTGGGAATCACACTCAGGTCCTTAGGCTTGTATGGCAAGGGTTTCACAGCCTGAGACTTCTTCTAGTCCTCGTTTTCTGTACTTAAATTCCTTCTAAAAGTTTTTTTTTTTTAAAGATGTGTGTGTGTATTCCTCCATGAGTTTATGTGCATCTTGTGTGTAAGTGACACGGGGCAGCAGATCCCCTGGAATGGGGGTCAGAACTGATTGTAAGTCACCTATTATGAGTCCTGGGGCTAAACCTGCGTCCTAGGTGAGAGTAGCAAATGCTCTTTTTTGTTCGTTTTGAGATAGGGTCTCATTAAGTAGCCCTGACTGTCCAGGAACTCCCTATGTAAATAGGCTGACCTCAAACATTCAGAGACCCACCAGCCTCTGCCGCCTCCCAAGTACAGGGATTAAAAGGGTGTACCATGCAGTTTCAGTCTCTTAATTGCTGAGCCATCTCTCAACTCCTTTTTTCTTTAAAAAAAGACCTTTTCTAAGATGGGATTTTATGAAAATGTTGACAACGGGAGTGAAGCAGAAGTAAGTGTGGAAGATGCCAGGCCTGTCTGCCAGTCCCAGTCCATCCTGGGTGCTCCAGAAACACAAAGAGACTGAGTTTTAACTCCATAACCACAGTTGTTTTTGTAAGTCGCTTTCTTTTCATCAAAACTTACCTATGTTAGATATGTTCTGTTAGCTGGGCCAACTTGTCTCGCCTCAGTGGGAGAGGAAGCTCCTAGCCTTGCAGAGACTGGAAGTGCTGGGGTGGGTGGTGGTGGTGGAGATTCCCCAGGGACCCCACACGCTCTGAGGAGAAGAGGATGGGGCAGGGGGGAGGATCGTGAAAAGTAATGACCAGGAGGGGGGCAATGAGTGAATACATAAGGTAAAATAAGTAAAGTGAAGGAGTAAAAAAATAAAATAGAAAACCACGCTCATTTTAAATCTCATTTCTTTAAGGCCACTCACACGTACTATCTAATGCTACTAGACTGTCAGCTCATCAATTTATTTAGAAGTGTCTGATAGTAAAGTACGAATTCAGATCCTACCAGATTAGGTTTATATTTTTTTTAACCCTGTCCTCATAAGAGCTGCGCCCTAAAGATGAGATTCCACTTGCACATGGCACAGTCTTCCTGACTGCTTCCAGGGCATGTTTTCAGGGCCTCTTAAGATGTGGGTTTTTCCCTACAGGGGTGGGGTTACACTACCATTCTAATAGGGCAGACAATTACATTATCATTCTAATAGGGCAGACAATTACACTATCATTCTAATAATAGGGCAGACAATTTGTAAAGAAGTTGCTTTTCCAATTGTACTTCAAATATTAACTAGTTAAAACAAAATGTGTTTTGTCTCTGTTTTGACTCAGATTCTTACCATATAGTTCTCACCAGCCTGCAACTTGCTACACTGAGGCTGGGCTCAAATTCACAGAGACACCCTGCCTCTGCCTCCGTGAGTGTGGAGATTAGAGCCTTGTCTCTGCCTCTGCCTCCGTGAGTGTGGAGATTAGAGCCTTTTATCATCTCTCCTCACCCTCATTGGTACAATCTCTTTTCCTTACTTAAGAGAAAATGTTCTTCCTGATCCAATATGAAATAATCATTTTAAAATTGTTAAGAGTACACATTTAAGATAGTAATAAACGAGGCAATTTTATTTGGTTTTGGTCGTATAGTTCTGTGTAGCATATCTATAATTTATGAGTTTTTAATGTCATATTCTGTATATACTTTAGGAGTGACCTTCCAATTCACTTAAGTAATTTCTTTAAAGAGATTAATTGGGGTTACTAGTCCTTGTTTAAGCAGTTTTGCTTATGAGTAGCAATTTTCCAAGTGTCCACAAGGGGGCAGAAGATACCACAGATGTCTGTAACTGGGTGTGTGTCTGATCCTGGTATAAAAGCTATCAGGGCCAACCGGGGACCAGACTTTCTCAGTTCACATCAAGAGACTTTCACTGTTTCAAAATGTTCCCCACAAAAGAATCTGCCAAAGAAATGATTAGAGAGTCTAAGAAAGTTTGGAAACTAAAAACTCCACAGCAGTGTTTCAAAGATTATAGTGTGAAAACCTAAAAGCAAGTCTACTAATTGTTGTTTCTTATATCTTTAGTATAACAACACATATATGCACACGCATGTGTGAGTACACACACACGGGGGGGAGGATGGATGGGGGAAGGAGAGAGAGAGAGAGAGAGAGAGAGAGAGAGAGAGAGAGAATTGGAGTAATGGCCTTACTGAATTACTCTAAGACATACTTTAGAAGGGAAGTTTTAACTATAGGAAACGCTGGGTTAGGAGTCTAATGGCTTGGCTCCTGGTTATATTTCTGGCTTGCTTGTGACCTCCAGCCTTTTGTGTTGGTTTGTCAGTCTGTTTTCTTACCTGTAAGTAACCACTAGAGCCTTTGTGGCAAATGCAACTTTCCTCACTCAGATCCAAGGCTGCTAACAAGGACAGCAGCACCTGCCCTGGGGTAATCCTCCAGACAACGGTCCACATTCTTTGTGGTCCCTGCCTTTTGCCTTTCCACTACCGAGTCTGTTGAAGGGTTGTAGGCCATAGGCAGTGAGACCTCTGCCTTGTTTCCTGTTTACTGGTAACTCACAACAGATAACTGCTGTGGGCAAATTGAGCAGAGATGAAGGCCAGCAGGAAGCGTGGTGCTGAGAAAGGATCCAAGCCCATGAGTCATCCGTAACAGGGCTGTGGAGCCAGACATGCGCAGAGTGTCAGCACAAGGTACACATGCTCATTTCCCAGGAGAGAATGGAGACAAGCCATGGGAGGATGCCTCTCCTGGATGTCAGTACAGCGAGGGGAAGAGAAAGAGGTGCAGCACAGATATAAGAAGGCGATTGATTTGGTATTAGACATTGAGAGATGAGGGTGTCATCTCTGGGTAACAGTAATGTATGAAGGACATGTGCACCAAAGATGAAGGAGCACAGACAGAGAGAGCTTTTCGTCCTAGTGGGCTAAGTATTAATTAAGACTTCTGTTCCTAGCTCCTTTCTCAGCCTTACATTGGTGAATGATAATCGTCTAAATGCTAGAAAGCAGAAGGAAGGAAGAAGCTAGACTCCTTCAAGTCCCAGACAGGCCATGGGTTGGCAGTCATGAACTGAGTAGCCCTAAGGGACATAAAATGGGTTGGGGTAGAACCAGAATCCCTAGTGATAGAGAACAGAGCAGCCCCTCTCAATAGCCTCGCAATGAGGAGTACTGACAGTACAGGAGCAGTGTGATCATGGGCCTCAGTTTCTCTGTCTGTAAAATAGAGATAATTCGGCCCTTGTCTCAGGCTTGTTATGAAGATTATGTGAAACTGTTTGCTAAGGCCATAGAGCCAGGCCTGACACAGCAGGTGTCCAGGGTGAGTGTCATGCCTCTTAAGGAAGTCAGAAGAAAGGGAAGGGGAGAGAGGACCAAATTATCCTCAGGCCTGCAAGGTCCCAAAGAAGACAAGAGGGCCAGGGCAGAGAGAACCCATAGAGACTCACATGAAACCAGGAGGAGCAGAATGGCGGAACCACTGCTCACATTTACAGATGGTGTGCGAGTACCCTGTAAAGACTCTGGACAACTTCGGTCTAGATTGCTGTGCGAGAGAAGCTACGCTCAAACCTAGCAACGTCCAGGCTCCGTGAACCGCCGGGCGCTGGGCGGGGAAGACACTGGGAATCTGGGGACAGATAAGGAAACTCGTGATGGGGCGAGGCTGAACTGAAGAGAAACAGATTGGGGTAGAGCTGCGTAGGGAGGGGTCTGGTGGAAGGGGGGAGAGAGAGGGTGGGGATCAGAGAGTTGGGAGGCCACAGCCAAAAAAAAAAAAAAAAAAAGAAAGAAAGAAAGAAAAGCAGATTTGGGGGGCAGGGACGGGGTGAGGAGAGATATCGAATCGGAATGGGAAGGAATTGGGGGGAAGGACGAATTCCTGAAGACAATAGTACGGGTGCAGAAGAAGAGGGAGTCAAGCCCCTAAGGGGCCAGAGAAGTGTGGGGTCTCACGAACGAGAAATGAAGCAGCTGGAGCAAGCACCAGAGATTGAGGTCTGCGAGAGGAGAGCCTGGGGCCTGCAGGAGAGCGCGACAGCTCCGAGCACCGGTCCAAACTCTGAAGACTGGTGGCCTTTGCCTGACCTCGAAGGTCGGGAATTGACGCGGGTCTTTGTGGAAAGCAGCATTCTACCAAGAGAAGGGGGCTGTGAAGGACTGGCCCCTGCTCCTGGCTTTCGGGACTCAGGGATGAAACTTGCGGGCGGGGGTGGGGGTGGGGGTGGGGGTGAGAGGGTGCTAACCGCCCGCTAGGAGGGTAGGGTGGCAAAGAGAGGGTGCCACTGCCTGGAGCCAGGGCGCAGCCTGCAGCAGCAAGCCCCCCCCCCCGCCCCCAGCACCCCTCCTTCCCCGCTCCGAGCCAGCCGCCGCGGCTGCCGCTCCCCCGGGTCCCTGGAGAAGTTCGAGCAGCTGGTGGGGACTGACGGTCCCCGGCTCAGGCGGCCGAGGGTTGGCGTCCCCGCCCTGCCAGCCCGCCCCCGGTGCTGCCTGCGGGCTCTGACTCCCCAACCCTGGGACAGAGGCGCTCGCCTCTGGCTCGCCCAGTAGGCGCTCCGGACCCCGCGGCGCTCTTCCAGCTCTCACCTCGCCACCACCCCAGCCCACCGCCGCCCCCCACCCCACACCTCCTGCCCGCACTACCCGCCTCCCTCCCCATCCCCGCAGCGCTGCTCTCCCCTCCTCTTCCCACCTCCCGGCGAGGGGCGGGAGGGGGCGTGGCAGGGCCTGGATTTGTGTAGCTGCTACCCGGCTCCCCGCACTCGTAGTCTGCAGGAGGAGCGCGGCCCCCGCCGCTGTCCAGCCGCTCCGTGCCTTTCGCGCCCGGCGCAGCCGCCGCTGTCGCCGCCGCCTCTCCGAGAAACTTAGCCACTCGCTCGCCATGGACACTCCTAGGGTCCTTCTCTGGGCGATCTTCCTCATCAGCTTCCTCTGGGATTTGCCGGGTTTCCAGCAGGCTTCCATCTCCTCGTCCTCCTCCTCCACCGAATTGGACTCCACCAAAGACGTGGGGAACCGCAAAGAAGGGAAGATGCAGCGGACTCCACAAGAGAGTGCCGAGAGCCGGACGCCCCCGGAACACGGGCTGCCACAGAAGGAGCTCCGGCGGCGGCCGCCCAGACAACCTCAGGGGCAGGAGCCGCCGGGCAGGGGGCTGCGCGTGGTGCCTCACGAGTACATGCTGTCAATCTACAAGACTTACTCCATTGCCGAGAAGCTGGGCATCAATGCCAGCTTTTTCCAGTCTTCCAAGTCAGCTAATACGATCACTAGCTTTGTAGACAGAGGACTGGGTAAGTGGCAAAGAAAGCGCCCGACTCCTCTCCAGTTGGAGCTCCTCAGCCAGAGCGCTGCCCAGGCTCTGGCAGGAGACTGCTTTTGTGAATTCCCTTCGCATTTTGGACACCTCCCCCCTATTTTTCTTTTCTCAAGCCCCCAATTCTGAGTGCAGCTGCAGCTTTTGCTCCAGTCTGCAATCCTCCCCTACTTTCTTACTTTTCTTCTCTCCTTTTCCTTCCAGTTTTCTCTTTTGCCGAAAGCATCGCGGCGGTCAATGGTCTGGTAGCTAGCAGAGGAAGCATAGAGGAAAAGAAGTGGTGAGCAAATGAAGGGAAAGGGAGAAGGGCCAGAGAAAGGACTGAGAGACCCTGGCTCCAAAGCTTGTGAGGGTCGCGGGCCCTAGAGCATCCATGAGAGCTTTAGAGAGCCTCCTGTCTCTCAAGGAAAAGCCAGCACAAGTTAGTCAATCGGTCTAGGATCGGTGTCAGGCAGTGCCTAGATCCAGCAACCCTGTGGGTTCACCCGATGTCCTGCGTAGGGTGTGGGGAAACATCAGCCAGTGGGCACCCAGTGCCTTGTGGCACCGTTTTTTATTTTTCCTCCTCTCACACATGATAGTTTTCAAGCCACCGTCTTCGGGGTGGGCTGAAACTGGGACCAATAAAAGCGTGGAGTTGTTGGTGCTTACTGTACTACAGGACGGTACTCATCCACCTTTCTCAGCCAGACAACCCTTCTATCGATGAGCATCTTGGGACCCAATCTTCATCCCCTGTGCCAGACAGGATGCATTCGCGTCTATAGGATTCTGAGCTTCCTCCTCTTGCTATTATCGCTGATCCACAGCATAGCATGGGCAATGAAATCATAGCATCTCAGAGAAATCTTCAGAGATTGGGGAAAGTTCCACCGGCTCCTAGAGAGGAAAAGTAATTCCGAAAAAGCAAGAAAGGAGGAGAGGAGGAGAGAAATAGCGAAGGACTGAGAGGAAGGTACAGAGAAGGTAAGAGGCACTTCCCATACTCCCAGACTTAGCTTCGACTCTGTTCCTAGAGCCACAGGTTCGGGTTCAGTGGAAAGTACCCAGAAATTCAAGAGTCCCCGGGATTGGACTGAGGGAACTGCTCACCTACATCTATCTACCTTAATTGTCTGCTCAGCTCCATCTATCTACCTGAATTGTTCCCTTGAATTTTTCCAGAGTAGGCTAATGTCCCCCTCCCCCACCTGCCCCAAGCCCTATTCAATCTCCAGCATCCAGCTTTCTGGAAGCTGCTTTTCTTCCCAGCCAAAGTTCTGGCCCAGCCAGGGACTCAGCTACAATCCGAGGTCAGCTGGGTTATGAGCTGCTGAAAGGTCTCGATGGCAAATTAACGCCGCTGTATTTTATGACGATTTTAGGAATAATAAAGTCACCTTTACAAAGACACGTGGCTTCTTCGTATTGCTGCTACTAGGTCTTGGACCTGGGTACTTTAACTGCAGCGCCAGCTTCTTCCTACCGCGCTGCAGTGCAGTCTCTCCCAGCAACTTCTCTGTTAACCTAGCATCTCTAGTGCCATCACCAAAGGAGAAGTGACTGAAGGTCAGAGAATACTGCTTTAAGGGAAGAAATCCTAGAGGCCTAGGCTGCCAGGCGATAGGTACGTTTTTCTTTTCCTGGGAAGTGTCAGGCTCTCCCATTTTACCCCAGCCAGACACCCTCATTGGTTCACTACTCCCTGAGAGTTCCTTGGCACAGGACCAAAGGACAGTGTGTGCTCTTCCAAGGTAGGACTTTGGAATTTCAGAAAGCATGAAAAGCTGCCTGTCTCTGGGGGCCCCAGACCTTGCAAAGACTCCAGCACCCATCAACCCTCGTTTGTACCGCAGCACCTACACACCCTAGAGCTCAGGCATCGCGCTGGGAACCCGCGGGTTCTTCAAGCAGGAGCACGAGGTGAGGTTTGGGGAAAGGGAAGAACACTGTTCCCTACCCATGGTCATAAAGCCAGATAGACTGTGGTTTCAACCTCAGAATGCGTTGAGAATAGGGCTGCCAGAGATCCCTAGTCAAAGGAGACGCCGCAAGAGCACCAGGACCAGGACCGCAGCTTCAAAGGCTCTGTCTCCTCCTCGCTTGCCAAGTTCGAAAGAAAACTGTAAGAGGGCAGCTGGGATACTTGGAAGGTTGCGATGCTGGTCTCAAGCCTCACGGGTGTAAAGGAGCTTGGAGGAGGAGGGGGGTGTGCAGAGAGGGACTGGAGGGGCGTGCGGAGGAGGGGCTGGATTGCTGGCTGCAGCCCCAGCTTGATAAAGGGAAAACCTCACTTTCCCTCTCACTGATTTTGATTTGATGTGTCACCGGCGGTGACCTCGGGTTGGACCTTCCGGGGCTTGCTTAGCATTGGGCCCCTGATTGGAGTGTTTCGACTCAGCGATCTAATTGAGGGTTCATGTCATAACACATCAAACGGTGTCTAGTCTCCCGTGATGGAAGGGACCCACTAACCGCGCATCCTCAGCTTCTGGCTAGGACTTCCGCCCCTCTCGCGCGGGGGCTCTTAACGTGCCAAACTTTTCAACATCCCCTCCCCCAAGCCCTGAGTGGGTAGACAAGGAAAAAAGAAAGGGCCAGCCGGGAGCTGAGCGGGTCTTGCTAAGTTGGCGCCTTGCCTAAGGGAGGTTTAAATCACCACAGAGTGGTAGAGTAGGCTCGGAGCTCAGAAGCCCAGAGTACCTCTAGAGGAGGAGCCTTGAAGCCCGTTCAAATGCTCCAAGACACTCGCAGAGAATTGATTAAAGGTCTTGCTCACATGGGTACTTTAACGTTATACCTGAAACTGGTGTTTGAGAATGGGAGGGCTGGAATAAACAAGAGAGCGATAGCTCCATAGAGTCACCAGCAGCCTTCTGTCCAGTCCTGATTGCTGCTCCCTGTCCCACTCGTCCCGAAGGAGGCCTTATTGCAAGCTTTGAAAGGGTAAATAACAGTAGCCAGGATTGATTGAGCTTTTCCTGTGGGCCAAGCACTGTGCTAAAAGCTATGACGACAGGAATGAGCCCATGTACTTCTCGGCTACTGTTGCTGCGTTGCTTTAGAGGTGAATTAAGAAAGACAGAGAAATTAAGTTGTTCAAGGTCACACAGCTTGTGAGAGGTGAGACTGGCATAAGAGTCTAGACTCTGAATGATAAATACTGTATGCGTGGATGGGATAACGACAAGAAGTTTGTAAGAAGTATGCCGAGATGCAGAATTTTTTTTTTTTTTAAGGTAAAGGTGAGATTTTCTTTCTGGCTTGATGTGTTTCTGTGGTACTTAAAGCCCCAATTGGCAGTTCTTTTGGAGCTTTGGATGCAAGGGTCTGAAAATGTGCTGTGCCTGGCTTCCCCTTGTATTTATTTAGCAGAGGCAAAAACTACTTTATGGATGATCTTTTTAACACGGTTTCATGCTGTGCCTCAAAAAAATATTTTGGATAAGTAGAAATGAGAAAGTGTGTTTGTGTTGGTGTGGAGCTGAGATCACAGGATCAGAGTGAGCCAGGTTAGATAAGAAATTACGAAGACCAGTAGTTCTGGGACCCCACTTCCAGCCAGCCAAGAGGGGGTGGGGGGGACTGAGCTTGAGAAAGGTCCTACTTTGCAATTTATGTTATGTGTGTGTATATATACATGTATATATATATATATATATGTATATATATACATATATATATGCAAAACTTTCAAGGCATCAAAGATGAAAGGAGCAAATTGAGTTTAACGTTACTTCTGTAGGCTAGTTTTTCCAGAGACTTTGAAATAAGAATAGTTACTATTGTTGTATTGTTGATACAAACCTGCTTACAGAAAGAAGGCAGCAAAGAACAGAGAACACCAAAGAAGAGAAGAAAGCATCCTTTGGAGCTGGGCACCCTTAGAATCCCGCCAGGGAGAGTCTGCTCTTTATCTTCAGCTCAGAGATTACAGGGAGGCAGAAGTGTGCTAGGGACAGGCAGGCTTTGGAGAGAGGAGGGCGATCTAGTGCTTCATAGTTTCCTGCTATTGAAGTTTGCCTGTTACATTGTGCTGCTTTCCGCATGGAGCAATCAACCTAGCAGCACTAGCACATTTGCCTGTACCCTGTTGTCGTTGGCAAACAGAAAATGAAATATAAGCAGGGAAGTATTTTAATGGGGACGGAGGGAATTCGCAACTGTTAATTATTTGGTGACCTTGTATTCGATTTGTTTGAGTCCCTTATAAAAACACTAATTCATACCAGACGGCCAAGTGAGGAAGCTGGGCAGAAGGTTCCAATCTAGGCTTTATTTCCCCGGAAAGAGAGAACAGCCTTGGAAGGGGCTTGCTAAGCGTGCAAGTGAGTGTGTACGAGGGGTGCGGGCAGAGGGCTGGGCACAGAGCTGGCTTTGTAGTTCAGGCTGAAGGATCTTCCTAGTTGGGTTAATCTGAGGTTCTGGGGAAAGCCCTGGGTAGGACAAGGAAGTCTTAAAATCCAAATTTTGTCCACTCTTCTAGATGGAATGATTCAGGTATATTTAAGGCCATAAACCAATCCCCAAACCCATAGGCTTATAGATCAACACCAGTTGCTGTCTTTGGATCTTTAAAGGGGAACAAAAGGGAAAAGGCAAGATGCTAAATAGACTGGGAATCCTGTGTGGTCAGAGTGCAGGTTGCAGGAAGAATCTTAGCCAGGAAGGCTTATCTGAGGACATCAAAGGTTATCCCCTTCTCTGGATGCTCAGGGAGTTTGGAGTTTTTGCCCAGGGTGTAATCGCTAGTGGGGGAGGGGAAGGAAATCATGCCCTAATACCCTTTTTGTTCCTGCATATTAAGAAAAACAAAATTTATCCAAGCAATGTACGTTTTGTGAATTCTCCCTTCCTAAATGAATCAGGATCGGAAAGCCATCCCTTCTGACCAGAGAGCATCAGTATCCCTGGATCCTCTGGGAACTCGGGTCTTCCATGGCAAGGAACTTTAGAGTAACCTGTTTCCTCCACCTGGAGTTCTCAGGTGCTACCCCACCTCTTCCATAGTCAGCCTCATCTAGGGACTTAGTGTTTGGTGGATGGGGCGATGATAGAAATGTGCCAGATAAAGGAAGTCTTGCTTCCTGACAGACTGCTGTTTGTATCAACCTCTGTCGATTCAACCATACTCCTAGGTGCTTTCAAGAACAATAAAAAGTTCGATAACCGCTTTGCTTTTTAACAACCCAGCACTAACTGCGATTCTGTGGAATCAAGGAACAGTCCTTTTGGTATAGAACATGGGAGTAAGGACTCATCGCAGATCCTTTGACAGCCCCAGTGTAAACCCTGTATGTTTATTTTTAAGTTCAATTTGAGCTAAATTATGTCTTCTGTTTACTGGAATTAAATAGGTCCTCATTGCCCTAATGGGTTCCTTCTGATTTCAGGTACACACATTGGTACTGCCTGGGGTGGAGAATCAGGTCCACTTGTCAAGGAGGGACTGCAGGAGCTTTAAAAAGACTGCAAACTGCTTGGTGGAGAGAGAGGCTCTGGCTGTGCAGTTAGAGACTGGCATCTGAGGCAGGACAACATTTCAGACCTGAGTGGTGTACAAGAGCAGAGAAGGGAGGGCTTCTAGCACTAATTGGTTGCCACTGAGGTTGAAGAGAGGGGCATAAGGCAGGACAGGGCAAGAAGGAGCAGTGTTTTGTACAGCAAGTTTCTAAGGGAGAGATGTGGTCCAGCGCTGCCCAATTTCCAATAGACTGGAGCTTGGAAGCTCAGTGGGGGAGAAAACCTGAAAAACAAAACAAAACAAAACTTCCCAACTGTGATCTGCAGCTGACACCAGGAATCTCATTTTGCTACATTGTTGAGAGATAGAGCAAGATGAGTGACTTAGAGGAATCCCTTCTTCAGAGACTGCACCTCACCCAGTCCATCAAAGAATATTATGGAGACTTTTTCAAAGCAGGAGTCTTGGGAAATGGGAACACAAAAATCTGCCCGCCATCCGGTGCATCTTTGAACCTTTGCCTTCTGCTGCTACAGGGTTAGCTGGGAAGAGGAGCTGCATAAAACATCCACTTACCTTTTTGCTTCTGGGCTGAAGAGGCTTGGGTTGAATTGCAGATTCTAGGAGAGCTTTAAGATTCATGCATCCCCATCAGTAACTCTTACCAGGAAATGTGGTGTCACTTCTGCTGAGCTCTTTGTAGATTCAATCCCCACATTTCCGGAAAAGCCACCTTCAACTTGGTCCTGGCCCTTAGGAAAGAGTGTCGACTTGGGTCCCTGTGGCACTGGCTACCTCTACAGTTTGCAGAGGATGAGTGGGAGCTAGGAGAGGTAGTTTTGAGGTCCTGTATGTGGCTCAGTTAAACTTTAAACTGTTGTGGTTGGGAGCTCCAGGTGAGACACAGCTGAAAAGACAAATGCCAGGTCAACTGTCCTTGACCTTGATTAGTCCCTGTCTCCCCAACAAAGTCAAAGAAATTTTAGGAACTTAGCTCCCAAGTAAATATTTCATCTGCCAAGACAAAACTAGGCTTCCATTTGCTGTACTCAGTACTCACAGAGAGCCGGCTCTTTTCCTTTGTAGCTGCCCAGAAGTTAGCAAGACTGAGTTTGGAGTTATCATTTTGAGGCTGGACCAAGGATCAATGATGTCAGGCGAGAGTAGGTTCCTTTCTGAACTTCACTTTTTCCCACTGAAGCAGACCCTGAGGTACCATCAGGAGTTCTCTGCTGGGTCCAGGCAGGTGACGAGACCCTAACCCAGGAGCCTACAGATCCAAGTTCATGTGAGGAGGAAAGCATAGAGCCACCATGCCAAGGAGTAAATGAAGGGAAGAAAAAAAGGAAGAAAGGAACAAAATCAGGCAACCCATGAATGGTTCCCAGGTCACTCTTGGAATTGAAGAGGACAAAAACGTTGAAACATACATCAAGCTGTGAGTGAAGGCACCAAGAAAGTCAAGAGACTCTGAGAAGTTGGACCAGTTTATGTGTGAGCAGGATGTGTATCCTGACAGAGCCACCAAAGTGATCTTATTACTGACAGATGTAGTGTACCACCATCAGCACTGAGACTCAGGTGTTCTTTTTTAGGCCTCCTCCCTTCCACATAGGAGTAGGGTTTTGTTTTGTTTCTGCTTTTTCAGGTACAAACAGGGAATATATCCTTCTGTTACTACCAGTGATGGGTTCTGTGGACAGACCACACCTACAAAACATACCCAAGAGAGGAATTACAGGTTCCTCAGGGCTTCACTTGCTCAGCCAGGGAGACTTATGGGTTATTGCATAGGATAACACTGCCTTACTGCCTGGTGGAGACCTACAAGAGTGATTCAGCCTTTAAGACTGGAATTTAATGAGTGTCATCATCTGACACTGTGGTGTTGTAAATGAATTTCAAAGCTATTGTTGCAGAGGCCTTGGTTGTCATTACAATCAGATGGGTAGGAGCCAGATGTTCTTCTGTTTTCTTTACCTGTGTTGCCCAACAATGTTTTTCCTCTACTCCTAGAGATCTAGTGGAAATAACTGGACCATGGCTGTTCAAGGAGTCCCAGAAGATGATAGATAAATCTCTTCCTACCAAACTATAGATAATTGTAGTAAGGTTGGCTGCAAGTTTCCCTGTACCACGTAATATACCTTGATTCTGACCTTTACAGTGATCCTGCCAGATATATAGGTGATTCTCCCACTTTGTAGATGAGACTGGGAGGTCAGGTGATTAAGACACCAAGTCACAGATAAGGACTGGAATAAACGACATCTCTCAGACTTTAAGTGACCATGCTCATCCACACTGTGAGTAGTAGCTAACATATGTATAACATTGTCAGAAGCTGCTCACATCTCCTATGTGTCCCTGTGAGCCAGCATCACTGTCTCCACTTTGTAGAAGACACACAGATGCTTTCTTATGTTGTCTTCCAAAAGTCGTAGTGTTGGCGAACTTTCAGCTTAAACGGCTTAGGAAATGTGTGACTCGTGGAGACCAGGTACCTGAGCCACCCCTCCTTCCTAGCATGAGCAGTGAAGATGAACAAGAATCATCTCAGGGGTTCAGCTGTGCACAGAGATCAAGAGTTGTGTTTACAGTGATGCCACAGGTACAGGAGCCAAACTGTCAGTGCCAACATTACCGGTAAGCCTCCTGGGTTTTCATTTATAGCAATAGCTTTCTCAGAGGTGAATTTTATTTTTATTTACAATGTATATTATGGAATACTGTCTAGAATAATGGACTTGTGAGCTTTCTGTGGCACAAGAAATGTATGTATCATGACATTTTGCTCAACCTTGCTCCCCATGTCTTATGCTTCCAACAGTTGCCTCCCCCGCCCCCAATCTGGTACTCTTTCAACTACCATGTCACACATACATTTTTGTATATTCCACAACTGTAGAAAGCATGGAATATTTATCTTCGTCTCCTGGCATTAGCCTCTCCTGCTTATCGTTCTTCCCCACTGCTGGGATTTTTAAACATGCATTTTTAATTTTTAGCTGGCACGGTATTTACACATACTTACAGGGTACAATGTAAAATCCTAGCTTTGTTACACACACAGACACACACACACACAAAATGTGTAACCATTAATTCATAGGTGACTGTGAGAATCATATAAGAATCATATAAATTTATATTTTTCCCAACACCTAGTAAATTCTACATGGCTGTCTGATATTACAACCAATGCTCTAGGTGGTCAATTATGGTCCTGGGGTCAAGCAAGAACATTCAGGGGTGCTGTGTAGGATGGTCCCAAAACGTTTTATTCATGAAAATTCTTAGCAAAGGGCCAGAGTTTGCAAGGATGGGCTCTGGACTGCCTAGGAAGTATTGTATCCTAGGGGCGCAGTAAATAGCCCAAGCATAGATTGTCACCACAGGCCTTCGTTATCCATAGGGGGAGTGCACCTGGAATATTCTAACTTGACAGAGTCTGCACAGTCAGGGTGATGGCGGATCTGAGAACCCAGCATTGCTCCAGACACATGCACGAAGTCTGAGTTCCGAAGTTTTCCACCTAGAAGAGGAAAAGGTGACCCATCCAGGGAAAACTGCATCACAGTCAAGTATTGATCTGATTGAGGACCAAAATTTAAGTAGTGCAGGCTGCCCCTTTCTTTTCTTTCCACTGCACCATCAAGGCCTGTGTAGAGGAGTCCTGAGAGATGGAGCTCTTGGAAGTAGTGCAATTCATCTCTTACTGGTTGCAAGAGGCTAAGTTAAGTCTTGGTGCTCTGAAGTTTCTTTCCTGGAAATGACTATAACAGTGGAGCCTAGCTTAAATGCTTGCTGAAGGGATCTGAGAGAGGCTATCAAAGCTCTGAGTTCCATGAACCTGGCACAGTTAGCACCCAAAGCTACTTCTGGGTCCACAATAAGTTAGGGTTAGGAAGGAAGCTTAGTTTCAGAGTCTGGAGTGTTCTTTGCAAAGATGGGCTACTGATTGTCTTTGCACCCCACGGCCTCATCCTCCTTAGCATGTGTGAGTTGGAAAGGTCACATATTCTGAGCTCTCTAAGCTGTAGTCTACCTACAGATCCTGTGCTTCCTGGCGCAGAAGGCATGGCCAGGCAGATGGAGGAGCTTGCCAGAGTCTGACCAACATCTATACACAGAATCTCAGTTCATGTAGAGAATGAGGTGCCAGTCAAGGTATAAAAGGCCTGCTGATCCTATTGGAATTGCATACAAACTTTTGGTTCTGGTCCCTGGGAAAAAACAGATTCAAGCTGAATCCTCAAGAGGGTCACCAACTGTATAAGGTCCCAGTGATGTCTTGGGAAAACAGTTCTGATCCTTTCCCCTCTGTGAGTTTCAGATTTTTAGGAATTCTATGAAGGCTGGCTGGCTGGCAACCCCTTAGGTAGGAGTAACTCCAGTGTACTGATGGAATATGCTGCTTTGTATCCTAAGCTCAGGATGTCTGTGGACTCCCTGGCCACATCTTTTCCTTTCCATTTTAGTGTTTGCCTCTAGAGTCCTTCAGCTATTTACTGTGCCCACCATAGCCTTGTGCATCTGCCTGTCTAAGAACGCCTGTCTCCATAATCACTCTGGATCCTTCTTCTCTAGTTAAACCTTCAGCTTCTTAACTTATATTTATTCTGACTGAGACGTCTTTTGGTCAACATCCTCCTATTTGAAATTTTAAAACTTCTGGATGACGTAATCATAGTACAACAAGGAGAAGGTTGGAGGGTGGAGAACTCCAGTCCAGTCTGGACTGAATAGGAGACTTTTTCACAGTTAGACAAACAAAGCAAAACCAAGACCCTTTACACCCGAATTGTCAGAACTTTCATTTTGCCCATATTTGTATTTTGCCAGCTAGAGACATGTAAAAATTTTCTTCAGATGCCCATTAGGACTTCTCCTCCTTTCCCTCCTCCTCTCTTCTCTACTCATCTTCTGGAGAAAAAGGAGAAGCAGAAAATCCCTGCAGTTACGCCTTGAGAGACTCATGAGTCCGGTGCTCAGGAGAACTCGGTCGACGGAGGTGAGAGCTGTGCTGTGAGACAACTTAGCTTGAGGCAAGCAGAAGTCTTTCCTGATGGACTACTGACCATTCTCCAACCCAAAGAGCCCAATGCAGACAAGTGTTTTGAAGACACTTGTGAGATGCTTTATGAGAATGTGCTATAGATCAGAAGCCAACAGTGGACAGTTGTGTGAGGGAGGGAGTCATTTGCTGCCACCACCCTCATCTCTCCTCAGTCTTACGTGCTTATGGGGCCAGGGTCGGCTTCCTGGCCACAGGTGACCCATGGCAGCTGGGCTGGGCTTTTGTTTGCCAGGCCAGCTGGTAAAGTATTTGGAGCATCTGTAACTACTGCTTGGTGATCTCTATAATCCAGACCTATGGTATGCCTCTTCTTGGCTATGTCTTTGCTGCATGGGGCTCCAAAGCAGGTTCAGACATGTGGGAAATGTGCTCTGGAGGGCACCTGTAGAGAGTAGCTACCTTCTTGGGTCCTGTGCTTAGGAGTTAGAGGCTCTGGAGATCTGCTGAGAAGGCATGCGGATGAAATTATCAAAACTTATCAGTGTTTCTATGGACTAGAAGAAGCCTAGAGAGACAATGACATGGTCTAGGTGTCTTGGGTCTTGCCCTGCATCTGGGTGCTTTCCTCTTTCTCTACTGCAGTGACTCTTCTCCCCACAAGATGGGAAGTTCAATCCCTACCTGTGTAGGTGGTCCTCTGAGACTGAGTCCCTGAGCCAACGGAATAAGCATCATTTGAATGTTCCTAGAAAGGCATCCCCCTAAGCCTCTGGAATCTGAATTTTTATTTATTTTTTTGTCTCTAACAAGTTCTTAGGATGCTAGGTTGTTTTTGTTGTTTGTTTAGTATTTGGTGTGTATGGTGTGTGTGTGTGTGTGTGTGTGTGTGTGTGTGTGTGTGTGTGTGTGTGTGTGTGTGTGTTATTAATGGCCACCACCCTTGACTGATCTCCAGGTTCCTGGGCTACAGATTTATGGCTTAGCCCAGTCTGATGACCCAGGTAGATTCTTTAGCAGCCTGTCTTCTCAAGGGAGGATGACGCCACTCATGTGTTTATTTCCCTGGGATGCAGGGGTGTTCTGACTGGGTGGCTGGCTGTAAGTGTTCAGGTAGGGACTGTCACGAGGTAGACTAGTACAGGAAGAAAAGGGAACAAATGGCGACTGAAGGCCATACCTGCATTCTTTCTCCAGTTCTAGAATAATAGAATGTGCAGGAGAGTCTTACAAGATAGGTCAGCGACAACTTAAGGTTGAAGAATCTACAAGAGCCTTTCTCTAGCTCTTATCCTCTGGCTCTCTAGCTTCTCTCTTGCTCCGCCTCTCTCCTCCTCCTCCACCCCCCCTGCTCCCCCTCTCTCCTTCCCCCCTCCCAGATGCTTGTTTCAATTTTGATTCAGAGGTGCAGACTACTTACTACCTTACTTAAAAAAAGAAATAAAGACAGACAGATAGAAAGAAAAGATAGGAGCCAGGTGGGGGTGGCACCAGCGCTTGGGAGGCAGAGGCAAGCAGATTTCTGTGTGCTCAAGGCCAGTCTGGTCTACAGAGTGAGTTCCAGGAAAGCCAGGTTACACAAGGAAACCTGTCTTGAAAAAAAACAAGCAAATTAAAAACCAAACCAAACCAAATGAATGGAAACAAAAGAACGATATCTCCATGTTGCAGGAGAGACAAGCAGAAACCTCACTATACCTGTCCGTGGTCTCTGGCCAACAACCAAGTATGAAAACATAGATGGATATGATTTCCCAAGGGCGACCAGGATTTATTCCCAACAAGCTCCACAAATGCAGTTTGGTCTGTATCCCCCTCCCTTTAGTCCCTCCCACTCTTGGTTGTTTCTAGAGTTCTATATTTGGCCTACAGTGCGGAGGCAGTGGGACTTGCTGCTGAACTCCCAGGCGTTGGATCTAGGCACAACTAAGTGGTGCCCTCGACCTCATCACTTATTTAGGCAATTTCCCCAAACCTTGGTTTTCCCACCATAGAAATGGGACCACTATCTATCTACTCTATTGAACTGTGCAATGGAGTCAAGGTTAGAACTGTGTCAGCCGGCGGCGGGACCTTTAGTTGGAACGGCATGTGTTGGCAGTTTGTCTGTCCCACCCTGAACTGGGGAGAGAGGGAGCAAGTGAAGCCTAAGGTGGCAGATACACTGATCTGGGCAGTGGCGGAGCACCACCTCAGCCACAGCTTTCTATGAAGGAAAATAAAGTGTGTTGAGCTCCCCCAGGGCTGGTTTGAAGGTCTTGGCTTCCATAAATCAACTTCCTGCAGCAGCTCTTCCCTTTTCGCCTCTCCTTTTCAACCTTTCCCACAGCTCCACCTCAGGTACAGGCATGCGCCTTAGAGGCAGCCGGCCAGCAGTTAGCCCAGCATGCTGACTGGGTGTGGCTGACGTTCCAGAGCCAGTGTCCGTGGGCTATATGTCCCCAGGCTACATCTGGACAGGCAGTGAGGGTCGGAATGGATCTGGCCATACTTTTACTATTGAAATTGACCCAAACTTTACTAGCTTCTGGGGAAAGCAGGGGGCTTTGGGGATTTTTGTATTTGCTGGGTTGTAAACATTTTATGGGAAGGCAGCCCAGGAAAATCTGCTTAGCTTTCTGCCTTGCACGTTGAAGTGATGTTGGCTGCATGCACAAATGTGTCAGAAAAAGAGGTCTAATATTCCATTCGTCCTAAAGAATTTGCCTTGGAATTTTTAGAGTCTGCCAGGCTGTATGGTTCACAAATGTATTTTTCTCACTTGTAACCAAGAAATGAATCTTTGAGATTGATTGAAAAACAGAATATCAGATTGGGTGGTGGGGAGAAGGGGTGGGGCATGTCCCTGCCTGTGTCTAGGAATCCCTGGTCGAGGTTTTCACTTTCCAGGAATGCCTATTTCCCACGGATGGAAAGATCTCAATAGATAAAAGTGCTAGTTTGTCTTTACTTCCGAAAGCAGCATCACTCTTTTATTTGTTGGAAGGAAGAAAAAGATTGGAAAAGAAAGAAGTGACACAGCAACTCCACCCTGTTTGCATCATGCTGGCCCTAAAACATCCCAGCAACACTGTAGTGGGGGTAGCAATATGACCCTGGACTAGTGGGTTTATAGAATAATCCTAACTATAAATCGCTTTGGAGTCTGAAGGAAAGGGGTTCATAATAAGTACCCAAAAGCCTCATGCCCAAGTCCTGTTCTTAGATATCGATTAGACAATCAGACTTGGTCAGTGATACTTTTTAAGGGCAAATTGAAAATCACGCTTCTACAAGTTTCATGTCTATTGTCCTGTGTGTGTTCTAGGTCTCCCAGCGTTATGGGTCTGTGGTAAGCAAGGACTTGCTATCCTCTTCGCTTCTATACGTTGATGAGGGTTGCTTGGGAAAGACAGACCTTATGACAAATATAGACGGGATAATTGTAGATAATTTCAAGTGGCAGAAAGATAATAAGCCAAGGTCTTATGATACTGGGCCAGGGAGGCTGTTTTGGATCAAGGTGGTGTGGGATGGCCCCTTGGAAGAGGGAACGTTTGAGGCGTTAATGCTGAAAGTTACTGGACAGAAGGGCTAGGGAAGCATAGCCCAGACTTGCGGCCACAAGGGCATATTAGTGGTTACACAGCCTGCTGACAGGGAGCCCAGGGAGGCCGCCTCTTACAACAGGAGTACAAACTTCTGTCCCAGCCAGCAGCTGAGATGAGGAAGAAGTCCAGCCTGGTGTGGCTCCTTACCACAGAATGTAGGTATGGTCCAGGCAGGAGCCTGGGGCCGCTGAACTGGACTCCCAGGCTGCCTGCCCCCTCCTTCCCACTTCCTCTTGGGGATTGCCGAAGAGCACCGGGCTGATCTCCCCGTAAGTGAAACTGACTGTAATTATTTTTTATCTCGCAGACGATCTCTCGCACACTCCTCTCCGGAGACAGAAGTATTTGTTTGATGTGTCCACACTCTCAGACAAAGAAGAGCTGGTGGGCGCAGAGCTAAGGCTTTATCGCCAGGCGCCCCCAACGCCCTGGGGGCTACCGGCCCGACCGCTGCACTTGCAGCTCTTCCCTTGTTTATCCCCATTGCTACTGGACGCCAGGACCCTGGATCCTCAGGAACCAACCCAGGCGGGCTGGGAAGTCTTCGACGTGTGGCAGGGCCTGCGCCCTCAGCCGTGGAAGCAGCTGTGCCTGGAGTTGCGGGCAGCCTGGGGTGAGCTGGACGCCGGGGATACGGGGGCGCGCGCGAGGGGTTCCCAGCAGCCACCGCCTCTGGACCTGCGGAGTCTGGGCTTCGGTCGGAGGGTGCGGCCGCCCCAGGAGCGCGCCCTTCTTGTAGTGTTCACCAGATCGCAGCGCAAGAACCTGTTCACTGAGATGCATGAGCAGCTGGGCTCTGCAGAGGCTGCGGGAGCCGAGGGGTCATGGCCAGCGCCGTCGGGCTCCCCAGACGCCGGATCTTGGCTGCCCTCGCCCGGCCGCCGGCGGCGACGCACCGCCTTCGCCAGCCGTCACGGCAAGCGACATGGCAAAAAGTCCAGGCTGCGCTGCAGCAGAAAGCCTCTGCACGTGAATTTTAAGGAGTTAGGCTGGGACGACTGGATTATCGCGCCCCTAGAGTACGAGGCCTATCACTGCGAGGGCGTGTGCGACTTTCCGCTGCGCTCGCACCTCGAGCCCACTAACCACGCCATCATCCAGACACTGATGAACTCCATGGACCCGGGCTCCACCCCGCCTAGCTGCTGCGTTCCCACCAAATTGACTCCCATTAGCATCCTGTACATCGACGCGGGCAATAATGTAGTCTACAAGCAGTACGAGGACATGGTGGTGGAGTCCTGCGGCTGTAGGTAGCGGTGCTGTCCCGCCGCCTGGGCCAGGGACCATGGCGGGAGGCCTGACTGCTGAGAGAGGAGCAGGAGCTGGCTTGGAAGAGGCCACAGGTGGGGGACAGCCTGAAAGTAGGAGCACAGTAAGAAGCAGCCCAGTCTTCCCAGAACCTTCCAACCCCCAACCCAGAAGCAGCTAAGAGTTTCACACTTTGCCTTGCCAGCCTGGAAAGACTAGACAAGAAGGATTCTTTCTTTTATTATGGCTTTGTTTCCTTGTTTGTTTTGTTTTGTTTTGTTTCGTCTCCTTGGTTTTGATAGGACATGGAAGGAGGGGAGATGCTTATCTGTTCACAAGTGTTCTGTGGATTGGGGGAGGAGGGAATAAGATAAATAACCTATTACTTTTGCCCGCATCTCAGATTGGTTGTTTCTACCTGTGTAAGAAAGTGAGACCTTTGAGTCTTTCCAGCCAAGTCCCAGCTGGCGTCCTTGACCTCACAGGAAGTATTTGGGGAGCCGACCAAAGGAATACGCAGTCAAGTCCGGAAGGGTCTTACCCTTAGAGAAGCCAGTGAGTCAGGAAGGGTCTTACCCTTAGAGAAGCCCAAGCTGCCTCCTTCTCAGCTCTGTGCATCCCCACTCCCCACGAATTTATCAGCTCTGTCCTGGCCTCTCCCAGCGAAGGGAACAGGGAGTTGCCACCGCTGTGGGCTCAGACCTCCAGATGCCTTTTCTGTTGCTGGTGGGGGGTGGGGGTGGGGTGGGGTGGGGGAGGATTTGGTATGGATGGAATGACAAGAATTAGTCCGTGTGGAACCCCGTGAAGGATAATGAGAAACCACAAGGCCTACCTCTGACCGGGTGACACGGAGGCGCATTACCCAAGGCTGGGGTCGCCCACCCAAAAGCTCTTGGTCATGGATGTTTCTCAGTGGCTTCTTTAAACAGAATTTGCCAAAATCCCAGCATCTCCTTCTAAGGCAATTTTTCCCCCCTCCTTAAATGGAGAGGGGTGGAAACTCTATAATTAAGGTAAGAAGGAAAGAGGAGGAGGAGGAAAGGACCTGAAAGGTGGAAGGGCTACATCAGGAGGGGAGAGGAGGGCCCCACAGGAGGATGGAGATAAAGGACCAGGCCCCAAGCAGGGAAGGAGGATGAAAGGGCCAGGAGCCTCTGCCTCTGAAGTTTCTTAAAATTTAAGTCCCCTCTCCTCTTTCTGACATTCCTGAGAGATTACCAGCCAGCAATAGCCCAGGGCTCCCCCTAGAGAAACATTTTAGATTGTAATTACCAGTTAGGTGCTGTTTTTAAACCTTAGTAATGAGGAGCTGTGAGTTGAGGGTTACATTGAGTTTGGGGTGGAAACTGGGGTGCAGGGGCACCAGGAAAGAAACCAGAAGGAAGCAAGAGACAGAACACGGGAAATACCTGTTCCCAAGTAGTCCAAATCTCCATCCTTCCCATAGTCTGTACCACGATTATTTTCAAACATCGCCTAGACAGAGTCTCTTTGGGAAGTGAGCTTCCTCATGTTTGTCCATGGAACAGTTTAAACTGAGGACCTTGAGTGAATGATTGCAGACTGATCTGGGTTCCCCCCACTGGTTTGCTCTCTCTCCGCGCTGAAATCTGTTTCTTGTCTGGTTCCGAGAACGACAAACTGTCAAGGAAACAGTCTGAATGCTAATACTGGTCATATAACTGGTAAGGGAGAAAACACAAGACTTGGCCAGGAGAAATAACTTAAATGCACATTTGCTTTGGATGCACTGCTGTTCTGTTGAGGCTGTATATATTTGTTTATTTAAGGTGACTGAAAGTGCAAAGAGAAAACATGCAATTCATCTTAATGTACAAAACGTTATATGCACTCAAATGTTATAATTTCTAATATTTTTAAAGTTTATATTCGAGTTGTACAAAGTTAAGCATTAATCAGATATTTCGTTCTTTCATAATGTTATCATTTTCTTAAATATTATTACAAAATTTTAAGTGTGTCTAATGGAGAGTTTTTTTTGAAACTGTCTACCTCACTATAATACAGATTTTGACAACACTAAAGTTACTGGAGGTCGATTAATATCCAGAACATTTTATAGTATACCTTCTTGGACGATAAGGAATCTGGTTAATTCTGTCTTATTAAACTCATTTCCCCCTTAATAACTCAGCCTGGTTTATGTCGATCTATAGAAATCATTTTCTCAAGAAATTACTGTTCACAGTGTTTTGTTCCAGTACCAATTGGAAGACACTAATTGTTTTAAAGGCTACTGTTATGAGCATTATTTTACTTTACTGTTAATTACTACTTACATAAATTTTTAACTCATAAAATTTAAGCCAAATCCCGACCAGCTGTTTAACACTGTTGAACAACCTGTGTCCTATCCCAGGGTGTCAAGAGCCTAAGTAGGGCTGGGCAGTGGTGGCACACACCTTTAATCCCAGTATCTGTGAGGCAGAGGCAGGCAGACTTCTAATTTTGATGTCAGCCTGGTCTATAGAGTGAGTTTCAGGACAGCCAGGGCTACACAGAGAAACCCTGTCTCGAAAAAACAAAGAACAAACAAACAAAACAACAACCAAAAACCCCCCAAAAACTAAGTAGGAATTTGAGTCTTCTGTAGTTTCTTCTTGAACCTAGGAGTTCCCGAAGGCTAAGTATGTGCTCTACAGCTTGGTGCATCTCTGGGACCTGCTCATTCCTGTAATTACCACTCACATCTCTGATGAACCACAGGCAATCCATACAGTGTGGTTTTTGTTTGTGTTTATTGCACATTGGCAGACTGTTGATTAAGTTCAAGTCTGAAAGATCATATGTCAGGCACAGGAGCTGTTGAACCTGTTAACCTTGAGCCACTCAGAAACCCCATCAGATAGGATCAATGTAGCCTCTTTTATAGAAGAGTAACTGAGGTGCAGAGAACTTAAGCAGCCTGCTAGCAACTGTCTGGTCCAGAGGTGGTTGTTCAGATTTAAATTCAGTCTTCCAAATGAGAGGACCCAAAGATCTACTTGTCTTTTTGGTCCCCATATGCCTGCACAGACAATATATAGTTAGCCACAGTGTTAAAGGATTGACAGCTGGTGGGTAGAGCAGAACCTGCCACAAGGCATGGTAGCAACGTTTGCAGTCTTGTAGAATGTCACCCCAGCTGATTTGTGCATGGTGACAGCTCAGAAAATGGCATCTGGAAAATTACATAGGGAGATGCTCAATTCAGAGTTGCTAGCTTTGAGCTTTCTAGAAAAAGTTTAAGCCAAACTTAAGATGGTTTAAGCCATTGCTGGGCTTTGGAATTTTCTAGACTTTACCACTGTCTTGAATGTGATGTTTGTGAGTTCTGATTATTAAAATAATGATCAATTTACAAGTAGGATATGTTCCAGATGATTGGTTATATATAAGTGGGCTGTTTAAACTTTTCCTGATGGAATCAATGTCTCATGAATTCCTAATCATTTTGTAAATGATGTATTTGCCCAAACTGAAAAATTTGAAGACACTGTCTCCTGCATCTGGTCACCTGGGAAAACATTATGGACTCCTTCCATTTCCTCTGAGCAGGCCTTTTCCCAGAGCTAGGAAGTCTTCACATTTTTCCACTCTTCCTATCACAATACCCAATTCCCCCAACTTCCTAATTCCAGTCCCTAGCCTCATTTCATGCCCCCTTTCCCTTTCTGTACAATTAAGCTTCCATTATTCCCTCTAGCAGAAAGTTTATGCCCTAACTTAGGGGAAACACAATCTAATTGAATTATCTAAAAAGATATAAATATATTGTAGCCCTTAAGATTAGAGATATTTGCATTTTAAGAAATATCTTGCTTCATTTGCTTTTTTTCTCTGAATTGTAGTAGTAGTAGGCAACACACCAAGTAATTCACTGTGTAATCCAGTTAGTCACTAACACATGAAGTGATACATGACACATGGATGAATAGAGATACATGGATAAATACAGAATTTTGGTATAATGAAAAAATGAATCATAAACTTTTTTTTGTCCTTGTCATTGGGAAATGTCTCACCATGCACCCCAGGTTGGTCCTGAATTTATGATCATCCGTCCCCAGCCTCATAAGGGCTGTGATGACAGGTATGGGCACAGTGGCTTCCTGACCAAATTATATAACATTAGTTTTCAATGTATAAAAGCAAAAGATTCAATAGCAACCTATTGCTTTTTTCCCCATTTTTTTAAATTAGGTATTTAGCTCATTTACATTTCCAATGCTATACCAAAAGTCCCCCATACCCGCCCCCCCACTCCCCTATCCACCCACTCCCCCTTTTTTGCCCTGGTGTTCCCCTGTACTGGGGCATATAAAGTTTGCAAGTCCTATGGGCCTCTCTTTCCAGTGATGGCCGACTAGGCCATCTTTCGATACATATGCAGCTAGAGTCAAGAGCTCTGGGGTACTGGTTAGTTCATATTGTTGTTCCACCTATAGGGTTGCAGTTCCCTTTAGTTCCTTGGGTACTTTCTCTAGCTCCTCAATTGGGGGTCCTCTGATCCATTTCATAGCTGACTGTGAGCATCCACTTCTGTGTTTGCTAGGCCCCGGCATAGTCTCACAAGAGACAGCTATATCTGGGTCCTTTCAGCAAAATCTTGCTAGTGTATGCAATGGTGTCAGTGTTTGGAAGCTGATCATGGGATGGATCTCTAAATATGGCAATCACTAGATGGTCCATCCTTTCGTCACACTTCCAAATTTTGTCTCTGTAACTCCTTCCATGGGTGTTTTGTTCCCTATTCTAAGAAGGGGCAAAGTGTCCACACTTTGGTCTTCGTTCTCTTGAGTTTAATGTCTTTTTTTTATTTTTAATATTTTTATTACATATTTTCCTCAATTACATTTCCAATGCTATCCCAAAAGTCCCCCATAGCGCCCCCCACTTCCCTACCCACCCATTCCCATTCTTTTGGCCCTGGCATTCCCCTATATTGGGGCATATAAAGTTTGCAAGTCCAATGGGCCTCTCTTTCCATTGATGGCCGACTAGGCCATCTTTCGATACATATGCAGCTAGAGACAAGAGCTCCAGGGCTCTGGTTAGTACATCATGTTGTTCCAACAATAGGGTTGCAGATCCCTTTAGCTCCTTGGGTACTTTCTCTAGCTTCTCCATTGGGAGCCCTGTGATACATCCAATAGCTGACTGTGAACATCCACTCCTGTGTTTGCTAGGCCCCGGCATCGTCTCCCAAGAGACAGCTATATTTGGGTCCTTTCAGCAAAATCTTGCTAGTGTATGCAATGGTGTCAGCGTTTAGAAGCTGATTATGGGACGGATCCCTGGATACGGCAGTCTCTAAATGGTCCATCCTTTCATCACAGCTACGAACTTTGTCTCTGTAACTACTTCCCTGGGTGTTTTGTTCCCAATTCTAAGAAGGTGCACAGTGTCCACACTTTGGTCTTCATTCTTCTTGAGTTTCATGCGTTTAGCAAATTGTATCTTATATCTTGGGTATCCTAAGTTTTGGGCTAATATCCACTTATCAGTGAATACATATTGTGTGAGTTCTTTTGTGATTGTGTTACTTCACTCAAGATGATGCCCTCCAGGTCCATCCATTTGGCTAGGAATTTCATAAATTCATTCTTTTTAATAGCTGAGTAGTACTCCATTGTGTAAATGTACCATAATTTCAGTATCCATTCCTCTGTTGAGGGACATCTGGGTTCTTTCCAGCTTCTGGCTATTATAAATAGGGCTGCTATGAACATAGTGGAGCATGTGTCCTTTTTACCGGTTGGGACATCTTCTGGATATATGCCCAGGAGAGGTATTGCTGGATCCTCCGGTAGTACTATGTCCAATTTTCTGAGGAACCGCCAGACTGATTTCCAGAGTGGTTGTACAAGCTTGCAATCCCACCAACAATGGAGGAGTGTTCCTCTTTCTCCACATCCTCGCCAGCATCTGCTGTCACCTGAATTTTTGATCTTAGCCATTCTGACTGGTGTGAGGTGGAATCTCAGGGTTGTTTTGATTTGCATTTCCCTGATGATTAAGGATGTTGAACATTTTTTCCGGTGTTTCTCTGCCATTCGGTATTCCTCAGGTGAGAATTCTTTGTTCAGTTCTGAGCCCCATTTTTTAATGGGGTTATTTGACTTTCTGGAGTCCACCTTCTTGACTTCTTTATATATATTGGATATTAGTCCCTTATCTGATTTAGGATAGGTGAAGATCCTTTCCCAATCTGTTGGTGGTTTTTTTGTCTTATTGATGGTGTCTTTAGCCTTGCAGAAGCTTTGTAGTTTCATGAGGTCCCACTTGTCAATTCTCGATCTTACAGCACAAGCCATTACTGTTCTATTCAGGAATTTTTCCCCTGTGCCCATATCTTCAAGGCTTTTCCCCACTTTCTCCTCTATAAGTTTCAGTGTCTCTGGTTTTATGTGAAGTTCCTTGATCCACTTAGACTTGATCTTAGTACAGGAGATAGGAATGGATCGATTCGCATTCTTCTACATGTTAACAACCAGTTGTGCTAGCACCATTTGTTGAAAATGCTGTCTTTCTTCCACTGGATGTTTTTAGCTCCCTTGTCGAAGATCAAGTGACCATAGGTGTGTGGGTTCATTTCTGGGTCTTCAATTCTATTCCATTGGTCTATTTGTCTGTCACTATACCAGTACCATGCAGTTTTTATCACAATTGCTCTGTAGTAGAGCTTTAGGTCCAGCATGGTGATTCCACCAGAGGTTCTTTTATCCTTGAGAAGAGTTTTTGCTATCCTAGGTTTTTTGTTATTCCAGATGAATTTGCAGATTGCACTTTCTAATTCGTTGAAGAATTGAGTTGGAATTTTGATGGGGATTGCATTGAATCTGTAGATTGCTTTTGGCAAGATAGCCATTTTTACAATGTTGATCCTGCCAATCCATGAGCTTGGGAGATCTTTCCATCTTCTGAGATCTTCTATAATTTCTTTCTTCAGAGACTTGAAGTTTTTATTATACAGATCTTTCACTTCCTTAGTTAGAGTCACGCCAAGATATTTTATATTATTTGTGACTATTGAGAAGGGTGTTGTTTCCCTAATTTCTTTCTCAGCCTGTTTATTCTTTGTGTAGAGAAAGGCCATTGATTTGTTTGAGTTAATTTTATATCCAGCTACTTCACCGAAGCTGTTTATCAGGCTTAGGAGTTCTCTGGTGGAATTTTTAGGGTCACTTATATATACTATCATATCATCTGCAAAAAGTGATATTTTGACTTCATCTTTTCCAATTTGTATCCCTTTGATCTCCTTTTGTTGTCGAATTGCTCTGGCGAGGACTTCAAGTACAATGTTGAATAGGTATGGAGAAAGTGGACAGCCTTGTCTAGTCCCTGATTTTAGAGGGATTGCGTCAAGCTTCTCACCATTTACTTTGATGTTGGCTACTGGTTTGCTGTAGATTGCTTTTATCATGTTTAGGTATGGGCCTTGAATTCCTGATCTTTCCAAGACTTTTATCATGAATGGGTGTTGGATCTTGTCAAATGCTTTTTCCGCATCTAACGAGATGACCATGTGGTTTTTGTCTTTGAGTTTGTTTATATACTGGATTACGTTGATGGATTTCCGTATATTGAACCATCCCTGCCTCCCTGGGATGAAACCTACTTGGTCAGGATGGATGATTGTTTTGATGTGTTCTTGGATTCGGTTAGCAAGAACTTTATTGAGGATTTTTGCATCAATATTCATAAGAGATATTGGTCTGAAGTTTTCTATCTTTGTTGGGTCTTTTTGTGGTTTAGGTATCAGAGTAATTGTGGCTTCATAGAATGAGTTGGGTAGAGTACCTTCTGTTTCTATTTTGTGGAATAGTTTGTGAAGAACTGGAATTAGATCTTCTTTGAAGGTCTGATAGAACTCTGCACTAAACCCATCTGGTCCTGGGCTTTTTTTAGTTGGGAGACTCTTAATGACTGCTTCT
This sequence comes from Mus caroli, assembly GCF_978045245.1. Classification (NCBI taxonomy): domain Eukaryota; kingdom Metazoa; phylum Chordata; class Mammalia; order Rodentia; family Muridae; genus Mus; species Mus caroli. Next base: position 144,968,926 of record NW_028227261.1, on the reverse strand, counting down.
ATTTCTTTGGGGGATATAGGGCTGTTTAGATCATTAACCTGATCTTGATTCAACTTTGGTACCTGGTATCTGTCTAGGAACTTCTCCATTTCATCCAGGTTCTCCAGTGTTGTTGAGTATAGCCTTTGGTAGAAGGATCTGATGGTGTTTTGGATGTCTTCAGGATCTGTTGTTATGTCTCCTTTTTCATTTCTGATTTTGTTAATTAGGATGCTTTCCCTGTGCCCTCTAGTGAGTCTGGCTAAGGGTTTATCTATCTTGTTGATTTTCTCAAAGAACCAGCTCCTTGATTGGTTGATTCTTTGAATAGTTTTTCTTGTTTCCACTTGGTTGATTTCACCCCTGAGTTTGATTATTTCCTGCAATCTACTCCTCTTGGGTGAATTTGCTTCCTTTTGTTCTAGTGCTTTTAGGTATGTTGTCAAGCTGCTAATGTGTGCTCTTTCTAGTTTCATTTTGGAGGCACTCAGAGCTATGAGTTTTCCTCTTAGAAATGCTTTCATTGCGTCCCATAAGTTTGGGTATGTTGTGGCTTCATTTTCATTGAACTCTAAAAAGTCCTTAATTTCTTTCTTTATTCCTTCCTTGACCAAGGTATCATTGAGAAGAGTGTTGTTCAGTTTCCACGTGAAGGTTGGCTTTCTATTATTTATTTTGTTATTGAAGATCAGCTTTAGTCCATGGTGATCTGATAGGATGCATGGGACAATTTCAATATTTTTGTATCTGTTGAGGCCTGTTTTGTGACCAATTATGTGGTCAATTTTGGAGAAGGTACCATGAGGTGCTGAGAAGAAGGTATATCCTTTTGTTTTAGGATAGAATGTTCTGTAGATATCTGCCAGATCCATTTGATTCATAATTTCTCTTAGTTTCTCTGTGTCCGTGTTTAGTTTCTGTTTCCATGATCTGTCCATTGGTGAAAGTGGTGTGTTGAAGTCTCCCACTATTATTGTATGAGGTGCAATGTGTGCTTTGAGCTTTACTAAAGTTTCTTTACTAAAGTTTCTGTAAGCAGCAAAATGTTGGGTCTTGTTTGTGTAGCCAGTTTGTTAGTCTATGTCTTTTTATCGGGGAGTTTAGTCCATTGATATTAAGAGATATTAAGGAAAAGTAATTGTTGTTTCCTGTTATTTTTGTTGTTAAAGTTGGCATTCTGTTCTTGTGGCTGTCTTCTTTTAGGTTTGTTGAGGGATTACCTTCTTGTTGTTTCTAGGGCGTGGTTCCTGTCCTTGTATTGGTTTTTTTCTGTTATTATCCTTTGAAGGGCTGGATTCGTGGAGAGATAATGTGTGAATTTGGTTTTGTCGTGGAATACTTTGGTTTCTCCATCTATGTTAATTGAGAGTTTGGCTGGGTATAGTAGCCTGGGCTGGAATTTGTGTTCTTTTAGTGTCTGTATAACATCCGTCCAGGATCTTCTGGCTTTCATAGTCTCTGGTGAAAAATCTAGTGTAATTCTGATAGGCTTGCCTTTATATGTTACTTGGCCTTTTTCTCTTACTGCTTTTAGTATTCTATCTTTATTTAGAGCATTTGTTGCTCTGATTATTATGTGTCGGGAGGTATTTCTTTTCTGGTCCAGTCTATTTGGAGTTCTGTAGGCTTCTTGTATGTTCATGGGCATCTCTTTCTTTAGATTTGGGAAGTTTTCTTCTATAATTTTGTTGAAGATGTTTGCTGGTCCTTTGAGTTGAAAATCTTCATTCTCATCCACTCCTATTATCCGTAGGTTTGGTCTTCTCATTGCGTCCTGTAGTTCTTGGATGTTTTGAGTTAGGATCTTTTTGCATTTTACATTTTCCTTGATTGTTGTGCCGATGTTCTCTATGGAATCTTCTGCACCTGAGATTCTCTCTTCCATCTCTTGTATTCTGTTGCTGATGCTCGTATCTATGGTTCCAGATTTCTTTCCTAGGGTTTCTATCTCCAGTGTTGCCTCATTTTGGGTTTTCTTTATTGTGTCTACTTCCCTTTTTAGGTCTAGTATGGTTTTGTTCATTTCCATCATCTGTTTGGATGTGTTTTCCTGGTTTTCATTAAGGACTTCTACCTGTTTGATTATGTTATCCTGTTTTTCTTTAAGGATTTGTAACTCTTTAGCAGTGTTCTCCTGCAATTCTTTAAGGGATTTTTGTGCTTCCTCTTTAATGTCTTCTACCTGTTTAGCAATGTTCTCCTGTATTTCTTTAAGTGTGTTATTAAAGTCCTTCTTGAAGTCCTCTACCATCATCAGGAGGTATGCTTTTAGATCCGTGTCTAGCTTTTCCGGTGTGTTGGGGTGCCCTGGACTGGGCGAAGTGGGAGTGCTGGGTTCTGATGATGGTGAGTGGTCTTGGTTTCTGTTAGTAAGATTATTACGTTTACCTTTCGCCATCTGGTAATCTCTGGGGTTAGTTGTTGTAGTTGTCACTGTTTAAAGATTGGAGCAGAAGCTGTGTTCCACTCACTAGCAGTCTCAAAATCCTGTGGCGGGGGTCGTGGGTAGCTGGCGGTACCCCGGTGCTGGTCCAGCCGGAAGAGGCCTGTGGTCCTACTCAGGCCGGTTTTCTGTTTCCCTAACTAATTCAGTCTCTGGTCCCGCGCACAATTGGATTGGAGCAGAAGCTGTGTTCCACTCTCCAGAAGTCTCAAGATCCTGTGGCGGGTGTTGTGGGTAGCTGGCGAGTGTCAGCCGACCCTGCGCCCTAGCTACCCCTGTGCTTTTCTGACCTGAAGAGGCTTGTGGCCCTACGTAGGCCAGATTTCTGCCTCCCCAACCAAAGCAGTCTCAGGTCCCACGTGATTGGACTGGAGCAGAAGCTGTGTTCCACTCACCAACAGTCTCAAAATCCTGTGGCGGGGGTCGTGGGTAGCTGGCGGGTGTCAGGCGACCCTGCGCTCTAGCTAACCCTGTGCTGATCCGGCCGGATGAGGCCTGTGGCCCTACTCAGGCCGGTTTCTGCTTCCCTAACTAATGCAGTCTCAGGTCCTGAGCGCAATTGGATTGGAGTAGAAGCTGTGTTCCACTCACCAGAAGTCTTAAGATCCTGTGGCGGGTGTTGTGAGTAGCTGGCGAGTGTCAGCCGACCCTGTGCCCTAGCTGCCTCGGTGCTTTTCTGACCGGAAGAGGCTTGTGGCCGAGTTTAATGTCTTTAGCAAATTGTATCTTATATCTTGGGTATCCTAAGTTTCTGGGATAATATCCACTTATCAGTGAGAACATATTGTGAGAGTTCCATTGTGATTGGGTTACCTCACTCAGGATGATCCCTCCAGGTCCATCCATTTGCCTAGGAATTTCATAAATTCATTCTTTTTAATAGCTGAGTAGTACTCTATTGTGTAAATGTACCACATTTTTGGTATCCATTCCTCTGTTGAGGGGCATCAGGGTTCTTTCCAGCTTCTGGCTATTATAAATAAGGCTGCTATGAACATAGTGGAGCATGTGTCCTTCTTACTGGTTGGGAAATCTTTGGATATATGCCCAGTAGAGCTATTGTGGGTTCCTCTGGTAGTACTATGTCCATTTTCTGAGGAACCGCCAGACTAATTTCCAGAGTGGTTGTACAAGTTTTCAATCCCACCAACAATGGAGGAGTGTTCCTCTTTCTCCACATCCTCGCTAGCATCTGCTGTCACCTGAATTTTTCATTTTAGCCATTCTGACTGGTGTGAGGTGGAATCTCAGGGTTCTTTTGATTTGCATTTCCCTGATGATTAAGGATATTGAACATTTTTTCAGGTGCTTCTCTGCCATTCGGTATTCCTCAGGTGAGAATTCTTTGTTCAGTTCTGAGCCCCATGTTTTAATGGGGTATTTGATTTTATGGAGTCCACCTTCTTGAGTTCTTTATATATATTGGATATTAGTCCCCTTTCTGATTTGGGATAGGTAAAGATCCTTTCCCAATCTGTTGGTGGCCTTTTTGTCTTATTGACGGTGTCTTTTGCCTTGCAGAAGCTTTGCAATTTTATGAGGTCCCATTTATCAATTCTTGATCTTACAGCACAAGCCATTGCTGTTCTATTCAGGAATTTTCCCCCTGTACCCATATCTTCGAGGCTTTTCCCTACTTTCTCCTCTATAAGTTTCAGTGTCTCTGGATTTATGTGGAGTTCCTTAATCCACTTAGATTTGACCTTAGTACAAGGAGATAGTAATGGATCAATTTGCAATCTTCTACATGATAACAGCCAGTTGTGCCAGCACCATTTGTTGAGAATGCTGTCTTTTTTTCCACAGGATGGTTTTAGCTCCCTTGTCAAAGATCAAGTGACCATAGGTGTGTGGGTTCATCTCTGAGTCTTCAATTCTATTCCATTGGTCTACTTGTCTGTCACTATATCAGTACCATGCAGTTTTTTTTATCACTTTTGCTCTGTAGTACAGCTTTAGGTTGGGCATGGTGATCCCACCAGAGGTTCTTTTATCCTTGAGAAGAGTTTTTGCTATCCTAGGTTTTTTGTTATTCCAGATGAATCTGCCGATTGCCCTTTCTAATTCGTTGAAGAATTGAGTTGGAATTTTGATGGGGATTGCATTGAATCTGTAGATTGCTTTTGGCAAGATAGCCATTTTCACTATATTGATGCTGCCAATCCATGAGCATGGGAGATCTTTCCATCTTCTGAGATCTTCTTTAATTTCTTTCTTCAGAGACATGAAGTTCTTGTCATACAGATCTTTCACTTCCTTAGTTAGAGTCACACCTAGGTATTTTATATTATTTGTGGCTATTGAGAAGGGTGTTGTTTCCCTAATTTCTTTCTCAGCCTGTTTGTCCTGTGTGTAGAGAAAGGCCATTGACTTGTTTGAGTTAATTTTATATCCAGCTACTTCACCGAAGCTGTTTATCAGGCTTAGGAGTTCTCTGGTGGAATTTTTAGGGTCACTTATATATACTATCATATCATCTGCAAAAAGTGATATTTTGACTTCTTCCTTTCCAATTTGTATCACCTTGATCTCCTTTTGTTGTCGAATTGCTCTGGCTAGGACTTCAAGTACAATGTTGAATAGGTAGGGAGAGAGTGGACAGCCTTGTCTAGTCCCTGATTTTAGTGGGATTGCTTCAAGCTTCTCTCCATTTACTTTGATGCTGGCTACTGGTTTGCTGTAGATTGCTTTTATCATGTTTGGTATGGGCCTTGAATTCCTGATCTTTCCAAGACTTTTATCATGAATGGGTGTTGGATCTTGTCGAATGCTTTTTCTGCATCTAACGAGATGATCATGTGGTTTTTGTCTTTGAGTTTGTTTATATACTGGATTATGTTGATGGATTTCCATTTATTGAACCATCCCTGCTTCCTTGGGATGAAACCTATTTGGTCAGGATGGATGATTGTTTTGATGTGTTCTTGGATTCGGTTAGCAAGAACTTTATTGAGGATTTTTGCATCAATATTCATAAGGGATATTGGTCTGAAGTTCTCTATCTTTGTGGGGTCTTTTTGTGGTTTAGGTATCAGAGTAATTGTGGGTTCATAGAATGAATTGGGTAGAGTACCTTCTGTTTCTATTTTGTGGAATAGTTTGTGAAGAACTGGGATTAGATCTTCTTTAAAGGTCTGACAGAACTCTGCACTAAACCCATCTGGTCCTGGGCTTTTTTTGGCTGGAAATGACTGCTTCTATTTCCTTGGGGGATATAGGGCTGTTTAGATCATTAACCTGATCTTGATTCAACTTTGCTACCTGGTATATGTCTAGAAACTTCTCCATTTCATCCAGGTTCTCCAGTTTTGTTGAGTATAGCCTTTGGTAGAAGGATCTGATGGTGTTTTGGATTTCTTCAGGGTCTGTTGTTATGTCTCCCTTTTCATTTCTGATTTTGTTAATTAGAATGCTTTCCCTGTGCCCTCTAGTGAGTCTGGCTAAGGGTTTGTCTATCTTGTTGATTTTCTCAAAGAACCAGCTCCTCGATTGGTTGATTCTTTGAATAGTTCTTCTTGTTTCCTCTTGGTTGATTTCGCCCCTGAGTTTAATTATTTCTACTCCTCTTGGGTGAATTTGCTTCCTTTTGTTCTAGTGCTTTTAGGTGTGTTGTTAAGCTGCTAATGTGTGCTCTCTCTAGCTTCTTTTTGGAGGCACTCAGAGCTATGAGTTTTCCTCTTAGAAATGCTTTCATTGTGTACCATAAATTTGGGTATGTTGTGGCTTCATTTTCATTGAACTCTAAGAAGTCCTTAATTTCTTTCGTTATTCCTTCCTTGACCAAGGTATCATTGAGAAGTGTGTTGTTCTGTTTCCACGTGAATGTTGGCTTTCTATTATTTATTTTGTTATTGAAGATCAGCCTTAGTCCATGGTGATCTGATAGGATGCATGGGACAATTTCAATATTTTTGTATCTGTTGAGGCCTGTTTGTGACCTATTATGTGGTCGATTTTGGAGATGGTACTATGAGGTGCTGAGAAAAAGGTATATCCTTTTGTTTTAGGATAAAATGTTCTGTAGATATCTGTCAGATCCATTTGTTTCATAACTTCTGTTAGTTTCACTGTGTCCCTGTTTAGTTTCTGTTTCCATGATCTGTCCATTGGTGAAAGTGGTGTGTTGAAGTCTCCCACTATTATTGTGTGAGGTGCAATGTGTGCTTTGAGATTTACTAAAGTTTCTTTAATGAATGTGGCTGCCCTTGTATTTGGAGCATAGATATTCAGAATTGATAGTTCCTCTTGGAGGATTTTACCTTTGATGAGTATGAAGTGTCCCTCCCTGTCTTTTTTAATGAGTTTGGGTTGGAAGTCAATCTTATCAGATATTAGAATGGCTACTCCAGCTTGTTTCTTCATACCATTTGCTTGGAAAATTGTTTTCCAGCCTTTCATTCTGAGGTAGTGTCTTGTTTTTCTCTGAGATGAGTTTCCTGTAAGCAGCAAAATGCTGGGTCTTGTTTGTGTAGCCAGTTTGTTAGTCTATGTCTTTTTATTGGGGAGTTGAGACCATTGATATTGAGAGATGTTAAGGAAAAGTCATTGTCGGTTCCTGTTATTTTTGTTGTTAAAGTTGGTGTTCTGTTCTTGTGGCTGTCTTCTTTTAGGTTTGTTGAGGGATTACCTTCTTGTTTTTTCTAGGGCGAGGTTCCCGTCCTTGTATTGGTTTTTTTCTGTTATTATCCTTTGAAGGGCTGGATTCGTGGAAAGTTAATATGTGAATTTGGTTTTGTCGTGGAATACTTTGGTTTCTCCATCAATGGTAACTGAGAGTTTGGCTGGGTATAGTAGCCTTGGCTGGAATTTGTGTTCTCTTAGTGTCTGTATAACATCTGTCCAGGATCTTCTGGCTTTCATAGTCTCTGGTGAAAAATCTGGTGTAATTCTGATAGGCCTGCCTTTATAAGTTACTTGACCTTTGTCCCTTACTGCTTTTAGTATTCTATCTTTATTTAGTGCATTTGTTGTCCTGATTATTATGTGTTGGGAGGAATTTCTTTTCTGGTTCAGTCTATTTGGAGTTCTGTAGGCTTCTTGTATGTTCATGGGCATCTCTTTCTTTAGATTTGGTAAGTTTTCTGTGTAGAAGACAAGATAAAGAAAGTTCCAACCTAAAGCTGAGCTTCCAACATTTCTCAGGTTCCCAGAAGCCACTTCTTCTACCTGAATCCTGATTGTTACAGCTTGTTCTTCCCACTCATGAATCCTCTCAAAGGTCCATCTTGTTCCTGCTTCATTCCTTCCTTTAAAAGTTCAGTGGAGATGACAGGTCAAGGTAGTTAGAGAAAATGGCGCTTGGGATGACCGGCCATGTCTCCAACTGTCCTTTGGAATCTCTCAGATGTGATTATCTCCACAGTGGGAATTCACTTGCCTGTTGGGATACTCTCAAAGTCCATGAGGTTCAAGGTCAACCATTGAGTGACTAAAGCATGGGAGAAATGGAGAGAATTGCAGAGCAGATTTTTTTCCCTGAGTTATATTAGCATCTCCCCTTCACGAGTTGCTAGTGTTCATTATGCTAAGGCATGAAAAACTGGGCAGAAGGACCATTAAGGCTGTATTTTAGCTATATGAGAAAGAACATTTTTCTGACTTTAGAATTTCTGTTCAGATGAGCAGACTTTAATCTTATAAGATTGTTTGGTTTAGGCTTAAAAAAAAAAACCTGTGTATTTACTTCAAGTTTCATCTTTTACTAGAAATGTTCTACTAAATTTGTTGGAGATGAGTTTGTAGTGCCTGGAACCCCTGCCATCCAGCGAACACGTGATTTTTTCCCTCAACAAACAGTTAGCAGTCTATTAAGAAACAATGCTCTAATTTTGCAAGTTTATTTGTACTAGTTGCAAAGAGACCTTTAGTTAACATGTTGTTATTGGGGTTTGCTAGTTGGCAATGAGAATGACTCAGTAGAGCAGTCCGAGACCCCTTTGGGGTCTGCTCCAAGCAGCCATTGCATCTTAGCATCCTGCACACTACCTTAAAGGCTTGAGTTGGGTGTTTGTCTGAAGGCTTTATCTGCTACATGTTTGATCCACATTTAAAGTCTCCATTGTTTGTGATTTAACCTTTTGGTTTAAAGGGAAAATAGCTTACAATATAGATGGTACATATCACCTGATCAGCAATGGAGTCTATTCTCAGGCCAGGCTTTGCATATACAATATGAAACGGATCAAAGTGTTTCTTCCAAGAAAGTGTTCCAACAGGTATAGGAAGTCTCTCTATAAAAAGAATGAATTTCCTATGAAATCCCTAGGCAAATGGATGGACCTGGAGGGCATCATCCTGAGTGAGGTAACCCAATCACAAAAGAACTCACACAATATGTACTCACTGATAAGTGGATATTAGCCCAGAAACTTAGAATACTCAAGATATAAGCTACAATTTGTGAAACACATGAAGCTCGGGAAGAAGGAAGACCAAAGTGTGAACACTTTGCCCCTTCTTAGAATTGGGAACAAAACACCCATGGAAGGAGTTACAGAGACAAAGTTTGGAGCTGAGATGAAAGGATGGACCATCTAGAGAGACTGCCATATCCGGGATCCATCCCATAATCAGCTTCCAAACGCTGACACCATTGCATACACTAGCAAGATTTTGCTGAAAGGACCCTGATATAGCTGTCTCTTGTGAGACTATGCCGGGGCCTAGCAAACACAGAAGTGGATACTCACAGTCAGCTATTGGATGGATCACAGGGCCCTCAATGGAGGAGCTAGAGAAAGTACCCAAGGAGCTAAAGGGCTCTGCAACCCTATAGGTGGAACAACAATATGAACTAACCACTAGAGCTCGTGTCTCTAGCTGCATATGTATCAGAAGATGGCCTAGTTGGCCATCAGTGGAAAGAGAGACCCATTGGTCGTGCAAACTTTATATGCTTCAGTACAGGGGAATGCCAGGACCAAGAAGTGGGAGTGGGTGGGTGGGGGAGTGGGTAGGGGAGCATGTGGGGGACTTTTGGGATAGCATTGGAAATGTAAATTAAATAAATACCAAATAAAAAAAGAAAGAAAATATCTCTATAGAAAATCTCCTCTATAGAAAAGTTATTTCATGGCACTGTAGCCAAGGCACTGGGAAGTGAAAGTGAAGAATGTGAAATGGGGTGGGGTGAGAAGGAGGAATGAGGAGAGAAAGAGAAAGGAAACTCTCCTAATAACCTGATATCAGACCACATGCTTTCTTTAGAGTTGGTGTGACTTAAGACAGCATAGATGTTGATATAATATGGAATCTGTCTCTGTCTCTGTCTGTCTGTCTTTATCTCTCCCTCTCTCCCTCACAGACAGACAGACAGACAGGCACAGACAGGCACACACACACATACACACACACACACACACACACACACACTCACAGATTTTAAAAATGCATAATGACTGTATAGACAGGACTTCAAAATTATAAATTATAATGATGGTCGTTATTTTATTTTGGATAGGTTTTGGAATATGACTCATTAACTTTTGTACTTTTAATTGTGTGTGTGTGTGTGTGTGTGTGTGTGTATACATGTGTGAATGTTACAGCTGTGTCTGGAGGCTACAGAATAACCTGAAGGAGTCAGTCCTTTCCTTCCACCATGTACATTCTGGGGACCAAACATTTGGAGGTAAGCATTTTTACCTGCTGAGCCATTTTTTCTGGACACATGACATTTATCAAAAAATTACTTATTTTTATTTATGTGTGATTATGCCTATACCTGTGTGTTTTTATGTCCATGTAAGTGTCTGTGGAGCCAAGATGACATCATTATATCCCCTAGAGCTAGAGTTCCAGGAGGTTTTGAGTTGCCTGATACAGGTTCAGGGAACCACATCTTGGTCCTCTTCAAGAGCAGCATGAACTCTTAACAGCTGAGCCATTTCTCCAGACGTAGCATTCCTTTCTGACTGATGATGTAATAGTATTAAATGCTCATTTTAATGCATCATCCTTTCATTAAATAGTTATGAATGTCTTTTGTTAATTTACCATATGGCAGGGTTGGAGCTCAGCACTCTGAATGAATGCAACCTTAAATAACAATGTCTCTAAAAAAGTTGAATTAACTGCACAATGAGATTAGCAATGTTATTGACCCCAAACAGCGTGCAGAAGAGGAGGAGGCAAGTTTCCCTCACACAAGAATGACACTTTCCTGCTTTTCACTCATTATTTAACTTCTCCTTGATGAGACAAGTGCCCACGATGAGTAAGGGTGTATGATCACAAAACTATTTTTCTATGTAAATGTAATGGTGTCTTTGAGAATTGGTTTGTGGTATACATTGTGTTAGCCTAACAGAACAAACTCTAGACTCTTATGTTTCAATAACTCAGCTTAAAGGTTTGGACATGACCATAGAAATCAGTCATATTACACTACATTGGGAAAGTGAGCTCTGTAAACAGAGTCTCATATAGGCCAGAAAAGAACATTTGTATTGGGACCTGTCTTAGTCAGGGTTTCTATTCCTGCACAAACATGACCAAGAAGCAAGTTGGGGAGGAAAGGGTTTATTCAGCTTACAATTCCATACTGCTGTTCATCACCAAGGAAGTCAGGACTGGAACTCAAGCAGGTCAGGAAACAGGAGCTGATGCAGAGGCCATGGAGGGATGTCCTCTACTGGCTTGCTCCCCTGGCTTGCTCAGCCTGCTCTTTTATAGAGCCGAGACTACCAGCCCAGAGATGGTCCCACCCACAAGGGGCCTTTCCCCCTTGATCACTAATTGAGAAAATGCCTTACAGTTGGATCTCATGGAGGCATTTCCTCAACTGAAGCTCCTTTCTCTGTGATAACTCCAGCTTTGTCAAGTTGACACAAACTAGCTGGTATAATTGACCCCTTGTCAACTTGACACACAAACACATCACTAGTAAGTCTCAACCCTTACATTCTTATTCATCCCCAAGGTCTAAATAACTTTAAATGTCCCACAGTCTTTACATATTCTTAAAACTTCAATCTCTTTAAAATATCCATCTCTTTCAAAATCCAAAGTCTTTTTACAATTAAAAGTCTCTTAACTGTGGGCTCCACTAAAATAGTTTCTTCCTTCAAGAGGGAAAATATCAGGGCACAGTCACAATCAAAAACAAAAATTAATCTCCAACCGTCCAATATCTGGGATCCAACTCACAATCTTCTGGGTTCCTCCAAGGTCTTGGGTCACTTCTCCAGCCATGCCCTTTGTAGCACATGCATAGTCCTCTAGGCTCCAGATGCCTGTATTCCACTGCTGCTGCTGCTGCTCTTGGTGGTCATCTCATGGTACTGGCATCTCCAAAACACTGCATGATCCCTTCAGTCCTGGGCCGTCAATTGCAACTGAGGCTTCACCAATGGCCTTCCATGGCCTCTCACAGTGCTGAGCCTCAGATGCTCTGCGTGACCCCTTCATGCCTTCAAAACCAGTACCACCTGGGTGACCCTTACACATTATCAAGTCCTGCTGCAGCAAGAGTACAACCTTGGCTATCTCTGGAACACAGCCTCTTTGTGCTTTCAGAAAACATTTCCCAGAAGATGTCACCTCAACGATGCTGGTCTCTTCTTAATCACGGCTAATTTCTTAGCTCCAGCTAACCAGCATCAATAGTCCCAGTAATGCAAAGTTTTTGCTTTAGTAGTTCTGGTATCTTGTTAATCACAGCTGATTATTCAGCCCCAGCTAACAAGAACTACAGAATCTTCACAATCAAAAACAGCAATGGCCCTGAAAAGAGTCTTTAATTTTCCCTCTGAAATTTCACAAGCCAGACCTCCATCTTCTGCACTGTTCTCAACATTATCTTCCAAGCTCCTATACAAAATCTGACAGAGCTCTTAACAAGGAATGGATCTTCAAGCCCAAAGTTCCAAAGTCCTTCCACAGTCCTCCCCAAAACATGGTCAGGTTGTCACAGGAATACCCCACTATGCTGGTACCAATTTGTCTTAGTCAGGGTTTCTATTCCTGCACAAACATCATGACCAAGAAGCAAGTTGGGGAGGAAAGGGTTTATTCGGCTTACAATTCCATACTGCTGTTCATCACCAAGGAAATCAGGACTGGAACTCAAGCAGGTCAGGAAGCAGGAGCTGATGCACAGACCATGGAGGGATATTCTTTACTGGCTTGCTTCCCCTGGCTTGCTCAGCCTGCTCTCTTATAGAACCAAGACTACCAGCCCAGAGATGGTCCCACCCACAAGGGGCCTTTCCCCCTTGATCACTAATTGAGAAAATGCCTTGCAGTTGGATCTCATGGAGGCATTTCCTCAGCTGAAGCTCTTTTTTCTGTGATAACTCCAGCTGTGTCAAGTTGACACAAAACTAGCCGGTACAGGACCAAAACAGAAAAAAAGTACATATGGCTCATATGATCAAGTTCTTCTGTTTCAAACTGAAACCCTGCAGACAACAGCAAGTTAAAAATCCTCTACTCCTCTCATAAAAATAGAGAGCACAGCATAGAGTTTGCCCTTTCACTGTTGCTATGGTGATTTCTTAGTCAACAAAGTGTCTTTTTTTTTTTTTTTAACTAAGTATCTTTTACTTTGCTTAAATGACAAGGTTCAATACTCAAGTTTGCTACATAGTTCAAAATAGGAACTAGAGTTCTGGTCATCTCATAGGCAATGGAGTATTCAAGAAAGAGGAAGATGAAAGGCAAGAACAGCACACACCAGCAGCCAGGGGAGAGTAGCTGCCTTCAAGGAGCCTTTCTGGAAAGCTCATCATACATACTTCCATCTCACTGGTTGTCTTTAGTCTTGGGCTACAGAGGGAAGTGGGCAGTGTTCACTGGCCACAGAGAAATAAATGGAGGTTCTATGACCATGAAGAAAAAGAGAAAACATAAGTGCACTCGTGGAGTGCTGACCATCTGAGAGCCAACAAGACTGGCATGTATAGCCAGGCTACATGATTTTGAACCCAAGGCTGCATCCATTTGCAAGTGAGCAGGGGACCCTCCCTCTTTCTTTCATTTTAAGTTAGGGTCTCACTAAGATGCCCAAACCAGTTATGATTTACTCCATAGACCAGCATGCCTTGTACTCCCAATCCCCCTGCCTCAGCCACCCAAGTGTCTGGGATGGATGATAGGCCTGGACCATTGCCTGGCTCCACAGTTTGTCAGAAGACAGTTGACATGATTTTTTCCTGCCTGTATGGGACACGCCAGTGGGAACACAGAAAGAACTGCCAGAAACATGGAAGGGATTTTTATTTTCCATAAATCAAATCAGACAAATATATACTCTTCTCAGTTATGAAGATGAATTGTCTTGGATAGTGATTACTGTTGTGCAAAGCATCTCTAAGATACCACTTTCTTGAATTACTGGGGAATCATGACCAAAGAAGAGGAGACGTCCCTGCCACCTGTGCAGAGCTGAGGGTCCATTGCTCATGTGTTTCCAAAGAGCATTGTCAGTGAAAGGGTTAAGGCCCTGGGGCTTCCCCGGGCTAGCAGATGAAAACCAGTAGGCTGGGATATTATTTTTATTGTGTTGACACAGATGCATTTTCTTAAAGATTTATAAGAAACTTTTAATTTTTAAAAATACTCTGTTCCTTGCTTCCCCAAATTCCATTTAACTTATGTATGTGTCATCTACACTACAACCTCACAGGGGAGAACAATCACGCCATCTACACTACAGCCTCACAGGGGAGAACAATCACACAAGAATTCTCTTTACTCTGTGCTTTGACATATACAAGGACCACAGTTACTGAATCCATAAACGACTGCTTACCAGCAAGTGCTCCCCAGAGGAGCTGATCCTCAGAGAAAACATTGTGGGGTGGGGGGTACCGGAGGGTGCGTTGTTAAGGCACTAGGCACTCAGGAAGCAGGAGAAAACTACGGACTGAATCTCAAGAGCAGGGAATCCACAATAATATTACCAGCAACTCTATCTATTTATCTATCTATCCATCCATCTATTAATTTATCCATTTATTTATTTATTTATTATTTGTCTATCTATGTATGCATCTGCATATGTATCTATGTCTCTATCTTTCTATCTCTATCTATCTATCTATCTATCTATCTATCTATCTATCTATCGTCAGTAGTAAGTCAACCTCAAATGTCATTCCTCAACCGGATTAATCCATCTTCCCCCTTTAAGGTCTGGTACTGCCCTGGATGCCCATATTAGGGAGACTAGCTGGCCAGGGAACCCCAAGGACTGGAGTTATCAGCAAACAACACCACGTGCCTTTTTCTTTTCTTAAGGTGGGTTCTGTGAATAAAATGCAGGCTTGAGCAGCAGACATCTCCACCACCCTAGCCACCCGTTTATTAATTTACCGCATTAAGTGCCCTTCATGCATGCCCCTCCCATCTTCCTCTGTCTACCTGTGCTACATATTCCTGGTTAGAGAAGTTAAATATGTTAGAGAAGTCCTGTGGCTACACCATGAGAAAGACCAAGCTAGCTCTACAGCAGGCCACCGGATCCCTACTTCCATGGCCTTCTAACCACCATGTATTGTCTCAAAAGAATCCCCAGATCCATCGCTGATCACCCGCAAAGCCTGGGATTTGCTGGAGGAGAAAAAAAAAATGAGTGCAATCTAAAAGCGCTCCTCCAGTATCTGTTTTGACAGCCAAAATTAATAGTGCACTTTCGGAGTGCTTTTTGGCAACTCTTTCTAATGACCCGAACTGTCGCCTCCTTCCACCGCGGGCTTGGCAGGGCTCTGGACCTGGGGCTGACAGCCGGTGGGAGGGAAGGGATCACGGCGGCCAACGCGTTGGCTGCGTCCGGCGGGAGAGGGCGCGACTGCTCCCCAGACGCAGTGACAGTGAAGGAGGATGGGTACACTCCGGCTAGGAAACGCACAAAGCAGATTAAAGTAAAGGTGATAATTGGCTTGAAGTGGGGCTGTGCATGCCTTAGTCTTCCAAAGCCGGTGGACCCGCTTGCTTACCCTGTTGCTCCTTGTCAGGGAGGAGACTTGAGCCTGTACCTCCGCGCGCTCTCAGGCTTGGCCAGAAGAGGGAGCAGGTTCGGTGGGGAGAAGGAGTTCTTACCAGAGGCTGAGAATGGCACCCAACTCCCAATCTGCTGACTCTGAGGACTAACAGTTGTTGAAACTAAAAATTATCAGAGAAAACAGAAAATACTGATTTTTGGGTTTGACAAGCTCTAAAACCATTAAACGACGTAGAAAGAAGTTTTAACTAAGTGTACATTAATTACTCGAAAGTTCCTAGCACTCTGATACTATTGTCAAAATACAGTCCCTAACAGCATCCTGCGCACCCAGCCAGGAACTTTCAACTCTCTGTGATGTCTTCTCAGCTCCTGCTATGGTTTGTACGAGCTCCGTAAACACTCTACATGTAATGGCTTGGTCCCCCCAAAAAAACCGGGGAGATTGGGTACCTTTAAAAGGTGGAGCCTAGTGGGAGTTGTGTTGGTTTGGGAGGTATGTCCTCAAAAGAGATTGTAGGATTGCTGCCTCTTTCTACCAGTTCCTGACTTGAACAGAAAACCCTTTTTCTTAGCCACACACAGGGACTAGGATGTGTCACTACCTTCAGAAACACAGATTGCAGAGATCTCTTGACACCATGAACCTCTGAAATTGTGAGCCTTCTTTCTCAAAAGAAAAGTTTCCTGTAGTCATGCAGATGTTGGAATTTGAAACATACAGAGGTGTGAAGTAAATTCTGTCCACAAGATGCTTAGAGGTTTCAGTGTGAGGGGCATTCTGAGGAACGCAGAAACACCATCTCCTCCTCCCTGAAATTCCTGAGGAAGAGACATTTCACTGTAGGGTTTGATTGTGAGGTGAGAAGTAATTTTGAACTTGGGAAGGAAGTGCAGTTGCTCTCTACAGGGAAGGACTGGATAGAGGAAGAGACAGGTTAAAAACAACAACACCAAACATCTCCAACACTAGGGATCAGGTGTGTGTGTGTGTGTGTGTGTGTATGCCGGGAGAGACCACTGGAAATGTGAGTCATTTCAGGAGTGAGGTAAAAACTAGTGCAGTGGAAACTCCCTGGACTCTATAAGGGTAACCCTAGCAAAGACTCCTAGTGATGGGGGACACAGAGCCTGAAGCAGCCATCTTTTGTAACCAGGCAAGGCTTCTAGTGGAGGGAATGGGACACCAACCCAGCCACAAAACTTTGACCTACATACAATTTGTTCTGCCTGCAAGATGTGCTGGAGCAAAAGTGGTCCAGAAATTGAGGAAATGCCAATGAATGACAGGTCCAGCTTGAGATCAACAGCATGACAGGGATCTGAGGCCTGACACTGACGGATGGCCAGGAAGCAGGGGCTGGATGAGCCAGAGACCTAGAATAGAATCAGACACAGTGGGGAAAAAAGAGAAAAAAAGTCAACGAAATGATTACTAATGGCATTCTGCTATACTTGCAGACAGGAGCCCAGCCTAATTGTCATCAGAGAGGCTTCATCTAGCAACTGATGGAAACAGTTGCAGAGACCCACAGCCAGACATTAGGCAGTGTTCAGGAGTGTTGAGGAAGAGGGTGAGGAAGGATTGTAGGAGCCAGAGGGATTGGGGACACCACAAGAATATGGTTCCATGAAGTCAACCTAAGCAGGACTCACAGGGGCTCACAGAGACTGAACCAATAATCAGGGAGCCTGTGTGGCCTAGCCCTCTGCCCTGTATTATATGGTTGTGTAGCTTGGTGTTCTTGTGAGATTCCTAACAGTGATAGCAGGTGTTTCTCTGACTCTTGCCTGCTTTTGGAACCCTTTCCCTCCTGTTGGGTTGCCTTGATATGTGAGGATGTGTCTAGTTGTATTGTAACCTGTTATGCCATATTTGGTTGACATCCCTGGGAGGCCTGCCCGTTTCTGAAGGGAAATGGAGGAGGAATGGGAGAGAGGAGGCAGTAGGGAGGGATTTCAAGGAGAGGAGGGAGGAGAAATTTTGGTGGGACTATAATAAATAAATAGATAGATAGATAGATAAATTTTAAATCTCCATATACAGCAGATGGGACAAAAAAAATTGTGCCAGGAGGTCTTGAGAGTAAACTCCAGGAGGAATAATCTGATTCCAAAGCTAAAGCAATAATAATCTTCTGCAAAGTATTGAGGTCAGAAAGAACACCATACAACAGAAATGCACTCGAGTGTGGGCTCCTCATATAGGAGAATTCAAGTAGCAAGATCATAATTGAGGAGGACAGATGCACTGATTGTCCAGGGAAGTCCCCAGTTCATCTCTCCTGCCCAGGTAAAACTATTAACTGCTCCCTGCTCAAGGATCCTCATTTCATTGAAGAACTGCAGCCACGCTAGCATTAGTTCACCGGTGGCTTGTGGTGAAGAGCAAAGGCATAGAGAAGCAGATGAATGGATTTAAGAAGGGTGGCTGTTAAATAACTAAAAACATGGGAACAGTGGGTGGGTAGGGGAGCAGGGCAGGGAGAGGGTATAGGGAACTTTCGGGATAGCATTTGAAATTTGAAATGTATATAAAGAAAATATCTAATAAAAATGTGAAAAAAAAAAAGAAGCTTGATCACCTGATGGGAGCTCTAAACAGAAAAAAAAAAAAAAAAAAAACAGACATGGGAACAGCGCAACGTGTCCTACATGAAAATGGCTTGTTACGAGGGAGGCCATGTACAACCCATAAGAGAGACCACAAGGAGAAGATAGAAGATGCCAAGGATGTTTGATATTGTTTTCCTAAAATAGCTAATGCTTGTTAGATGGATGATATTGCCCACGGGCATAGGAACTAGAATGGATGTAACTCAAGAAGTGGAGCAATGTCTGAGGACTGGGCTTGGGAATAGAGTTCCCAGGAAAAACACTGTCTAGAAAGAAGTATGGAGGGTTTATGGGTTCTTCTCCCTGTGGTTCAGCTAAAGGAGACAGGCAGGACAGTGGAGAGGGCTGCAGGAAGTGAAGGACAGAACAGAGGAGACACGAAGAGTGGAAGAGTGGGGAATATTTAACTCGTGGTTGCAAGAAGGGAGGGCAGATGGTCATGCCCAGGAGCTTGTGGTCTGGAGGGTTATGACAACCACAAGCATTTAAAAGAAAATAGCCCCAGGGAGTGGGGAGGTCTGGTAGGGTGGGTGTGTGGGGGTGTCAGGGATAGGGACATTCTTTAGGAGAAAGGGGAGGAGTAATGGGATGAGGAACTGTCAGAGGGCATAATGGGAAGGGCATAATGACTGGACTGTAAAAGAAGATTAAAGATAAAAATACAATTTTACTTTTAATTGTGTGTGTGTGTGTGTGTGTGTGTGTGTGTGTGATACATATGAGTGCAAGTGCCCCTGGAGGCCAGAGACATTGTATCCCCCTGTAGCTAAAACTACAGGCATACAGGCATTTAAAATCTGCCAGAACATAGGTGGTGGAGATTAAACTCATGTCTTCTGCAAGAACAGTGTGTGCTTTAAACTGCAAAGCTACTGCTCCAATCCCATCACAAGCTATTTAAAATCAGAGTGGTAAGTAGTAAGAAGGTCTCATCAAGAAGGTGTTATTTGGCTTCAAGATGGAGAGAATCATCCCTCTGGAAAGGCTAACACTGCTGTCAAAGCTAGACAGAGGCACAGCATCAGGAGGCTAAACGAGGAGGATCATGGCAAATCTGCCTGGGCCACACAATGGGCTCCATCTCAAAATATAAAGTAAAATATAAGATCATTTAGTGTCAAAGACTTGAAGAGGAAAGTCATGAAGAAAGAACAAGAAGTTCACAGTTGCAGAAGGGGTGAAAGGGAGAGAGGGGGCGTTGCTCCAGACAGAATGAAGAGTTTGAGCACACACAGGGGGGGGGACAACCACAGCCAGAGCTTCAACAGGACTGCAAGAGCAGCTGAAGCTGGGTTCACTGCAGACTGACAAGCAAAGCTGCCGCCCGTGGGTTCTTTTCCATGGTTCATAACTGACGCCATTCAGAAGGTGAGCATGGCAATGGCTGGGAAAGGCTGGTGGTGGGAGGGTGAACAGTAGGAAGGAGACAGGAGAGCAGATACAGAGAGACAGAGACAGAGACAGAGAGAGACACAGAGAGAGGAGGAATAAGAAGAGGAAGAGGACAAGGTAGAGGACGAGGAGGGGGAGGAGGAGGAGGAGGAGGAGGAGGAGGAGGAAGAGGATGGGGAGGAGGAGGGGGAGGAGGAGGAGGGGGAGGAGGAAGAGGAGGAAGAGCACGTTTGGATCCCTCACGTGGCAAAATGCAGGCTGGAGAGAGTGGTCAGAGTTCGGGGACTCTTAAGAGATCCATTAAATGGCAATTTGGATGCAGAAGGTGAGGGAAAGAGAGTACTCAATTATTTTGACTATGAGGAACTCTTTGGGAGGGCAGTGAAAGGAGACGGCCCCAGAAACAGAACTTCAGGGATGTAAGAAATGAGTCTGATGAAAGAAAGCAGAGACAAGTTAGGAGCGCTTAAGCCTGGAGGGAGAGTTGAGATGGAGTGAGAATCTGATGGTTGGGAGGGGCCATGGAGCAGGAAGGAGAAAGGTGGGGGTGGGCATGCCGCCAAGGCTAAATGAGAGTGGTTTTGTCTTGTTTCCCAAGATGGATGGGGAGGCCTGGGTATATTTGGTTTTGATGGGGTTATAGAAACAGAAGGAAAAAGCTGATGAAAAATGAGGGTGTTTCTGTGGTCACCAGAGAAAGCAAACACTCCCAGCAGATGTTTCAGTCCGGGTATTAGGCTTACCACCAGCAGGTCCTGATTTCTGGAGATGGTGGTGGAGAGGCAAAACCCAGGAAAAACTGGCAGAAACAGGGAAAGAAGGCATGTCCATGGTGGCAGAGGACAGTCAGACAGAGCAATGCAACTCATGGGTCCCCAGGACAGAATCAGTAGAGAATGAGAGAGGAGAGGTTGTGAGTGGCTCAGGTGGCATCTCTACAGCACATGGGAAGAGTGAGTTCCTGAGGTCGTCTGGGCCGTGACTGCTCTGTGGGACTTTTCTAGGTGAGCTTTGCTTTCTTTTGAGACCTGGTCTCACACTGGAAAAGAGGAACCAGATGAAGGTGGCTCTCCATGTTTTCCTGTTCTGTTTCTCTTAATGTGAATAGACACTTTCGTGTTAACTGTGTTACCCTCTGGTTACTGTAGAATGCTGTTGATGGAGGCGGCCAGATGTGGACTTGCCTTTCTTTAACTGGCTGCCTTTTTATGGTTTTCTTGTCAGTATGCTGCCTGTCTCGTGTATGTAGACTGAATAGCAATGGATCTACACACAACATTGTTTCTCAGCAGCTGCAATGCATACTTGATGTAATGAAGTAGCAATTTTTGTCTTGAAAGTAAATACCGATGTTTCTCTTTCTGCAGGCCTGTCCAGATGATCAGAAGCCAGATAAGGTCCTGGAGCAAATTCTCCTTTACCATCTGCAATGTAAAATCCATCTTGCCTCTTGCCAAAGCCTCCCTTTGCATTAATGGAAGCATGGCTCTTATCTTGATGTATGTGGGGCTGGTGCTTCTTCAGTTCTGACAAGAAAAGCGAGCAACAGAGAATAAAGGGGTCCCGAAAACCACTATTCCTGATACCACAAAGATTTCTTCTCTCCAGCCAAATCATCCAGGAGTCACATCTGAGCAATGGAGAGCATGGGAGACATCTATCAAGTTGACAAGCTACAAAGTTCTCTTTTAAGTTAGTCTTGTTGCTGATTCATTGGCCAGCCTTGACCATTCTTCCACATGCAGTGACATTTAGGCGAATACAGCCTCTACTTTTTTGTCTTTCAGAAGCTTCTAAGTGAAAATGGACATAAAGAACTATAAACAGAATCCTAAGAACTAGGACCACACTAACCTTAGAATTTCTACATTCAGGTGCCATGACTTCCTGACCCCATCTACTCTTAAGTTTGCATTAAGCACAGCAGAAGAGTTACTCTCTGTGCTTTGACATAAATGAAAATCCAGAACATTCTATTCCCGATTGGAATCTTGCACACCTCAGATATTAAGTGTGGTGATCAATTAGGTATAAATTCTGACAGGTGCTATGATGAGCTAACATGGTCTCTGCCAGCATCAGAACAGAGATCTGTGGCCACATCAGATATCCATCATTGCATAGAAGCTAAAGGTGGTTGAATTGTCCCAATGACTTCCAGATCTATCACAAGCCAGAGTCTATGGGAGGTGTTGCTTAGACTCTTTTGGCTACACCTTCAGGCCAGGCACATTGTGTTGAGCTAGTCTGGAGCAGGCACTACAGAATGGAGGAAGGAGTGTCACAAGGCTCTGTTATGATTTGGTATGAGAAATTATTCTGATAACCAGAATGAATCACCACTACAAAGTAACTAAAGCTGTTACAGAGTTCATTGGTTTCTAAAGACTCACTCACTGGACCTGGGCTTTAACAAGGGCACTGTTCTCACTGGCAAAATTTGTGACCAGGGTCTTAACCATTTCATGGCAATCCATAGCGTAGTGTCTTCATAAAAAGTTTTATGTATTTTTGCAAATACTACCTTCTGTGCCTACTTATGGATGGAGACTATCAAGAATGAAGTGTTCTGCCAAGTGGTGGTGGCACCTGTGTTTAATCCCAGCAGGAGGTTCTCTGTGAGTTCAAAGTCAAAGTCAGCCTGGTCTACAGAGTGACTTCCAGGACAGCCAGGGCTACACAGAGAAAGCATGTCTTGAAAAAAAAAAAACAAAATAGAACAACAAACAACAAGCAACCAAACAAAAAGAATGGAGCACTATAATTAGCTCTTAAACCTCATGATAACTACATAGAGAGATGGTAACTTAAGCCATCTTGTTTGGGAAAGCCTGAGTCCATTTCCCTGGGCAGATCATGGGTAACTTTCATGAGCAGGGAGGCGGTTATCATTATTTCCCAGTTTTGTTTTACTGCATTTTATTTCACTCATCATGCAAAGAAAATGGTGTTTTTCATCTCTGACTGCCTCAACCTTCAAGAAAGGTCTCCATGCCAAAGTCAGGTGCAACGTGGCTCTCCTACCAATACCGTCATTTCCAGATGGCCAGTTTTTGCCCCTGACCTACTTTGTGAATGTGTCCCCCATATTTCACCTAATTTCTTGGGCATCCAAGAAGCAGAAGTGCCTTGGTATAGAAGCCTCCAGACAGGCTTTTTTCTTCTACTCTATTTACTCCTTAAAACCCTCAAGAACAGAGAGAAATGTATTGACAGGTAAAAAGAAAATAAAAAATTTCCAAGAGTTTTGGGGGGAGCATCAGAAAACAGCCTACTATAACTCCCTTGTCACCTTGTCACTGTCATCAACATTTGGCATTCTTCCCATATCAGTGTGTGTGTGTGTGTGTGTTTTCTGTTTCCTTGTTGGGTTACCTAGATTTCCATTTTATATAGTGTATGCTGCTTTTGAACGATGATGTTGTTCTATGAACCACAAGCAAACAAAAAGACATTAAAGAAGCCAGGAAGAAACAACTAAGGCAGCAAGACTCAGCCAGGTCTCAGTCACTGAGGTTATCTTATACATCAAGCATTGCCGGGTATCTCTGCAGGGGTGCACACACCTGCACTCAGCTGTCTAGGGCGGATGACCTTTGCCCCTTAGGTCACTGTTGGAGCCATGTGGAAGCTAATGAGTGGTGGTGCATTTGGAAGGCAGGGATAGAGGCTATGCACATCTGCCAGAAAAGGTCACGCAGGACCGCAAAGTTGGGCAATGTACTAGGATCCCTTTCTCTAGGCTTGCATCCTCCAGAACTTAAAACTCCAAGCTTAAGGAACATTGCCGTGCCCCCACACTAGCTGACACATCCATCTACATTGTGTCATTTATCTGAAAGCAGCAGTTTTCAGTCCAGTGGTTTTGACTGTGAGCTTTCTCCCTTTTGCTCTCTCTTACTCCTTTGTTGAGAACACTTGGCATGAGGCATTTTTTGGTTGTCATAAATGGCAGCAGTAGTGGTGGTGAGAGTTAGAGATGAGTGATTGCCACCAGCATTTAGTAACAAGGAACTAGGGATACTGCTAAACATCCTTCAACACACAGGCAGCCTTCGACAAGCAAGAAGAATCAGGCCCCAATGTCAACAGGCTGAGGTTGAGAAACCCTGTTCTGAAGGAAGAGACCTTTGACCCTGCCCTAATTGTGCAACAATAGTCACAACATACATTTGTCAAGCGCTTACTACATGCCAGACCCTGTTCTTTGACTTTCACATGCCAAATCTCATGTCTTGTTTTTATAACAGATTTCATGGCAGTCTTTGAAGCATCCCATTTTTTTTTCAGACAAGGTGACTTTGAGAGGAAATGTTTTGCTGAAGTCCCAGTGTGATAAAACAGCTTGGTTGGGATCTGAACTTCAGTAATCCAAGTGCATCTTCGTATGTTGCCTCTGGACAACAAAGTTGGGAAGCAGTTCCTAATTTTTTGGGGGTGGGTGGGTGGGTAAACATAGACACTCAGAAGGAGTAGAGAAGAGGCAAACTCTTTAAGTAGCTGACTTGAGGAGGGAGGCTTCTGCTAAACATAAATGAAGCAGGACACCTGCCAGTCAGAACCTCATTTATGACAGGGCACACTGTCAGGCATGACTACACCTTTTGGAGCCCTCTCCTCCAGTTTACTGAGCTCCCCTCTGCGAAAGGCCAGTCTACAGCATCAGCCAGACCCTGCACTCTTTGAACTACCACCTTGCAAACTTCTTGGCACAGCCTCCCTTGTAGAAACCATAAGCAGATTCTAATCTACCATTATCATTAATCGGGGTTGACGTTGAACCGCCCCCTCCTAAGTACTGTTCAATCACTGCCCTCCTCGTTCCTTTCCCAGAGATTCCCACAGGTCTCCTTAGTGTGAAGAGCACCTGAGCCTGCCCTGGTGTGTGGTCCCCAGTGAACAATGGAAGCAAAGTAATCTCTGACAGAGCTGGCAGGACCCTCGACATAAAGCAGATATGGGGGCCAGGGTAGCGAGAGCCTTGGGGAGCAGCTCAGAGCGGGGAAGAGGACGGGATAGAGGCCAGACTTGGAGGGCAGGGTGGGGGCCAGGTCAGACAATTATCTGGTGGTGGGGGACACAACCCAGCAAGAAGGAACCTGCACTCATCCAGACTTTTCACTTCAGGGGATTCCAAAGAGAGGCACAGACAGGCCTTCCCTCTAGCCTGAGAGACTAGCTGCTCATGAGAGAAGAATTTCAAAAAAGCTTTCTATTCAGGAAGTCTACTTGACAATTATGCATTTTAAAAACTATTAATTATGCTTCAGATTTTATTCACTTTTGCATTGTTTTGCAAGCATGGAGAGCCTACATATCTTTAAGCTGTCTGATCACACATACATTTGCTTTGCAAATCCTTGTCGCAACCCACTAAGTACAAGTACTGCTCAAAGGGTAGCAGTTACAGCAGTAGACCGAATGGGCATCGTTACCCTGAGAGAGATGGTGTCCTAGAGGTAGAGGCAGAGAACAGGTCATTGAACTCTGTGCATCAAAGGGCACAATCTGCAGAATGAAATGTAGCCTGTGGACTCAGAGGAAACGTTGACAAACCACAGATGTGGCTAAGAGTTAAGACACAGAATATATAAAGAACTCCGATAACAAAACAGCAATGAAACCCCTGTTTAGCAACTGGCAAATAGACATTTCTCAAAAGAAAATACATGGTGGACAGAGGGTACATGAAAAAAAATGCTTAGCTGTTTGAGGGAAAGGTAAAAGCCACAATGAATGACCACATCATACCAGTTAGGATGGCTACTCTACAAGAGAAGACAGTTAATACCAAGTATTGTCAGGGATATGCAGAAATTGGAACCACTGAGCATTGGTGTAGGACTGTATAAAGTGTGTAGTCACCATGGAGAAGAACAGAGAGATTCAGTGGAAAAAAGTAAAAATCAGATCATCATCTGTCCCAGAAGTCCTACTTCTGGGCATATAAACAGAAGGACTGAAAGCACAGTCTCAAAGAACGTTTGTAACTCCATGGAGTCTGCAGCCACTGATGAAAGTCAATGAGAATAACTCATATACATGCATTAAAAAGTAGAAGCCCTGGGTGTGATGGTATATGCCACCTGGCACTGCTGTAGTTAGAGTGGAATATTATGCAGCATTTAAAAAGAAGAAAATTCCCATGCATAATCCATCATGGGATGGACCTTGATGGTACTGTGGTAAGTGAGAAATCCTAGTTGCAAAACAAAACAAAACCCAATTCCAAGTATATGAATTATCTCTAGTATCAAATTTGTTCATCCAGAACATAAGATGGTAGTTCCCAGGGGCCAAAGGAAGTTGTGAATGGGAAATTGTCATTTAATAGGGAAAGATTTTAGTTCTTCTAAAATAAAAGGAGTTTTGGAGATTGTGCTATGATGTGAACAGACACAATGTTGGTGAATATGCCACTGAGAAGAAATGATTTGGAAAGTTTTCTAATTACGTGTAGTTAAACATAAACAAATTAGTATATGGTGACTGTTAGAGGATGATACATGCACTGGAGACAAAATGAGGCCTAGGGACATGGGAAATGTATCAAAGATGAATTTGGTGCTGCAACCTAAGATGAGATTTTTAAGATTAGATTCACTGGCAGAGACCATGGTGTGAAAGCTTGGGTCTCATGTCGTGAAAGGCCATGAAAGGCTGAGGTTATAGCTAGGACTGTGCCTAAGAGTGACTTGGTATCTTTGAAGAACAAGGGAACAGGAGGGGAGTGAGCGAAGGTAGGTAGGATATAGAAGCCTTAGCTTATTCTGGGTGTGGGAAATGGCCCGAGGATCTGGCTTTCCTCTTGCCTGAGGACCAGGCTACAGAAGGGCTTGGTGTTCTCCATCTGCTGTGCTGAGGGTGGACTCTGGTTGGCAACAGAGGAAGCTGGAAGACCACAGAGGCTACTACAAAGATCGGAAGGAAAGAATGTTCCTTGGATCTAAGGAACCTTCACAAACAGAAGGACACTCTCACAGGAGAGGTAGGAGAGTTCTTTCTTTGCCGTTAGACATCATGCTCCATGCCGTTTAAAATGGAAGCTGAAGTCCAATGAGGGTCCTGATGAATTAGCAATAAGTGCATTGAGGGTGATCCCAAAGAACAGGGCTTCTGTTAACTGACGTAGGCATAGCAACAGGGGAGCAGTGTAGTCATGTGAAGCCACATATTATAGTCACATACTCAATAGTGATCTGATAGAATGTATGCTAGAACTGGATGAGTAAGACTCAGTTGGCAGAGTCAACTGAGGAATAGCTAGCAGAGAAACAGAATAGGCAGAGATGCAGCAGATTTGGCAGAGATCATCTTCAAAGTAGCTCCAGATAGAGGCTCAAAGAACTGCCTAGAATCCTAATGCTGCCAGTTCTGGGCCCAGATAAGAGGAAGGACCATACATGAAGGCATAAAGGCCCAGATGACTGGTACAATTGACAATCCCAGTAACAATTCTCAAACACGGACAGAATCAGGTTGAAAGGTGAGTGAGTCACATAGTCAATGGTGAAGGTCTGGTAGCCCTCCTCTCAGGAGTGTGCCTAAGAAGCATTCTCACAGGGGAAATAGAAAGGTTCTTTCTTTGTAGTTAGACAGCACCTTATGTGTTGTAAGACTGACAATGCACTAAATGAAGCAGAAAAAAAGAGCTGCTGACTGTGGGACCCATCAGTTACCAGGTGAACGGTTAGCGTGTTAGTGGGAATGACAGAGAGATTAGCTTTGAAATCAGCTTTGCCAGATGTACTTTCTGTTCAGTCCTATTAAACACTTTCCATTTTCCCCAAATCCGTTTTTATTATTCCCAGACCCACCAAGTACCTGGAAGTGTTTTGCACATTCATGGTGAAGAAATTCTACAGGGCCACCTAATAGACTGTGTAATAAACATCATTACACAAGCAGCTACCCCTCGATAGGATTCTCTAAGAGATGTGAATTGGTTGAGTAATCTGTACAAAACACTGAGGCTTAGCATGGTTTTCTTACCTCACCAATTCAATTACGTTCTTTAAAAAAAAAATCCAAACAGGTTTTGTTGCTGCTGTTGTTGTCGTTTATGTGTCTCTGTGTCTTTGCACACCTGCATGTACAGCACCTGTGGAGACCACAAGAGCGCATTGCACCTTATTAGCTGGAGTTACACGCAGTTGTGAGCCACTGGATGTCGGGTGCTGGGAAACAAACTCTGCTCCTTTGAAATAACAGCAACCAAAAGGTCTCTTTCAATGATATATTTCATAATTTTCTTCTTAGATGTATTTTATGTCTATTAGTGTTTCCCTTGCATGTATGTATGTGCATCAAGTATGTGCCTGGACGCTAAGGAGGTCACAAGAAGATTATCTACATCTGGAGTTATGAATGGTTGTTTGCCACTGCGTGGCTGCTGTAGACCAAACCTGGGTCGTATGCAAGGACAAGTGCTCTTAACCATGGAGCCTTCTCCCCAGAGTTCTTTCATGAACTCTCTAGGTTGTATCCTGTTTCCACCATTATCATAGTTCTGTGAGGAAAAGCCCTCTTTGAAGCTTCGTGAATTTCTCTATGCACAGTTATTTTCTCCAGAAAGCAGCCAAATATTAAAGAGCTGGAACAAAAAAGATGGGTGTGTTGAGCTTTTATTCTAAGATGAGAGAAAATTGCCTTCGAGGAAATTTGTATTTTCAAATCACTCAGGAAATGCATGAGTTTTTTTTTTTTTCTCAAAACTATGCAACCAATGTCTAAACATCTTTGCCATTTCATCAGCCCCAAATTTTGATGGCTATATGTTTTTGATTAGTAGCACTCTTTGGGTGCTAATTATTGTGGCTTTCTGTTTGTAAATATTCTTTTTTCCCCCAACTTTCCTTTTTTTTTTTATTGGATATTTTCTTTATTTACATTTCAAATGTTTTCCCCTTGCCCGGTTTCCCTTCTGAAAATTCCCTATTTCCTCCCCTCTCCCTTTGTTCATCCAACCCACCCACTCTCATTTCCTGGCCCAGGCATTCCCCTACAATGGGGCATAGAGCCTTCATAGGACAAAGGGCCTCTTCCCCCATTGATGTCCGATTAGGCCATCCTCTGCTGCATATACAACTAGAGCCATGAGTCCCACCATGTGAGCTCTTTGGTTGGTGGTTTAGTCCCTGGGAGCTCTGGGGGTACTGGTTGGTTCACATTGTTGTTCCTCCTATGGGGCTGCAAACCCCTTCAGCTCCTTAGGTCCTTTCTCTTGCTCCTACATTGGGGAACCCTATGCTCAGTTCTTTTTATGTTCCTTTCTTCATGTGAGTCCCATTACATGGAGGGCAAGATGCTGTGGCGCATTGGGAGATCACCTGTTGACATTGTTAAGTTCCATCAGATATCAACATGCTAGTTTGGATATCCCAGGCTGAGGTTTTCTGAGGGAACTTTGAAGTAGCAATGGTTGTCTTCAAGTTCCTTTTGAGAAGTTTTTTTTTTTCAAAAGCTTAACAAATATATGGATACATATGTGAGCGTTTAATACAATTTTGGGCTTTTTAAAAATGTACTTGGAATTTTATATCATTGTTTCATTTGAGTGACTCAAATGAGTGGTTTAAAATAACACATTGCTTCCAGAGGCTAGAGTTTAGTGGTTCAGAGCACTGACTGCTCTTTTAAAGGAACCAGGTTTCTCAGCACCCACCTGGCAGCTCACCACCACTTGTAACCCTAGTTTTAGGGGAATCTGACACTGTCTTCTGGCCTCTGTGGGCACTGCACGCAGGTATTGCATAGACATACATGCAAGCAAAACACCCATCCATATAAAATAAAAATGAATAGATCTTTCAAAAGTGGGAGGGGGGGCTTTAAAATGCTGCTTTGTCTGATGGGTTTTAGAGACTATCTCAGGCTCTTGGAATCTAAAAGGGTTAGAGTCATCAGGTCAGATTTGCATATTTGACTACCGGGGCAAGATGTTTCTTTCTTTATGTTACCACTCTTTCCATCCATGTTCAGTTCAACAGCCTATTTGTTCTGATGGTTAAATGCAGTTAATCTTTCATAAAAATGTTATGCTCATTAGAAACAAGCAAGTAGTAAACAAAGCTGAGAGAAGAAATGGTATGTGTCGTACCTCACAAAAACCAGGTCAATCAAAGCCTATTTCACAGGGACAGTGAGAGGTGAAACACCAGCCCTGTAAATTCTAATGAAACACTGATACTGCTTTTTTTTTTTTTTTGTCACAACTGTTTATCAATCTTGAATTATGTTTGATATCATGTACCTAAAAGTCCACTGTGAAATGGCTCAGTGGGTGAAGGTGCTTGCCTGGAAACCCACACTGTGGAAGGAGAGAACTGACTTTTGCAAGGTGTCCTCTGATCTCCAAGTGTGCTTTGTGGCGTGCACCCCAACCCACAAAAGTTGTAAATAAATGTTAAGTAAGCTTATGAACTAAACAGGGCACACATATTAATCTCAGACAGATTGTACTGTGAGATTCCAGCACTAGAAATATGATTATACACAGGGCATTTTAGTGCAGGACATTGGTTTTGAATGACTATTATCATTGGGAGATTATTGCAAATGTGTAGAGCAACTGATCTGGAAAAGGCCTTAAGTCTGAGTTTTTGCTTTATGGATTTAATCTCCATAGACCTTCAGTCCTCTGCGTCACACAGAACCTGAAACAGTTGCTGAAACTATGGCTCCTCTAACCCGCCCCTTCTGGTTTGTGATTTTTCTAATTTAGCAGTCAACAGTGTTTTCCTGAGTGATAGGACTGCCAGGCTAGCCTCACCTCAGATACCTTCCCCACGTCATATTTTTTTTCTCAAAGAACTGAGCAAGAGTATTTTTAAAAATCTTATCAGATTATCTTTGTTTAGTGATGAGTTCGCTGTCCAGAGCCTCTTCAATTGACCCTCCCCTCCGGCAGTTGCTAAATGCTCAATTTAGGCCAGTAATTGCCTTTCCTTTCACTTTCTTATGGGGTGGCCTGTTTAGAAAGCTGTCCCATTTAGTGGAGCAGCTTCTAAATAGGCTGCCTTGCCTCCAACAAAGCAAGCCAGGTCAATTACATCCAATCCTTGCAGTGTGTGGGCGCTTTTGGCTTCAAGGCTAGATCAGGTAATGCTCCCTGTCTGACCCAACTTGACCCAACTTGCAAGAGTGTATTTACTCGCTGCATTCAAAGCACTTTTCTCTTTTGAGGCACTGGCTACTGAAAAGTATGCACTGACCCGGAGGGGAGAGACCTGTGGCCCCATACTTATTCAGTCATATCTCAGGTAACAATAAAGGTTTAACCCATCATGTTTATTGGTAGTATTTTAACAGCAAGATACTGGTTTTATGGTTATGTTGTGGTTAGGTTGCACAATGAGACTGCCTATAAAATACTTATGTGCATATTTAGCAGCAAGATTGAATTACTACTTACTAATTACTCTTTGGAAATTAGGTAGAAATATTTAGAGAGTTGTTTTTCCCTTTTCAGCTTCTCTGTAGAGAAGTCAGAGAAACCTTCAGCCAATTCCCTCAGGAACTGAGAAACTGAACTGAGCCAGGCTTTTGTTTAATTTTCTGGTGATTGAAACAAATGTTGTAGTATTTACAATTTTCTTTAGACATTCCTTTAGACAATTCTCCTTTAGAGGAAAGAGGCTATGAAGGTCGTCTAGAAGAGAAGGGAAGTGCAGGAGAGAAAGAACTGTGCATAGGATGTCTCCCAAGTTGTCCCCTCCCTCAAAGAAACCTCTGTAACACCACAGGCCAGCAAGAGGACGTTGGGTCCCTGGCGGGCTTAGGACATGGGCACACCCTTACTACTGTATGCCCAAACATACGCACACAAGCATGTGCACACAGTCACACTGATGTCTATGCATGAATGCACGTGTACATCAAGTCAAGGGCTTGAGAGTGGAACAGACACATTTGGGAGACTCTTGGGTGAACATTTACAATTAGCCTTCATTGGGCTCTCAGTGTAGACTGGTCACAGACGGAGCCCTCAGATGTGTCACCAAGGGTCTGTAGCATATGATGAGTGCTACCAATGACTGGCCCTTTGCAGATGATAAAAAAATCATGTCTCAGAAGATTAAGTTATTTGTTCATTTAGCTCTTTGGGACATCCAGAATACTGGTCTGATTCCAAAGTCAAACTCCTATCCAAGCTTGCGCCAGAGGTTTATTTTCATTTGTTTGTTTTAAGAATTGACCTTAAAGGGTTACAGTGTCACCTTGTGACCTGGGTCTCTAACTTGGTGTGGATTCTGAGAATGTAATAAGCACCTGCTTTGCATCCTGAAGTGTTAGGAGGAACAGTGTCCCTGGGTCACAGTTCCTCTGCCTGTTCCCTTCTGCTCACTTGCTATGCTTAGGGCAAAGTGGACATCTCTGAGTAAGGAAGATTGTCTCCACCAAGAGGACAGAATTTTTGTCTAGCTGCATATGCATGTAGCAGAAGATGGCCTAGTCAGCCATCACTGGGAAGAGAGGCCCCTTGGTATTGCAAACTTTATATGACCCAGTACAGGGCAATGCCAGGGTCAAGAAGCAGGAGTGGGTGGGTAGGGGAGCAGGGCAGAGGGAGGGTATAGGGAATTTTTGGGATAGCATTTGAAATGTATATAAAGAAAATATCTAATAAAAAATAAATAAGTATCTTGGGTATTCTAAGTTTCTGGGCTAATATCCACTTATCTGTGAGTACATATTGTGTGAGAATTATGACCAAAGTGTGGGCACTTTGCCCCTTCTTAGAATTGGGAACAAAACACCCATGGAAGGAGTTACAGAGACAAAGTTTGGAGCTGAGACGAAAGGATGGACCATCTAGAGACTGCCATATCCGGGGATCCATCCCATAATCAGCTTCCAAACTCTGACACCATTGCTTACACTAGCAAGATTTTGCTGAAAGGACCCTGATATAGCTATCTCTTGTGAGACTATGCCGGGGCCTAGCAAACACAGAAGTGGATGCTCACAGTCAGCTGTTGGATGGATCACAGGGCCCTCAATGGAGGAGCTAGAGAAAGTACCCAAGGAGCTAAAGGGCTCTGCAACCCTATAGGTGGAACAACAATATGAACTAACCACTAGAGCTCGTGTCTCTAGCTGCATATGTATCAGAAGATGGCCTAGTTGGCCATCAATGGAAAGAGAGGCCCATTGGTCGTGCAAACTTTATATGCCTCAGTACAGGGGAACGCCAGGGCCAAGAAGTGGGAGTGGGTGGGTGAGGGAGTGGGTGGGGGAGCGTGTGGGGGACTTTTGGGATAGCATTGGAAATGTAAATTAAATAAATACCTTATAAATGAATAAATAAATAAATATAAATGAGGACAGAATTTACCCCAACAGAATGAAGGAGGATTTCCACTAGCAGATGACCCTAAGAATTGAATTGCCCATGGCTGGAACTTTAGTTGTTATGTGTGGGACCTACCAAGCCTCCACAGTGACTACTTGCTTCATCTCTCTAGAGAATCCTGTCTCACACAGAGGAACCTACCCTATGTAGGACCATAATCAGCTTCCAAACGCTGACACCATTGCATACACTAGCAAGATTTTGCTGAAAGGACCCTGATATAGCTGTCTCTTGTGAGACTATGCCGGGGCCTAGCAAACACAGAAGTGGATGCTCACAGTCAGCTATTGGATGGATCACAGGGCTCTCAATGGAGAAGCTAGAGAAAGTACCCAAGGAGTTAAAGGGATCTGCAACCCTATAGTTGGAACAACATGATGAACTAACCAGTACCCTAGAGCTCTTGTCTCTAGCTGCATATGTATCGAAAGATGGCCTAGTCGGCCATCACTGGGAAGAGAGGCCCATTGGACTTGCAAACTTTATATGCCCCAATACAGGGGAATACCAGGACCAAAAGAATGGGAATGGGTGGGTAGGGAAGTGGGGGGGGTATGGGGGATTTTTGGGATAGCATTGGAAATGTAATTGAGGAAAATACGTAATAAAAAAAATAAAACTGTCAAAGATCAGGAACTTTTCTTCTAGAACAGCCTGTAGCCTCTTCTTTTTTCATCCCTGAGCTCTGCTCAAACAGCAGTGACACCATTTTTCTCTCTTCTAATTTTGAATAATTAAAGCTATCCCCATTTCCAGATTCTTCACATCTTTCCTCCCTCCCCACTTTGTTCCCTTCTCTTTATTCATTTGTTAGTTCATTCATTGGTTCCTTCCTTCCTGCCTGCCTGTCTACCTTCTTCTCCTCTCATTCATTTCCACTCTTCCTTCCCTCCCTCTTCCTCTTTCTTCCCTCTCCTCTTCCCTCTCTTCTTTCCTTCCTTCTTTCTTGCATTCCTTCTTTCCTTCTCCTTTTCTCCCCATCTCCCTTCCCCTCCCCTCCTTCCCTCTCCTCCTTTCATCCATCATTACTTTTCCTTCCTTCTTCATCTCCTTTTTCCCTTCTCCCCTCTCTCCATCTTTCCTCTCTTCCTCCTTCCTTTTCCTTCCCCTTCTTTCTTTCCTGCCTTCCTTCCTTATCCTCCTCCCCTTCTTTCCCCTTTCCTCTCCCTCCCTCTGCTTCCTCCCCATCAGTCTCCCACATCCTTGTTCTCTCCCTCCCTCTTTCATTTCTTCCTCCTTTTCTCCTTCACTTCCCTCTCCTCCACTATTCCCTTCCTTTCCTTCCTTTCTTGCATCCTTGAGGAGCCTTCCTTTCTTCTTTCCTTCCTTTCTTAGATCCTTGAGGCAAATCTCATTGGCCTAGGCTGCTTTTGCTCTGAGGAGCCTCCTGCTTTAGGTTTCCCAAGCACTGGCGTGGCAGGTATGTGCCACCACAGCTCTAAGAATGAATTTGACAGAACTGGAAGTGGAGGTCTTAGCTTGTGGCATGTGCTTGGCCCCACCCCCTACCTTGTCCCCTCAATCCAAGCATGCAGATCAGCCTGCTTCTGTGGATGCTTTCTGTGTGCCTGGTAATTAGAAGAGAATGACGATGCTCCTAATAGCTCTGGACGACTTCTCACACCTAGGCTTGAGTGGGCTACTCTGAAGAGTTGTTTGTCCTGCTTTCCAGACTCTTTCTCCAGCCTCCTTCCAGCACATTCCTTTGCTTATCTGTCTTCATTGCAGGAAACCCCAGAATGTCCCTTCTTTCTTACTTCTCCATCCACAAGTGCACTTTTATAAAGTCTCCTGGTATTTCCTAGCACTGCTTTTCCCATGTCTAGAAAATCATTTCACCCAAGCCAGGCCTCAGGGAACTGCAGGAGAATGAATCAATGAAGAGAGGAAGGAATGTAGTTGGTGTTAAATTTACTCAGTCCAAGAGGCCGGGTGTGCAGGTGCATGCTGTCCTACTGGTGAGAAGAGAGTAAATTGCACATTTTTGAAGGTGCATTAACTCTTTCAGGCCCCTAGGGTATCATTTAGTTCACTGGAATAGTAATTTACTAAACAGTACCTTAGGGGACTGAAAACGTTAATGCCCCTCCAAACGTTTCTAACTGACATCAGGGAGTAGTTTATTTACCCAGCAGGATTTGACCTAATAGGTCTTAACTCTGTTTAAGAGAGTCTTAAGGACTTTCTCACTTTTCCACCCTTACGTTCCCACTGTTAGCCTGTATCTGTTTGTGGGGTTCAGTTTCCAGTTGCTGCTGCGAGTGTGCACACAAATAGCAAGAGCTAAGAAAGTACAGCATGTACACACATCTTCCTGCATGCTTTGAATATATTATAAATCACCATGTATGTATTACAATCCTCTCAGACAGTGTTATTTTACTAACTTCTTGATGTACGCTATGAAATTGCTTAAATAGTTCAAATTTTATCCAATAGTTAGATCCTATATATTTGAGAATGTCAAGTATTGTGTGCCTTCTCTAGAACCCCGAGTCTCCCACTCCATGTCCTTCATTTCACAGGGATGAGATGCTTCCTGCCTAGCCTCGGGCATCTCTGACAAGAGCTTCTCCAAACTTAATGTAATCTTTTCCCTTTGGTCTTTATGCTTTTTTAATTTTTTTTAAAAAAGATTTATTTATTTAATGCATATGAGTACACCACCATTGCTGTCTTTAGACACAAGAAGAAGGCATCAGACCCTATTACAGATGGTTTTGAGCCACCATGTGGTTGCTGGGAGTTGAATTTAGGACCTCTGGAAGAGCAGTCAGTGCTCTTAACCACTGAGCCATCTCTCCAGCCTCTTTGCTCATTATGTTAATGCTATACTATTGTAGCATGTCAAAAATGTATCCTCTCTTCCTTGAGTTTTAGGGAAGTCAATTCTTACAGACTCATAAGGAGATAATCTTATCTTTATTATGCCACTATATGGCTGCTACAGGACCTGCTCATGCATCCCTTCCCATTTTGGAGCTAAATGGGTTGTGATTGTTTCCAATAGTAGATACCAGTTTTTTTTTTTTTTTTTTTTTTTTTTTGAGAAAAACAATTATTGGTAGAGTTTCCCCAATATATAAGAA
Organism: Mus caroli; assembly: GCF_978045245.1. Classification (NCBI taxonomy): domain Eukaryota; kingdom Metazoa; phylum Chordata; class Mammalia; order Rodentia; family Muridae; genus Mus; species Mus caroli. The sequence continues at coordinate 144,933,110 of NW_028227261.1, read as the reverse complement.
GTCATTCAGTTGAGGCTATCCTATTTTAGACTTTGTGATAATGCAGTCTGAAATATGTTAAAATTTACTTTTGACATAGAACCAGGGGCTTTGTCTAGTGGCATTGTACATCCAATTGCAGAGAGCAAACTAGTTTTGAGACCAGTACTTTTGTATGGCACAACCTTCATAGGGTCATTTAATTTTTTTAATCTCAATTTTATTTTCCTTTTAAATGTAGCTTCCCCTTTTCTACGTCAGTTAAGATGGTAATTGAATACAGGAAGGGACAATTAACACTAAGGGCCATTGGTGGGATCATACAAAAACATATGGAAGCTTATTAAAATATGCACTAATATAAAAGAAATATAAATGAATTACAGAATAATAGAGGCTACAAAGCACCAACTAAACATCCTTTACTATTAAGTGGAGTCTTCAGTGCCAGGAATGGGTTATTACTAATTGCATTGTTAGCCAGGGGCCCCATGGAAACCCACAAACAACTCATCATATTGCCAAGGCTAGTTTTTGCTCTCACAAACTAGTTGTCCCATCGATGAAGACAGCACTTACATATTTCACTGAACACAGAGAAGTTGAGCTGGTGCCCAACTAGAGCCTTTGCCCCTGACTGACTAGTGCTCATGGTATTGAAATGGATTCTGCATGCAACTAGAGGAGAAAGGGAAACACTGACCTAGCTAAAATCCCTGCAGTCTACAATGGTGACTTGCCTGCATGACACTGTTTCAACAGGCCACTATGCTGTGGGAGTAAACAACAGCTGATTGCATTTAAGGCCCACTCCATGGATGGAACCCATGCCTGATAGTGCTTTGGTGGCCAAGAACCTCAGAGCAGATAGGCTACAGGGCTATAGGAAAAACTAAATGCTACTGTTATGCTAAAGGAATGTAATAAATAATAATAAATGTCTCTTAATGATATTCTACCATGTCATAGATCGGTGTCCCACTCAGCCATCATCAAGGAAACTTCCCCTTCAGCGGGTAAGAGTTAATACAGGGATCTACAACTGGACAAGGTGCAAAGGGTGAGAAAGAACTCAGTGCTACCTTGGATGCCTTCTCTACACCATTACCCTAGGAGCTCAAGAAAAGATGTGGAAGTAGAGGCAGAAAGACTGTAAGAGCCAGAAAGAATGAGGGACACCAAGAAGACAGTGTCTTCCAGACACAACAGGGCAGGTGCACATAGGAATTCACAGGCTGGCAGCCTGCACAGGGCCTGCACAGGTCCAAGCCTGCTGGGGTCCAACTGCTGAGATGGGGAAGTGCACACAGACTCCCTTCCCCAGCCAAGGAGCTGTCTCTAATTGATTACTGCTCACAAAAGAAAAATGAGTTTCTCTAGTGTAGTCTAGTAGTAGATGACCAAAACAAAATGGACTCAAAGATACTTGGGGAGTTTTGTTTGTTTGTTTGTTTGTTTGTTTCTTAATATTGCCTTTTGTTTTTAACCTTTACTGGTCTTGTCCTTGTATATTATGGGTAATGATTTTGTGTTTCTATGGTTCACGTGTGTGTGTCTATGTATATGTGTTTCTCATTTCTTTTCTTTTCTTTCTCTTTTCTAATTTTCCTAAAGAGAGGGGAAAAGTTGCAAAGGTAGAGAGGTAGAAAGGATCTGGGAGAAACTAAGGGAGCGGCCTGTGATCAAAAGATATTGTATGGAAATAATTTGTTTTTAATAAAAGAAAGATGGTAATTGAATTTAATGAGTGAGTTCTTGAACCTCAAGGATGCCATTCTAGACAAAAGTGAAAATTTTATGCCTTGGGAGATATGTCAATCAGTAGAAGATAGAAGAGCTTGCCATATAACCCCTCTCCTCCCACCTCCCCTGACTTCACCACGTATGCCATGACACACAAACACACATGAATACACACATAATACATACATACATCCTCACTAAATAAACAGTAAAATAAAAAGTTTACTCAGAAATAGTAAAATCAGTTGAGATACTGAAGAACCACCTTTAAAAACATTGGTCATACTAATGGTATGGTTTTCTACATTTAATTCATAAAAGATATTTTCTAATGCAGACTTGTGGTCTGTGAGTTGAATAATTCTTCTAAAGTTTGATTGCACCAACAGACAAAGAACCCAGACCAAGCCAACGCCTCCTGGGTCCTGAATGACGCACTCTGTGGCGGTGGGTCTACAGTTCCCAGGGTTCTTCTGTCCGAGCTTGTGTGTCAGCTGAATGACGCACTCTGTGGCAGTGGGTCTACAGTTCCCAGGGTTCTTCTGTCCGAGCTTGTGTGTCAGCTTGTGCGTCATTTCAGGATTTGTACTAATTCAGATTCTCTTCACCCCTTTGGATAAAATTCTGGTGATCACTGCAGTACAAAGAAGGGACTTTTAGCAAGTGGGCTTCCGGAGCGCACCTTTCCTGCAATCCTTCCTTTGTATCTTGTGAGAACAGCAGGACTCTATGATGGAGAGGGTATTTGAGGGGTTTGCCCCTTCTGTCCTCCAGGGGCTGGCCTCAGTAGGTGTAAACCATACTGAAAATACTCACAGTTTCACTTTACCAAATGTCATTCTGTAGGGCAGAAACTCTTAACTCCTTAGTAGCTGAACCTGACTGTGGGAATAGCTATTTTCCTGTAGTGTTTTCATGGCTTCATGTTTGAAGGCTGCTTCATTCCCGCTAAGCAGCGTATGGTTGAGCTTTCTCTGACAAAGGGAATTGAAAATGGCCTAATAGGCAGTGAGTAGGCTCCTCAGGAACTCTCATCTGAGCTGTTTGTAAGAGTCTTATTTAATTTGATTTTACTTTTAATTGGTGTCCCCAAATGAAAGACTCTCATAGGGTGTAGAAGTTGCATATCAGATGCTTGTCAGAAGCAAGGCAACGACTGACAAGGGGAAATCACTCATATGTTAAAATGTGATTGAGTCAAAATGACTTCTTTGGGGCTACCCTATGTGTCTTAAAATGTTTGAATTCCACTTACATTTGTATAACCTAGAGACCTTTCAATTGAACTCCTCTGCTAAATAAAACTTTGAATCCCAGTGGAAAGTCTTGGCTGCAGTTGGAAAATGACTCCTTGTAGACCACCAAAGCACAGATAAAGTACATAGGTAAAAATCCCTAAATTCACTGGGTAGATGCAGAGTTCTAGAGCTTCAGGAGTAGTTGGGCATCTTTTGGCTTTATTTACTGTTAGACATTTCATGCTTTCAGGGAATTTGCTGATAATTTTCCGAAGATTTCATTACACAGGAGAAATGCCGATCTATGTGTGAGAAACCCATTGTTAGCCTCAAGTAACAAATAGTGATCGTTATTTTACTTTCATATTTCAATTAGCCATAATCTTTTGTTTGCACAGCCTTGCAAAGCTGTAAAAATATCAGTCATTACAGTTTAATTACTAACTATTATCCCAGGTGGCTAACCCCACTTCCTTCTAAACAAGTCCGTTCTACTTCATTTTGCAAAGCTGCTACCTGCCTTGTGTAAGGACAGTGGTAAGCTGCCATGCTGGGCTCTATAGGTCACACCACAGGCTGTTTTAAGTCTGGGCTCCTGGCACCGGAGAGTTGGTCTGCTGCCTTTTGCCTCTTGTCTTGTGCTGCCCCACTTCAGGGCAGAACCACACTTGGGTTTTATATAAGGACAGGAGTTGAATGTTTTCTGCCCTACTGTTTATTTAGTAAAGCATTTTACATTCCTGGATAGATAGCAGTCTGTCATTAATGGATTCTTGGCTTTGAGCCAATAGCTAATAGTTTTATTGGTCCTCATAACATAGCAATGTGATTTTTGTAACCACAAGGGTTTCCTTTCTCAGTCCTCTCTCTGTATCTCTGTCTCTCTCTCTGTCTGTCTGTCTCTTTCTGTCTCTCTCTCACACCTATCATTCTATCTCTCCTTCCCCCTTCTCGTCTTTTAAAAATACTCCAACAACCACAACTCCAGGAATATTTGTACCTTTTTTTTTCTCCAAGAATGGAATATTTCTCTTTAAATCATTATCTAACTGCTCCACCCATTCTTTTTTTTTCTCTTGGGAAAGCCTCACATATCATGTGATATTTTGAATAGTTTAAATAGGGCTCAGGATTCCTTTGTTCAATGCTGCTACTGAGCTTTCTCACTGCTCTAAGGAGGCCCCATGAGACTTGTGTTTTCTTCGGGGTGTTGTCTATTAACCTTCCCCCGCCCCGTGGTTAATAGGGATAGACACCCAGGTGTCTAGGGATAGTATAGGAAGGATCATTTCGAGAGAGGCTGTCAAACCTTGCTGGATGCTTTAGAAGCTCTTCTGTATCTGTCAGTGTAGTATCAGTGTGAAGAGGCAGCATGACTTAAACTCTTCCTAAGGAAAACATTTAACAGAGGATTTGCTTACAGTTTTCGTGGGTTGGTCTGTCATCAACACGGTGAGGAGCATGATAGAAAGCATGGAGCTGGAGTAGGAGCTGAGAGCTACATCTTGATCCACAGGCAGAGAGGCAAATATTGAGAATAGGTCTGACATGGCTTTTCCAACCTCACTGCCCACCTCACAGTGACATGCTTCCTCCATCAAAGCCACACTGCCTAATCTTTCTAATCCTTTCAAACAGTTCCACTCCCTGATGACTGAGCATTCAAATATATAAGCCAATGGAAGGAACATTCTTATTTAAACCATCCCAAGTTTCATTGTTCAAGTACACCTCCAGCTCTGCCCATGTATCATATGATATTTTAAATATCCTGATATTTAAAATTTTTATCTTTAAGATTTTCCTTGAGACAGTATGGCAATATGCGTCTTAAGTTGGCCAGACTAGAAACTCACTATATAGCCCTGGTTAGCCTTGAACTTGAGGTCTTACGTTTTAGACTTTTAAATGCTGGGACTATAGACATGCATAACTATGCTGTTTTAAAACAAAAGCAGGAGCTGGGTGTATTGACATATTTCTGTCGTTAAAAGTACATGGGAGGTCGAGGTTAGAGAGTAGATTGAATCTAAGAGTTCAGGCCAGTCTGAGTAGCATAAAGATGCAGTCTCAGTATGACTCCTTGTCCTACATCAAAAGGTAGATTTCTTTGTGTCTCTCCCAACTCCTCATCCCCTCTCTTCCTGCGTGACAAGTTACTATGCCATCTCATCTTAAAACCCACTGGAATGAGACTGTGATAGCAAGGCTGAGTTCCAGGATAGCCACATCTGCCTTTCTTCTTCAACATAAAGGCACCCAACAGCACATGCCAACAGTGGGTGTTTGAGAAAATCCAGAGGACAGAGAGAAGATCATTCCCTTGTAGCCCTCTGTTGCATTCCCCACTTCTGTCCCAGCCCAGCACCTTAAGGTGGTGCCTTTTCTAATTCTACATATACCAGAGACCATCGTGTACATGTGATTTTGATTTCTCATTTTAAAATTTTTCTTTGTTGCCACACATAGTTTGAGTTAACTTAGCTTTAAAGGGTGCATAACATTCCATCCTAAGAGCCGTAATGTATTTACTCAGCCCTCTCCTACTGCACATGTCTTATTTTCCTTCCCTTCTCCTTTACAATGATGGAGAATATTTTAGTGCACACCTTCACCCATAAAAGCTCTGCCCTGTTCTTAGAGAATTTTGCCTCCCCTTCAATACTACCCCCAGGCTATTACTAGGTCCAGATCAGTTGGTGAATATTCACTTTCCAGTAGCTAATTCCAGGGAAAATAATTTGCCCAGAAGTTAGTAAATAAAATTTTGTTTTTATTGCCAGAATTTTATCTTGAAAAGAAGTGAGATTCTGAAATTTCAGCACTCAAAGAGAGGGTCCCAGTTATTTTCGGAGGGAGCTGCTCTCCCTCGCTATAGAGTTATGACATGACACATGTGCCAGGTCACACCAGAGGTATGGCAAGGTTGCAGGAGAATGAATGCTTCAATGGCAGAGGTCAGGTTTATTTAACACTGTGATGTTTTACAACACAGCACCAGCTCAATTAAATACCTCGGGATAACTGTGGGCTTTGCAAGGCGAGTCTTCTCCAAGCAAAGTCAAATAATTTCTTTCCACCTTTGAAAGCAGTACCTACCAATAAATGAGATTCAACACAAAATAAGGTAAAGTATACTAGAGAAATCAGGCAGAATAGGGCTCCATCAAGGCCCCCTAATTACCCTTGATTCCATTAGTCACCCTTAACTGCCAACCTCAGTCTGTGCAATGAATGTGTTTTACTGTTTTGGTAAAACTTATGTGAGATTTATAGAACTCACAAAAATAGTGTAACTTCTAAAGAATAAAAGCTAATGTCCTTTTATATGACACACACACATTTTGTTTTGCTGAGCTGATGCCTTTAAAGGGTAGTCTGTTTCACCTTCTAGGTCCCATTCTCTTCTTTCTTCTTGCTAATACCAGAGGCAGATCCATTTGGAAAGAGAATGGAGGATTAAAAATAAACAACTGTTCCTGATTGTTTCTGATTATAAAGTCAAGCTTGCCAGTTGTCAGACTTGGCAAGAAATCATTTCCCCGCTGTGTATATACTATAGTGCTCTCTCAGCGTAAGTGCTGTGAGGATTGACAGTCTTCGTTATAGATTTGTGTTCATTAACCTGGCTCTTGGTTAAGGAAAACTCCACCCAGTAGGGGAAAAGAATGACTTCCAGGCATCATAGCTATGTGAAAATCCAGGGTGGTCAAGTGGAAGGAACAGATTAGCATTCTAGCAGATGTCCAGGGCACCACAGGACAGAGAAAGTGTGGAGGAGATGTTGGTTCTTAAGTGCTTCCGTCTGAAGGTGACACACATTATTATTCTATATGTTGATGCTCTCTTGGAAATGTTGGTCCAGTAAATGATCAAAAGAGTGGATATGGAGCAGGTACTGGAAACTGAAAAATATTCACAGAGTCAAGAACCACATCAAGTTGAGGAATATATATTTTTGTCCTTATATTAGCTGGTTTTCTGTTTCTGTGATAAAATACCCAGACCAAGGTAATTTGTAAAAGAAGGAATCAACAGTGGCTTGCAGTTCCAGAGGGCTAAGAGTATATCACGTTGAGCAAACGTGGCGGCAAGCAGCAGGCATGACAGGAGCAGGAAACTGAGAGCTCACGACTTCAAATACAGACTTGAAGCAAAGGGAACACAAACCAGAAGTTGCACTAAGTTTTTAATTTCAAAGGCTTCTCTCAGAGATGGTAACGTACTTTCTCTAGCAAGTATGAATTACCTATACTTTCGCAAACATAGTTATGAACTTGGGATGGAGTTTAAATGCTTGAGACTTATAGGGGGTGGGGTTTCATTTCTCATTTAAACCAACCACAGCCTTGGCACATGTGAAACTATGCCTGGGATAAAGGAATCAGTTCTCAGGATGCTCTGTTGCACGCTCTGGTTCTGTATCTTCCCATTGGCAGGTGACCTGGTGACTTGTTTTGAGGGATGTTCTGAGGAAGGGACTGAGCAGAAGGTGGCCACATGGTTTGCCATGAGTTCTCACAGGCACGATCTGCTGTAAACAGGGATTTTTAACATAGCAGGCTGACAATGTGCACCACTTCACAGTGAGTGTTTCTTTGTCCAGCTCTCCTTTGGTAAATGGGTTGTGAAGTAATGCTCTTGTCTATGCTCTTTCCCTTCATCTTGAACTTCTCATCTCCTCCTGAGGAAGAATTTTGCAAGCTTTGAAATACGTCAACATAAAATAAGCTTTGAGACAGCTTGAAAAATGTAAGATTCATAATGGACTCCGCTAAAAATACGGTCTGTTAAAAAAACAAACTATGCTCGATCTTCCTCACTTGGAAAAACAATCAGATGGAACTCAGCTATCACCATCTTCTCAGGAGTCTGGGGCCAGAAGGAGGCCTGCACTTCCCGGTGAATGCAAGTGTGTCTGCCATGTCCTTTCCAACCACTTGCCTAGTGACCTCTGTGACCTCTCACATTCTAGTTGACATTCTTCAGGCCCTCACAGAAGCCACCTATCTCATGAAGCCTTCCAGATGAGTCCTCATATTACAATCTATCTGATCTCATCCCTGTCTCTGGCGAGTTCATTGGCGACCCCCTCCCACCTTCCAAATAAAGGAGGACTGAACTTGTAATTTTTTTCTTAATAATGTAGCATACAAAGACTTTATTATTTACTTATTTGTATCTTTTGTTCTGCTAGGAATTAAAGTCTGAGTCTTGTCTATACTCAGCAAGTGCTATATGAACCAGGCAGGGCTCAGACTTACAGCCATCCACCTGCCTCTGCCTTCTGAGTGCTGACATCAAAGGTGCACACCATCTCACCCCCCTACTTTAATTGTTATCCATGCAGTTGCTGATGCTGCTTGAAGAACAGGTGGGTGGGTGTGGGGCAGTGCTCACTCCAGGATGTCCCACTTCTTTTATCTTCACTCTATCCTGAATGCTTTATCAACAGGACTTTCTAGGACTACTCCAGTGCAGAGGAAACAGTGGGGATGCTTTCAGGCCTCAGTATTAAAGTGAAATATTATTTCTCATTTCAACTGCAAACTGGTTCAGAAGTATCACTGTCACAAGGGGCAGGAAGGACAAATTTGACCCCTTTTAAAGTTTGTCAAGGTTAAGGGGTCTGGGGGTTGGCTAAGAACAAGATGAATTGACTGTGGTTATTAGAAACAAATTCAAGGGCAGAAGAGAATGTAGATTAGAAGCTGACCAATGCTACTTCACTCATTTTCTAACAGTGTGAAAAAAAAAATCCTCATTGGTTTTCGTTGCTTATCAATGTATGCTCTTCTGTGTTTTGGAGAACATTTTCTTCTATTATTTTTCTTTTGTTTTTTTCTCTTGCCATTTTATTTGTGCATTCCTGGTTGTTGTGTAACATTATTCCTGGGGAGATGCAAGCAAACTTCTACTCACTCTATATAGGGAAATGATGACAGATCCAAGTACAGATATCATCAAAGGCCCTACTTGAACAAATGAGTTTTATTGTTGTTACTTACAGGAATATGGGTAAGGGACTTCTTATAGGAATAGAAATAACTCAAAGACAGCTGCATCACCAAAGCCTACCAAGCATGGGTGACAGCTCACAAAGCTGGAACCTGGAACACACTACACAGCCAGTAGGCAGCACCACAAATTGAAGAGTGTCCCTTTCAGGTGATTCAGTTGGTCTGAGCTATTTCCAGGTAGCTCATCGTATCTTTTTTTTCTAGGTAGTTCAGCTGGGGCTTATCCGTTTTGTTCTTTCTTTTTTTATTAGATATTTTCTTTATTTACATTTCAAATGTTATCCCCTTTCCTAATTTCCCCTCCGAAAATCCCCTATCCCCTTCCCCCTCCCCCTGCTCACCAACCCACCCACTCCCATTCCTGTCCCTGACATTCCCCTATACTGGGGCATAGAACCTTCACAGGACCAAGGGCCTCTCCTGCCATTGATGACCAACTAGACCATCCTCTGCTACATATGCAGTTAGAGCCATGAGTCCCACTATGTGTTTTCTTTGATTGGTGGTTTAGTCCTAGGGAGATCTGAGGGTACTGGCTAGTTCATATTGTTGTTCCTCCTATGGAGCTATAAACACCTTCAGCTCCTTGGGTACTTTCTCTAACTCCTTCATTGGGACCCTGAGCTCTGCCCAATGGATGACTGTGAGCATCCACTTCTGTATTTGTCAGGCACTGGCAGAACCTCTCAGGAGACAGTTTTATCAGGTTCCTGTCAGCAAGCTCTTGTTGGCATCCACAATAAAATCTGGGTTTGGTGGTTGTTTATGGGATGGATCCCAAGGTTGGGCAGTCATTTTTTCAGTCTCTGCTCTGAACTTAGTCTCTGTAACTCCTTCCATGGATATTTTGTTCTCCCTTCTTTCTTTCTCTCTTTCTTTCTTTCTTTCTTTCTTTCTTTCTTTCTTTCTTTCTTTCTTTCTTTCTTTCTTTCTTTCTTTCTTTTTTTAGTTTTTTTTTTTTGTTTGTTTGTTTGGTTGGTTTTTGTTTTTCGAGACAGGGTTTCTCTGTGTAGTCCTGGCTGTCCTGGAACTCACTCTATAGACTAGGCTGGCCTCGAACTCAGAAATTCGCTTGCCTCTGCCTCCAAAGTGCTGGGATTAAAGGTGTATGCCACCATGCCCCACCCCCCTTTTGTCTTCCTTCTTGGGTTTTATGTGTTTTGCAATTTGTACTTTGGGTATTCTGAGCTTCTGGGCTAATATCCACTGATCAGTGAGTGCATATAATGTGTGTTCTTTTGTGATTGGGTTACCTCACTCAGGATGATATCCTCCAGATCCATCCATTTGTCTAAGAATTTCATAAATTCATTGTTTTTAATAGCTGAGAAGTACTCTACTGTGTAAATGTATCACATTTTCGATATCCATTCCTCTGTTGAGGGACATCTGGGTTCTTTCTAGCTTCTGGCTATTATAAATAAGGCTGCTATGAACATAGTGGAGCGTGTGTCCTTATTACAAGTTGGAGCATCTTCTGGGTATATACCCAGGAGTGGTATTGCTGAATTTTCTGGTACTACTATGTTCAGTTTTCTGAGAAACTGCCAAAGTGATTTCCAGAGTGGTTGTACCAACTTGCAATTCCACCAGCAATGAAGGAGTGTCCCTCTTTCTCCACATCCTCACCAGCATCTGATGTTACCTGAGTTTTTGATCTTAGCCATTCTGACTGGTGTGAGGTGGAATCTCAGGGTTGTTTTGATTTGCATTTTCCTGATGATTAAGGATGTTGAACATTTTTTAGGTGCTTCTCAGCCATTCAGTATTCCTCTGTTGAGAATTCTTTATCTCTGTACTCCATTTTTAAATAGGCTTATTTGGTTTTCTGGAGTCTAACTTTTTAAGTTCTTTGTATATATTGGCTACTAGCCCTCTATCAGATTTAGGATTGGTAAAGATCTTTTCCCAATCTGTTGGTTGCCTTTTTGTCTTCTCTCCCAGTTATTCAGTGTACCCATGTTTGTTAGGATATATTTTATACATTCAATCTAGGTAATATATATTATTATGTTAATTATATATATATATATACACATATATATATATCCACTTTTCTGCCATGTGCTGTTACTGTGTCCAAACTTTTCACTGCTATGAAATAATCTTAAATGATGAAAAAAAAATAATTTGACAACAGCAGCAACCTTTTCCCCCACAGCAAAATCATAAACTCTTATGAGTAGTGAAAAGTAAACAGCTTTAAGTTTATTCCCATGTCTTTGGAAAGCAGTACTTCTTTTCCTTTTGGGGACAATTCCTGCCTCTGTTGTCACGTGATTCTTCCAGGGGCCCTACTAGGGGGTCAAAGACTGGACAGGAGACTTAGGCTGGCCTTCCAGAACATCTGGTGTTCCACAGTTGTCGTGCAGCCATGTGGTTAAGCAGATTCTTTGGTTACTGTGACTGGGGTAGGGACAAAGGTAGACTGTAAGCCTATTTTCCAGCACAGACTCCAATATCTTAGAGTAATTCTGCCAAGTGTTGCAGAGAGGAGAGGATGTTCCTAGATTGCTGGTAACTGAGCAGAGTGTGTCAGAAAACAGACCTTCTCAGGAGCCTCAGCCTGGTTGTATGTTTCTCACACTTGATTCATGGAGCCTGAAAGTGAACCAGCTCCAAAAGTCTTAGGTCACATGGGAAACCAATTCCTTTCTATCATCTTTATTACCTTGCTCTTGTTTCACGATGTCAGAGGTTTTATTTATTTACTTGGTCTTATTTCATGTGTATGGGTGTTTTGACTGCATATATGTACGTGCACCATGTGCATGCCAGAGAAGGTCCAAAGAGGGCATTCTATCTCTTGGAATTCGAGTTCCAGACCATTGTGATCCACCATGTGGGTACTGGGAACTGAAACCTGGTCCTCTGAAGGAACAGAATGTGCTCTTGGCCACTACACCTCTCCATCCCTGGTCTGAGTTTTCTTTAGTTCTCCAGATAGTAGAAGATCTGAAGTAATATGGCACACAAACTATTCCTTTATTTTTTAATTCACTGAACAAATATTTATTGATGGGAAAAATCCTTAAAGCACAGCAGTACAGAGAAAATGAGAGTGTCAAGAGAAATATCTTTATATGAAAAGGATGATCTCGACCCTCAGCTTTATTAAGTTTGTTGGGATATTTGAAAGGTCCTTTCTATATCATGGTTTAACCCAGGAAGGCTTCCAATCTGTGCAGACATGGTGGACTGCAAAGCTTCAGTCAAATTATATATGTATACAGGGACACATTATGTTTACTATGGTTTTAAATGTTTGCACACCAGTGTGACTCTTAGGGTATTGGTTTAGATTTGATCCTATTATATGAAAATTTCACATCATTACTTGAAGACATTCAAATCTTTTTTATATGGAGTGTTATTCAAAGACATTTTTGTTTCTGTGAATTTTGGCTTCTATATCCTATGTTCATTTGCAAGATTCATGCATGCAACACTCTTCAGGCAGACCAGCTACACAGGAGAAAAATGACTTGCAGTTAGTAGTTAAGAAAAAAATCCCTACCACATGGACACTTGCTCAACCATGTCCATGACAGCTGTATCCGTAGTAGTAGGTAGAAACTGGAATTAATCTAGATGTCTCTAGAACAAAGAATGGGTAAATTTACATAATGGGGTATCACTCAGCTGTGAAAAACAATGACTTCATGAAATTTGCAGACAAATGGATGGAACTAGAAAAGATCATTCTGAGTGAGGTAGCCCAGACTCAGAAAGACAAGCATGGTACGTGTACATGTATAAGTGGATATTAGCTGTACAGTAAAATATAGACATGCTCCAATTCACAGACCCAGAGAGGGCAAGTAACAAGAAAGGCTTAAGGGAGAAATGCATGAACCTCCCTGGCAAGGGGAAACAGCAGATTCTGTTAATGGACTAGGGATGGTTGGGGTTGGGAATGGGGGGTCTGGCGGCTGTAAGGTAAGAGGCAGAGAGTACTGATATTAGGGGCTATTTGAGGGGCCACATAGAAACCTAGTTCTGTGGAAACTCCCAGGAATTAACAAGAGTGACCCTAGTGAAATCTCCTAGCAACAGAGGAAATGGAGTCCAAATGGACCAGCTTCTATAACAAGGCAAGGCCTCTATCAGTTGGATAAGGATATAAACCCAAGCCACAAAATCTTCAACCTACAATTTGTCCTGCCTGGGGGAGGGAGGGATGGTGGTATAGAAATTTCGGGTGTGGCCAATCAGTGCTGCAGTGGCTCTGCTTTTGGATGGGATAGAGTTTTTTTTCGGAGGGGAAATGAGGAAAGAGGATAAAATTTGAAATGTAAATAAAGAAAATATCTAATAAAACAGAAAAATGTAAATGCATTTTAAGTATAATTACATCACTTCACCCCTTTTCTTTTCTCCTTCCAATTCCTCCCGAAACCTTTCTTCCGGGGGTTCCCTCCTCCCGTGTTACCCCTCTGCAACTGATAGCCTGTTTTTATTTACTATTGTTACATTTAACCATCCCTATGTCGAGTCATTAATTACTTGTAGTTCTTTGCCTAGAGGTAGACTCCATGAGATTTTCTCCTTCTGCTTTTGCCTGTTGATATTATCATTGTTCAGGTTTTTATTTTATTTTTTTTTATTTATATATAGCCATTTCTAAGAGAGGCAGCCTCACAGCAGACTTCCTGTCTTTTGGCCTTAGGTGCAGGAGCTTGCTGGATCTGTATCCATTGGGTCTGGGCACTCCACAGTTCATTGGTCTTTGCATTGTGCCCAGTTGTGGCTTTCTTTCTGTAATGGTCTCCACTTACTGCAGAAGAAAGGTTTCTTTGACAGGAGGTGGTAACAACACTATCTATGGGTGTTAAGGGTCAGACTTAGAATGCACTTAAGAATTGTGCTGACCTAGCAAGGTAATGGTAGTAGTTCCATTTCTAAGATCCATGACCTCACTAGCTCCAGGTAGTTGGCTAGGTTTCTAGTACCAGGCATAATTTCCCTCCTGTAGAGTGGGTCTTAATTCTTCTTGGACAGTTGTTGGTGACTACCAGCACATGTGTGCCACTATTGAACATGTATGGATATCTTGCCATACTGGTCATTATTATGGTTCACAGGTGTCATAAATGGGTAAGGAAGACAGAAGGACAAATAACACAAATGCTGTTTCAAAACTTCTCAATGAATCATATGATTATATATTTACCTAAAATTATATACAATATAAATGCACACAAAGAGACATGTGTACACTCACACACATTAAATGCAGTTATGTTATTTGGACTAACATTGCTCCCTGCAAGAAAAACTGACTAACATAAACCCAGAAGCAGGCACAAGAAATCTCCTTTTGAGTGATGGTCAGGGTAGTCCAAAGGAACAATATAGGCTATTACTGCTGCCCTTGGCTGCCTCTCAAAGGTCAAAGGTCATGCCCTATCGCTGAAGATACCACAGACTTGGTGTACAGGTCTCAGATAAGTCAGGCCGATTTCACCTGAAATCTCCTCTTGCAATTGAGCTTTCATAGTACCAGAAAGTATTATGCAAACTGTCAAGGGAAGGAAGCACTTAGTAGCTCTTTCCTCTAGGTGAGCTGTTCGTCAAGGATGCTTCTCTTTTTCCTTCGGCAGTTTCAGTTCCGGACTCAAAGTTAAAAGGATGTGTCATTCTTTAAAAGACATATGTGGGCTTAGGGTTTTAGATTTAATACATCTGGGGTGGAAGGTGGTCATTCAATTTTCTAAAACTCTCCAGATGATTCTGATATTTATTTGAGATAGAGAGCAATACTCTGCCCTTTGTTACCCTGAGAAATCTTACAAAGCAAATGAATGAAGGAATGAAAAAATGAAAGATAGGCATGGCTTTTGTTATTACACATACATATACATGAATATGCATATGTATACATATGCTTGTGTCTAAACATGTATTCATGTGTGTGTGTTGGCATATTATTTGAACTCACAGTCTTCGGGTCTTAGCCTCTTGAGTCCTGGGATTACTGGCATGAGCCACCTTGCTACACTCTGTAAGTCTTACAGTACATATCATTCATTGCATTGGATACAAAGGGAATTGGAAAACAGGGCTGACTCTCAGGGCCACCCTGTTGTAATGTGGGATATTGTAATGTGGCCAATATGACATATGAACCTTAGAAAGTTTGTCTTTATTGTCCAGAGGTTTCCTTACCAACTTCTCAAAGCAGACTACAGCCATAGCAGGTATTGTGGGTGGACAGGGAAGAGAAGAACAAGGAGTCTAGGAAAGAACCGAGTCTCCAGGCTCTGACCTACAATGGTTAATTTTCAAGGTGACAAAAAGAAGCTGGTTATTTTATGATCCTATGCAAAGCCCTTGGTTGGGTTGGAGTCAACTGGACCACACCCTAAGGCCAGATGCAGTTGTTTATTTCTATCTTTTAAAGGAACCACATTAAGGAAGACACACCCTGTAGGTCCCCCTTGAAAGAACCTGTAAAAATGAAGACACTCCCTTGCAAGTAAAATATCCTTGAATGCAACAATGTTTAGATAATTATAGTCTCCAAGGAGCATAATCCTTAAATGGCTGAGATAATTATAGCATCTCAGGACCATGGCACTTCTCTTTTAAGAGCATAATCCCGGGGGCAGAAGGAAGTGGGGACCCCAGGATGCTTCTCTTGCTGAGTCCTCCTCCACCCACACCCTGTGATGAGTTATCCTTCTAGAGAGCAAACAGGAGTCTGTGAATGTCTTTCTCATTTACACTGCATCACTAGGATGCAGCATGGGATTTGGCACAAAGCAATGTGTATCGTTGAATGCAGTTAGACCTGACAAAGAAAGGAGAGCATGTGTTAACAAGAAAGGAGAGCAATAATTCTCTGGAAGCACACTTCTGATAAGTTTTCAGAAACTATGATGGTTTAGGAACTAACCTGGCACAGGGTTGGGAAAATGGGAGTGAGAGTTCATACTTGTGAGTATCATTTTTCTAGATCTCTTCTAATACGATTTCAGAAGGTGGTTGGTTATGTGGAGCCATGTGGTCAGCCATGACCACATTAGATCTCAAAAGACTGGGTCTTTTCAAAGAAGTTCTCCTTGGGCCATGGGTGAGTATTTAACTTTGGCCAGTGGGATTCCTATAATCTGTGAGTTCATCAGACAGAAATGACAAACTGGGGATGTCTGTGCAGCTGGTCATCATGATTGTGAAAACAAGACAGAGTCTTTAACTGACAGGCGGTCAGCAGCATCCTGCCCACCTGTGAGTGGCAGTCTGTCTACCAGAGAAAAATGACATTATCCCCTTGTTTCTGGGTTCCTCTTCCTTGACTTTCTCTTGATTGGAAGTGGCTATCCAAGCCACTATAGGAGTGACTATATGAGCACATTACATATCATTTCTTAAGAAGTAGGCCACGATCCTATCAAGGATCAGTGCTTGGGTGATAAGACAAAGGCAAGTACTCCCAAGCCTGTTCATTTCCCACTGTCTTCAGGGTTTATCCCTATGGCTTATGGGGACACATTGCTATTCCCTTTCATAACCTGCTGCTGTTTGGTTCCCACAATTGAGAAAGGTTGTAATGACTCACTTTCCTTATGGACTCTTTCCTTTTGAGTCTTGGCAATCATCTCCTCTCTGGCTTGGCTAGCTTCAATGGGCCCTTGGATAATTTTTATAGATAAGAATAATAACATGCTTTACTGACTTCTATTCCCTAAGCTGGAAAAGAAGGTGCCTGTACAAATTTATCTTTGAGATTATTGCAACCCCCCCACCCCCGTGTGTGTTCATGTGTGTGTGTTGCTCTTTGCATTACTGTCCTTTGTAACACTGATTTATTCACTCGATACCATTGGTTTCATCCTTCTTTGCAGACATATACTGGACACTGGGAAAAACCATAAGATACATCCCTTGTCTTTTCACAGTGTGCTATGCATGTGAGGAAACTCACTGAGCAGTGCTTTGTCTCTTACAGAGTGGCTGTAAATCTACTATCCCAAGCCAGAGATTTTACGGTCACATTAGATTCAGTCTCCACTTCTGAAGCCGTAGGTGCTTTCCTCGGAGACATCCTTCAGACACAAGTCACTGCAACCTTGCTTTGTATGATTCGTTGTATTTCTGTTTTCTCTTTGAACCATGTAAGTACCACACAGGGCATACAAACATGGCCACACCCCATGAATTGTCAGTGTCTGGGAAGTTCTGTGATGACACCAAGGTTGTAGCAGCAATACTCAAGGCTAAGTCTCAGCACCAGCCTGCATGCAGGCTTTCTGACATCAGCAAACACAGAAAGCAGGCATGAGCAGTGCTTTACAAAGGAGACGGGTATGCTCATCACCAAATCAAGCTCTCCATTGGCTCTCAGGAAATGTAAAGGGTTCAAGGCTGGATCCCCACCGTTTTCTGTTGTTCGCTAGGTCAAGGACATTCAACATGAGATTTAGCTTTTTGGTGATGGCATCTTTATTTGATGCATTTACTTCTTGTCAACACTTAACCTTAAAATGTCATAAAACTTCATGAGAAAAGTCAAACATCCCCACACAGGATATGATGTACACTAAAATTCACCTCTGCCTGACTCTTCAGCCTCAGTTTCCACTCTTGCCATTTCCTGTTTTTGTTCTAATTCCTTTAAACTGTACAGGGTTTCTTACATCCAGTGACTTTCCTCATGTCTCTGCTCTCTCTCCTCTCAAGTTCTTCAGCTAAGTGATTCCTATCCAGACATGAAGACTTTATATATATATATATATATATATATATATATATATATATATATATATATGTCACCTCCTCCAAGCAGCATCCTCTCAACTTGTTGCTCCAATCACCCCTGCTTCTTCTATTATCTCTGCTTCTCCTATCACTCCTGATTCTCCTATCCCCCCTGCTTCTCCTATCACCCCTGCTTTCCCTATCACCCCTGCTTCTCCTGACCCCCTGCTTTTCTTTCCATCCCTGCTTTCTCTACCATCCATGCATCTCTACACCCCTGCATTTCCTACCACATCAGCATCTTCTTCCACCCCTGCATCTCCTATCACCTCTGCATTTCCTATCACCCCCGAGTCTCCTGTTTTCTGTCACTTGGTTTCCTGTACATAACAGTCTGTTTCCATTTTTAAACTTGCCTTGGACCTTCAATATTGGGAAGAAATCGATGCTTCATCTCTGTGTTCAGAACACCTTACAGAACTTTGGTTTGAATCTGAATGTCTCCCATAGGTTCATGTATTTGCACATGCAAAGGTGATGGTTTGGAAGGTTGTGGAACCCTCAAAAGGTGGAAGCTTGCTGGAGGAAGTGAGCTAGTGTGGTGTGGGCCTTGAAGTTTGATAGACTGGACCTACTTCCTATCCACACAGCACATGTTTGTAGGTAGGGGTAACAACAGTTATCCAACTCTTCTAACCTTTTCTTCCTCACCTGTCAAACAAGCATAGCAACACCTCCACACAGGCTTTCTGAGGAGCTGAGAATATACACATAAGCTGCCAAGTCCAGAACATACAAATCAGAGGGAAAAAATGAGAGGGCTAACTGTAGTTCTGATAAATGGAAGAGCACTGACTTGAGACAGAAAAGTTGGATGGTGGCTGCAGCTGAGATTCGTGGAGAAACAAGAGATGAATGGTAATCAACCAGAATCAGCTTTCCAGCTAGGTCTGAGGCACAGTCCAGAGCTGGGCACAGTTTGCTCCCATAAAGGCATTCAGTGACACGTGGCTATGAGTGATCTTAACTCAGTGATTCTTGAGGAAACTACCAAACTGGACACTGTACAGGCACCCCACTAAGGCTGGGAACCATGTAATATGGTAGAGTTAAGTTGAGTATATTAACTTTACTCCTATTGCTGGAGCTACTATGACTGTTATGAAGGGATCAACCTGGCTACTGCTGCCTCAACTCCTCCTCCTGGATGAACTGACTTTTGCAAGGTGCAGTAATCATTTGTTTTGTATTGAAATGACTGAGACATGTGCTATACTTAGCCTCCGTTCACCAGAACACAACTATTTTGAGTGAAAAAAGAAGTGTTGGATTGCACTTCCAAAGGAAGAGGTGCATCTCAGAGTAAACAAACCAGGACCAGGTTTTAGGAAAATAAAGACACTAAAGAATCAGACCCCAGGGAAGAAGAGAAAAAAGTCCAGAGTGAACCACTCAGGGATGACGTCTGGAACTTGGTCAGCTTTAGTAAGAATTCAGCTCAGACTTCTTTACTAAGTGTAGACTGAAAGTTTCGATTGTGAAGCTAAGAAACCGTGCCTTGAGTCCATTGCTTCTCTTTATTCATTTTGAGGCACTGGCACATCGCTTTAGTCAACTAACCCTTAGTGAGTTCATCTGTACATTGGAGATAGCAGTGATAACTAGTCACTCAAATGTATAAAAGTGAAGATTAGAGTGGCTGTTATCAAAGGCTATGGGGTACCATAAAATGTTACTGATAGTCAATGGATCATTTCTAGAGATCTTCTATAGAGCATAGTGACCATATGTCAGCAATAGTACAATATCTGCAATGCTCTCCACTGCTCCAAATGGGACACAAAGGAAAATTAGGAGAAATATCTATTTTAATAAATATATTACAGTTTTTAGATTAATTATAGTGATGGCTTCAGTGTATGCAATATGAAAAAAATATTATTTTATGTCTTAAATATGCACAGTTTTGTATATCAGTTATACACTGGTAGAACAGTTTAAACCTATAACACACATCAGGATAACATTTGCATGATGAATGCTTCAGAAAGCTTACTTACTCCTAACAATGTCTTGACAATGGAATTTAGTAAAGACATATTGCATCTCTAATAGTATCATAAATTATATCAAGCGTTAATTTGTAAAAGCAGAACTGTAGTTTGTCTAGTTTTTCATTGACTCATATTAACTGTAACTCATAAGAGTGGTGTTGTGGTTTGGATCGGAAATGTCCTCGTTATCCTCACATGTGTGAACACTTAGTCTTCAGATGGCAATGCTGTTTCTGATGGGTTACGTGACCTTTACAAGGCAGAGCCTTGCTGGAGGAAGGGAGTCATTGGGGTCAGGTATTGAGGTGTGATAGCCTGGATTCATCCATGTCCTGTCTACTTTTAGCCTCCTGATTGCAGGTGCAGTGTGGCTAACTGCCTCATGCTTATGCAACCATGCCTTCCCCATTATACAAGACTGTATCCCTTCAAACTGTAAGCTAAAGTAACTCTGTTCCCCCTTAAGTATCTTTTTGTCAGGTACTTGGTCACAGTAATGATACAAGTAGTTAATACAGGGGAGTCCATTATGACACCTTCATACATGGATGTAATGCTCTCTGATCATGTTTTTAAACACCATTTTCCTATCCTTTCCACTTTCCCTCTCTCTGCTCCCACTCAGGCTATCTTTTTCTTATCCTCCTGTTCTAGTTTTCTATCTCTTGCTGTTATAAAGCATCACAACCAAAACCATGTGAGGGAGCAAGGGCTTATTTTTAACTTATAGCTCTCAATCCATCATGGAGGGAGGGCAGGGCAGGAACCTGGAGTAAGGAACCGAAGTGTAGACCGTGAGGAACACTACTTACTGGTTTGCTGCTCAGAGCTCCCTCAACTCTCTTTCTTCCACAACCAGGGTCACCTGTGTGGGGGTAGCACTGCCCACAGTAGGCTGAGCCTTTCTATATCAACTGTTAATCCTGAAAATGCCCAAGGCTTGTCCATAGGCCAATCTGGTAGGTTTTTTTCAATCGATGTCTCCTCTTTGCACATGACTCAAGCTTGTATCAAGTTGACAAAACAAAGCAAAACAAGAACAGAATAATGAACAAACAAGCAAAATCTCAACTATCTATCACATCCAGGTTCTTCATATGAGAAAAACCAATCAACAATTATCATTTTTTTGGTCTTGTTTATTTTGCTAACGTGATAATCTCCAGTTCTACTCATTTTCTGGAAATAACACTGTTTCATTAATTTAGCTTTGAACCAAGAGCTTCATAAATGCTAAGCAGGAACACTATCACTAAGCTATTTCTCTATTCCTGTATATACTATTTACTTTGAGACAGGGTAGCACTAAATTGCTCAGGGATACATGTTAATTCACCCAGTAGCCTGGGCTGGTCCTGACTCTGCTTCATCAGTAGCTGGTAGGCTCACCTGGTTTTGTTTTTACTGACTCTATTTACTTATATGTGCATATATATGTACATATACATATATACGTAGATACACAACAATTGAGTGCTATTCAGTCAGTAAGAACAGTACACACACACACACACACACACACACACATCTTAAATTAATTCTTTATCCACTTACACATTGATGAACATCTACAATAACTCCACAATGTGGCTACTGTGAATAATGTCACAATAAACATAGATGCACAGGTACTTCTGTTATAGGATTTGATTCTTTGTGTGTGTGTGTGGGGGGGGGGTACAGTGAACTTTCTTGGTGGTATTCAAGAGATTAGGGCTCCCTCGGCTCCTCCTATTATGGAGAGATTCTGGAACAGAAACCGTGCAAGAAATAGTCAGTGTCAGGGGCTGAGTTGGGACTGGGACTCCTTAGCAGACAAAGGCTTCTCTCTTGCTCTCAGTGTCCTTTCTGGGTTGGGTGGTCCAGGGCTTCTTACTCCTTGGAGGCCACATAGAGCATGAGGTCCACCACCATGTTGCTGTAGCCATATTCATTGTAATACCAGGAAATGAGCTTCACAAAGTTGTCACTGAGAGCAATGCCAGCCCCAGCAGCAAAGGTGGAAGAGTGGGAGTTGCTTTTGATGTCACAAGGGACTACCTGGTCCTCAGTGTAGCCCAGCATGTCCTTTAGTGGGCCCTTGGATGCCAGCTTTATCACCTTCTTGATGTCATTATAGTTAGAAGCTTTCTCTTGGTGGCATGTCAGATCCACAATGGACACATTGGTGGTAGGGACATGGAAGACCATGCCAGTGAGCTTCTTGTGCAGCTCTGGGATGGCCTTGCCCGCAGCCTTGGCAGCACCATAAGATGCAGGGATGATGTTCTGAGCAGTCCCATGGCCATCACACCACAGCTTTCCAGAGGATCCATTCTCAGTCTTCGGAGTGGCAGTGATGGCATGAAATGTAGTCCTGAGTCCTTCCATGATGTCAAAGTTGTCAGGGATGACCTTGGTCAGGGGTGCTAAGCTGTTGGTGATGCAGGAAGCATTGCTGAGCATCTTGAGTGAGTTGTTATACTTCCCATGGTTTATACCCATCACATACAAGGGGACATCAGCACAAGCGGCAGAGGTGATTCCTCTTTTGGCCTCATCCTTCAAGTGGGTCCTGGCCTTTTCCACTGTGGTAAAGATGCCAGTAGACTCTATAGCATACTCAGTACCAGCATCACCCCATTTGATGTTAGTGGGATCTCATTTCTGGAAGATGATGTTGGGCTTTCCATTGATGACAAGCTTCCCATTCTCAGCCTTCATTGTGATGTTGAACTTGCCATGGGTAGTGTCATATTGAAACATATAGACTATGTAGTTGGGAGTCAATGAAGGGGTCATTGATGGCATCAATCTCCGCTTTGTTAGATGAGTCAGCAGCTCTGGTAACCAGGTGCCCAATACATGCAAATCTGATGGCCATCACCATCATGTCTAAGGGACAAGGGTGGCTCAAGAAGATGCAGTAATCTCTGGAACAGAGAGGAGCAGGTGACCATATGATTTGATTCTTGACTTACAGTAATATACCTTGGAGTATTACAGATGCTATATTTTGCTTTCAAGTAACTTCCATATAGATTTCTATAGTGCTTACACTAATTTGAATTCCCAAGACCAATGTATAAAGGTCCCTTTCTCCCTTGTCCTTTGCAAACATTTCAAGGGTTTTGTTGTCTTGATGATAGATATCCTGAGTGTGGTATGATGGTAGATTTTTTTTCTCATTGTTGAGGATTAAACCCAAGGTTTTGCAAATGGTGGCTAAGCCTACCTCTAAGCTATACCACTATTCTCCAGAATAATGATTTTTCAAGAGACAATCAATAATAAAAAATAATGATTTATATAAAAATAAGCCAGAATACATATATTATATGGTGAATCCAGAAGGCATATAAAAATAATATAGTCAAAGGTCCTATAAAGAATCAGGAATTGTTTATTAAACCTAAGTGAGAAAGAACACTTGGAAAGTCTAACATGTTTTCTCTATGATTTGGTATATCCACATCTAGTTTCTATCATTGGGCCATATTAAAAGACTTCACATTTGATATGTCAAATGACTTTTCTACAATTCATGTGAGTTTAGACTTCATGGTAACAGCCCATTTATTGTATTTTCTCCTTGTCAAAGAAAGATCATTTTAAAGAAAATACATAGATGTAGTCTGTGTTAATTGCTAACTGCTGTAAGACATAACAAAGAATTTTGTGGCTTATAATAACACAGTAATAACACAATTATCTTATCATTCTTGAGGTCAGAAGTCTGAAATGGATTTCACCATGCTAAACTCACAGTGCTGGCACATCTATGTCTCCTCTGGAGGTTCCAGGAGACAATATGTTTCCTTCCCCTTTCCAGCTGTTAGAGGCTGGCAACCTGTTTTGTGGCCCCATGGCTCCATCTTCCACTGTCAAAGGCAGCCCACTTGTGTAATTCAGGATAATTTCCTGGCTTAAGGTCAGTCAATTGGTGAGTGCCATTAGAGAAGCCTCCAGAGTTACCATTATAGGAATAAGGACATCACCACATCATGGGGTTGGGGCATGAGGACATTATCTTGCCTATCACTCACTTAAAAGTGTAACAGGGGTACAAACAAAACTAGCTGATGAAGTTGTTAATTGTCTCCCTTTCCTTTCAAGAAAATGTTGGTTTAGTATAAGGAGGACACTATTTTACTGCTGTGAAGAGACACCATGAACAAGATAATTCTTATAAAAAAATTTAGTTGGGTGTGTCTTACAATTTTAGAGGTTCAGTTCATTATCATCGTGGTGGGAAGCATGGCAGTATCCAGGCAGATATGGTGCTGGAAGAGCCAAGAGTTCTACATCTTGATCCAGGTTTGAGACTGCCTTCTGCAGGCAGTCAAGAAGGAGTCTCTTTTCACACTGGGTGGAGCTTGATCATAGAGATCCCAAAGCCCACCCCCACAGTGACATACATCCACCAACAAGGCCACACCCACTCTAAAATTGTCACACCTCCTAATAGTGCCATTCCCTGGGCCAACTATATTCAAACCATCACAGACATTTAAATCTTTTATATGAAAAATTTTACATGAAAGTACAATACAGGAGTGTATTGAGACAGTGATCGCTATTTATTAACGTTATTGGCATGTATAAAGACCCATTGTGGCAGCATACAAACACAGATGCAAGCATCTGGGAGACAATTAAGTGATCATGTTTTGTCTTTGGACTCTGCAGACATGGATCATTGCATATCTCTTTCATGGAGAATTTTGTATGCCATATTAAAGGGCCTCTGATCACCTTTGCCGCACATGCCAACTAATTAAATTTAATTTGAGTGGCTGCAAAGATGGACGTAATTTATTAACAAGCCTGCAATCCACACAGTGAAAGTAGAGAACTGACTCCAAAAGTTGTCTTCTGACCTTCATATATGACCATGAATGGATGTGTGTGTGTGTGTGTGCACATGCACACACATGCACTTCCCTAATGCCCAAATAAATATGAAATAGATAATGACAAGCTTCACAGAACAGTACCATTCAAATAATAATTATGATGCCTTTTCATGGAGGGATTATGTTGAAAAACTTGCCTTCTCAACAATACTTCATGGGTTACAAGAGAGACTGAGACCTTCTACATCGGTTTCCAGTAGGCAGATTAGTGGTTCATGGTTGAATTACAAAGTACTTACAAATGCTGGGTTACTTCCTAGTAAGTACCAATCTGCACTGTACAATCTTCTGTCCAGCTCCACTTCAGCCTGTCCTTTCCATGTACAAAATAATGCTACCAGTTTATAAACAACTTTCCTACTAAAGGCTTGACCCCTTGGGTGTTAACTGATGAGAAAGGTGTACTAATGGACATGTTAAGTGGTCCACATCAGCAGATTTCCCTCACCTCAGCTGGTCCTGGGTTATCAGTGGAATCTTTTAAAAACGGCTTTCCAAACAAACTTAACCACCAAGATGAACAATATGAAGGAAGGAAACTTAGAGCCCCAAATATTTCAAATTCAGCTTACAAGGGCTGATAGCACATTCATCACAGATCCATTTCTGGCCTCCAGACATTTTCCAATTTTCTTTGTAGAGCATGCCTTTAACCTCCAGCCACATGTTACAATAAAAAATGACAGTTGTCAACGTTACTCATAATCACTTTTGTGTACACCCTTCTGTTACATATGCAAGTATACAAGCCAAGCTGATCAGTCTTTTCCTATCAGTATCCTAACTGAACTTCTAGTTAAATCTATTTTCATTGGCCTTGTGTGTATTTTAAATATCTTCATTCTAGGGCCTCAAAGAGAAGGAGAAGATATTAAAGGGTAAGTTATTTAAATCAATGTTTAGAAGATTAAAAACAGGATAAGGATTTGTGCTTGACCTAGTGCTACAGGAAGTCCCATCCCAGATTGTCTGAGAGTGATGTCAAGGGAGGACCATTCCAGATTGTCTGAGAGTGATGTCGAGGGAGGACCAGAAGGGCATTCACCAGAGTCAAACCCACTCTCTCCCGTGAGCAAGCATCAGCACTGAAGAACTTAGATGGACCCAGAAGTTCTGAGGATAGGCAAAAAGCATGGAACTAAAACCGGAACGGGGCCCTTACTGAATTGAGCTTCTGTAAAGAGACAGACACATGGATGCCAGGATCTTGAGGAGAGGGTTCCGTCCTCTTGAATGACATGGACTATTTGTTATTTAGAGAAACTCATGGAAACAATATATAGAGGGCAGAGAAGTGGCTAAGGTGAAACCAAGGCACAAGAAACAATTTCTACAGGGTGCCATTCTGTCACTGACTGGGCTCAGTGGGCCCTCTTCAATCCGTGCGAATCAGAGTCTCAGACAGATGGGCATAGAGGGCAATAATGGGGTGACATACTGGACACTGGGAGTGTGGATCTGAATGTAATTGTCAAATCGAGCATCAAACTTTTTATATAGAAGAAAATAGGGAAGTTAGGTGACACATAGGCAAGGTACAAATGAGGTCCTTACACTCCCAGGGCAAGGGCTTTCATGCCCAAGTCATGGTTCTAATTAGGGAGTTCTACTCTAGCTAACCTTCTCATGAATAATGCAATACTCTAAAACCACAGCCCTATCTACTTCCTAAACCATTGTAAATTCCTGTATAAGGGAGTGACTTGGCTTTTATTCTAAGTGATTGTGTGTGGGGGGGCACTTTCTACTAATAAGTAATGTAGTCTGCCATATATAAAATCTAGTGTTGCTAAGCTTGCCTTGAAATTTCTAACTCTCTGTAGTAGATAGTAAAGCCTGATTTCTTTCACTATCTCTCTTAGAATACTAGAGGCAATTCTGAATGTCACTGAATACGCAACATTCTTACTGAATTCCAAGCCCAGGGTTGGCTCACGGACTACCTAGGGCATTGGAGAAGGCCAGGAAACAAAGTTCAATTTTGCTTAGGTATTTGGCAAGTCATTGCTTGGAGGCACCTATAACAAAACAATACTGAAAGGAAGCACACAGATCCATTCGCAAGGACAAAATTGGAGCATACGTGCTATGGAATGGCACAGTTCCAGGAGACTAAGTTTCCGTGAAACTCTTTGCCTCAGGACTGCATCCAGGCTTTTGACCTGTCATGCGTGTCACTACTGGAGTGGATGTAGCACACAATGGAAGACAGGACCCTTTGAATGCTTCCCTCATCCCCTCTGAATAAATTCCATATCCAGGACTTTTCTCCCTAGGGAGAAGACTATAGCTAAACTGCCCCAGAGAAAATACTTCCACAGGCTGGTAAATTATCTATATATATTTTTTGATCTATATATCCACAGCTTAGTATCAATAGTTAGCAACTAACAGACTATCTTGAGTCCTATAGGACTTTCATCATGGCCCCCTCCTATTTTACTCTGAAGAAAATACCAGATGTCATTTCATTTGACTTGTGTGCTGTATCATGGTTTTCTAAAAGATACTGGCTCTTTGAAATTATTACCACAATAGTATTGCCCTAACTAAAATAAATTAACAATAGTTTTTATAATATTGTTTAATATCTAGTATTCAAATTTTCAACTGTTTTATAATATGACTGTTTCATTTTGTTTGAAAAGAGCTCTAGATTAAGTTCATTTCTTTAAAAGAATCTTTGTACATATGTTTCTCTCTCTCTCTCTCTCTCTCTCTCTCTCTCTCTCTCTCTCTCTCTCTCTCTCTCTGTACCTGTTTACATATGTGAAGGCAGACACACACACGTGTTCATGGAAGCCAGAAGACAACCTCAGGTCTGAGGCCTTGTCTTCCATGTTGGAGACAGGGTCTCTTGGTCACTGTGGTGTGTGCCAAGTTATTTGACTTGTGAGCTTCTGGGAATTCCTCATCTATGCCCCCAATCTCAACACTCATGAGTGCTGGGATTACAGCCAGCAACACTGGCATTAGAGATTTGTATTATAGCACCTTGCTTTACCTGGAATCTACACCTCATGAGCCATTTCATGAACTCTAGATTAGGTTCATTTCTTGTAGTTAGTTGATTCACTTTAAAATTGCTCTCTTTTGTATGCAGTGTTGAACAAATGAGGATTTACCATAGGAGAAGATTTGGTGATTGTACCCTTGTGGTATACTTCAGCACATTCCTCTGTTCTATATATCTCCTATAAGTGTGACCTAAAGGCTAGGACACATCCGGGTTGAAAATTAAACAAACAGCTGGAAAGAACCCAGATGCCCCTCAACAGAGGAATGGATACAGAAAATGTGGTACATTTACACAATGGAGTACTACTCAGCTATTAAAAAGAATGAATTTATGAAATTCCTAGGCAAATGGATGGACCTGGAGGGCATCATCCTGAGTGAGGTAACCCAATCACAAAGGAACTCACACAATATGTACTCACTGATAAGTGGATATTAGCCTAAAACTTAGGATACCCAAGATATAAGATACAATTTGTTAAACACATGAAATTCAAGAAGAATGAAGACCAAAGTGTGGACACTGTGCCCCTTCTTAGTTGGGAACGAAACACCCAGAGAAGGAGTTACAGAGACAAAGTTTGGAGCTGAGACAAAAGGATGGACCATCTAGAGATTGCCATATCTAGGGATCCATCCCATAATCAGCTTCCAAACTCTGACACCATTGCATACACTAGCAAGATTTTGCTGAAAGGACCCAGATATAGCTGTCTCTTGTGAGACTATGCCGGGGCCTAGCAAACACAGAAGTGGATACTCACAGTCAGCTATTGGATGGATCACAGGGTTCCCAATGGAGGAGCTAGAGAAAGTATCCAAGGAGCTAAAGGGATCTGCAACCCTATAGGTGGAACAACAATATGAACTAACCAGTACCCCGGAGCTCTTGACCCTAGCTGCATATGTATCAAAAGATGGCCTAGTCTGCCATCACTGGAAAGAGAGGCCCATTGGGCACGCAAAGTTTATATGCCCAGTACAGGGGAACGCCAGGGCCAAAACAATGGGAATGGGTGGTAGGGAAGTGGTGGGGAGGGTATGGGGGACTTTTGGGATAGCATTGAAAATGTAAATGAGGAAAATATGTAATAAAAAATATTAAAAATTAAAAAAAAAGAAAAAAAAAGAAAATTAAACAAACAAGTTTTGAGTTTGTACTTTGACAGCTTCATAGATGTTACAAAGCACATTCTGATTATTGTAACACCACCCTGTATAACCTCTCTCCTATTTCCCAGCTACAAGTCTCTTTACCAAATTCACAACTTAGAAAGAGTTTTGTTTGTCTCTGAAATTAACTGAGTTTAACCAAAATCATCTGTGCGACCCTGGATTTGGAAATATTCACTGGAACCAGGCGGTTTCCTCAGTGATACAAAACTGAGGCAATGAATGCTCCACCCCAGAGTATATCCGTAGCCAATAGTAAGTAAAGCAGGAAGTGGTCAGGTCACATAAGCGCCTTCTTGGTTGGTGATTAACAGCTGATAGGCCACAGCTGCTGTGGGATTGTGATTGCTCTGGCTGTGCCATGCCCCAAAGACATTTCATAGCTATTCTCACTGTGTTCTGACTCTTACATTCTTTCTGCTCCTTCTTTGAAGGTGATCCCTGAGCCTTGTTTAGGGCTCAACACTCAACTGTCATTTATTCTCAGAACCTTGAGCTGACATATTTCTCCACAAGGAGAATCTTCTTTGAGTAAACTTGACACTCCCAGTTACTTATTTATAGAAACATATTTAAAGGACAGCTTGGCACCATGGCAATTTAGCTCAGTGGTTCTCAACCTTCCTAATGCTGTGACCCTTTATTATAGCTCCTCATGTTGTAATGACCCCCAGCCATAAAATTATTTGCATTGCTACTTCATAACTGTAATTTTGCTACTGATATGAATCACAATGTAAATATCTGTGTTTTCCAATGGTCTTAGGTGACCCCCTGAAAGGGTTGTACCCACAGGTTGAGAACCACTAATTTAGCTAAATAACAGTAGTAAGTTCATACCATGGCCGGAGAATTCCTTATTCATGGGGTTTTGACTGGATTTGTAGTTATGGGTGTGAAATTCCTTGTGTGGAACTGGCCTCCATTCCAATAAGAAAACGGCTAGTTATTCTCAGAATAGTTACGCCACTCTTGCACTAGTGGGCATAACCTGTTTGACTGATGTTGTGGATCATGAAGTTCACAGCTGGATAAAATTGTTGATGCTTTTTCTTCTTCAGTAACTCATGTGTCTACTGTCAGCACTATGAAAGCTGGCCAGCAGGTAGCATACTTCTGGCTCTGTTCCAGCTGATTTCCCTACACATAGCAACTGAGGCATGTGGTGTCTTCAGTAATAGGGACTTAACAACTAAATCTGGTGGGCAACCAAAGAGTGTGACAAAAACCTATGTTGTTGGAGATTCTGGGTCTTAGTACGGGTTGACATGTTTTGAAAAGAAAAATGTGCAGGTATTTTTACATTTGGATACAGATAACGTCCTTTGATTTCTTATGTTAACAGTCATTGATGCTCATTTATCAATGGATTAGTATTGTAAAATTGAACTATTCTATCAGTCCTCCATTGGCTATTTGGAATAGTTCATTAAAGTGACTTTTTAAAATTATTAAGTTGTTTTATTTATTTTCATTCCAAAAGTTGCCTCCCTTCCTGGTACCCTCTCCTCGGGTTCTTCATCCCCCTTCCCCCACCTTTGAAAGGGTGCATTCCTTCACTTACCCCCACCTCACCCCCACCAGCATCCCTCTTCCCTGGAGCATCAAGTTTCCACAGGATCAAGTGTATCCTCTCTCACTGAAGCTGTACAAGGCAGTCCTCTGCTACACATGTTTCTCAGGGCCATAAATCAGCCCATGTATGCTCCTTGGTTTTTGGCTTAGTCTTTGGGAGTTCTGAGGGGTCCAGTTAGTTGACACTGTTGTTCTTCCTATAGGGTTGCAATCCCCTTCAGCTCCTTCAGTCCTTCCTCTAACTCTTCCATATTGGTGCCCAACCTCAATCCAATGGTTAACTGTACGTTTCTGCATTTGTTTCAGTCAGTTGCTGGTAAAGCCTCTCAGAGGACACCTGAAAGCATATCCTACCCTCATTTAATATTAGATTACATGAAAGAAAGATTATAAGTGCTTTGTTCTTTCCCCCTGCCAGTTTCTGAATGATGAACAACTGCCTATGATGAATGACTTTTTATTATTCTTAAAGGGTGATCAATTATGTTGGGCTTTGCTTCTTTATTTTGCCTATGAGTTTAGTTGTGTTTTCTAATTATTAATTTTTCTTTTCAAATAACAGTTTTTCTCATATCAATTATACAAAATGATGGGCTCCATTACGACATTTTCATAATATATATAATATATTCTGGTCATATCTACCTCATGTTACTTTTTCTTACTCTCCCAATCTTTTTTTGTTGTTGTTGTTTTATTAAAGCTTACCTTATCCCATTTTTCTCTAGTAGGTTTGGCTCTGGAATCCTTCTGATAAAATATTAGTAATCGCTGATAGCTTCTTTGTTCTCTGGAATGATAACATGATCCAGGCTCATTTTGAGGGTTTTTTCTTTAAAACAGTGGTTGGCAGTCTGGAGAGAGAGATGGCTCAGTTGGGAAAGTACTTACCATGCACACATGAAGATCTGAGTCTGAATTTCTAGAACCTGCAAAAAAAAAAATCCAAATATTTGGTGGGGAGGGCATGCGAATCTTACTGAGGAAACAGAATAGATATGGGAGGGGGCATCTCTTGGATGAGCTGAAAAACCTAGGGTAATGGATACTCGAGATAAGACCCCTAGCAATGGGGGAGACGGAGCTTGAACTAGCTGTCTCTTGTAACCAGACAAGCCCTCCAGTGGAAGAATTGGGACACCAACCCAGCCATAAAACCTTTGACTTACAATTTGCTCTGCCTACAAGATGTACTGGTGTTAAATGGCACAGAAATTGTGGGAGTGGCCAACCAATGACTGGTCCAGTTTGAGACCCATTCTATGAAAGGGAACCTACCCCTTACACTGCCTGGACAGCCAGGACCCAGAGGCTGGATAGTCCAGAGACCTAGAATAGAACCAAACATGAATCGCAAAAAAAAAAAAAAAAAAAAAAAAAAAAAGAAATGATTCTTAATGATATTCTGCTATACTTGTAGATTTGTGTCTAGCCCAACTGTCATCAGAGTGGCTTCACCAGCAACTGATGAAAACAGATTCAGAGGCCCACAACCGAACATGAGATCTTAGGAATCCTATGGAAAATGAGGAGGGAGGATTTGAGGAGCCAGAGGAATCAAGCACATCACAAACCCCCACAGAATAACCCTACGTGAGCCCATAGGGGATCACAGAGACTGAGCTACCAACCAGGGAGTCTGCATGAACCTGGCCTAGGCCCTCTGCACATATTTATAGTTATATAGTGTGATCTTCTTGTGGAACTCCTAACAGTGGAAGCAGGAGCTGTCTCTGGCTCTATTGCCTGCCCTTGGGACCCTTTCCCCTACTGGGTTGCCTTGCCTAGCCTTAATAAAAGAGAAAGTGTGCAGTCTTACTGCAACTTGATATGCCATGGGTGGTTGATATCCATCGAGGCTAGTTCTTTTTTGAAGAGAAATGGAGGAGTGAATGGTGGGGAGAAGAATTGCTAGGAGGGGAAACTTTGGTCAGGATGTAAAATAAATACAATTAAAACTAAAGAAAAGGAAAAGAAAGAAACTTCAAATTTTATGGCATGTATCTGTAATTTTAGAGATAGTAAAATGGGAGGGAGAGCCAAAGAGATCTATGGGAAGTGTTGAGCCAGCTAGCCTGAACTACTTGGTAAGAAAGATCTAGGCCAACTGGAGACCCAGCCTCAAGCAAAAGTTAGGAGGCGCCTGAGGACAGACATCGGAAGTTGTCCTCTGACCTCTATGCACGTTCTGTGTGTGAATGCACCCTTACCAACATGTGCCCACGCCTGTGCCCACATGAAGCTGCACAAACACATGTATGTAACATTTTTACAGTGCAGTGTTTGGAGAAAAGTTTATATCATAATTAATAGAAGTCAAAGAGAAATACCAAAGAAGCAAATAATCCAGAAAGCATAGACAGTGGCAGAAAATACTTTAGGAAGAGAAACTGAATGAGAGATAAACTAATTTCTTGAAGAAAAAAGGAATTGCCAAACAATGAAGAGCAGTGACACTGCAGCTTCCCACTCAGCTAACTGTAGAGCAGAAGAAAACAATAGGAAAAAGTCAACGGGAGGAAGTTACCTAAAAAAGACTCCTTTCAATTACCCAGAGATTAAAGCTACAGACAGGTAGCACCCACAGAGAACCAACTGAAATGAATAAAAACCAGGCCTATATCATGAAAATGTCAAGATGTTTCAGAGTACTAGCATTCAAAGGAAGGGCCCCTAAATCAATTATGCACAAAACACAAACCAGTGCAGCTTTGGATGCCTCAGTATTAAACACTAAAAGGCAATGGAAGAACTTCTGCTTCTATCAAGGTGGCAAGACAAAGATTGAACTTATTCTTCTACCCAAGTTAAAAAAAATAAGACAAACTATATAAAGCAATATTTTCAAGACATTAGATGCCAGGGGACAAAGGAGAATGATCCAGGAGAAATGGGGTACAGACAGTGTTGTCTCAGCTCACTGTTGTGAGAAAGATTTCAGGTCATGGAAGTAAACTTAAGATTAAGTCCAGAGAGACTACGGAAGCTAGGGTCCATCGAGCAGAGGAGAGGAGAGATCAGAGTAGCATAGAGGGAATTCAGGAGCTCTGTAAGAAGAACATTATCATATGTTCAGCAGAGCACTGGTCAGAAGGCTCCTGAAGCTAGGAAAGGAATCATGTAGAAAAAAAATATAAAGGAAATAGTACTTTGAGCCCAGAGGAGGGATCTGGGGAAAGCTTCGCTCTCTGCTTCCTCCTCTCCAGACCAGGAACCTCATTTGGGTAGAGTATTCAGAAGAATCTCTGTGCATTCCTGGGAACTAGTTACCCTTAAGTAGATGCCACAATCTATCAAACACCCAGAACTGGAGAGATGGCTCTGCAGTTAAGAGCACATACTATTCTTGCAGAAAACCCACACAGACTTTTCTCACTTTTAACTCCAGCTCCAGGGAATCCAACACCCTTTTGTAGCATCTGCAAGGTAGTATACTCAAGTGCACAAAATTGTGTGTGTGTGTGTGTAGGTTGTGGGTCCCACGTCAGATCCTCCACAGGCCACAGCAGCTCAGGGAGGCAAGACTCAACTGTACTTAACCCATGCCATCGCTGGGCAGGTGTTGGGCTATAAGGAACCCCCCCAACACTGCTCCAAAGGTGGGAAAGCTCAGTCTGAGGCATGGGACAGCAGAGTAGGTTTGTTGGTCCCTGGACCTGCGATTATATATATGTATGTATATACATACATAATATATATATATATATATATATATATATATATATATAAAAATGTGTGTGTGCACGTGTGCATGTGTGTATCCTTAAAAATTAAACACACACACACACACACACACACACACACTCCTGTGGCTAGAGCACCTTGAACACACCTGATCTCATCGAAAGCAGTACCAATAAAGGATCACACACTTAAACTTCCAGGGTGAAATTTAATAATATCTATAGGAATGTAAAAATAACAAAAAGGTAAGCTTGACTATGTCTATCATCTGGAAAGAGCTGGCTAGATGGCAAAGTGGGCAAAGGTTCTTGCTGAATAAGCAATTTGAAATTGATTCCCTAAGTTTTCTTCTGATTAACAGAATGGGCTATAGCACATGTGCCCCTCCACCATACAGACACACAGACACACAGACACACAGACACACACACACACACACGCTAAATTGGAAAAAAAGTCAGTGACTAGGCATGCAAATATAGAAGGAAAATAAAAAAATACAACCCATATTGCATCCAAAAGTGAAGGGGAGAAAAAAAAAAACTGTGTTGGTACAAGATAATTTGATATACCAAAACAGCACTAAGTAATATTTCTTGGTTGGATATAAAGCTTAGTCCACAATGTAGAGGGAGGTGTTGTTTCCTAATTGGTTCTTAATTGTGTCAATTAAAAAGGCAGAAGACAATTGCTGGGCAAAAGAAAAAAAGGTGGAACTTCTGGGTTCCAGGAGGAATAGAAGTGACACAGGAAAAGAGGAGAGGACTCAGACCAGGCTTTGGAATGAGGAGTAAGCTACAGTCATGGAGATCTTGAGGCACCAGACTTGGAGGATGGAGGGAGCTAGCTGCTAAGATTAGGGCAGGAAATTCTTCACCCAGTCATTGAGTTATCTGGCTAGTCTTAAAATAATAAAACTGTCTAGTGTTTTCCATCTGAGGGCCTAAGGAGGGCAGGAGGAGAAAGAGGATAGCAGGGAGAGGGGAGGTGGTGGTGGTTGTTGGTGCAATGAGGAAGCTAGGCATAAGAGGTTGGGGGAGTGCTTGCAGCTCCGGGGAAAAATGGCCAGTTGGCTGTTGGCAGAACTGAGAGAGATTGACAGTGACTGATCTTGGAGCCTAGCCAGGAGTGCAGGCAGAGCTCCTGAGAAGGCAGAAGTGTGGCTTTTTAAAGTTACATGCAACACCATAAAGTGCTTGCTATTCAGGCAC
Organism: Mus caroli; assembly: GCF_978045245.1. NCBI lineage: Eukaryota > Metazoa > Chordata > Mammalia > Rodentia > Muridae > Mus > Mus caroli. The sequence goes on along the minus strand of NW_028227261.1, from coordinate 144,897,820 downwards.
AAGGAGCTGAGTTCAATCCCTAAAATGCATGTTAAAAATCCAGGCATGGTGGTGCACACTTGTAATCACAGCCCAGAGAACACAGGGAAGGGCAGATAACTGGATTTGGCTGACCAGTCAGCTTAGTTTAATCAGTGAGTTGCAGGCATATGAAAGACTGTCTCAGAAAGCAAAGTAGAATGGTCCCAAGAAATGATCCCTGAGGTGGCTCTCCAAACTTCACATGCATGTTCACACATGTCTGTATATGTGTGCATATACATGAACATGCACCACACAATCATTTTACATGATCAATTATTAATTAGAATCACACTACATTGTTTAAGTAATAGAGAAACTACCAGAATAAATGGTTTTCAAAAAATTAAAAGCATTGCTTTTGGAAGTTTCAATAGGATAAAAGAGAAATAATGAGGAGAGAAGTTTAAGTGGGGAGAAGGATGGGAGAGTAGAGGAGGGTTTGAGATGGAAAATAACACTAAAGATGCTTCAAAAGCCATATGTTAATGTATTATTTTATTTCTTAAGACATGTATATATATATATAATACATATTCATATAGAAGAACTTAAATGTAATTACACTATTAATGTATAATGCTCCTCCCAAATTAAAAGCCCAGTTACAGGTGTGAGATATTTCCTTAGAGTCAAGGGTGTACAGTAATACCCTACCCCAAACAGTACAGGCTATTGTCAATCAGACCTTGATAGTAAAACCCTACTGCTGAAGATACTGCATACAATGGTCACAGGACATGGCAAAATCAAGTTAGCAATGGCTAGGAAGCTTCCTCCTGCTACCATGGCAAGCCAGTGTCTTCCGGATACGACAGAACTCCCAGTAACTGTGGTTGCCTGCACAATACCTGTATAAGATCAAATCAGTCAACATTCTAGCACGGAATTGGGAAGGGCTCATGAGCCCCTCATCCTTAACTGAGGAGCTATTTGGTTGGTGCGTTGTGGAGAAGGGGGAGTCTGTTTTTTTTTTTTTTTTTTCCCCCTAAGGGCAAGGACATGATAGGTTGAACATATTCCAATGGATAGCTACACACCAGCATAAACTGGATATAGTGGCTTAATAAAAAGCGAAACAAAATGAAGCAACAATAACAGAAACAACAACAGACATAACAACAACAACAAAATCCCACCTATGGACAAGAAGTTGGGAGATGGTAGGTAGGTAGGCAGGAGCTGGATCTGAGAGACTTAGGAAGAGAAGTGGAGGATGCATATTTGATTATAACAGAGTCAATAACATTCTCAAAGAAGTAATGATAATAATTTAAAAAAGTAAGAGTATAGCAAAGAATCTATATTTTTATTATAAGCACATTTACCAAAAAGAAATCTATAGTGCCTTTTGCTCTCTATCGTTACAGAGTGAGAGAAGACAGTTAATTTCTTAGAGCTCACTGAGATCCTAGCTGTAGCTGGTAAAGCTACATACACATACACATACACATACATATAAAATTTTATACATATAAAATCTTGACAGAGTCTACAGTATTTAAACAAGTTTATTATCTACTAATGTTAGATTTTAAAAAATGATACTTAAAAAGAGAATGTAATTAAACTATCCAACATTTTAATGGATATTTTAAAATCAAATTTTGCAAATTTTGTGCAAAAGATTAAAGGAATAAAATATTAAAATATTAAAGGTACGATGAATACTACTTATTTTTAAAGTCTTACCTTTTGTTCACTACGGTTCAGGACAGCACTGTTTAAGTTACAGATATTAAGAGCTCCGGGTACTGGGAGTCTAGGGATCACATCAGCTTTCATATTCTACCATGCTGAATGATGAGAAACTTATCATGAGAGGTGGTTTGTTGAAAAATTTAACTTATGGTATAAATGTGAGTTGTTTAAAATAAACTCTATAGTACATTATTACCTACTAAATCACTCATTCTAATCAAAGGTATATGGTTTCTAGTGTCTTCTAAAAAAGCCATCAATCCTCTAGTTTTTTTTTTTTAAATGACCTTAGCAAAATGAATAATTCTTCTAGATACCATTTTCTTTGCAGGTGACTAGTGTTTAATGTTATTAACCATCTGTTGCCTTTTCCTTTCTCTTCTCAGTGAGAAGGCAATTTGTCCAAATTTCACAGCTGGTTCTTTACCCACTGTGTTCACAGCTTGGGCTAGGAGATTGGATGGGACCAAATGGATTTTCTGTGTAGGGGAGAGTGCATTGTGAAAGTGTGAACCAAGGGGCTACAGGCTTTTGAAAGTGACTGGAAGTTAAGAGGCTGGGTGAAGTTGCTAGGAGAAATGGACTCTACCGCTGGGTGAGCATCTTCCTTGAAGGCTTGTTTCTCTAAAGCCTGCTCCCTCCCCACCATTATTATTATTATTATCATTATTATTATTGTTTTCAGAACTAACAGGTAACACAATTGCTAGGCACAGCAACTAGCATCCTAATTTGTAAGCCATTCTAAGTTAAATCCTCTGGTAGCAGATCTCAATGGATCCACCACCTGAAACGGCGTCCTCTGCTCGCTACATTTTGCCCTTTACCTGTCTCCTGTCCAAAAAAACCAAGACACCTTTTCCTGCCTCTCCAACCCAGAAGTCCCGCCTGCCTGGTGATTGGTTCCTAGAAATCTTTATTCATTAGGGGAAGGTTCCCAGGAAGTCACCTGGAGTATATTATTCACTCCTCATTCCAGGCAGCCCATCATGGGAAAGCAGAATTAGCATCAAAATACAAACAGCACCAGGGCTATGCACAACAAGGGCTATGCACAAAAAGGAAGCCCCTTTTTGTCCAATTAAAAGGCTCTTTCCTCTCAAATATAAATTGAACACAGTTATTACCATTTTGTAAGTTATAAAGTATAAAATACACCTAACATCTAGTCCATCATCTTTGACAATTAAATAGAACACTCTGTTATCTATCCTAATTTTAAAAACACTTAGAGATCCTTATATTATGTTCTGGTTGGCTTGTATACTATCTGAAAACTATCTTCTCAAATATACTCTTTCAGTGCTAAATAACCTGGGTTATTCATGAGACTATAAGTCTTTCAACCCTGTCAGAAATCCGAGATGACCAATATTATCTGAAAATATAGGAAGCCTAGCACAGCTTCCAGAACTAAGACAAGCTGCCTACCTATACAGCCCCAGTATGTCAGGGAGTATGAGCATTAGTCTTTAGCCTTCTGGCCCAGGATATTCTGACAGACCTTGAAAAACAGGAATTATTAAGGATTGGCTTATTCTGTCTCAGCAGAACTAAGCTGTCCTAGCCTGTAACTTGTGTCCTTTCAAGAAAAGTACAGCTCTGCAGGAGAGATAGGCAATTTCTGCCCAGTATCTAACATTTTAATGGATATTTTATGACATTGTTCAGCTTCCATGCATATGTGGGCTTTTTGTTCTTTTTGTTTCAATGGAAGGACAGCCTTAGTTCATGGTGATGTGATAGGTTGCATGGGATTATTTCAATGTTCTTGTATCTGTTGAGGCCTGTTTTGTGACCAATTATATGGTCAGTTTTGGAGATGGAACCATGAGGTGCTGAGAAGAAGGTATATTCTTTTGTTTTAGGATAAAATGTTCTATAGATATCTGTTAAATCCATTTGGTTCATAACTTCTGTTAGTTGCACTGTGTCTCTGTTTCCATGATCTATCCACTGATGAGAGTGGAGTATTGAAATCTCCCACTATTATTGTGTGAAGTGCAATGTGTGCTTTGAGCTTTACTAAAGTTTCTTTTATGAATGTGGCTGCCCTTGCATTTGGAGCATAGATGTTCAGAATTGAGAGTTCTTCTTAGTAGATTTTTCCTTTGATGAGTATGAAGTGTACTTTCTTACCCTTTTTCATAACTTTTGGTTGAAAGTTGATTTTATTTTATATTAGAATGGCTACTCCAGCTTGTTTCCTGGGACCACTTGGTTGGAAAATTGTTTTCTAGCCCTTTATTCTGAGTCTGTCTTTGACACTGAAGTGCGTTTTCTGTATGCAGGAAAATCCTGGGTCCCATTTATGTATGTAGTCTCTTAGTCTATGTCTTTTTACTGGGGAATTGAGCCCATTGATGTTAATAGATATTAAAGAATAGTGATTTGTTGCAACCTGTTATTTTTATGTTTGTGTGGCTATCTTCTTTTGGGTTTGTTGAAAGATTACTTTCTTGCTTTTTCTAGGGTGTGGTTTCCCTCCTTGTGTTGGCATTTTCCATCTATCTTTGTAGGGCTGGATTTGTGGAAAGATATTGTGTAAATTTGTTTCTGTCATGAAATATCTTGGTTTTTCCATTATAGTAATTGAGAGTTTTGTTGGGTATAGTAGTAGCCTGGGCTAGTGTACTGGCTAGTATTGTGTCAACTTGACACAGCTGGAGTTATCACAGAGAAAGGAGCATCAGTTGAGGAAATGCCTCCATGAGATCCAACTGTAAGGCATTTTCTCAATTAGTGATCAAGGAGGAAAGGCCCCTTGTGGGTGGGACCATCTCTGGGCTGGTAGTCTTGGGTTCTATAAGAGAGCAGGCGAGGGAGCAAGAGCGAGACTCCCTTCTTCCAATGTCCTTATATAGTATCCAGCAGAAGGTGTAGCCCAGATTAAAGGTGTGCTCCACCACACCTTTAATCCCAGATGACCTTGAACTTGGAGATTTAATCTTCTGGAATCCATAACCACTATGCCTCAAGATCACCATACCAAGATCCAGATCAGAAACTTCTATCTCCCAACCTCCAGATAAGGGTCACTGGTGAGCCTTCCAATTCTGGATTGTAGTTCATTCCAAATATAGTCAAGTTGACAACCAGGAATAGCCACTACAATCCACCCCTTGTCAACTTGACACAAATAATATCTCATGTTCCCATGAAACAATAACAAGGTTGTGAATACGCCTAACATGATATAACTATCCCTTATACAATCGCAAACGCATTTGTAAATTCACAATGGGGCAATGTCCCTTGGGAGCATCCTTTTAGTGTCTCAACTTAAATACAAATTGATGTTAAAGAAATTGGAAGAAAGACAAATATATTTGTTAGCAAAATAAGACAGGGGCATTCATATTACTTTATAATCCTTGTTTCTGCAACTGGTTATGTGGCCTTAATTGGTATTTATAACTACCTTACTCTACTACCCCTTCTGTATTTCCTTCACCTTCGGCAAGCACCTCAGCAGGTCTTGGCTCTTTTCCTGGAGGATTGACCCATACCTTCATTCCTGATGGGTCTGCGTCCTTTGTCATCCTGCTTGGATTAGGCTGTCGTAGTTTCCATTGACTTTAATCACAGCACATGGTAGTTCTAAGAGATGCCCTAAGGGATCTCCTACACTCCAGACATAATCCTGCTTACCTCCATTGTGGAGAGGCAATCCAATTTCCCCACGGTAATCTGGATCTATCACCCCTCATAACACTGTTATTCCTTTTTAAGCCTGTTGGTTTAAGGGCATTAGAAGCCCAAAATGGCCAGGGGGAAGTCTGAGCTTCCAGTTCAATGGAATGTTTGTTGTACCTCCTGATAGGAGCACTCCCACCTCTGGAGCCAAAACTTCTTGGCCTGCAGAGCCTAGAGTTATGGGGTCAGGAAGCAAAAATTTTGCTATAGGGTCACTAGGATTGATAGTGAGTGGATCTATTCCCTGCTCTCCTATAGAACCAAGACTACCATCCCAGAGATGGTCCCACCCACAAGGGGCCTTTCCCCCTTGATCACTAATTGAGAAAATTACTTACTGCTGGATCTCATGGAGGCATTTCCTGACTGAAGCTCCTTTCTCTGTGATAACTCCAGCTGTGTCAAGTTGACACAAAACTAGCCAGTACAGCTAGTATTTGTGTTCTCTTAGGGTCTATATAACATCTGCCCAGGATCATCTAGCTTTCATAGTCTCTGGTGAGAAGTCTGGTGTAATTCTGATATGTCTGCCTTTATTATGTTACTTGACTTTTACCCCTAACTGCTATTACTATTCTTTTTTTTTTTTTTTTTTTTTTTTTTTTTTTTTTTTTTGTGCATTTGTTGTTTTGACTATTATGTGACAGGAGAAATTTCTTTCCTAGTCCAATCTACTTGGACTTCTATGAGCCTCTTGTATGTTAATAGGCATCTCTTCCTTTAGGTTAGGAAAGTTTTCTATAATTTTGTTAAAGATATTTACTGGCCCTTTAAGTTGAGAATCTTCACTCACTTCTATACCTATTTTCCTTAGGTTTGGTTTTCTCATTGTGTCCTGGATTTCCTGGATATTTTGAGTTAGAATCTTTTTGCATTTTGCATTTTCTTTGACTGTTGTGTGAATGTTTTCTATGCTATCTTATGCACCTGAGATTCTCTCTTCTATCTCTTGTATTCTGTTGGTGATGCTTGCATCTATGACTCCTGATTTCTTTCCTAGGTTTTCTATCCCCAGTGTTGTCTCCCTTTGTGATTTCTTTATTGTTTTTTTTTTTCTTTACTGTTTTTGTTTGCATTTTTAGATCCTGGATTTTGTTCAATTCATTCACCTGCTTGGTTGGGTTTTCCTGTAATATTTTAAAGGATTTTTGTGTTTCTTCTTTAAGGGTTTCTGTTTACCCGTGTTCTGTATTTCTTTAAGAAAGTCATTTATGTCCTTCTTAAAGTTCTCTATTATCAGCATGAGATGTGTCTTTAAATTAGAATCTTGCTTTTCTGATGTGTTGGGGGTATCCAGGGCTCACTGTGATGCAAGAACTGGGTTCTGATGATGCCAAGTAGCCTTGGTTTCAGTTGTTTATGTTCTTGCCTTTGTGTCTCACCATCTGCTTATCTCTGGTGTTAGCTGGTCTTGCTGTCTCTGATTGTGATTTGTCCTTACTGCAAGCCTGTATGTCAGTACTCCTGGAAGACCAGTTCTCTCTGGGAGGAATTTGGGTATGGAGAGCTGTAGGACACTGTCAGCTACAGGGTGCAGAAGGAAATAGTGATATCTTGACTTCCTCCTTCCCAATTTGTATCCCTTTGATCTCCTTTTGTTGTTCTAATTGCTCTGGCTAGAACTTTGAGTACTATATTGAATAGGTAGGGAGAGAGTAGGCATTGCTTCAAGTTTCTCTCCATTTAACTTGACGTTGGCTACTGGTTTGCTGTATATTGTTTTTACTATATTTAGGTATGAACCTTGAATTCCTGATCTCTCCAAGACTTTTAACATGAAGGGATGTCGAATTTTGTCAAATGCTTTCTCAGCATCTAATGAGATGATCATGTAACTTTTTTCTTTGAGTTTGTTTATATAGTGGGTTATGTTGATGGATTTCTATATATTGAATCATCCCTATATCCCTGGGATGAAGTCTGCTTGATCATGGTGAATGATCTTTTTGATGTGTTCTTGAATTCAGTTTGCAAGAATTTTATTGAGTATTTTTGCATTGATATCCGTAAGGGACATAGGTCTGAAGTTCCTTTTCTTTGTTTGGTCTTTTACTGGTTTAGGCTTCAGTTTAACTGTGGCTTAATAGTAAGAATTGTGTAATGTTCCTTCTGTTTTAATTTTATGGAATAGTTAGAGAAGTATTGGTATTATGTTTTTCTTTGAAGGTCTCATAGAATTCTGCACTAAAACTGTCTGGCACTGGGATTTTTTTGGTTGGGAGACTTCTAATTATTGCTTCTATTTTGTTGGGGGCTATGGGACTGTTTAAATGGCTTATCTGTTCCTGATTTAGCTTTAGTACCTAGTATCTGTTTAGAAAATCATCAATTTCATCTAGATTTTCCAGTTTTGTTTAATATAGACTTTTGTAGTAGGGTCTTCTTCTTCTTCTTCTTTCTTCTTCTTCTTTCTTCTTCTTCTTCTTCTTCTTCTTCTTCTTCTTCTTCTTCTTCTTCTTCTTCTTCTTCTTCTTCTTCTTCTTCTTCTTCTCCTTCTTCTCCTTCTTCTTCTTCTTCATTTCCCCCGTTTCTGTTATGTCTTCCCTTTTCATTTTTGATTTTGTTTATTTGGATACTGTCTCTGTGCCCTCTAGTTAGTTTGGCTAAGTGTTTGTCTATCTTATTGATTTACTCAAAGAACCAGCTCCTACTTTTTAAATTCTTTGTATAGTTCTCTATGTTTCTACTTGGTTGAATTCAGCCAAGTTTGATTATTTCCTGCTGTCTACTCCTCTTGGGTGTATTTGCTTCTCTCTGTTCTAGAGCTTTCAGGTGTGCTGTTAAACTTCTCGTGTATGCTCTCTCCAATTTATGGAGGCACTCAGGGCTATGAGATTTCCTCTTAGCACCGCTTTCATTGTGTTTGAATATGTTGTGCCTTCATTTTCATTAAATTCTAAAAAGACTTTAATTTCTTTCTTCCCTGACCCAGTTGTCCTTGAGTAGAAAGTTGTTCATCTTCCATGAGTATGTGGGCTTTCTGTTATTTTTGTTGTTATTGAAGACCAGCTTTATTCCATGGTGGTCCTATAGAGTACATCGGATTAATTCAATGTTCTTGTATCTGTTGATGTTTGTTTTGTGTCTGATTATATGGTCAATTTTTGAGAAGGTGCCATGAGATGCTGAGAAAAAGGTATTTTCTCTTGTTTTAGGGTGAAATGCTCTGTAGATATCTGTTAAATCCATTTGGTCCATAACTCCTTTTAGTTTTACTGTGTTTCTGTTTTGTATCTGTTTCCATGATCCATCTGTTGGTGAGAGTTGGGTGTTGAAATCTCCTATTATTACTGTGTGAGGTTCAATGTGCACTTTGGGCTTCAGTAGAGTTTCTTTTACAAATGTGGGTGCCCTTGCATTTGGGGCATAGATGTTTAGAATTGAGAGTTCATCTTGGTAGCTTTTTCCTTTGATGAGTATGTAGTGTATTTCCCCATCTTTTTTGATAGCTTTTGGTTGAAAGTCTATTTTATTGGATATTAGAATGGCTACTCCAGCTTGTTTCTTGGGACCATTTGCTTGGAAATTTTTTTTTCAGCCTTTTACTTTGAGGTAGTATCTGTTTTTGTTACTTAAGTGTGTTTTCTGTGTTCATAAAAATGCTGGGTCCTATTTATGTATCCAGTCTGTTAGTCTATGTCTTTTTGTTGGGGAATTGAATCCATTGATGTTGAGAGATATTAGGGACCAATGATTGTTGCTTCCTGTTATTTTTGTTGTTAGAGGTAGAATTATGTTTGTGTGTTTTTCTTTTTGGGGGTTTGTTGTGAAATGATTAATTTCTTTTGGGGGGTGTGTAGTTGTGTTTCTTGTGTTGGAATTTTCCTTCTATTATCCTCTGTAAGGCTAGATTAATGGAAAAGTATTGTTTAAATTTGGTTTTGTCTTGGAATACCTTGGTTTCTCCATCTATGGTAATTCTGCATTTTTCTGGCATTTTTTTCTTTTAGGGTATGTATGACATCTGTTCAAGGTCTTCTGGCTTTTAGAATCTCTGCTGAGAAGTCTGGTATAATTCTGATAGGTCTGCCTTTATATGTTACTTGACCTTTTTCCCTTACCACTTTCAATATTCTTTCTTTGTTCTGTGCACTCGTTATTTTAATTATTATATGACACGAGGAATTTATTTTCTGGTCTCTAGTGTTTGGTATTCTGTAGGCTTCTTGTACATTTACGGGTATCTCTTTCTTTAAGTTAGGGAAATTGCCGCAGACCCTCTGGGCCCCTTTGTCTGCATGGAACGGGTCTCTCGTCAAGGGTGAGCAAAGCATCGGATGAATGACAAACAGACACACATAGGAGAGGTCGTGTGGAATCTGAATGTATATTTCAAATCGAGCATCAGACTTTTTATGCAGAAGACAATAAGGAAGTTGGGTGATATATTTGCAAGGTACAAATGAGGAAACCGGAATCTTACATAAAACAGAGGAATGCAAACACAAGAGGTCTAACAGGAACCACCTGGGATAGAATTCATAGTTAACAACTGGGATCAACAAGGGCTCCACCTAAGATTCACTAATCTAAGAAGCCAGGGTCAAGGGCTTCACGCCCTTGCCATAGTTCCTATTTTAGTCTATTGTATAGTCCACCTTCCCCTTAGGCCATTGTAAATACGTGTGTATGGGTATAACTCAGCTATAGTCTTAGAAGCCAGGTGTGAGGTCTTTACTCTCCTAGGGCAAGGGCTTTCACACCCAAGTCATGGTTCTAACTAGGAAGTTCCATTCTAGCAAACCATCTCATGAATAATGCAATACTCTAAAACCACAGCCTGATCTACTTCCTAAACCATTGTAAATTCCTGTATATGGGAGCAACTTGGCTTTTATTGATAGTGTAATACCAAAGGCTATTCTGAATGTCACTGTCTAGCTCAAGGACGTTCTAGGACTGTTGGAATACTGGCAGAAGGCTTTAGCTATGTCAGAATTCAATCTTAAAAGGCACTTATAATAGGAAAATACTGAAAGAGAGCACGTGGATCCATACACTAGACTAACTCAGGAATGGAAAATTAATGTATGGGTTAGAGGGAATGCCAGACTCCAGGAGCGAGTTTCTGTGAAACTCTTTTTGCTTCATGAGCAGCTTTTAGGCATCCCTGCCTGACAAACTGACTCGACCCGAGTGCTGTGGCAGGAAATTTTCTTGAAGAAGTTTCCTGGCCCTTTGGGAATCCTCTCTCTCTCTCTCTCTCTCTCTCTCTCTGTCTCTCCTATTACTCTCAGGTTCAGTCTTTTCATTATGTCCTGGATTTATTGAATGTTTTGAGTTAGGAACTTTTTGCTTTTTGTACTTTCCTTGACTGCTATCCCCTCCACCTCTCATATATCTCTTGTATTCTCTTGGTGTTGCTTGCCTCTGTGACTACTGCTCTCTTTCCTAGGTTTTTCATCTCCAGGGCTTTCTCCCTTTGTGTTTTCACTGATGTTTCTATTTCAATTTTTAGATCATGGATGATTTTGTTCAATTCCTTAACCTGTTTGATAGTGTTCTCCTGTATTTCTTTAAGGGGTTTATGTTTCCTCTTTAAGGGTTTCTACTTGTTTACTTGTGTTCTCCTGTTGTAGCAGGAATGGCAGGGCTGCCGCTTTGTAAATGCTGGGGGCCCATAAAAGCTGAAGAAGCATCTCCTGCAGGAGGACCTAATTGAGGACTGCCTGAGAGATCAAGGATTGCTAGTGCAAATAGCCAGCCAGTCAGGAACTGCTGTTTAGAGTAGATACTTTCTTGGGACCAATGGGGAATGGGTGGAGGGTGTTAAAGGAGCTTGTAGCAGTGCTCAGATGAGCTTGCTGCAGCATTTCTTACCTGCTCCAGGAGTCTGTGTCTTTGACTCTGGGCCAACTTGCCCCCAAACCCCAAGGGCAGGTAGGGTTGGGCAGTGAGCTGTTCAGGGTACAGGAAATATCTGGCACCCAATGTGGTCAATGGACTTCTTCATCATTCTGGGGGCTTGCTTTTTTTGTCTGTTGCTGCAAGGACTGTGCTTATGGTTTGACCTGATCTGCTGTTCTTCCCCTCTCAGTGCTACTATTGTGCCCCATTTGATTGCTTCTTCAGTGAGTTGGCTCCTTAGTTTTTATGTTGTGGGTCCCAGAAAGGTGAGTGCTTGGACCTCATACCTGTCTTCTTTGTCTTTTCTGCCTGTCCATCCTGGTAATCGCTTTTGGTTCAACAGTGAGTATGATGAGTTATGTAGTGAGCATGCGGCGAGCTTGCATGGCCATCTTTTTATTTTCCTTTGTCTTTGAGTGAACGTGCTGTGGTGAGAGTGAGGCGAGCGAGCGTGCAGCAGCCATTTTTGTTCTTTGTCTTCGAGTGATTGTGCTGCAATAAGTGTGCAGCCCGCCATCTTTTCTGTCTTCTGTCTTTGTTCATTTTCACTTTTGGTCTGGATTCATCCTGCTACCTGACATAGGGGCTGGTGAATGAATAGAAATATGTAACAGAGTGGAGTGTGGAACTGGGGTGGGGTGGAACCACTAGATATTCCCAGACACCAGGGATCCAAGAGGCTCCCAGGATCCATTGGGGATGACATTAGCCCAAAGTAGCTAACATTAGGGAGATAGGACCTGAAGAGACCACCTCCAATAGATAGACATTTCCCCCATTAGAGGGATGGGGCCACTCACCCATTTCAAAATCTCTAACCCAGAATTGTTCTGTCTAAAGGAAATGCGGGGACAAAAAATGGGACAGAGACTGATGGGAAGGCCATTCAGAGACCATCCTACCTTGGGATTCATTCCATTTGTAGATACCAAACTCCAACACTACTGCTGATGCTAATAAGTGGTTGCAGACAGGAGCCTGGTATAGCTGTCTTCTGAGAGACTCTGCCAGAACCTGATTAAGACAGTCAACCATTGGATTGATCCCGGGCACCCCAATAGAAGAGTTAGGGGAAGGACTAAAGTTGTTGAAAGGGATTAGAACCCCATAGGAAGATCAACAGTATCAACTAATCTGACCTCTCAGAGCTCCCAGGGACTGAACCACCAAGCAAAGAGTACACATGAGTGGGTCCATGGCTCCCACTACATATGTAGCAGAGGACTGCCTTATGTGGCATCAACAGGAGGGCAGATGTCTAGTCCTGGGCAGTCTTGATGCTTCAGAGAAGGGAGATGCTAAAGGGGTGAAGCAGGCGTAGGTGGGTGGGTGGGGAAGCATCCTCTTATAGGCAAAGGGAAGGGTGGATGGGTGGGGGTTTTGTAGAGGGTACACTGGGAAGGTGGACAACATTTAAAATAGAAATAAGTAAAATAATTAATTAAAAATAAATAAAAATTTATGATGCACAAAGAAGAAAAGCTTTTTAATAAATATGATTTTTACCTCAGTAGAATTTTCAGTTATGGGCAATAACTCTCTTTTTCTTCTACCTTTCATTTTTCTGATTTCATATCATTATATTCAGACTCAACAAAATACCATGGGCTACTCAGGAGATTTTACCTGTCTGTGGAAATACTTTTCAGTGTTCTTCTGTGATCAATGACTTTGATAAGTGCTATCTCCCAATGTCTTGGTTTTATGTCCCAGAAATGGTGAATCTTCACCAGTAGCAACTTTCCATTAGAGTACTCTTCAATTATATCATTCTGTTGAGGTTTTCAGACTAGAAAATGATACGCAAACTTTAAACCTGAGAACAAGAGGAAGAATGGTTTTACTCATAAAAACCTTTACAGGCTTTCTTAAACCAGGACTCAGTTCCAATGTGATTTAGTTTTGGTTTTGTTTGTTTGCTCTTTGTTTTGATTTTTAAAGGAAAAATTTCAACTGTTAGCAAATTTAGGGATACGTTGACAGTCCCCCAACCACCTCTTTTTGCCTACAAAAAACCAAAATGAAACAGAGGCTAGAAAATTGCAACTCATTTCCCAACATTTACTGGGTAAAATGTTACAGTTTTATAGAGAAACATCTTGCAGAAAGCCTTTTAGTTGATAATTAATTTAAAATATCCCAAATCTCACCAATAGATTTCTTAGAACACATTTTAAAGAAAATATATGTGGATAACACATGTTCCTACCAGGATGTACTCAGTCTCTGCAAATGCAAGAAATGCAAGTTTTCTCTCAGTGCATTTATTTAATGAAGGGGACTCACAGAGTGTATGCTAGCAGGGCATGGTTTGGAGAAACATGCCAAAGCATTTAAATGTGAGTAGGTAGATCAGGACAAAACGGACTTATTCCGTTCTGTGAGCTGCTAGCTTGCCTTTGCCAGGCCTCACTGAGCACTGAGTTCTAAACTAAAAGACTATGTGTTTTTTTTTTTTTTTTTTTCATATGAAATGGAGAAAGGTAGAAATAAGAAACCATTTGGATATATTTAATTTCACCAATTTTAGACCCTTCTGTTTTTACACAGAAATGAACTGTTGTACTTAGAAAACAATCTGAAACAGAAAACATCTTTGTATTTTACAGAACTGACAAAAACATTGTAGTTTTTCTCAGCTACGTCTCATGCAATAGTCAAGAGTGTAATGACATGTATATGTCGTTTCATCCATTATGGACACAATAAAAACCTTCCATTGGTGTGAAAAAAATAAGTTATTACAGTAAAAGAAATTGTATTTTTTAAAATCACAAACTAGTCAGTTTTCATAAAGCTTTGAAAAGACAACTTTAGTTTTGACTAACCCTCCTCCACAACCCATTTGAAGATATATAATTTGTGGAAGGGTCATGCATATTGACTTGAATTTGCATAGCTATCAATCAATTGATCAAATGCTTATAAGCATGTATTATATTTCAAGGTACTCTAGATACAGGAAAATAGGTTCTACACAAAGCATCATGATTTTAGAGCTTTATATCACTGTAGGTAAGAAAGAAGCAAGACAAAAAATATATACTATGGTGGATGGTGATAAAGTCTAGAGAAAAGTAAAACAGAGAAGGGGAATAGGGTGTGAAGTGTGTGGCTATTACCAGTTTTAACAGGGTGTCCATGGAAGACTGTGCTGATGAGTTTTTGTCAACTTGACCCTAACTAGAGTCATCTAGGAGGAGGGAGCCTTACCTGAAGAACTACCTCTCTAGGATCAGTCTGTAGGCAAGATTGTGAGCACTTTTTTGATGAATAACTAATGTGGGATGGCCTAGCCCACTGTGGGTGGTGCCACCTCTAGCAAATGGTCCTGAGTTACAAAAGAGAGCAAGCAAGCAGGCATCAAAGAACAAACAAGAACATTTCTTTGTGGTCTCATTCGGGTCTCTCTTCAGGTTCCTGTTTGTCTTTCCTCTATGATGGGTTGACACTTGGAAGGGTAAGATGAAATACAACCTTTCCTTCCCAAGTAGCTTCTGGTCATTATGTTTGTCACTGTAACAGAAACAAAATGAGAACATACTTAAAAGGAGATGAAGATCAAGGCACATTGTTTAGAGAGGAGTGGGGATCTGAGCTGAGTAAACACTAAATGTGGATGTCTTTAGACTGATTTGTGGCTCTTTCTTTAATTGGACAGTAAGGACTGAACTGAACTGTGAAAACTTTTTAAGGCCTTTGTAAGGACTTTACTTTTGGCAACACAACTTATATTAACTTAAAATTTTATTCTAAAATTCAGCAATAACTTACTTTCCAATTTTTCTCTAGTTATTTCTCTCAGTTTAGAATATTAACAGGTACTATCACTTTTCTTAAAATATTTGTATAGTACCTGTATGTGCTAGGGTATATACTACATTCACAGATGCATTCTACAAGATTCACTACCAAATACATATATTTTCAATGACTAATAACTGGGTTACACAATGCATTCATAAAGGTAATAGACGTGTTGTTTTTCAAAATTAAATCATTCTTATCATACGTGCCACTAAGAGCCATGATATCAGGGGCAATTTAGGAAAGGAATTTGCATGACAATGTTCTCATAACATACATTTTTAATTAAAAAAAGTGTAAAAAGTTCCAATTTAAAAAAGAATACATAAAGTCTTTGACAAAACAAGTTATCTGGAAACTTTTACAGACATGAGCATTGAGATCAGAAGAAGTGGAAGGCTTGCTTGATACCAAATAGCAAAGTAATGGCTAAGGAATTCATGTCATGGGTGCTGTTCAAGCTGACTTTATGAAATAGATGCACCTCATTGAAAACAACATCAATAAACTTTGTGTGTGTGTGTGTGTGTGTGTGTGGTACTTGAGGGCCAAGCTTAGAACCTCATAAACAGTAGGCAGGTGATCTACCAGTGAGTCATATCCTTAGCTCATAAGTATATTTTTCTTTAATTAAAAAAAATACCACTTGAAATGCAAACCTTTTTGAGGTCAATTATTATTTGAAACTTTAGTGTGATCTCTAAATTCTGCAGTGATTTCATTCGTTAACACCTGTTAGGACTGGTTCTGCATGGAGGAAGCTCTTTGGCTTCTGTTTAGAGTTCTACATCCAGGCAAGTGGCAGCATTCTTCCAGAGGCTCCCCAGGGAGCAAAGTATTTGTTGGTTCTACTTCATTTTAGACTTTGTTCCATTACTTTTTCTCCCTTGGTCTTGGAGAACACTGAGAACTTATGAGATTAATTTAGGTCAGATTCGCTGAAAGTCCAAAGTGATGTTTTCTTTTTGCAGGAAAAACCCTAGGGGCAGAGAATGCAGGAAATTGCATGTCACTGTGATGAAAAACAAATGAACAGCAGAAATGCCCATCTCTGATCATCAAACATGCCCATCACAGCTGCCAGTGCAGATGTGTTATACAGGCAATGGCCAACTGAGCATCCCAAACTGGATCCCTTCATCTCCTGCCCATTAGTGTTCTCCACAGTAATTCTCATAGACTCATAAGATACATCAGAACATGGGCATGTTTTAAAATACAATATGTATGACTCTTAAAGGTAATTGATTAGGTTAAAACAGATAGGACTATAGAAGGAAACAAATATCTTGAATCTACTAGTCATGTTTCTATTGTTAAATAAAAGACATGGATACTTAATCTTATTACAATATTCGTATCCTGGGGACATCATCCCTGTTTTATTACCTGGAGGAAGACAGATATCCTCCAATGGATATTTGAAGAAGATCTGGTTGATGATTTGGTCGATGAAGATGAAGCCCTGGTTGATTCTTTAGTTACTGCACACACATGTGAAGACTACTCTAGTGAAGGTTTAAGGAGGCAAACCAAGGTTGGAAAGGGATTTCAAAATACCACTTGTTCTCCCTGAGCTTCTGTCAGCTGTAGCTTGTTATGATTTGGATACACAATGTCCCTTAAAGGCTTAGTCCCTAATGCAATGTTCAGAGTTAGGACTTTAGGAGAAGTGATGGGGCATAACGACTCTGACCTGATCAATGAATTAATCCACCACGTGTTCATAATTTAATAGATGATGGGAGATGACAGACACACTATAGAAGATGGTGCTGATGAGGAAATGGAAGGAAGGAAGGAAGGAAGGAAGGAAGGAAGGAAGGAAGGAAGGAAGTCAGTCACTTGTGGCACAGTCTTGAAGAGTTATTTTGCTTCTGGCTTCTACTGGCATTTAGCTCTCTCTTCCACTAAGAGGTGAGCCATTTTGCTTCACCATGTGATATCTGTCATGATGTTCTGTCTCACCTCTTCCAGAGCCAGAAGCAATGGAAGTGATCATGAGCCCAAATAATTCCTTCCTCACTTAAGATGGCTTCTCAGGTATTTTGTCACCATGACAAAAACCTGGCTAACATACTTGTGGACCATTTTATGTTTATTCTCCTCTGCATTTTGTTATGGCCTTTTGTTATGGCCCCAAAGTAAAGTATTTTGGACGCACTTGGGCATGTTTAGAGGCATGAAGAGTGCTGTACTGAGGGAGAGATAATTAAAGTGACACCTAAAATACTGACTTTATCTGAGGCACAGTTTATCACACAAAGATGCTTGTTGAGAAATTTTTGGTTGCAGAGACTGGTGGCAGGTGGGATACTGCAGTCATCTACTGGTGGCTGCATCTGGGCTTCTGTGATGCTGATTGAAGGGAGTTAGCCACTGGGGTATGCATTCTGTCGCACACAAGTCAATCTTTTTTTTAAAATATTTTTATTAGGTATTTTCCTCATTTACATTTCCAATGCTAATCCAAAAGTCCCCCATACCCTCCCCCCCCCCACTCCCCTACCCACCCATTCCCACTTTTTGGCCCTGGTGTTCCCCTGTACTGGGGCATATAAAGTTTGCAAGTCCAATGGGCCTCTCTTTCCAGTGATGGCCAACTAGGCCATCTTTTGATACATATGCAGCTAGGGTCAAGAGCTCAGGGGTACTGGTTAGTTCCTAATGTTGTTCCACTTATAGGGTTGCAGACCCCTTCAGCTCCTTGGGTACTTTCTCTAGCTCCTCCATTGGGGGCCCTGTGATCCATCCAATAGCTGACTGTGAGCATCCACTTCTTTGTTTGCTAGGCCCCGGCATAGTCTCACAAGAGACAGCTATATCTGGGTCCTTTCAGCAAAATCTTGCTAGTGTATGCAATGGTGTCAGCGTTTGGAGGCTGACTATGGGATGGATCCCTGGATATGGCAATCTCTAGATGGTCCGTCCTTTTGTCTCAGCTCCAAACTTTGTCTCTGTAACTCCTTCCATGGGTGTTTTGTTCCCAATTCCAAGAAGGGACAAAGTGTTGGGAGAAAAGCTGCAGTTCTAGATTCATTATGTCAAGAATGGGGAAATCCAAGCCTGTTATATCTGTCTCTGGAGAGGCTCCACCAGTGCCTGACAAATACAGAGGTGGATCCTCACAGCCTGTCATTGGACTGAGCACAGGGCCCCCAATTAAGGAGCTAGAGAAAGTACTTAAGGAGCTGAAGAGGTTTGTAGCCCCATAGGAGGAACAACAATATGAACTAATCAGTAAACCCAGAGCTCCCAGGAACTAAACCACCAACCAAAGAAAACACATGGTGGGAGTCATGGCTCCAGCTGCATATGTAGCAGAGGATGACCTAGTCGGTCATCAATGGGAGGAGAGCCCATTGGTTCTGTGAAGGCTCCATGTCCTAGTATAGGGGAATGCCAGGGCCAGGAAGCAGGAATGGGTGGGTTGGTGAGCAGGGGGAGAGTGGGGAGGGGATAGGGGATTTTCGGAGGGGAAACTAGGAAAGGGGATAACATTTGAAATGTAAATAAAGAAAGTATCTTATCTTATACGGGGGGGTTTAGGAGGGGAAACCAGAAAAGGGGACAACATTTGAAATGTAAACAAAGTAAATATCTAATAAAAAGATAGGGAAATCCACCCTCAAAATAAAAGGAACCTCAGAACTGAGTTGGTACCCAGTGGGTCAGATTCTCCCAACTTCCTTCCTAGGTTGTTAGGGTTACTGAGATAAGTAAGCAATATTTTCTTACTCCACTCTGAGATAACAGACTTTTGCTCTACCTCATTCTAAGAAACATCCCACAGTCCTTCCATTCTCCAAATCATTAAGTCAGATATTTATTGAACTTATACTAGTCCTAAAAACTAAACTATGCACCAAGAAAACAAACAAAAAAATTGAGATGTTGTTCCTTAACAGAAACGATTAAAGTCTCAGCCAGATTTCCATCATGTCATTGTCCTCCCAAATTTCTTCTAAAAAAGAATTTGATACTTTGGGAACATGGGCCCCACTAACCACAGTGTGACTTAGTCCAGAGTCCAGAAACCATTTTTAATGTGAGTAAAAGATGTCTGAAATATTAAACATTTGTAGTCCTCTTAATAGAACCAGTCACAGAGACCATGGCTCTGTGGTAATTGTGTAAAATTCTCAAACTCCTTTCCTTTCTCTCCCCTTCCATCCCCTCCCCTTCTCCCTTCCCTTCCCTTCCCTCCCCTCCCCTCCCCTCCCCTTCCCTTCCCTCCCCTCCCCTCCCCTTCCCCTCCCTTCCCTTCCCTTTCCTCCCCTTCCCTCCCCTCCCCTCCCCTCCCCTTCCCCTCCCTTCCCCTCCCCTCCCTTCCCTTCCCTTTCCTCCCCTTCCCCTTCCCCTCCCCTCCCCTCCCCTCCCCTTCCCCTCCCTTCCCTTCCCTTTCCTCCCCTTCCCTCCCCTCCCCTCCCCTCCCCTTCCCCTCCCTTCCCCTCCCCTCCCTTCCCTTCCCTTTCCTCCCCTTCCCCTCCCCTCCCTTCCCCTTCCCCTCCCCTCCCCTCCCCTCCCCTCCCCTTCCCCTTCCCTTCCCCTTCTCTTCCCCTTCCCTTCCCCTTCCCTTCCTTTTCCCTTCCCCTTCCCTTCCCTTTCCTTCCCCTTCCCTCCCCTCTCCTCCCTTCCCCTTCCCCTCCCTTTCCTTCTCTCTTTCTTTCCTTCCTTGTTTTCTTGGGGATTGAACCCTTGGTTTTGAAATGAAGCAACAACATACCACTGAGCCACACCCTCAACCTCACTTTACTTCCCTAACAGATTTTTATATCTCAACTGTGTTTTGGTCATTTTATTTCCCTTGATGGTCTGAAAAATCAATTTATTTGTTAAAGAAAATTGATTGAGATGCAAAAATTCTGCATTAAAAATAGTATTGTGAGTTCCAGGACAGCCAGGGCTATACAGAGAAACCCTGTCTCGAAAAACCAAAAAAAAAAAAAAAAAAAAAAAATAGTATTGTTTTTATTTTATGTGTATGAGCATATTGCTTGCATGTATGTGAGGGCACTGCATGCATGCCTGGTACCTGCAGAGACCACAGTAGGTTGATACATCCCCCAGACCTGGAGTTATAGGTGGTTATAAGACACAACATGGGTGCTGGAAGCTGAACTCTGATCTTCTGCAAGAGCAGCAAATGCTTTTAACTACTTAACCCTTAGCTCTAACCCTTGAATATTTTTTTCTTCTTTTTTTTTTTCAAAGGAAGGCAGGGCTGGAGGATGTCAAATGACTTTAGGGATCATAATTTTCCAATTCTGGATAGACCTGGACTTTCAGGGAATACATACATACATGATATTCTTGTTATAAATATGCCTACAGACACAATTACGAACATACCCAGGAGCACAGGCTGCTAAGCATATTCATTTAGGGGTGGGGATATGGGTTGGGTAAGATGAATTCAGATGCTAATATTCTTTCTTTTTAAAGAATTATTTATTCTTTGTGTGTATGTATTGTGTATGTATGTATTATGTGGTATTTTTGGTAAGTTTGTGTGCTGTAGTGTATGAGAGGAGGTCTACTTTATAGAGTCAGTTCTTTCTTTCTGCCTTTCCACAGGTTCCAGGGGTTGAGTCACCAGGCCTATACAGAAAACACTTTTGCCCACTGAGGCATCTTGACATGTCAATTTGTTTAAACTATAAAAGAAATGTGGAAAATATGGTTTGTCACAAACATTAACATAGTACTGACATCTTAGTACTTTGAGATTACAGGTAGTTCTGCCCATGGATGAACATACTTATTTCTGACTTCTGCATATTTTATATATTTGATATTTATTGGTTTGAGGTTGACAGATGTCCTTCTGTCCTTTTTAGGTCATGTGTCAGTCTGGAGTCTAAGCTTTGACTTACTTGTAAGAATTCCACAAGTATTCTGCACAGTAAAACAGGAGCAAATATATTAAAGGCATTATCTTTCTAGGGAGGGTATTAAACATGGAGCCTCCACCAATGTACAGTAGAGAATGAACCATACTTCTTGAACTGGTTTGGGCACGTGATCACATGAGAGTATTCAGTTTAGATACATTAACTTTTAGAGACACCTATACAGAGGCTAGAGTTGGAACAAAATGTTTTCCACTTAAAACGTATCCCTTGTTCCATGGGCATGCCTGGGCATATTTTTCTGGAACCAACTCATGGTCAAATAAAAATGGAATCAGCATAGTAAAATTAATGAATATTTATGGAGTAACTACTCTGTCTATGCAATTGTTTCAAATGTTGGTGGGGTAGAGCAGACTTCGGAAAAGCTGCAAAAGGAAGACCCATAATTTCCAGGAGTCAATTTTATCATCTTATGGTAGACAGTCTCTCTCTTTCTCTCTCTCTCTCTCTGTGTTTGTATATGTGTATTGTGCGTGTGTGTTTGTATGTGTGTATGTGTGAGAGTATGTGTGAATGTGTATGTGTGTGAGTGTGTGTGTGTATGCATGTGTTTATGATGGTAGTAATGAGTACATACAATATCATTTTGGTAATAATTAGTGCAAAGTGCTCAGTGAGGAAGAGATAGACAAGGGGCTACTTCTCCATGCAGCTACTGATGTGATACACAGAAAGACAGTTAAAGATCTTTTATGAAATCAGACAATCCAGGATTGCTCTAGGACTGCTGAAATAAACTCATGTGTTACAGGATACAAAGCTGCAGCAGAGAATCACTCCGATTCTTGCCCCTCCCACCACACACAGTAGTGTGAATAAAGAGAGGAGGAGACAGGTGTCTGCTATTTACATGAAAAATTACTCTCCCCCACAATCACCTCCTGTCAATAAAATGCGTATTTTCTGACATGCCAATTAGGTGATTCATAATCCAGATGACCACCCCCTTCCATTTAGGACTGCTGGGCTGGGTTAAATGTCTCAAGTGTTTACCTTTGTGACCAGTGGCATGGATCTGCTCTCAGTCAAACTGGGCCACTCATGACATGTTTGCCTACAGGGTTTCTCTGGAAGTACAGGCACCATTATTATCAGATTTTAACCTGAACAGTGGATTAGGGCAGTATTTGCTAACAGCAATGAAAAATAATACTTGTTTTTTTTTTTTTTAATAAATGTGTGTCCAAAATATGGAGTTTGTAGGAAGTTTTACACAAAATGAACAGGCTGTGACATCTGAAAATCCCAAGCAGCACATACTGCAGAGCCAGTCTTTAAGGCCCATCTACTGCTCAAAAGCTGTTTAGTAGAGAGGGTTGATGGCCCAGCATTTTAACCCAATTTCCAAAGATAAGGCTGATAATGAAATAATCATTTTTTAAAATCAACAGACTATTGAAGAAGGCACAAAACCTCACCATTTAAAAATGAACAATTTAGTGACTTCCATATGTGAAATGACTTTTTGATTTTTAAAGAATTCTAAGAGGAAGCATAGTGAATTAAACGGCATTGCGCTAGATACACAGATATATTTCATTACACCCCAAATATTAAGTAATGACATATTGATATACCAGCATGGGTTTTTGCATTTCCGTGGTGAAATGTTTAATGATAGTATATTTCAATTTTACCAAATGAACTTCTTAAACAGTGTTACACTATATGTTTTAAAGGATTTTTCCAGTTTAATTCTGAGGAAAATCCTGTGGATTTCAAATACCACAGAGATAATGTTGGGAGAACATTTGAAAAGAAACTCTGAAAGTTTGGAAACTAGGAACCTGCTTTTTGACGGGTAAAGGTAAAGTTGTGCAGAAACATGTTTGTGAATGGGCAGGACCTAGGAGAAGATGGATTTTTGTTCCTTGAGGTAGAAGATCAAATACTAGGAATCTGTCTGAAATTCCATGTAAAACAGGCTGGTTGAATAAGTTGATGAGAGACTTCAGTCTTAGTGAAAAATAAATGGTAAAGATTGTTTGGGATGAAAGGACATCTTTTTACCCAGAGACTCTCAGGGGCAGAGCATGTTTCCATAGAGGTAAAGGGAAGCACTTTCAAATTATAAGTCCTCTGGATGACATCATCCCAGCTTTTCTTCCCTAAATTTTGATGTGTCCTCCCTCTTCCCTCCCTCCCTCCTTCCTCCTTCCCTTCCTCCTCCCTCCTCTCTCACTCCCTCCCTTTCTCCTTCTATCTGCCCTTCCCCTATCCATTCCTGGAATGGAGCCCAAAGCTCCACTGACTTCTCCCAGCAGCTCCTTTACTGGTGCTTTAGTGTTTTTCCCTTTGAGCAAATTAAACAGACGATCCCTTTTATACTTAACTTTCTATTGTTCTGCCTATATATATATTGCTATCAAGTATTGGGCTGTTGGTATTTTTCTCACATTCCTTTTCACCTTTATCCATGTTGTAAATACCTTAATTTTGTCAATTGTCCTCTTAATTTCATGGTGACTTTCTGGAAACAGGAATTTATGTCATTTGAGTAACCAGTATATTCTGTAGATCTTCTTGTGGTGACAAAGGCGCCCTAAGTTAGGAAAAGCTTATTTGGCTCACAGTTTGAGGGTGCACTCACTCCATCACACAGAGGAAGACTGGGCTGCAAGAGCTGCTCTAGGCGGGAGCATGAGGCAGCTCTTCACAGTGTCCACAGATGGGAAGAGAAAGACAAGGATGTTGGTACTCTGGATATTTTTTCCTTTTATATAAGTCTTATTAATAAGCAGATCACTTTCTCTACAAATATTTATTACCACTCAAGAACATACTTGACTTATTCCAGCCTGACCTATAGTTATAATATGATTTACTTCAACCATGGCAGAAACAAACCAAGCCCTATTCAACTTAACAGAAGAGGAATCAGAATTAGTTTCAGTTTCAAATAAGTCACTGGTCCATTCACTCTAATTTTCATAGCCGAATATAAAAATATTATTTTAATAAATGCCTTAACATCCATTCTCTTTCTTGGCCCACTACACAATATTAATTTTCCAGAACTTTACTCAATCAACTTTATAACTGAAACTCTACCACTATCATCAACATTTCTATGAATCTGAGCATCATACCCACTCTTCTGTCATGACCAACTTATACATCTCCTATGGAAAATATTTTTTACCATTAACATTAGCATTCTGCATATGACACATCTCCCTACCAATCTCTTTAGCAAGCATCCCACCATACATATAGAAATATGTCTGATAAAAAGAGTTACTTTGATAGAGTAAATTATAGAGGTTTAAATCCTCTTATTTCTAGGAATATTGAAATTGAACCTACCCCTAAGAATTCAAAATTCTCCGTGTTACCTATATCATGTGTGACCTTATCCTAACATTGGAAGATCAGCTAATTAAGCTATCGGGCCCATACTCTGAAAATGTTGGTTTAAATCCTTCCCACACTAATTAACCATATTACCCTTGCCATTATCTACTTTACTGTCTTTTTAGGTGTTATAATCTCAATATCTAGCACTAATCTATTAGTAATATGATTAGGAAGAGAATTACGCTTCCTATCAATTGCTCCACTATTAAAAACAACAGAAAATCCATGATCAACTAAAACTGCTACAAAATATTTTATTCCACAAGCAACAGCCTCAATAATTATTTTACTACCCATTGTACTCAGTTATAAGCAATTAGGAACATGAGCATTCCAACAACAAACAGTTTACTTCTTAATATAACACTAATTTCACTATCAATAAAACTTGGCCTAGCTCCATTCCATTACTGACTTCCTGAAGTAACCCAAGGAATTTCACTACACATAGGACATATAGGATTAATTCTCCTTATGTGACAAAAAAATTGCCCCTTTATCAATTCTATTTCTTTTTTTAAAAAAATTTTATTAGGTATTTTCCTCATTTACATTTCCAATGCTATCCCAAAAGTCCCCCATACCCTCCTCCCCACTTCCCTACCCACCCACTCCCACTTTGTGGCCCTGGCATTCCCCTGTACTGGGGCATATAGAGTTTGCAAGTCCAATGGGCCTCTCTTTCCAGTGATGGCCTACTAGGCCATCTTCTGATACATATGCAGCTAGAGTAAAGAGCTCAGGGGTACTGGTTAGTTCATAATGTTGTTCCACCTATAGGGTTGCAGAGCCCTTTAGCTCCTTGGGTACTTTCTCTAGCTCCTCCATTGGGGGCCCTGTGATCCATCCAATAGCTGACTGTGAGTATCCACTTCTGTGTTTGCTAGGCCCCGGCATAGTCTCACAAGAGACAGCTATATCTGGGTCCTTTCAGCAAAATCTTGCTAGTGTATGCAATGGTGTCAGCGTTTGGAGGCTGATTATGGGATGAATCCCTGGATATGGCAGTCTCTAGATGGTCCATCCTTTTGTCTCAGCTCCAAACTTTGTCTCTGTAACTCCTTCCATGGGTGTTTTGTTCCCAATTCTAAGAATGGGCAAAGTGTCTACACTTTGGTCTTCGTTCTTCTTCAGTTTCATGTGTTTCACAAATTGTATCTTATATCTTGGGTATTCTAAGTTTCTGGGCTAATATCCACTTATCAGTGAGTACATATTGTGCGAGTTCCTTTGTGATTGGGTTACCTCACTGAGGATGATGCCCTCCAAGTCCATCCATTTGCCTAGGAATTTCATAAATTCATTCTTTTTAATAGCTGAGTAGTACTCCATTGTGTAAATGTACCACATTTTTTGTATCCATTCCTCTGTTGAGGGGCATCTCGGTTCTTTCCAGCTTCTGGCTATTATAAATAAGGCTGCTATGAACATAGTGGAGCATTTGTCTTTCTTACTAGTTGGAACATCTGGATATATGCCCAGGAGAGGTATTGCTGGATCCTCCCATAGTTCTATGTCCATTTTTCTAAGGAACCGCCAGACTGATTTCCAGAGTGGTTGTACAAGCTTGCAATCCCACCAACAATGGAGGAGTGTTCCTCTTTCTCCACATCCTCGCCAGCATCTGCTGTCACCTGAATTTTTGATCTTAGCCATTCTGACTGGTGTGAGATGGAATCTCAGGGTTGTTTTGATTTGCATTTCCCTGATGATTAAGGATGTTGAACATTTTTTTCAGGTGCTTCTCAGCCATTCGGAATTCCTCAGGTGAGAATTCTTTGTTTAGCTCTGAGCCCCATTTTTTTAATGGGGCTATTTGATTTTCTGGAGTCCACCTTCTTGAGTTCTTTATATATATTGGATATTAGTCCCCTATCTGATTTAGGGTAGGTAAAGATCCTTTCCCAATCTGTTGGTGGCCTTTTTGTCTTATTGATGGTGTCTTTTGCCTTACAGAAGCTTTGCAGTTTCATGAGGTCCCATTTGTAAATTCTCGATCTTACAGCACAAGCCTTTGCTGTTCTATTCAGGAATTTTCCCCCTGTGCCCGTATCTTTGAGGCTTTTCCCCACTTTCTCCTCTATAAGTTTCAGTGTCTCTGGTTTTATGTGGAGTTCCTTGATCCACTTAGATTTAACCACCAGTTGAGCCAGCACCGTTTGTTGAAAATGCTGTCTTTTTTCCACTGGATGGTTTTAGCTCCCTTGTCAAAGGTCAAGTGACCATAGGTGTGTGGTTTCATTTCTGGGTCTTCAATTCTATTCCATTGGTCTACTTGTCTGTCGCTATACCAGTACCATGCAGGTTTTTATCACAATTGCTTTGTAGTACAGCTTTAGGTCAGGCATGGTGATTCCACCAGAGGTTCTTTTATCCTTAAGAAGAGTTTTTGCTATCCTAGGTTTTTTGTTATTCCAGATGAATTTGCAGATTGCTCTTTCTAATTCGTTGAAGAATTGAGTTGGAATTTTGATGGGGATTGCACTGAATCTGTAGATTGCTTTTGGCAAGGTAGCCATTTTTCAATTCTATTTCAAATTTATCAACTATTAAACCCAACTATCATCTTAACCCTCACAATTACATCAATCTTCATAGGAGCATAAAGTGGATAAAATCAAACACAAATACAGAAAATTATAGCATACTCATCCATAGTTCACATAGGATGAATATTAGCAATTCTTCCATACAACCTATCTCTCAGTTTCACTATTATGAAACAAACACCTATAATACTAACAATAACCTCCCTAATTCTCTTATATTGAGACAGTGTGGTTACATTTAAGATGGTTTTTCCTTCCTCAATTAAATTTCTCTGGAAACATACTCACAAAACCAGAGGTTTGTCTCCTAGATAATTCTAAATTCCTTGAAGTTGTTAGTGAAGATTATACACATAATGTATAAAGATATGAAACTAAAAAAACAGGAGTTTCTGTTTTATTTGATTTTAATTAGCTATAATTTAATTTGAATAACTGCCAATAATAATGACCATAAATCGAACAAAAATTTCATTTCTCTAAAATTTGTTTTTATGTGTACTATAAGGCAGAGGGAGTTTTCCTTCATGAATATCCAATCATCCTAACACAAGTATCTATCAATATTTTTGTATATGAATCCTGGTGGTGGGTTGCACGCTACCCACCCCAATGTTCTGCATTCCCGAATGAAAGACACATACACAGCCTTTATATGTTGATATGCCTTAAGCAGCCCAACAGCTGGGTCACTTTCTCCTCCATGAGGTTTATTTATTCTCAATGACTGGAAGTCACTTGTGCCATATGTCAAATTCCTAGGTAGATGTAAGTTTTTCTGCTTAAAATGTTTGTCCATTTTAGTCAACATAATGTTTAAAATGCCCATTTAGCTGGTCAAGCTCCCCCCACCCCATTTTCTTTCTTTTAAAAATGTGTTGACTTGTCTTGCATATTTTCCTTTCCAAGTGAAGTTTAGAACATCTCACTCCAGTAGGCAATTCTGCAACCATATTCTAATATGATTTATTGGGAATGTCAATGATTTTATAGGTTCATTTGGAAAATAACTGATATTCTAATAATACTAAGTTTTCATTCTCTTTTTTTGTTAATATTTTGTATATTTTACTCTATAGTTTTAATACTAATGGCTTTGCTTACCTTTTTAAGATAATTTTGGGTACTTCATAGTTTTTATTACTACTGTAAACAGTCCCGTTTAAAATTAATATTTACAGGTGGCTACTGTTAGAGTATAGGAAATCCATTGACATTTGAAGGTTTATTTATTTTGCTGAAAGACATTGATTTTGTTGAGCTTTCTTAGTAACATTCTCTATTAATTTTTTTCTGGATAATTAGCTGCAATATCTTCAAATAGGGTGAACTAAATATTTATGTCAAAAATTTATATCCCATATAAAATTCTGTCTGTGGTGGTTTGAATATGTTTGGCTCAGGGAATGGCACTATTAGGAGGTGTGCCCTTGTTGGAGGAAGTGTGCCACTGTAGGGTGGGCTTTGAGACCCTTCTCCTAGATGCTTGAAAACAATCCTCTCCTCTTTGCCTTCCAACAAGATGTATAACTCTCAACTCCTCCAGTGCCATGCCTTCCTGGATTCTACCATGCTTCCTATCTTGATGATAATGGACTGAACCTCTGAAACTGTAAGCCAGCCCTTAATAATTGAATGTTCTCCTTTATAGATGTTGCTTTGGTCATGTTGTCTGTTCACAGCAATATCTATATCCCATACATGTATGCACCCACAGAGACACGTATACCCTTATCTTTTTTTTTTTTTTGCCTTGATTTGGCCACCATTAAAGAGTTTCTTTTTCTTTTTTACCATTGAGGGTGCTCCACATGTATACCCATGACTCATACAACTCACTGATGTCCTTCTTCAGCTTTCATCTCTTGGCAAATGGCAACTCCAACTTTCTAATTTTTGATTGAAAATCTGGTGCTTTGGGGTCTGCACTCCAGACTCTCTCTCAAGGTTTATCTCCAATTAACACACACCTCCCTTTGGCTTTAACTTTAAGATACAAGCAGGGCCATGACACTCCCTTTATATTTTCTCCCATGCCCATGATGATACAAGTTGATTATTGCATTGGTCTCCCACCTGCTCTGCTAATTCTGTGGTAGTCATCTATTCTTAACACCACAAACAAAGCAGGTTTGCAGTTTGAGCCTAGTTGAGGCTGTACAGACTCTATCTCAAATAAACAAACACAAACCCAGAATTTCACATTTGAAGCTGATGCCATGGCTCTTCTGAAATTCTTCTAGAGTATTCATTATACATCTAGAGGAAAAACTAATATTCTTCTACTCTCTATTGATACCCTACAATATCTACTTCCCCTAACATGACTTTGATGTGTGCTTGTTTATTTTTATAATCTACAGCTCTTTAATCTCTTTAAGGCTTTTATTGAAACATCAGCTCACCAATAAGCTCATCCTTAGTCACCTCATTAGAACCTTCTTCACCCTTTCTCCTCCCTCTTTTGCTGCTCAGATTTCCTATACACTCCATTAGCACCAATCATAACTCTATATTGAATTTTTCTGCTGTCTCTTCTCTCCTTTTTAGATTATATATAGTGAAAATTGTGCTTTCTTTAAAAACATAGAAATATTATGGGAATGTACCTTCATTTAAATCCCAGGTATGGGGACATGGGGATACTTCAGACTGTCCACAGCAGCTGGCTATGATTTGCCTTGTGCTCTAGCTGGGGTGTGATTTTGCCATTCACACATGGTTTCTGTGATTGACATTTGGAATTCTGGGGACTTTACAGAGGGTATATAAATGATAAGGCCTGAGAGGTTGTGTGGTTTGTTGGTTTTGGGTTTTGGTTGTTTGCTGTTGGTTGTGGCTTATAGTCACATACAAAAGAGAAACAATAACAAGAAGATATTAGATATCCTGACATGAAAGATCATACTTTCCCTAAGGAACTCAATGTCACCAGAAGTAGTCAAACAATGTTGTTACTTCCTTTCCTACCCCTGACTTTATTTGCAATTTCTTTCCCTCTCCCCTCTCCCCTTCTTTCTCTCCTACATAGGTGTTAGGGTGTTGATACACTGCAATACAGGTGGAAGAAAGAAGAACCCACAAAGTAGCCAAAAGTCTGGCTATGTTATAAGTGCTAGGCAGGCAGGAATTCCTCTGATGATTCACAACTACATCACTAGAACTGACCAGTTCTCAGTTCTAAGTATGATATGACTTCCCTCTTTCATTCTGCTTATTTTAATAACTGGTTTAAGTGGCTATGAATTTGTATTTGTTTCTACATAAACTCACTGGTTTTGATGAATAATACTTTTTAGTACAATGCTGATTTTGAGTTTATACTGTTTTAGTCAAGACTTGCGTGTTTCATAATAGAATCATGACTATTTTCTGTTTTGTACTGTGATCACTCAGTTTTTTTATTAGGATGATATTTGTCTCATCAGACAAGTTGAAAAAGTTCTGTATATGACTTCTGTGTGTCTTGGAACAGTTTATATAACAGTTTACTAGATGCTTTTATTTATTATTATTGTTATTATTATTATTACTATTATATTTTTATTCACTTTACAGTCAAGTCACAGCTTCCCCTCCTTCCCCCTCCCAGATCACAGCTCTATCCTCCCATTCCCAGGTTAGTTGACTCTGTAGTTCTTATGGAGTCCTTGATCCCTCCTGCTTGTTCACTTCTATCTTCCACTCTTCCACAAGACTCCCAAAGTTCCACCTGATGTTTGGCTGTGGGTCTCTGCATCTGTTTCCATCCACTCCTGGATGAAGCCTCTGAGGATAGATACAGTTATGTTAGGTTCCTGTACAAGCATAGCAGAGTATCATTAATAGTGTTAGGGGTTGACACAGTGGATGGGTCTCAACTTGAGCCAGTCATTGGTTGGATGCTCCCTCAGTCTCTGCTTTATCCATCTTTATCCCTGCACATCCTGTGGGCAAGATTATTTGGGTTGAAGATTTTGTGGGTGGCAGATTTATTCATAATATCTAGGAACTGGAAACAACCTAAATGTCTCTCAACTGAAGAATGGATAAAGAAAATGCGGTACATCTATATAACATAATACTATTCAGCTATTAAAAACAA
This sequence comes from Mus caroli, assembly GCF_978045245.1. NCBI lineage: Eukaryota > Metazoa > Chordata > Mammalia > Rodentia > Muridae > Mus > Mus caroli. Next base: position 144,866,843 of record NW_028227261.1, on the reverse strand, counting down.
GACATCATGAATTTTGCAGGCAAATTGGATGGAACTTCATGATGTCATCATGAGTGAGGTAACACAAAACCAGAAAGACACATATGGCATGTACTTACTTGTAAGTAGATATTAGCTATAAAGTGCAGGACAACCATAGTATAATCCACAGACCCAAAGAAACTGGATAATACAGAGGTCCCAAGGGAAGATGCTTAAATCTTACCCAGAAGGGGAAACTAGTCATTGGAGGTGGAGAGAGAGAGAGAGAGACCTTGATAGGAGAGGGGGAGAGGAAGAAACTGAGAATGGAGATCAAGTACAGAAGAGGAGCTGGGAAAGGGTTGGGAACAAGAATGGAAATAGGTAGAGAAACATCTCTGGTGGCTAGTTGGAGACCTGGAACTAGGAAGGATATGGGAAGTCTATGGGCATGACCTTACTTCAGATTCCTATCAAAGGAGATATAGAGACTCAAGTTTCCACCTTCTGTAGGCAGGGAGGACTTCCAGAGGAAGAAGGGTGACAACATCAGTCCACCCACAAAACCTTCAACTAGGTGCCTTTCAAAGTTGGTGTGAAGGTGTTTGAACTTAGTATAGAGTTTGGAATTTGTTGGCTGCCTCTTTCCCTTTAATGAGGATTGATTTGCTCAAATCATCCAGTTTAATTTTGCTAACCTAAAACTGGGGACAATCTCAGCACTTGGGAGGTCAATACAGGAAGATCATGGATTTGAGGTCAGGTTGGGCTACATAGTAAGTTCTTTGCCAGTTAAGGAATATGTAAATGTTTTAATTAGAATTCTCATAGCTTAAAAGAGTATCCACAGTTAAATCATTCCTGAGAAGATGTTCCAACTGGTAATAAGGACACATGCTCCACTATGTTCATAGAAGCCTTATTTATAATAGCCAGAAACTGGAAAGAACCCAGATGTCCCTCAACAGAGGGATGGATACAGAAAATGTGGTACATTTACACAATAGAGTACTACTCAGCTATTAAAAACAATGAATTTATGAAATTCCTAGGCAAATGGATATATCTGGATGGTATCATCCTGAGTGAGGTAACTCAATCACAAAAGAACTCATGTGATATGTACTCACTGATAAGTGGATATTAGCTCAGAAACTTAGAATATCCAAGATACAATTTACAAAACACATGAAACTCAAGAAGAACAAAGACCAAAGTGTGAACACTTTGCCCCTTCTTAGAATGGGGAACAAAACACCCATGGAAGGAGTTACAGAGACAAAGTTTGGAGCTGAGATGAAAGGATGGACCATTCAGAAACTGTCCCACCTGGGGATCCATCCCATAATCAGCCACCAAATACAGACACTATTGCATACACCAGCAAGATTTTGCTGAAAGGACCCTGATATAGCTGTCACTTGTGAGGCTATGCCAGTGCCTGGCAAACACAGAAGTGGATGCTCACAGTCAGCTATTGGATGGAACACAGGGCCCCCAATGGAGTAGCTAGAGAAAGTACCCAAGGAGCTGATGGGGTTTGCAACCCTATATGTGGAACAACAATATGAACTAACCAGTACCCCCAGAGCTCGTGTCTCTAGCTGCATATGTAGCAGAAGATGGCCTAGTTGGCCATCATTGGGAAGAGAGGTCTCTTGGTCTTGCAAACTTTATGTGCTGTAGTACAGGGGAACACCAGGGCCAAGAAGTGGGAGTAGGAGGGGTAGGGGAGCAGGGCAGGGGGAGGGTATAGGGGACTTTTGGGATAGCATTTGAAATGTAAATGAAGAAAATATCTAATAAAAAATTGGGAAAAAATCATTCCTGAGAAGTTGAGAGTCCAGTAGTTGGACCAGTCCCATACTAGCTGTCTGTCACTGGGAGGAGACAATTAGCAGTTACTCGGCCCACAAGGTGGGGTGCCTCAGTAGTGACAATCTTCCTGAAATCCTGAAATGTTCCTGTAGAACTGCTGGGCCCTAGTCCTCCTTGAAAGTTTGGATTCAGCAACCACAGCGCCAGGAAAAATTAATTCATTTTCAAGAGGAAGGCCAATGGAGTGAAAGGCAGGATGATCTTCCATTGCAAACACCCTTTTTATCTTGGCTGCTCCCAGAAGGTGCTGCCCATAATAGGGTGGCCTTCTGACATCAATCGAGGCCATCAAGATAGTTGCTCAGGTAAGGCTCCCTACCCAGGTGATCGTAATTTGTACAGGTTATCATTGTAACTACATCCTGCCTCAAAATAAAACTAAACAGGAACAAAAGTCAATAATTGAGAATTGCTGAAAGTTATTCTTTTAAGTTATTTTATGGTTCATGCATGTATAACTGCTACTATTTTTATTTATATGTATTTTTGTCCTTTCTAGTTTTTATTTTTAAATATTGGGCTCCTAAGCAATTTTTAAATTAAGTTTTTATTTTAGCTGTATTATTTTCCTGTCTGTTTATTAATAGTTTCTCTATGCTTAATTTGACCATACTTTGCAGAAACTTATTGAAAGCATCAGGGAAACACTGCATGCTTGGGTTTTTTTCCTTAATTCTTTTTAATCAGAATATGTGCATGTAAAATGCATTTGCACTACAACCCAATGGTTCTGACACAAAGATTTTTGTCATTATTTCTAAACATTTGTAGTTTCCATTTGAGATTCTATGCTCACTGATGATTATTTAGCAGTGCTTTGAAATTTCTAAAGAGCATAGAGATAAATTTTTTCAACTTTTTACATTATTGCTTACTGTAACATTTTATTGTGTGTGATTCTGTATTTAGGATTATTTTTTATAAAGTCTAATGAAATATGTTTCATGGTTAATTTTTTAAATTAAATACAAAGTGAGTGTTTGACAAATAGATATTTTTTTCTTTGTTGTGTGCAAAATACTATGGTCCTCTCTCAGACCCTCTGACTGGCCTGTTGATTATAGAATTCCTGAAGGATTTTATTCCCATTTGCTATAGTGTCTATTCTCTACATTCAAAATCATGATATTATACGCATGGACATTAACACCCTATAAGGACTCATTGTCTTCTATCTCTACATACTTTTTAAAAAGTAAATGGTTACATTCTTCAAATTCAAATTCAAATTTCATTTGCTTAAATTTTTTCATTTTGAATTGTATTTTGAATACTTTATTTTTAATTTTGTTTGTTGCCTCTTTCTTTGTATAAATTTTCAGTTTCTATTTTTAACTTTCCCTTGTTACTTGGTTTAGGTGTGTGTCTTGTGAAGTAACTTGTAGCTTAATTTAGGGATGAAAATGTTTTGTGATTATAGACCATTAGCGCTAAAGCCTACACAAGCTAATATTATGTATCATAAACCAATATAAAATGTACGAGGGATGTGTGCACATAATGAAACCAACTTCATTAATATTTGGGTACAAATTAAATTAAAAATGAAACTGTCTTTTAATAGGAAGATTGGTAACTGTTTTCTCCAGGAGAATGCTGACATTTTCAGGTGACACAATGTGACATTCTCAGATACTGAGGATAAATATAGTTAGATTTTTACATGTTATGACTTTTTTTTTTGACAGACAGGAAAATGTGTCTTCAGCTTTTCAAGTAATCCTGAAGGACTCGTCCAAGACTGGTCCAGAACCCATCCCAAACTAATTTGCTTTGGTGAAGCTGATAATTAGGCAGGAAGCAGTTATGATTGGTTCAGCCTGGATAGATGCTGGCTCTGGACCCACCCAATGTCGCTAGAGGTCAGAGTCAAGAGAGACTGTATGGGAGAGGAGATAAGAGTCAGGACTTAGATCTCCAGAGGACTCAGAGGGAACTGCGGGGCAGATGGTGTCACTGATGTCTAGCAGGTTGCACTTACCACATATAAAATGAAGAAAATAACACATGACTGAGATACAGAGACCTGTGAATTAATTTTACGATCTACTGTTCTCAAATAAACACAACTATTTGGAAAGCTTTCTTGATCTAAAAGGAAGGGAAGTCAGATAAGTAAGGCACTGTGTGTGTTTTGTTTTGTTTTGTTTTAAGCCTTTGCTTCATTTTAAGGGAGATTTTCAGGGACAGGGGGCAGGCAATGAGAACATGATGAACCTAAACTTTTTAAATCAACTCTGAAATTTCTCTTTTTGAAACAAGAAGGCCAAGTGCCTAGTCCCCAAGAAGTTCTCAGGGACTCCCTAGCAGAGGGCAGGTGGTTGCTGAGAGCCATGTGAATGTGTGAATCGTTTAAAATTCTCATGCTTTTTCCCTGTGTTAAAATTATTATTAATGATTCTTTTTCATTTTTTTAGTTTGAGACTCAATTTTTATCCTTAAATTGACCTTGAACTTGGGTTTCACCTCCTTAGTGATGGGGTTATAGACGCTTAGCTTAATTTGTGGAGCTATTTCCCAGCCCTGTGATATATCTTACAGCCCTTACACTATTAGGGGAGTATGGTGTTGATTACATCTGAGATCAGTAGAGAAAACAGAAACACGCATAGAAGCTCTCATAATAAAATCCTAAATTCTCCCAAAGAGAAATTCAATTAAAACTACTGCTCAGCATCTCAGGGACTTCAGCAGTAATGAACTGAAGGGGTATTTCAGATTGTTCATTCAAGCAGGCTCCTCACTCAGACCTGTGTGGTGGATTTTGCAATTTGGCCGAGAGGCTCATGCTTTCTTAATAAGTACTCAGGCACAGCAAACGTTTACTCATGTGGCACAAAAGGCAGAGGAGAATCTGAGAACCATGTAATTTAAACTCAGAAGAAAGAGAGGAAAGAAGAGAGTTCTTTTTTTACTTAACAACCCTGAAGATATTTAAGTGCATGTAATTTTATAAATCTTAAGTATATGTTGTGAGCTGCGATACAAATAGACTTCAGTAAAAGAAACAAGGCCAAGAAGAATTACAATTTACCTGGAGTCCACATCACAAAGCAATATGGCCTAGTATAATGAGAGATGCCAGCACACTCAAGAATCTTAACTAGCCATGTGTACCGTCTTGGGAAATATGTGCTTTGGCATTTAAATGCATTACATTATAATTATTTGGTTTTGTGTATCTCAGCTATTAGCACATCAGAACTTTGAAGGAAGATATGTGCCATTCATTTTTATAATTGCTCTTCTTGGAGCTCAAACTGTACCTGATGCTTGACAAAAGTTTGCTGAAAGAACAAGGCAAGAATTGGGTGGAGAACATTTTCACAGACCAGCCATAATCCTGCATGTCTCTATCCCCAAATATTCAAATCCATTGGAAAATGAAGTAATCCAACTAGCTATAAAACCATCTGAAGTGGCTGCACTTGCCACAAAATTGGGTTCAACTTATTAAGAGCTTCCCATGTTTATTCATCAGCAAAAGATTATGTGGGGCAGAGTGGCACACATCCCCTTAACTTTGTGTTTCCTCTGCACTTTGGGTAACTTTATGGCCCGTATGCCTTAGGGGTAACTAAGCCCCTTCTAGTTCATGTGTGAGCTGAGTCTAGTCATTACCACTATCTCATCTCAAAAGTGTCTCTATTTGAAAAATAAATGATATGGTCACTTTATTTATCTATATAAATCTTTTGCAATCCTGTATTCCTAAAACTACCTCCCCTTTTGAATTGTGGGAGATTCTACTATACTTAAATGGCACTTTATTCCTCCAGGAAAACCCCATTTCTTGGACAGATCTGCAAGAACAGCTTCAAGCTGTGGAAGATGACAGCCTCAGTTTCCCCAGTGGGCTTGAGACTTGAATATGAGCCACACTCTGGGATTGGCATCTGACCCATTTGGAAAAAAAAAAAAGGTATCACGTTTCTCTGAGGCTTTGAAAATAATATTCTCTTACTCTGATTGTACTTACCACTGAAGTTGTTATAAAAGTGGGGAGGACACTGACAACACTTTAGAGCAAAATAGGATTTAAATCCCAACTGTCAGGTTTGTGGAGAAGGTAGATTACAGACCTGTGGGAATGTTTGAACTCCTGACCAGTTATTTCAATTTATTTTCTCTTACTCCCCTAATCTGGCCAGTTAGTCTGTGCCCATTTTGTCTGCTTGATCGTTGGCATGAGTTACAAAAGTAGCTACTACGTTAGACACTGTTTCAGTTCTCAGTTTGCCACCACTCTGGGCAGGTATCTTTTGTAGTGCACTCAGTACAATAGCAGTGAATTATCCATGTGTTATGGAAACACAGAATTGAGAGGGCTCCTTTAGTAGTTAAGTTTGAGAGCTACTGTTGGGTGCTAAAGTGCAGGTGCTCAATAGGTAGTAAAAATATGGATCCAGGACTGAAAAGAGGCTGGGGTTAGAGCTAGAGGATTTTAAGTCACTAACACAGCCCCGGGAACTGGAGATTACCAGGATAACACAATGGATAGCCTAGAAGTTTAAAACGCAGACTCTAAAGTTCAGTTAAACTCTGTGGAGGTCAAAGCCTGCTCTGGCAAAGGACCCTCCTGAAAGAGCTAGTTTATTTTCTCTTTTTTGAATGGTCTGATTATAGTTATGTTAAATTATTTTTGTTCAATATGCAGACCAGGTCATATGTTAATGAATACATATAGAACTTCTCTCTCTTTTTTTTTCTTTCATTAGGCAAAAGAAGTTGATTTCCTACAGGCAAAACTGGATTTACTTTATACATAGTACTAATCCTCCTCTAGTTAGAGGCTATCATCTCATCATCTGTGTGCCTATTGACCTATCTGTTGTCTGGGGAAAATAAACATGTATCTTTCCCAAAAAATTCATGGGGAGAAAAGTGGTGTCACGGAAGGGGAAATTTTGCCAGGCAAACAAACACATGGAAGTGACATTAGAATTTCTATTGTTTTTTAGGTGTTCCCACTTACCTTAAGGTGTGTGGAATAAAATAATCTAGATTTTTATCTTGGAAATGATTTGGGAAGCTAATCCTGATTGGAGACATCTGGACAAAGAATGTACAACTCTCTTATTCTTTTCTAGCCTCGGGGCACAGAGTAAAAATTGTACCAACTTTACTACCCAGTACCTCTCAAACAAAGACCTAAGTCAGTTGATAGTTCTTGGGTCCTATAATCACCACCCACTTCCCACTCTATTGCCAGGGATCATAAAATTTTTTGGCAGCTGAAGATTAGAGACATCACTTGAGCAAAATGACATAGCAAGGCAGTGTTACAACTGGGAATCACATGTGGGACTCTCTCCAAGAGTGTGCTTAGGTAAAGTTTTTATTTGGGTTTGATTTGCTTTGAATAGTCTTGAAGAAGACAACAACATGAGGAAAGTGAGGCCTCTAAGTAGGTCTCATATACAGAAAGTAAACTTGTAAATTTTCAGATATGTATGGAATTATAAGAAAAGATACAGAAAACTCAAAACACAAAATACCAACACACAATGATACTGATAGTCAGGAGTGATGTAGAAATTATTGCCATTGCTTAATCCACTTACTTGATCTTAATTATTTCTCACAAGAGCAACAATATGAGTCAGAAAGCTGGGACCCCCAATAAGTCACAAGCAATAGCTCCAAGGATGTTCTTGAAGCAGAAGTGGGATTTGAGTTTAATTACAATAATCTAACTTGGGTCTGGCTGTTCTTATAGAAGCTTGAGAAAAGACAGTTAAGAATTCTCAGAAGAACCTGATACCATTTTTTTATTAGATATTTTCTTTATTTACATTTCAAATGTTATCCCCTTTCCTAGTTTGCCTTCCGAAAATCCCCTATCTCTTCACCCCTCCTCCTTCTCTACAGCCCACCCACTCCCACTTCTTGGCCCTGGCATTTCCCTATACTGGGGCATAGAACCTTGGACGGAGCATAGGGTCTCCAATGAAGGAGCTAAAGAAAGTACCCAAGGAGCTGAAGGGGTTTGCAGCAGCATAGGAGGAACAACAATATGAACTAACCAGTACTGCCAGAGTTCCCTGGGACTAAACCACCAATCAAAGAAATCACATGGTGGAACTCGTGTCTCTAGCTGCATATGTAGCAGAGGATGGCATAGTCAGTCATCAATGGGAGGAGAGCCCCTTCCTTTGTCCTGATACAAATTTTTAAAATTAAATTAGTTCAATATATGCTTTTGAAATACACACTTGCAATTACCTAATTTTAGTTGACTCAAGAATATTATGAAATAACAGCTTTATTTAGCTGTGAACCTATGTTGGGATCATTTGGGTTTGATTTCAGCCAACCTGCTCTTTCTCACCTGTAGCCACTGGGACTCTAGGAGTGGAAGGCAAGTGAATCCTCAGAGAATGGCTGGGGTAAATCAACTTAGAGACCCAAGAATGCTATGTGAGATTTGGAGAACAGATCTATCTTTTAAAGTCCTCAGAGAATTTGAAACTTGCTGATGTATAAAATCGAGTGCATTGGTTTAAATAAGTTAAATGCCAGAGAATGACAGAGTGTGGCTCACATGTAGAAAACTGCACAGAGATGGTTTGATTCTTTGGAGTCTCATTGAAGTTGAAAACATCCAAGTACAGTTGAGAAAACCAAGGATGTCATCTACCAGAACTGTACATTCCAGCCTCCTTGGGATCAAAACTCTTTCTGCAGCTTTCTTCTTGAAAGAGCAAAGAAAAACTACCTGATATGTTTTCCTTCCTGTTTTAGAGTGATGAGCAACGTGGTCATTACTCAGGCATGGTGCTCCTGGGAAGGCACTTATTGAGTAGATGGGAGTTGGATGTCTCAGGACACCAGCAGGCACCAAGCTCTGTGAAGACTCTCAAACATCTGTGGTCAATGTGTGTGGGAGAAATAACATGAATTCAGCAATCAGGAGTCCAGTGCTATGACACAATCAGAAGGTGGTAGAAAGCAGAACACCTGAAGGCTTGGTGCCTGTGGCTTTAATTATGAAGCATAAACAATGTCTAGTTTCTTGTTAGCCATAAGATTATATCTTTATTATTATTGTATATGCATTATACAACAATTATTATATATTAATTTTTATATAAAATTAATGTTTTATTTATTGTAAAATATTAGACATTGTATCCATTATCTAAATTTCTATTGAAATTTGTGACTGCTGGGTGGTAGACAAAATTTTAGGCACAGTTGTGCAAGAGTGAATGAATTAGACACCCCATTGAGGATGCTAGATAACGACTAGACAAATTATATATATATATATATATATATATATATATATATATATATATATATATATATATTTGGCTAAAGAGCAAATTCCTCTAAGATGCAGCAGCCTTAAATAATGAATATTTATCATCTAAATAACTTCTGAGAACCAGGAACCTAGGAAAGACTTAGTTAATAATTAAGGCTCAGGATATCTGATGAGATTGTAAACCTTTTGTAGTCACCTCAATGCCTGACTAGATCACCTTCTGTTTTTTCCCAGTGGTTGATGGTAGAATGAATCTATTCTTCAGTCAGTGGGACTGTTCACAGGGATGCCCATATTATTAAATCATTGTATCTGTTTCTCCCTAGAGTGGATAAACCAAGGGGAAGAAAGGAAGAGAGAAAACAAGGTGAGAGTTGGTATCTTTTCTAACCTGGTCCAGAAGAGATATGGCATCTCTCCTTTCTTCTAATGGTTGCCAAAGCCAGTCTAGTGCAGCATGAAAAGGGACCACAAAGGGATGTACACACTGAGAGATGCAGATTAGAGTGGGTGATAAACCCTATAATATAAATAGGCTGTAATCCCCTCTGATATAAACAGTAAAAGTGAAATGAGTGAGCTGTGACAGACAGAGCAGAGAGGTGGGCGCTAATTCTCCTTTATAAAGAACTCAGTCCCTAAAAGCCTAAAAGGAGCAGCAGGATGTACTCTAGGAAGATCCACAGAAGAGCATCTTGACAAGGACAGAGGCCCTTTGGCTTGGGAAAAACAAAGGCTCCAGGAAGAACAAGGTCGAGTTCGGGCTTTCTAGGAACCAGACAGAGGATGTAGTAAATGAGCAATGGCGAGGGAGGAGGGAGGCACATGATACTGGAAAACCAGGCAGGGCGGATTACAGAACCCACGCTGTCATAATAACAGTTTGCACATTCCCAGAGGGCAGAAAGAAGCAACTCAAGGACTTTATGAAGAATAAGCATGGCTTACATTTTCAATTACTCTTTCTTCCCCCTTTCCTGACAAAGTAGAAGGAGAGTGGGAATAGAAGTAGGGAGACCAGTTTATAGGATGCTTCCACAGTTTATAGTCCAGGCAAGAAAGAATGGGGTCGGATGCATACTGACGGTGAATATGAAGTATGGAGGACCATTCGACCTAGGGGAGGGACTTTCATGATACACTGATCGATTGAAATGACTTTTCATGTGGGTGTGAGTGTACATGGTAAGGGCAGGGTCAAGAGTGACTGTCAAGTTTATTCTCAAGTGATTCTCCTTTTGTTCAGCTAGGAAGTGTGGAAGGACAGAAAGGGTTTGATTGGGAAAAGTAGAAGGTTAATGGAGCAGGGGATGGACAAAAGTCAAGAAAACCTTTTTTGTCATTGTAGCTTTGAAATGCTATGAAACACAACTAACAGGAAGACAGTGCTATGGATGAGACTTGGGCTCTCAAAAATGGATCTATGAATGTGGGAGTCACTAGCCTATATATTGAAAGCTACACATGGGATGAAATCCACTAAGGAGGATGCAGAGAGAGTAGCAAAAGGCACAGGGAATCCTGACTGTTCTGCAGATAAATAGATGGCATCAGTCATGACCACCAGTCACTTAATCCTTCAGTCGGTGCCAAGAACAGAGAACAAAACAATGAGAGAGGGCGGAGGAGCTGCAGGGGCAGAGGAAGTAGAGAAGGTGAGGGTAGGAATGAGGACCAAGCGGATGTCAGAAAGCCCTTAGATGTGTTAACAGAGGGAGTTGCTCACATTGACAAGTTGGGTTTGCCTAATTTAGGCACAAAACCACAGTGAATGCTAAATTGAATGAGATGTCTAGAGAAGGGCACACAGGACAGTAGGTGCAGCACTGTTGCTATAAAAGAAAATGAAGGATATAGGAAAAAAGTGAGTGTGTGCATGTGTGTAACTTTTTAAAAAGTATTTATTTATTTATTTATTTGTTTGTTTATTTATTTAATGTATATGAGACACTGTAGCTATCTTCAGACACACCAGAAGATGGGATCCTATTACAGATGGCTGTGAGTCACCATGTGGTTGCTGGGAGTTAAACTCAGGACTTCTGGAAGAGCAGTCAGTGCTCTTAGTCATTGAGCTATTTCTCCAGCCTATGTGTTCAACTCTCAATGCAGGAGAGAAAGCCAAGGAGAAAAAGGTGAAATCTTGATAATAGCTAACAGTCAAACTGAATATTGGAAAAATAGTTTAAAATGTAAAATTTCTTGTTTCATCTCCTCCATCCACCACCAACAAAACTTAAAAATTGATTGGGCAGTTTTGCTTAGGATGTGATAGCTTTCTGTTTGCTCACTTTGTAATTTTTTTCCTAGCAGGCTGAGTTATTCATTCTGACTCATGCCTGGATGGGAGATCTTGAAAAATGACTCTGGCGGGCTGTGGTATAATACCTTTTACACAACATCAAGGTCTCGTGATGCTCCACAGGGAAGACAGAGGAAGCAGCTACAGGAAACAATGGGCTCCTACGTTTAACAACAGACCCATGCTTAAGGTGAGAAGCAAGGAGGGTGAGTGTACATGGATTGGGTGCTTAGTGGTCCTGCCATGTGGGGAGTGTCTCTCCTCTTCTGTACTATGCTACGTCAATGCTAGTCAATGCGTCTTCAGGAATTATTTAATGACTTGATTTTATTATCCCCATCCCCTCTCTTCAGCTGTCCTCCCTGCTCTCTACCCCCATTTCTTCTTTCTCTCCTCCTTTCTTTGATGTATGTTCCTGGCACTCACAGGAGGAATGGAGTGACAGTGCTGACGGCTGAAGTCATCTATTTACACCCAGAATAAGCACAAAATAGGCAAGAGATTGTGCAAATTAACATGAATTGTTTATCCAAAAATACTTTGGCCTTTAACAGAGGAGGAGGAAAAAGGCTGTCCTGAGCCTGGACCTTCCCTTGGCCTGCCCAGAGTTTTTCCTTGGTCAGCAGGCAGTCTTCTACTGGAGAGTAAGCATGGTGTCAGGCACTCATTTTCTTATTTAATCTGCTAATGTTTTGGGAGGTAAGTACTATTATGCTTGTGTTATTGTTGAGAAAAATGTTGGTTGGCCTGGTGCTACACATACACCTGTAATCCCAGGACTCTGTTGTTGAGCCGGGAAGATCAGCAGGTCAAAACCAGCCTGAGTTACATAGAGAATCACAGGCCAATTTGAGATGCAGTGAGACCTTGACTCAGAGAAGGCACATACACACAAAAGGAGGAGGCAGTGGCTGCATAGGATGATTGTAACATATATTATGTAACTCTGCTGAAGAATATTTCTTAATGTTTATACATATTCTCTCTCTCTTTTTTGTGAAGAATGTAAGGTGGTGGCAGGCAAGGTTGAAAGATTATCTTAGTTAAAACTATCACATCAAAAGGCAGCATGGTCTTTAACTGCTTCAAACAGTAATGCACTGGGGATTCAAGCCTATCAGTTTGGTAGTAAGTTGTATTCTGAGTCTCTCTTTCCCTTCCTACAGTAGGGTCAAAGAAAGTGGTTGAACATTAAGCAGAAGAGCGCTTTAGGTTGAGGTCTTCTTTCAATGCTTCTAGAGTCTAACTTCTTCAGCCAATATCCTCCTCTATTATAGAGACTCAACGATCTTTCCATTTTTAAAATCTGACCTCACAGAAAAAAAGTCAGATAAACTCATTCCCAGATGGGTGGTAATTTTACAAAGCTGGGTGGTGATGGTGTGGAAGTCTATTCTGGGGGCATTTCCCTCTGAAGAAGAAGAGAAAGACTTTAACAAAATAGAAGCTATGAAGGAAGAGCGTCATCGCTAGGCAGTTGGATTCAGCTTCACCTGGAAAATGCTGTGCTGGACCTGGTGAGTCTTCAGCATAGTTCAACAAGGATTATAGGTAGCCTTAGTTGAGGAGGGATGGGGTACACCAGCTGAAGGCTGCTGCCTTCCATCCATTTTTGGCTTATATTCTAGGACCTCTGGTTCACATCTATGTCCTGAAATTTGTGTACAAGAAAAAGATTTGATTTAACACATGTCACTGATAATCCAGAAAGTGATTTGGATAATGGAACCATTGCTTTGAAGGCAAGTTAAAAGAAGATAAATTTAACTATATAGTTTTTAGTTTCTTGGACTTGGGACTGTACACTGTTATGAAGAAGGAGTATCAAGATTCTCCTGCCAGGCAAGATATGTCCACTGGTGCAGTAACAGTGGCATGACTGTTTTTGGAATAACTACATTATGATTGGATTTGAGACCTGATCAGCAGGAAGAAATTAAGGCTTAGTAATGCTAACCCAGGTCAAAATTCCATGTTTAGGGAGGACATACGCACTAGTGGAGAACCTATTGTTACTGTTGTTTTGCTAAATGAACATGTCAAAATGCCTCCTAAATGTTTATGTTATGCTTATACTGATGGGTTAGTGCTGCTCTCAGTCTTGGGCAGGGAAGTTTCCTTTTCAGTGGGCAACAATCAATGCAGACTCATCCCAGGTCTAAGTGAGGATAGATGACAGCTGAGTGCTCATCCCTAAATTGGATGCCTATGTGAATTCCTGAAAGGCTAGGGAGCACTGTGGAGCAGAGGGCAAAAAGAATGCAAGAGCTAAAAGATGGGGAGGTGCATTCTGCAATGGTTTCCTCTGGATATAACAAGGCTGCTGCACACAGGAACTTATTCCAACTGTGCTGTCTTACACATGAACTGCATGGGATCAACAGTCCAGCATCAATTGGGGAAGGGCCCAGAAGACCTAACTCAGAACTGAGGGTATATTGGTAGTTAATAGCTGCTGGAAGAGGAGGGGTCATAGCTATAGCTCCTGCTAAGTTGCCCATCATCCAATAAATAACCCTACACCCACATGCATATAGGCAGCACAACTAGACTCAGAAAGTTATTAAAGTAAAATCATGAATTTAAAGTGTAGGTGTTTTGGGAAGAAGGGTTACAGAGCTCTGGAGATTAGTAAGAGAGGGAAATAAAGATGGCTCTGCAGTTAAGCGTGCTTTCTCTCTCATAGAGGTGTGGAGAGCCGTGCCCTGAGCAATCGCCATTACAAGATGGCGCTGGCTTCCGCTGTGCCCAACTAGTAAACAAGCCTTGTGCGCATGTGCGAGAGTGAATTCACGGCAAGTCACTGCTCATCTGGGGCGTAGTAATGAGGTGATGATCGAGCAACAAATCAGGTGCTGACACGCCACATCAGGTGCTAAAACGCCATGGCTGAGGGCTATGTAAGCAGCACCATTTTCCGGGTTCTGGGTCTTCCTCCTAATGAAGTAATAAAGCTTGCTGCAGAAGAATCTGGTTGTCAGAGTGTGTTCTTGCCGGCGAGAACAATAGCTTGGGACACAGAGGTACTGAGTTTGTTTTCTAGTACCTGTGTTGTGGAATTCAAAATTACTCTAGCTCCTAATGTCCAATATCTCTAGCCTCTATAGGCACCTGTGTGCTCATGAAAATACATACATTCATGCACATGCATGTACTTAAATAAATAATAATTCTAACAAATCAAGTTGACTGTGGATACCTACTATCAAAATACACTATATACCTGCTTAAAGTTGTCAAAGAATAAATTAAAACTTATTTTAAAATATTGTCAGTTCACTTTTTAATATAAAGGTTTATTGGTTATTTATTTATTATCACTAATCCACTGATGTAAGTTATTGAATACGGAAGCATAAAAGACAAAGCACATATACGTTCTTCCTCTTCCCCTCTTGAGTTTTTGGGAGATGCCAGTATATATGTACGCGTCGCCATGTCTCCTTTATGCTACAAAGCTTTGTGTACAAAATGGCTGTTTTAAAGCTGAATAGAATATAGCACATTTAGTGATACAGAAAGGCATGACTCTTCCAAGTGATATTGGGGCTTTTAGAGTGGGTAATATTTTTTTGCAGGTGACAGGGTCTATGCATATATATTTATATGGGTATGTATATGTGAACATACACAAATGAGTTTTATAGGGCTTACTTTCTTGTTTCTGTAAACAAAAATAGAATCCAGTGAAATAGAGTGCCTAGAACTTGCTTCTGTTCACTGAAAACAGTCCTCAAAAATTCTCCTAGCTAAACCAAACAAGTCTTTGGTTTTTCTTTTATTTATCTTAATAATTTGGATTGTTGAGATAGTGTCTCATCAAAACTACCCCAGAGGATGACTCTAATTATTTTCTCAAATTGTATATATTTGCCCTCAACTCTGACTTTGTCCATAGAATGAAATGCAAGCTTGCAATTGTTTCCTTACTTTTCTGCTTTTCTGAAACTTTTTCTCTGCTCAAGTTTCAGAGCAGTACTATTCCACTATCATCTGGTGAGGGACAGGCCACATCATGTAGCGTCTGTGTCACCCTGCAATTGTAGCCTGCAATCTTATTGTATCTTGAAAACTTTAGACAAGGCTGAAATGATGTTTGTTGGGTGCAAATGAAAAGAGGATTTAAAGCTGTATAGAATATAGTACATTTAGTGATACAGAAAGGCATGAATCTTCCAAAGAGAAAGTGATATTGAGGCCTTTTAGAGTGGGTAATACATTTTTTGGAGGTGACAGGGTCTACTATACATGTGCCTGGATAAGGTAGGATGTGAAGACGAGCTGTGATTTTGGAGTGAGTGATTGAACATACAATGAGATAGAAAACAGCATTACCTTATGTTGGATAACGCGAGGCTCTGCTGAACAGTTCAGGGTCCAATAAGACATAGCCCATGAGGCGCTAAGTGAGGGAAAGGATCCAGGTTGCATTTCTGTGAAGCAAATTTCAGAGAATTTCTTGAGACTGGCTACAGAGCTGGTGACAGAGAAATCACCAAGAACCGTGCCATGATTATATTGGAGGGACATCATGCTGTTCTGATTAAGATCAGAGCTAGAGCCAGGTTTTTAGGGTTCAGATTCCATTAGTTATTAGTGATGTGTTCTTGAGCCAGTTACTTATTACCTCATCAATGAGTGATGGTAAAAAATCCATTTCACATTGTTGCTGAAGAGTTAATATTTCCAGAGTGTTTAGTATAATATCTAAAACACCATTAGTGTATTCCAGGGTATTCTTAAGCAATAAATAGAGAAATCTTAGTAACAAATACTGAAAGTCAGGGATAAAGAATTGGCAGTAGTAATAGAAAGAAAGGTTGTCTAGATTTGAGAAATTCTTATTTTTGAGGAGGAACTTGAGTAGTTTTGGTGACAGATTGGATAAGGAAAATCAAACAGGAAGAGACTACCAGCATAGCAAGGTTCTGACCACAGAGCCCCAGGATCCATGATCAAGTCACCATCACTCTAAAACTCCAATTTTTTTTCTTCATGAAATTGTTGATGTACTTTAATCTCACATGGTACTTTAAATGACCAGCTAGAAAATTCAGTTCCAGGCAGCTGATACGTCTTCAATAAATGCTACTTCCTTATATTGTGATGACTCCAAGTTTATAGAAAATGGTTTAGGGTAGCATTCCCTGAAAGACTGTGTATAGTATTAAAGGAGTTGAAGAAAACAAGTTCATTTAAAGATGTATTATTAGTCTATATGTCTCTGTGTATGTATGTGTGTCTACACAACAGTTGTGTGGGTGTGAGAGCCTCAGTGTATGTGATGATGTCAGAGGATACTCTGTGGAGTCTGTTCTTTTCTTCCACCTTTACATGGGTTCTAGGGATCAAACTTAGGTAGTCAGGCTTGCTACAAAAGTGCTTACCTGATGAGCCACCGCCAACTCAAGTTCGGTTTTTGAACAGAGTTTGGGATACCTGAGATATAAAGTGAGCCACATAGCTGGGAAATGATCACCTTTCAGAAGTCGGTTCTTGAGCAGTAACTTTCTGTGTATATAACTAAATGCTAGAAGAATAAATTTATAAAGAAAAATGGCTTGTAATTTTAGAGGCTCAGGTAGCACAGTATATTGCTATGATACGTTGGAACAAAATTACTCACCACATCCATCACAAGCCAGATAGCCAGATTGAAGAAGGGTTACCTTCAAGTTTATGACCAGAGTGACCTAAAGACATCTTTATAGGAAGTTCAATGTTCTAAGGATTCCACCATCTCCCAGTACTTTTGTGCTATCAGTCAAGCCTTGCGTATATGGGCCATTGGAGACACTTATTATCAAAACTATAGCAACTATAACAAGATTGAATTGCTAAGCCAAAATCATTTCGCCTCTAGCTAGATTTTTTTTAACTTGGTATATCATACACATCAACAGCTTTTACAAATTGTGATATTAGGGGGTGGAGCATAGAAACTGAGACAAAGGTTGCATTCCATGTTGAAACTGATGCAAGGTAGAGCAGGTGATGAATGTATGGAATGGAATATGACCCATAAGCAGAAAGGATCCATCAAGGACCAGAGTTCTGAGTTGCAAATGATCATGGAAGTGCTCATCTTGTTGGAAAATTTTCAAGGAGGGTTTTGACTGTATCCAGTGTAGCCAGCCTATCTGTCTATTCAAGTCATCATGATAACCCGCTCAGGACAATCCTAGGCCTTATCATCAAGAGATGAAAAACATCACCATGGGAACTTTACCAGATTGCAGGTGGCTCTGAAGCCAAAAGTTAATTACCAGAGAGGACAGGCCACAGGAAACTGCAGGACTCAACACCCAAGACTAAGTATTATTCCTTAGGCTATAGGATGATACCATTAGAGCTGTAGAGTTGTTGGGCTAGTTGATGTCATGAGTGTTTGAGGCCTTTCAGAAGCAGGGTGAAAGAATTACACATTCCTATTCAGGGAATGAATTGGTTAGTGCAAGTAATGGCTACAAGAAACAGCACTTGCCTCTTGGGGCCTTGGTTTCATGAAGATTTGTGCTTAGTTCACAGCCCGAAGTGATGTGGATCACTTGGGATTGACAGAGTCGGGACTGAGCTCTACACTGTCACCCTGATGCCCAGACTCATTCTCTGTAGTGGCTCTGCTGTTACTTCAGAGCATAAGGGGAAGATCATGTATTTATATCAGTTCAAAGAAAGAACCTAGGGTTAGACACTATGACTATAATATAATATCTCTTAGTTTTAATCCTGACAAGGGAAAATAATTTTAAATAGCACACAAATAAGAGATGCTGAGCAAGATAAAAAAGAAATATCATGGTTAGACAATCTTTGTTCTCTTCAAGCAAAATTTAATAGTCTTTTACTCAGTGGGGATATTTATTCTTGTGGATGTCTAAAGCTTTGAAAACTATCTAACTCTGTCAGTTTATCCATGTATCTACATCTACCATAAAGTTTTATTTACAATGTGGGTGTACTAAGAGAAGAATGCAAAAGATAATAATGAAGTGGAATGACTGTGCTGATATCATGCAAGAAGGGTTATCAAGTATGTTCTACTGAATTTTGGACAAACTTGAGTGAGGGTAAATGCCATTCTTTTAACAACAACTTCACCTGCAGGTAACTGAGTTTGGCACTGGGCTGTGGAATGGCATCTGTCAACTGTTGTCCATGAGTAAGATACTTGTGAAGCAGCACGAGCAAGCACTGTGTACTAGTGAGCAGGAGAGGAATGTGAACCCATGCATGCAGTTTTCAAAAGCACACTGACATCTTGGCGTAGACATTCTAGTTCTTATGTGTCCTAGCCTGTTACTCAAAACTGTATCACCAACACAGCCCTTGAAACATGAGATTCTTTGTAATTAACATCCTCATGAACCTTATCACCAGGTTCAATGTGATTTTTTTTCCTGATATACTCACTCTTTTGCCTGAGGCTGCCTACAGGAGGCCATGCCCCAACTTTCCCATAAAAACAACTTCCACATTCCACACCCCAATTACTCGGAAGGGCCTGCCCAAGATGCCTATAAAACCCTACTACAGTCTACACCACCTTCTGACTAATATTCGACATGTGTTTTTGATCATTGAATCAGATTTTCAAAAGTCAAGATAGTTTTCCTCATGCAGCTTAAACAAACATATAAACCTTTGTTATTTATATATATGGTTCAAAACAAATGAAAACAAAGCAAAACAAAACAAAAACCATGTGAAGCCAAAGTTGGTGAGAACTTAGACTTGGACTCCAGCTAGCTCAGCCACAGTTCAACCACTTATTCTCAGGGTGATATTCAGAGGGCTGGATGATATTTTGGTCTCAATCTCTTGATTCATAGTTACCCCCATGGCTATTGTGGAACCTAAGGAACCCACAGGCCAATGGCCTTCATATTTAGGTGCAAGTGATTAGAAGATAACCTTGACCTTGCCTTTATTAGGTGCTTTTAGGGACCACAGAAAAAAACACATGCAGGTCAAAGTGTGTCTTGGGATGGTTTTGGTTACAAGTAACAGACTCTTAAATCTTAAATTGTCTTAAGCACTATAAGAAGTATATTGGCTTACTTAACTAAAAATTCCAGATGTGCAACATCAGGTCTGATTTGTTCCAAAGGTTCAGAATATGACCAGGGTTGCAGATTCCAACTTTCCAGATTCTCTTGGTTCTGCCCTTCTTCAACTTTGGGTTGGTCACATGACAGTCAACCGCTCTAAGGCTGCAATAGCTTCGTGCATGTACAGTGGGTAGAGGGATAGATTTTTCTCTCCAAAACATCAAACAAGATATGTTTGGACTGCTATTTAATCAGACTGCTTTAGAACATGGTCTCATCCCTGAACCCATTACTAGAGCTAAGACAGTCTGATCCTTACCTTGGGTGGCAAGCATCAAGGATGACTTCCGGAGGTGAGGAGTGGAATTAAATTGTCTCAAATCACAAATCTGTGGAATTTATTATTCTTTTAGGGACGAGAGAAAGAATGAAGACAATCCATGGGCAACCAGATTCATTTAGTTTCTTACCGCACCACATACGCTTTCCTTCCCATACAGATTTATTTAAAAGTTCATGCCTACTTAAACAAAGTGTGTCTCTTCTTCAAAGGGAGGTATCCCAAGTCCCATTTGTGTTCCACATCCAGGAAGTGTGAGTGATATGTTCCTTCTTCCTCTGAGATTGTTTCCAGCTGGAGCTCCTCAGATTCCAGTGATTTACAGCTAGATGATATTATCTGTTCTTGGGAAGAACACCCCCTCATTATCCAACCTCCCAGTCTTCCCTGTCATAACAGAACTTCTGAGTTTTAACAGATAGACAGTCTGTACCTGAGCCTTCCTTGCAATTATTCCTTGAATAGGGGTAGCCATAAGTCTGAAGTTCCAGCAGGCCGTGCCAGTAAAAGCTGTGTGCAACTTCCCTTAGACACCCTCAGCATTATCTTTGTCACCTACTTTCACTCTCTTTCCTGCCCGGGAGTGAGGCATATCATGTGGTGTGGACAACCAGGCAGGCCATCCAAACAGCTGGGGCAGTTAGATATAAGTCCAGGGAAGTTATTAGCCATGTTGCTTTACGTTCCCACTCCACGTCTGCTGATTTAAAAGGCATGGCAATGAATCCCCAAATTTCCCATTGTTGCTCAAAGAAGTATTTTTACTGTGTTCCCCTGGGAGGACTTGAACTTATGCTATTCCTTCCTCCTTCTTCAGTTTCCTGAGTGCCAGGATTACAGGTATGAGCCACCATGCCTGGCAAAATATCCAGGATATTCTCAAGAATTCATAAGTTTGATAGTCACTCCTGGGTTCTTTGTTGCTTCATGTCTCCCAACACTTAGCAGTGATTTTGATGGTCGCTATGTTGTGAGGAGGGCATGGGACAGCTAACAATCTAAGCTCCCTCCAGACAGCACCTCAGAGAAAGGATTTCTGTGGCTTCTGATGTAGATAGTGCCCAGGTTGAGAAAGCTGCTCTAATAGATAGATAATGAATCAAAGACTGTGTATTTCTGACTGACCTGTATAGACCTACCTACTTGTCTAGCAACTGTACACTTCAGTGTGCTCTATACTGCCCAAGCAGTACCCACCAGCCACACATGGTCACTGAGTATGATGTGGCTAGTTTAAATTGAGAGCAGGTACAAGTTGCAAAAGTAAACTCTCCCAATTATGCTTTATACTGATTATATGTTGAAATGATATTTGGGAAGCATAATAAGATAAATGAAACACTAAAATTAATTTCTGCTGTTCATAATAAGGCTACAATAGAATTATCAATTACAAATGTGACTTGTATTACATTTCTTTGAGATAATGCTTCTCTAGGCATGAAGGGGGGGGATATAGTTCTGTTTTCTTTGTGGCACTAAATTTCGGGGCCTTCTATTATAACAATGAGACCTGTACATTTTCCTATTAAAAACCAATGAAAGCTGGGCGTGGTGGCGCACGCCTTTAATCCCAGCACTCGGGAGGCAGAGGCAGGCGGATTTCTGAGTTCGAGGCCAGCCTGGTCTACAAAGTGAGCTCCAGGACAGCCAGGGCTACACAGAGAAACCCTGTCTCGAAAAACCAAAAAAAAGAAAAACCAAAAAAATAAAAACCAATGAAAATGGAATTGCAGAGGGTAAATTCTAGGAAACCTATATTTGACATATTACATCGTTTATACCCAACCAGACCATGATAGTGACATATCCCTGGCAGTTCAGTGAGCTCCTGAACCAGTCATACTGAAAAATTTCTAATTGTGCTTTCTGGAAGGATCGCTCTTTCCTGTTATCCTCAGTTCACCTGAGATGGACTTTTAATATATAAAATCTTTCAGAGAATCACATGTCCTGGATGTCCTTTTATGATGCTACAAATTAGGGGCAGGATTGAAAATTACCCCAGGGTCCTAAAACACAGTTTATGTCAGTTAGGCTTGGATTTCTTGGGCTGAACCAAATTCTTTAAAAATTCAGAAGGCTCTTGCCTATTTTCTTCCCATCAATTCCATGAGCTGGTAATCAAAGTCAGAGTTCTTGTCTAGCCACCAAGGAGTCTGGGAATTCCTCTTTCTTAGCAAGAGGCTTCTGAGCTCTGTCCTGCCAAGATAGCCAGGGACAGACCCTTGGCTAGAATTCAGCTATCCATTGGCTGTTTGCAGATGGAGGAACAGCCAACCTGGGGGTTCTGCCCTGCGGCAAAACTGGGCACTTGGCATTGAAGGAGCATATTGCTTGATTGGTGCAGCAACCAGCCTAAATGTGGAAGCAGCTATAGAAGCAGGGGCAGAGGGAGATGACTCATGGTAGGGTCAGTGTGATGGCCAGAAGTTTAACAGAGGTAGTGGTTCCCTGCTGCCAAAGGGCCATGGGGTCAACAGGCACAAGAGTCCATTTCTTCCCTGCATATGGATCCAGTTTTCAAATATGGCTTCAGGCTGCATAAGACCTGCTTATGTAGTCAGATCAGGATTTGATAATGAGAGCAGGGTGACAGTCTATGTAAGAAACCCACACAAGAGCCATTTTCTTGGATTACATACACAGTGGAGTTCTGTACAATATCCTACCATCTATATGAAGTGTACTCCATTCTTTGGCTACCTTTTTTTTCAGGCTCTCTACATCCCTGGCTCTGTGATGCAGAAAAACATAACACCCCACCACCACCACCACCACCACCACCACCACCACCACCACCACCACCACCACCACCACAGATTTGTATGTAGAATATCTGGCAGAATAATGAGCCCCCTCTTGCCATTAATCTTAATAGGCTTTGGGGCTAACAAAATCCATTTTCCCAAGCTTGGAATTATTCTTAAGCAAGCTTTGGGAAACATTTTAACCTTATTTGCCACTCAGGCTGAAGAATTAAAACACATTTCTGGAATTTTTTTCTGAGGTTACTAGGAAGCCAGATCGAGGCGTGGTGGCCTTTGTGTATTTTGCTTTACAGAAATTTTGATGTCAGGGGACTCTGGCTTCTCCTCTGCAGCTCTGGTTTGTATTTGAGTTTTCATGTATCAGCCATGTGGACATTTCTAGGAAAAGAGAAGCAACATAGTGATGGACCAAAGAATGTTTCCTTATGAAGCAAACGGGTTCCAAACTGAGAAACACAGGGTAGCATTGACATAGGAGTGCTTCCTGTTTTTGGTTTGGGCCAATGGGCCACCAGCTCTGTATTAGGTTCTCAGAAGGAATCCTAATGGGAAGCAACACATGTCAGCTGAAATCCCCATCATCACACAGGTACAGTGCCATGCAAGGAGATGTCACCTCGAATTCTCTCAAATGAGAAAGAAAGATGACAGATTCAGCATCTGCCAAGATGCAGAAAATGGATTCTACTCATGATGTCATTTAGATTTCACAGAACTGCGTCCGAGTGACCAGAGTCACAATAAGTACACCAAGTTTAAGGCTCAGTGTGAATCTAAGTGACCATAAATGGATTCTTACTATCTAGTTTAAGTGGCTGGTGACGTGAGGCATTTCATAATTTCTGCTATATTTGTGTGGTCAGGCCCTGATAAACATTTCAGGACCCAAGTTTAGTCAGCTTCTTTGGAAAGTCTGAAGATGGGATATGGTTTTGGGTGGACTGAGCCTGGAGTGTAGCTGGTGACAAGCACTGTGTGCTGTAGTTTGGAGGTGGGAGTCAGTGTTAGATGGTTAGAAGGTCATGCTTTGTCTTTCTTTCCTGTTAGCAGAACGGTATTTATTTCTCAGTCTAAAGATTCTCTATGTATATCATATAAGGAAAAACATTTCTCCCAGGTGAGAAGCTATTAACCATTACAGCTAGAACCCATGCTCTCCCTTTTCCACATTTTGTCTGTGAGGCATCTGCATCTGTCTCAATTAGCTCCAGGGTAGAGCTTCTCAGAGGAGTGCACCTCCTGTCTGCAAGCACAACATAGCATCTTTAATAGTGTGTGGGATTAGTGCCTACCTGTGGGATGGGTCTCAACATAGTTCAGTCACTGCTGGGCCATTCCTTTAGCTCCTGCTTCATATTTGTCCCTGCATTTCTTTTAGACAGGACTAATTTTATTTGGGTCTTTTGTTGTTGGTGTTGTTGTTGTTTTGTTTTGCATCTAACTTCTTGAGTTCTTTATATCTTAGCCCTCTGTCAGATAAAGAGTTAGTAAAGATCTTTCCCAAATCTGCAGGCTGCCATTTTGTTCTGTTGACAGAATCCTCTGCCTTACAGAAGCTTTTCTGTTTAGTGAGTTCCCATTTATCAATGTTTGATCTTAGAGTCTGAGCCATTGGTGTTCTGTTCAAGGCTGTTTTTCACTTTCTCTACTATTAGATTTAATGTGTCTGGTTTTATGTTGAGGACTTTGATCCACCTGGACTTGAGTTTTGTGTGGGGTGATAAATAAGGATCTAGTTACAGACTTTGACCTTGAGACATCCAGTCAGATAAGCACCATTTTGTGAAGATGCTCTCCTCTTAAAATTGTATAAATTTGGCTTTGTTGTTGTTGTTGTTACATGATTTTTTTAATTAGGTATTTTCCTCATTTACATTTCCAATGCTATCCCCAAAGTCCCCCATACCCCCCCCCCACTCCCCTACCCACCCACTCCTACTTCTTGGCCCTGGCATTCCCCTGTACTGGGGCATATAAAGTTTGCACGACCAATGGGCCTTTCTTTCCACTGATGGCAGACTAGGCCATCTTCTGATACATATGCAGCTAGAGACACGAGCTCTGGGGGGTACTGGTTAGTTCATATTGTTGTTCCACCTATAGGGTTGCAGATCCCTTTAGCTCCTTGGGTACTTTCTCTAGCTGCTCCATTAGGGGCTTTGTGTTCCATCCAATAGCTGACTGTGAGCATCCACTTATGTGTTGTGAGACTAGGCCCCAGCATAGTCTCACAAGAGACAGCTATATCAGGGTCCTTTCAGCAAAATCTTGCTAGTGTATGCAATGGTGTCAGCGTTTGGAGGCTGATTATGGGATGGATCCCTGGATATGGCAGTCTCTAGATGGTCCATCCTTTTGTCTCAGCTCCAAATTCTGTAACTCCTTCCATGGGTGTTTTGTTCCCAATTCTAAGAAGGGGCAAAGTGTCCACACTTTGGTCTTCGTTCTTCTTCAGTTTCATGTGTTTCACAAATTGTATCTTATATCTTGGGTATTCTAAGTTTCTGGGCTAACATCCACTTATCATGTGAGTTCTTCTGTGATTAGGTTACCTCACTCAGGATGATGCCCTCCAGGTCCATCCATTTGCCTAGAAATTTCATAAATTCATTCTTTTTAATAGCTGAGTAGTGTATTGTGTAATGTGTAAATTACCACATTTTGTGTAAATGTACCACATTTTCTGTATCCATTCCTCTGTTGAGGGGCATCTGGGTGCTTTCCATTTTCTGGCTATTATAAATAAGGCTGCTATGAACATAGTGGAGCATGTGTCTTTCTTAACAGTTGGAACATCTTCTGGATATTCCAAAGTGTCAAAATTCAGGGGCCTATAGGTTTATTTCTGGTTCTTTGATTTTATTCCATTGATTTATCTGTCTGTTTATATAACAATCTATGCAGTTTTAAAAATTACTATTGGTCTATAGTATGACTTTAGCTCCAGGATGGTGACATACCTCCTCCCACCCAAATTTCAGCATCATTTCAGCTATCTTGTTTTGTTTTGTTTTCTTTTGTTTTGTTTCATATGAAGTAGAGAACTATTCTATCAAGATATGTGAAGAATTTCATTGGAATTTTGATGGGGATTGCATTGAATCTGTAGTTTGCTTTTGGTAAGATGGCCATTGCCACTATGTTAATCATTCCAATCCATGAGCAAGGGAGATCTTTCCATCTTCTGATACCTTGCTTGGTTTCTTTCTTCAGGAACTTGAAGTTCTTGTCATACAGGTCTTTTATCTGCATGGTTAGAGTTAGACCAAGGTATTTTATGTTATGTGTGGCTATTATGAAGGTTACTGTTTCCCTAACTTCTTTCTCAACCTATTTATTGCTTGTGTAGAGAAGGGCTATTGATTTCTTTGAGCTAATTTTTTATCCAGCCACTTTGTTGAAGGTGTTGAATTAGCTTGAATTACCAGCTGCAGGAACTCTTTGGTAGAATTTTTGGGGTCATGTATGTATAGCATTATATCATCTGTGAATAGTGATACTTTGACTTCTCTTTTGTTCAATTTGTATCTCCTTGATCTTCTTTAGCTGTCTTATTGCTCTTGTCAGAACTTCAAGTGCTATATCGATGAGATATGGAGACACTGGACAGCCTTGTCTTGTCCCCAATTTTAGTGGAAATAGTTTAAGACTTTCTATATTAAATTAGATGGATGCTAATTATTTCCTTTATTATGTTTAGGTATGCCCCTTGCATCCCAGCTCTTTTCCAAGACTTTTATTATGAAGGGAGGTTGGATTTTGTCAAATGCTTTTTTGGCATCCAGTGAGATATGCATGTGGTTTCTTTCTTTCAGTTTGTTTATATGGTGGATTAAATTGATGGATTTTCGTATACTGAACCACTCCTGCATCTCTGGGATGATGACTACTTCATCATGGTGGATGATAACTTTGATGTGTTCTTGGATTTGGTTTGCCAGTATTTTATGGGGATTTTTTACATCAATGTTCATAAGGGAAACTGGTCTGAAAAATCTCTTTCTTTGTTGAGCCTATGTGTTGTTTAAGTATCAGGGTGACTGTGGCCTCATAGGATCAGTTTGACAGTGTTCTTTTTGTTTCTATTTTGTGGAGTAGGTTGGGAAGTATTGACATTAGCTCTTCTTTGAAAGTCTGGTAGAATTCTATACTAAAACCACCAGGTCCAGGACTTTTTTTTTTTTTTTTTTTTTTTTTTTGGCTGGGAGAATTTTAGTGACTACTTCTATTTCCTTAGGGGTTATAGTCCTATTCAGATGGTTTACCTGATCTTGAATTAGCTTTGGTAATTGGTATCTATCTAGAAAATCATCCATTTCATTTAGATTTTCCAATTTTGTGGAGTACAGGCTTTTGAAGTAAGACCTAATGATTCTTTGAATTTTCTTAGTGTCTGTTGTTATGTCTCTCTTTTCATTTCTGATTGTGTTAACTTAGGTACTGTCTCTCTGCCTTTCAGTTACTTTGACTAAGAATTTTTCTTGCTGATTTTCTTAAAGAACCAGCTCTTGGTTTCATTAATTCTTCTTCTTCTTCTTCTTCTTCTTCTTCTTCTTCTTCTTCTTCTTCTTCTTCTTCTTCTTCTTCTTCTTCTTCTTCTTCTTCTTCTTCTTCTTCTTCTTCCTCTTCCTCCTCCTCCTCCTCCTCCTCCTCCTCCTCCTCCTCCTCTTCTTCTTCTTCTTCTTTTCCTGTTGTTCCTAATTGATTGACTTCAGCCCTGAGTTTGATTATTTCCTACCATCTACTCCTCCTGGGTGTGTTTGCTTCTTTTTCCTGGTGTTTGCTGGATAATCCAGATGGCAGCAGGACCTTTGGGAAGGTGGGGTAAGCTGTGGGTCAGACAATGGATATCAGGGTACCCGACTCTATGTCTCAGGTAGACTCCACTCTTCAGGCTGTGTCCTGAGAGAACCCTACTCTGCAGGTTGTGTCCTAGTCAGACCCATCCAGGGTGGTGGGCAGATCCAACTAGGCTAGGTGGTCAGGCAGGGTTCCAAGATGGTTAGTTTTAGTCCCCTGAAGATTTCCACAAGGGGCAGAGGAGGGCAGAATATTCTTAGGGTCCTGCAAGGCTTCTCTAGACTGGGCAACAAGGCCAGAGCTAGACAATGGGGCTACAGGAATCACGTATGCCACTTACCTCTGCTAGCTGCCCCAGGCCTTAATGTTAAACAATTTGAAATAAAAACGTTAAAAATACCCTACCTCTTTTAGAAGAAGGGTCTGGCAGACTAGTTCATCTGAAGTGGTGTTTTACTAAGCCATGGTGATTAAATGGGGAACCTGGTCTGAGAAGAATTAAGTATTACCCAAATTTAGGAATCTAGCAAAGCTGAGGAAAGAGATCTTTCATACCAACTAAAAGCCGGTATCTTTAAAATATGATAGAGATGCCTCAGGTCTTCAGAATTATGACAAGTCACTTAGCAAGAGTAAATAACAGTAGCCAGGCTTCCAGACCAGACAATTTTGTTCCTCTCTTGTAGCATTTCTAACTTTCTCTGAAACCTATTACTGCAGGACATCCTGCTCTTTTTCTCAGAGATTTGAGAGGTTCCTGTAGGCTGGCAAGAACATACAGAGACAGTTTAAGGCCCTTCCTCAGACTCTCCCCTGAACCAGGTTGCCTATGACCAGTGTCTAATGTAAAGGCTCATGAACCTTGGCTCTGTGTTTGATGCTGTAGAGTTTTGAATGAAAATGGTCCTTATAGGTTCATTGTGTGTGATTCTGTTGGAAAGTGTGGTCTTGTTGAAGGAGGTATAGTCTAGTTTGAGGAAGTGTGTCACTGGAGTGGGCTTTGTAGCTTTAGAAGCCCAACTCAGGCCCAGTGTAGCCCTTCCTTTCTACTGCCTGCCAATCCAGATGTAGAACTCTCAGCTCCTCTCTAGCACCATGTCTGCCTATATATTCCATCCTCCCACCATGATGATAATAGACTCATCCTTTGAACCTGTACGCAAGCTCCAATTAAATGGTTTCCTTTTTAAGAGTTGATGTCATCATGGTGTCTCTTCATAGCAGTAAAACTCTAACTCAAGCAGGTGTCGTGTAAAACCTCCAAAAGATAATATCTTCTATTAGTGGCGAAGGTAAAATATCTCATTACTTTTCTCTCAGCATATATCTACATTTCCCAAATCGCTCATCTGTCCTGCTGAAGATCTTTATAGATTAAAAATCTTACCATCTGTTTTTCTTTCTTAAATGTCTAAATAGCTTCATTTGTTCCTTGGATAAAGCCTTAAACTCCTGAGCCCATATGCCTGGAATGATGGAATCTCTCCTTCCTACTCCACCCTTCTTTGACTCTTCAGACTGTAGCTTTTAGAAATAATGGGACTGGGGAGATTTAGCTCACTGATTGGGCCGTACTGCTGAAAGGCATTATGGTGGTTTGAATGAGACTAGGACTTATAGGCTTGTATGTTTGCATGCTTGGTTTTCAGTTGCTGAACTATTTGGGAAGAATTAGGAAGTATATCTGCATCTGTGTCTGCGTCTACATCTATCTAATCTATCTATCTATCTATCTATCTATCTATCTATCTATCTATCTATCTATACCCAAATAAGACTTTATTGTTGGAAACAATATAATAAGCTGATTTCCCACTTCCATGCTTCAGAGTCTAAATGGGTGGTGATATTTTGAGAAAGTACCCTTTCTAGTACTACTAAAGTTAAATACATGTTTCATTTTGTCAGGTCAAAGAGCCAAGTAACCAACAGAAATAAATACATTTAGACAGGTACATGTACCCTGACCTATCATATTTCATACTATTAGTAATGGCATGTGTGAGTGTTGCCTGGTTTTAATTAATGATAATTTGATCATTACACTATGGTTTGCATGTGCAGAACTCAAATAGATATAGCTCCTTGTATTTAGCCATTCATAGATGTGCAAATTTAGACTCTTGACTTCTCATCCTACCTACAATGTGTGCATGTAAAGAGACTCATGAGCTTTCAATTACAAGGATTCATTTCTTTCTCTTTCTGCCTTCTGATAGCATGCAGAAGCAAGGGAACATGCACCAGATTTTGCTAGTTGTTTTACCAACACCTGTTCTTCTTCCCTCTTAGATGTTGTAACTGGCATTTAGATGCATAGAGTGACTCTAAGATGTGCTTTTGTGTAGTCAGGAAATTACTCTCTTGATAGTAAGATAAAAGTGTTGCCTGAGTTCCTAGTCTCCCTAAAGTTTTTTTTTTTTAATTATTTATTTATTTATTTATTTTATCTTTCCTTCTTCGTTTCTGTGTCTGTGGTCTAGAACTCACATGTTATGGCTAGAGTTCTAGCGGACATGTTAGACCAGAATGACAGAAAAGAGGGATCAGGGTCTGAATCCTAAGTAGGTCAGCTATGGTTGACATATCCCCAGTCATTTTTTTTTAGTGAGAGAATTGACCTTGTTTAAGCCACTGTGTCTGTGTCATTTGTGACCAAATCAAATGTTAACACTTATTCAGTGGATGAGGGAAGAATGCATAGATTATGTTTTGGGTTTTGATACTCATGTAGTATATTCTCTCAGCCCCAAGCAACATACCAGTCCTTTATGAGGGGAACATACGATTCAGATGACGGTCAAAGTAGCAAATGGCCGGATGTGTGTGATTAGATTCTGTCCAAGGGTCCATGGAGGTGTGGGTTTTCTGTTACACTTAGATGTTCTGTCTTGTCACCATCATGGTCACAAACAAAAAAGGAACATGTATTTATTTCACTCTACAATGTGACTCCAGGTGTG
This sequence comes from Mus caroli, assembly GCF_978045245.1. Taxonomy (NCBI): domain Eukaryota; kingdom Metazoa; phylum Chordata; class Mammalia; order Rodentia; family Muridae; genus Mus; species Mus caroli. The sequence goes on along the minus strand of NW_028227261.1, from coordinate 144,836,507 downwards.
ACATGTGCTTGCTAAAAATTCTCCTACCATGCAGCTTTGTAAGGGCTGTTTGACTAACAGTGTGTTAGATATGCTTTATAGCAGCTGGCCAGAGTCAGGTGTGTGTGTGTGTGTTCTCACCTCTATGCTCAGGGATGGAATTTCAGTATTTTGAAATGGACATTAGCTTTGGTGAGACTGTTTACACTGCAGAAATTGACAAGAATTGAAAATTCCTTATCACAGTTTTGTGCAGAGATGCTGCATGCTAGCTGATCACTGTTAAAATATCTTCCCGTTCTCCATTGAACCATTTAGGAAGTGTCCAGGCCACAGTTCTCATGTAGTTCAGATGTTTATGAGCCTGGACGAGCTTTCCTTTGCAGTGCGTGATTTGAAATATTATAAAAGCTTATGAAATTTGTAGGGCAAGTGTTATCATCCTTCTTATATAAGGGGTGGTCCACAACTTAGAGGTGAACATGATGAATGAAAAGTGAAATGGATACTGAATGACATACCTGGGGCTTCTTACTCCTACAAATGCCAGTGGGATTCACTGAGTTTCCCTGAGCACATAGGATGTGAGAAGATTCAGCAAATACAGTTCCAAAGGAAAACACGAATTAAGAAAGATGACGAGCTTTTGATTTTCTGTAAGCTGTTTCTGAGGGGGACCTACTTGGAAATATCTCATTGGAGAAATCAGAGTAAGCTTAGAAAACAACAGTCTCTTCCTTTGGGTGCTGGTGCAAAGTCATCTGCATAGCTATGGTGGGATCAAGAGTGCTACTGAAGAAAGCCAAGAGTCCTGGGATGAAGGCCAGGGCTGGCTTTTTCTTGTTTCTGTTGTGTAAATCTCAACAAGTCACTTTACCTTCTTGCTGGGCTGCCACTCTTATGTAAAATAGGATCATAAGGGCTGCTGTGAGGATCAAAGGAGATTATTATTCAAAGCAGGGAGCATAAGGTTCTTGCCTGGTGAATGCTCAGGCAGGTTATATATCCCCTGCTTTCAGACTCCAAGCAACTGCTTATCATAAAATTTATTTCAAGCTATGATTCATACCTATATTTTTCTCAAAATAATCTAAAATATTCTAACTCCAAAGGTGTGTGTGTGTGTGTGTGTGTAAAATATATATGTTCCAAATGTTCTGAAGATCTACTGGTGTTCCAGGCAGGACAAACATTACAGGTTTGGGGGAGACATAGGTCTGTCTGAGAAGAGTTTTCTGAGAAAAGACCAGCAGTTTTTAATTCTGCTGTGTTTGTAGTACATTCCATGCTGCTTTTCAGACCAAAACTAAATCTGGCAGCAGCAGGCAATCATAGAGTTTTCATGTAATTCAATAATTTATCACAAAGAGTATTCATTTATAAACAATGACTTGTTTTGGAATGATAGCAGCTGTCAGTTTGGAGGCCTTGTTTCTCCCTAGTGGGACAGAAGTCTGGCTTCCCACTCTGTTAAATCATGCAGGGTCGCTGGGTTGGGAATCTGAGACTGAATGCACTTTATAATGTGTTTATGTTTTGGTATGCACATTATTTCATTTTTACTTTGTGGTAATGAAATCCAATGTTGCCAGATGCCTAAAGTGCCTCTGTATATGGACAGGAAATAATCTAGCTCAGAGTCATAATTGCACCTGAAAACACTTGGACCAGAAGTTCAGACATTACCCTGTACCATGACAGACAGACACACAAATGTCCTGGTGTCCTCTGTGTCATCACTTAGATTTGCTTCACCGAGAAAGAATCCTGGATCATTTGCTTCTTGGAAAATCTATTGCCAGAATGATTTGTACGTCTGAATGTTGTGATTGTTTCTCTCCAGTGTCTTGGGAAATTCAGTGTTTTGCCTTCCAATGAAGATCAGACTGCTTGCTGGGAACAGAGTACTTGCCGTCTTACAAAACTATGAAACTACATGATACCTTGCTTTTCTTCGCAATGCCCATTCCACCAAAGGCCACTGACTTCTCTTGGAGCTCTTCACGCTTTCCTGAGAGCTTGGGAAACTATTGAGTAAATATAAAAAGGAGAACTTGCCCAAGTGTCAAGGCCTTACGCTTCTACAGACAATTTTATTGCCCATGGCAGCTGGCAGCATTTCTATTGTAATTTAGTTTTTGAAAGTTTTATCAAGTTGACCTCTCTGTAGTCTCTTGATATCTATGCCAATAATTATATCTGTGTTATGGTATATTAGTGGTTGACTGAAGATTGGCTGAATTTATCCTGCTCCTCTTCCCAAATATGCTGAAGTCCTATCAGAGCTTGTGATAGGGCCTTAGTTAGAAATATGATCTTTGAATATTTAATTGAACTAAAATGAGGTCATTAAGATGAACCCTGATCCAATGTGATTGATGTCTTCATAAAAAGGAAAAATTTGACATAGATACAAAGGAAAAAGAACATGTGATATTACAGCAAAAGATAGCAGTGATACAGCTACAAGACATGCCATTGTTTGTTACCCACTGTGAAAATCTAGGAAGATGTAAGATAGAGCATCTCTACAGGCTTCCTGGACATTTCTTATCCCCAATTATTACTTGATTTTAAACTTAGTATTCAGAAATATAAAATAGTTTACATCTATAGCTTTAGGACACCACACTTCTGGTACCAAATCCATATTAGTTTTCTAGGGCAATTATAACAAAGTACCATAAGTTGATGAAAACTTTTCCAGGATCTCTTTGATGCAGCTCTAGAACTAGAAAAGCTTGCCTTTTCATTTTCTTGAGTTATTCTCTTCTATTCTTTTAGTGCATCTCTCTGTATCTACACCTCTGCCCTTTGCAGCTGTAGTGGTTTAAATATGCTTGGCCTATGAGAAGTGGCACTATGAGAAGGGGTGGCCTAGTCAGAGGAAGTGCATCATTGTGGAATTGGCATCTTTGAGGACCTATGCTCAAGCTCCACCCAGTGTGGAGAGAGTCTCTTCCTGGCTGCTTTCAAATCAAGATGCAGAACTCTCAGCTCATTCAGCACCACATCTGCTTGAATGCTGCCATGTTTTCTGCTATGATGATAATGGACTGAACCTTTGAAACTGTAAGACAACCCCAATTAAATGTTTGCTTTTATAAGAGTTGCCTTGGTCATGGTGTCAGCTGTGGGGAGCGGGTGTGGCTGCAGTCCCAAAGGCGCCAGGGACTGCAGCTAAGTCGTATGACTTGCACCTGACTTCCTCATATAAACCACAAACATCTTGAGAGCTGCGCAGGTGTACCAGGATACCGGTAAATCCATTCTGATGGAGATATGCCCCTGCTGCCCTGATTAGCTGAAGCAGTGTACCTGGTGAGGTGATGTGGCCTGCTGTGAGTGGATGGGAACTGATAGTATATAAGAGTGAGAGGCCCAGGGCTCAGGGTCTTTCACCTACACAGTCAATGCGCAGCCCAATAAACGTGTGCAGAAGGATCCTATTGTGGTGTCTTTCTTGCTGGCAAGTCAGGCGTCCCACAGTCAGCAATGGAAATGTCTTCCATTACACATTGACCCTTTACTCATTAAAACTAATGGTTCAATTAGATACATTCCCTTCTAAGGGTTATGCTTTTCCATAATCCAGGCACCCTTTCTGGAATTTTCTTAAGAACGCAAATTCTTTTTAACACTATGTTGAACCTATGGGTAGGATGGTATTAGGAAGCCCTCTGACAACTTTTTTTTCTATTAGATATTTTCTTCATTTACATTTTAAAAGTCCCCTATACTGTCCCGTTCCCCTGCCCTGCTCCCCAACCCACCCACCCATTTCCTGGTCCTGGCATTCCCCTGTACTGGGGCATATAATCTTCGCAAGACCAAGGGACCCTCTGGCAACTTTTACAGGTCACCAAAATAGTAAAAGGTTTTCATTCTACCTTACAATTGAGACAATAAGTTAGGGAAGAAAGAACCATTTTCTCCAGTTATTTATCTTGCATAGTAATGCTTTAACTTTTGCCATTTTTGCCCAACCAGATTTTACCTCAGGAGAAGCGCTTTGTCTTGCAGTTGAGAGAATACATATGATGTCTGGTAAGAAAATCATCTTAAAAGTCTGCCTTTTGCAAACATATAGACTTTACACTGGTGAATGTATACCCTTGCTCCAGGGAGCATCACACAAGTAGGAAATATGTGACAATATTAAGCCAGTTCATCACAACCATTTCTTTCCCCTAAGTTGGAGGAAATGAGCCACCTTCATTTGGTCTGCCTGTATGTAATGATGGTCCATGAGAACCTCATGGCACAAAAAGACATGTGGTAAGTTTCCACTCCTGTTTCTCCTTAAATATAAACTTCCAGCTATTTTTCTCCCTTGTTGAAGTTTTTACTTAATTTAAAATAGTTATATTGAAGTAAGTCATCTAGGGCACTTTAGAATGGGGATAAGAGAGTGAGTGGCAGAGAGATGGGGGAGGGAGAGGGAGCCAGCACACATGAGAGAATTGGAATCTAGAATTTAGAGGAACATGAATCATTTGAAACCTAATGAGCTGCTTCTGGTGTTAGAAGATCTCACTATTAATAACAGCCACACAACAATTATTTATGGCTAAAGGCATATATACCCTCTTATATAGGCATAGCACTTACATGTACATGTGCACGTATACCACACACACACACACACACACACCCCTGAGCTCTCTGCCTGTATAAAGCTCCAAGTGTGGAGACACCATTAGGTTAACACTACCAACAGCCTCATTTTAAGTAGCTGCTCAATGTATTTCTTTAAGGTATCCAGGAAGGCTGGCATGTTGGAATGACTGCAGGAGAAGGAATTGTATTGTTTCTGGGATGAGATGGTTAAAAAGGGGGCAGGAAAGAGCAGATGAACTGGTGCTTTCTCAGTCATCATACTTGTTATGGACATTCATTTCTGTCTTCTAGGCACCTAGGATCTCTTGCTTTATTTAGTAGTCACAACAACCTTCTGAGATACGTTTTATTCTTTGTTCTGTTTTCTGGAGGAAAGAGCTTAATCTTGAGCTTAGGACATTGCCTGGCCCACAGCTTGCCCTTAACAAATGTGCTAACTATGTGATGGAAAGTTAAAAGAAAATATGCTCAAGATCACACAGGGATTGCCTGAGGCCAAATTTACCTTTACTCTGTGTGGTATTTTCAATTATGCAAACTCATGTTCTTTGACCAGAACTTTGAATAGAAATAGCAGAATTGGAACTGGCCTACCCAAGTTAAGATTCAAGAATCTATGTGTAGTAGCATTGAAATGTAGTTTTTGGCAAAATAAAGGAAGGAAAACAGAAGTTCACGGAGGTAAAAGATTAGGGCCACCAGAGTAGGGACATGAAGGGCCCCTGGGGCAGCTTGTGGGGTAGCCTTAAACTTGACTGCAAACCCGTGAGTATGAGTGAGGTAAAGGAATCTGCAGTGTTACTGGGTATGAGCATAAGGAATGGGTTAGCTGAGTATGGGCAACTCTGGACCTGCCAATGTCAAGGGATCAGTGATAACAATCTTGGATCCTTTCTTCTTTTGCTTGGAGGAAATTGCTATGACTACATGTTAATGGACAGTTCTTCAACCTCAGATCCTACAGGGACCTACAGGGGCTCTCAGGGCAATAGAAGTCTGATTCCAAAGAGGTTATATGTATTGGCCTATCTGAAGATGACTGCTTTTGAGAATGGAAACAGTTTGTGTAACCATACGTGTACATGGCCCTCCAAAAAGCAGCTGCTATTGGAGCCAGTGGAAAACTTCTCGTGAGCAGTAAAATGGGAGCCATGTGCCTGTGCATCCTGCCCAGTTGCCTTTCTCATCTGAGGCATGGCCTGCCCTTTGAAATACTAGGAGCAATGAGTTTGCACGCGGGGCCTGAGTGTTGTATGACATGGGAACGTGGAGTTGGCCACTTTGCCAGAAAGCAACTTACACTTCAGACCTGCTTTTACTTTCTTGTTTATCTACTGCCAGGTGGGAAATACCGCAGCCAGAGAACAGCATCACCTTTCCAGTGTGATCCCTATAGTTGATGAAGCTCCTTAGATCCTTCCTGATCCAAGAGGCTGTGGATGGGAATGTCATGATTAATTATTTATTACACATTTATTTCATTAGTGTAAAGGAAGCCAACCTGGTCTTGGTAACTAGACAGTGGTGATTGCCTACCCATTAGCCATTATTTTCCATTTTCCCACTCAGTTTTGTTCATATTACTTAAGGGCAGTTGCCCCATTTTAATCTTCAGATATGAGACTCCATTAATAAAAAAATCACCCTGAGGATCTAGTCTATTTGTCAGCATGAGCAGCTGGCCTAATGCTGGTCTGGAAGACTGTTGCTAGAGACCTCAGGACCAGTTCCTTCTTGCCTTTAGGGAACAGGAAAGAGATCAACATAGGGGAATTTAGATTCAGGGTTAAGTAATTTAGTAAAAGAGGGCACTGATTCACAGAGAAATGGAGCCTCTCACACCAGGAACAAAGCCGTTACTCTCCAATGTCAGCTATTCAGCAAGTGTGAGCCCTACATATTTTGGATCATATGAGTTTGATTTGTTGAAAGTTTCCTAACTAAGGAACCATAGAAATGCCATACACAGAGAGAGACAGGCTGAAGGCAAAGCTGGTACGGTAGGTAAGTGAGTAGGCAGATAGGAAGGTAAGTGGGTGGGTGGGTGGGTGGATGGATGGATGGATGGATAGTTAGATAATAGATATAGAGAGACAGAGAGATAGATGATAGAATGAAGTAGCAACTCGTTTATGAGGTAAAGATTGATTATGAGAGGGAAAACTTGAAAGAATGAGAGAAGACAGACTTTGCCTGAAGTCACTATTTCATCAGAAAGTACTTGCAGTTCACATTATACTATATTTTTCTTTATCAGTGATTGTAGTCCAAGTGACTGCTATCAACATTTCCTTTGTCCAACAGATCATGGACAAAGATTTGCCTAAATCTATGTGTATTCTGTTTTAATGTCAGATGATAGTTAAAAATGTAGGTAAAGCATGCATGCTAAAAACCAACCAACCAAACAAAACCCTACAAGATTGGTGTACAGTCTGAGAAATCCCTTTTCTCATCTGAATGAACAATGTACCTTCAGCCTAAATTGGAAGACTTAAATAGCTGCATAAAAACTGGGAATTATAAGCAAAGTGCTGGAGTGCCAGATTTTTGTTCTAGGTCTCATCTCAGACATGATTTTTGCCAAGGGCTCATAAACACACACACACACACACACACACACACACACACACACACACACACTCACACACACACAGCAAGAAGGTAAGGAGAGAGAGAGAGAAACCTATTACATTTATGTAATTTCTACTTTCTAAGTGTGTCTTACTAGGAGTTTGTGTTTACAGAAAGTACCGTTTAGCTGCTAGAACTTCTTAGTATCAAGTTTTGTGTGAATTTGTTTTGTATAACAGGAAGATCTGAAACAAAGAATAAAGTAGTAGAAAGGGGAATAGGGAAGTACAGTCTTATATGTTAAAAAGTGACTCCGAGAGCCACAAGCACAGCTATGACATGTGTAAGCACAGAGGTCTCAGGCTATTTTCTGCTGGGGCAGATGTTCTATCAGAATGCCTACACATTCCCAAGAGTGTGCATGCCAGGATACTCTCCAAGATGCTAGGTGCCTTCAAAGGGACTTGAACCACTAGACTCCAACCCAATAGAGCAAACAGTCTGTAGTCATTTAGTGTGACATTGGTATAGAGCTGAACCTGAAGTTACTTCTATAGTAAATTAATTGGGTTGGAAATCAAACTTGTATTTGAATTATTCGCCTGGGTAAAGCACCTTGCTGTGCAAGTGTGAATTCTAGAGTTGAGAAGCCCAGAATCCATGTATAAGAAAAGTAGTCTGGCAGTCCACCTACAACCCTAGAGCCTGGGAAGCAGAGACAGTGGACTCCCCAGAGGAAGATGACTAGCTAGACTACCCTGAACAACAAGCCACAGGTGAACTATAAGACCTGCCTCAATGTATGAGGTGAAGAGTAAGTAAGAAAGACACCTGATATTATTCTCTGGCATCTGTAAGCGCACACACACATATGCAACATTCATCTACTGACATGCATATATGCATACATATACACCTATTCACTACAAACACATATGAACAGGTGGAATCATTCACAAACTTATATACATCATTATTAGTAGTCAATCACGTTGCAGCATATCTCCAGAGACACAGCTTAGTACTATTTGTGAAGTTAGAAGACATCCACATTTCACTTTGAGAAGTCTTTTCCTTGGGAATATGTCAGCCCAACTGTTCTAATAAGTATGATAGATTCCATCACTTGTTCAAGCTTCAAGTAGACCTGGTCCCCTGGTCACCTGTAACTGCCCTACCCCCATCATTGGGAACAATGCTTCTTGGGTAACAGTGGGAAACTTTCAGACCAGTTCCTCCCCATGTATTTGAAAGCTCCTTCCTATCATTCTTCTTTTCTTGGTTAACAGGCAGATTAATCCCAACACAGTAGAAGTCTTAGAAGGATTTACTCAGTTCAACACCCTCAAGTCAGCTAGTTAGTTCAGCTACAGAAATGGGAAGCCTGCCTGAAGCATAATTAATGCCACAGGACACGTTTATCACAAAGAAATGGCACATATACTTGCATATATATGTACACACATGATCATGCATGCTTCCTCTGAAACACCATCACAACAATAACATATGCAAATGCAAATGATGAGATACATTATTAAAAGTCCACTGTGGTCTGAAGCACCCATGGTTTGAATCAGAACCTTTTTTTCCCTATCCTCTCTTCACCTAAAAAGAGAGAACACGGCATGTCTAGACACTACTTAATATTCAGGGAAGAAAGGTTCACCATGGCACATCAGGGTAGAGCTCATGAGTCCTGTCAACCCTGACCAAAAGAGATCTGAGGAGTTAAGAGTAATGAATCAGAAACAGATGAATGATATTTTTGTTAAAACACACATGGATTTTAAAATTAAGAGAGCAAAGGGGGTTGTGAACAAAACATTACTATAAATGCCCCAGGCTCTGCTGGATTGTATGAGATTGTTCATTGAGCACAGAGTACAGCAAGAGTCAGGATTTTATCATTAATGGAGAGCATATAGTCCATGATTACACACAAGCCACTAGCAGAAATAATCCTAGTAAGTTACTGTATTTGTGGCAAAAATGAAGTATTATATCAAAGAATGGTGAAATGTGTATCCCACAAGTGGACTCTATCTTGGGATCTGAGAAGGCTGGGGTACTCTCCACACCTCGTTCCTGTCTCAGGGCCCATGCAGACCATTAAGAGATGCTTCAGTGTTCTGTTTCTCTCCTTCACTTTTGACACACCTCCTTTACTAATTGAAAACTGACAATAAAAATACCCCAACCACAAATATCTACAAGAGAACAGATATTTTGACATATTGAAATACTTTGGGTTTTATGAGCTCTAATAAGGTTAATCAAGGATCTGGAAAGAATTTTTGTTTCATGGTGGACTCAACAAAACAATAAGCTGGGACTTGCAATGACTGGCCAGTGTGTGTGTGTGTGTGTGTGTGTGTGTGTGTGTGTATGTGATATGCAGTGTGTGTTTGTATATGTGGTGTGTCTGTGAAGTGTTTATGGTATGTATGTATGTATGTATGTATGTATGTATTGTATGTATGTATGTATGTATGTATGTAGAGTGTGTGGTATATTTGTGTGTGGAGCATGTGGAGTGTAGAGGGTTGTGTTTGTGTAGTGTATGTATGTGGTACATGTGTATATGGGGATGTAAATGTGTATGCATGCATGTATGCGTGTGTAGTGTTTGTTTATTTGTGTGTGGGGGTGAGGGTGGGGGTGTAGTGTGATGGGGTAATTTGAGATCCAGGACCTGATGACTTGCTGGTCAGTTTGTTTGAGCTGAGCTTCTACTGCTTCCCACATTGTTGCAAGCCCCGGGGAATGTGGGCACTTTTTGTTGCTTGGCCGTCTAGCATCTGTCCATCTCCTGTCACTGTTTCTCTTAAAGCTCTGATGCCCAGTGAGCTGATTTTCTGAGAAGTTGACTCTATGCTGGAGGAATGTTCCCCAACAAACTTATTTACTAATGTTATACAAGCTTCATAATAGTGGAAAGAAAAGTTGACATAAGAGTGTCTCCAACTAGGTGTCAGGTTCCTCATGGTTTCTTAGGGAATAAGGGAAGCCACACCAGCTGATAGGTTTTGGACCCCAGAGTCCTCCATCCTGTTGATTAGGCTGCTCTGGGGTAACCAACAAAGTGGAGCTGCTGTGAAGTTTCCCCAGTAGTTAGGATGGGAGCTTGTTTTTTGGATTTTTTTTTTTTGCATTTTTATTTTACTCCTTTCCTAAAGTTTCTTTCTTTCTCTCCAAATCTCTTCCCTGATGCTCTTTTTATGATGCCTTATCGATTACCTCAATTAAAATGCCATGACCTTATGTCCTTTCTCAGTTCACTGACCTCCTTCCTCCTGCATGTATTCACATCTGTGTGCTCACATTCCTATGGGTTAACACATAGGACACCATCCTATAAGACATCCAGGATATGATGGGAGCATCATGTCACTGTGTTATATCCCATTCCCTCCCCTAGGTGTTTTTATGTTGGCGTAATCATCACTTCCCTGATAGAGAACCTACATGTGAATGGACTCCTTAGGTTCATTAAAGGTGATCCTAAGTCTAGGGGTACTTACAATGGTTGAAGCCTCAAAAACCATAGTGAGGCCCTGGGCTAATCTTCAAGGTCTATCATTCAGTAGGGGAAAGGCTATGGAGCACTAGGAGGACTTGTGCTAAGATAGACTTTAGTTTGTTCTGGGTTGGTCAAATCACATGATCTCCAGAGCCACTGGATACCACTACCCATCCTTAAGATTATTGCAAGAAGGAAAGGAATTAACTACAGCAATCCAGCACAGTGCCCTGCATCCCACAAACCCAAGTTCCTTTCCATTCTTTCAGTCTCTCATTTACTGCTATAAGCTTTGAGCTAGCTTAAAGCCTGCCCTTGCCAGGCTATGGCATTGCACTACAAACACTATCTGCTCCTTGTAAAATTTGCTTTGTTATTGGGATTAGAAGCCTGAGCTTCCCCAGAAGTCCCCTCCTTGCCTGAGTTATCTTTTGGAAGCCATGTGCTTTTTAATTGATGAGGCTGGGGGTCTCCTCACATAAACATGCACCTCCATAATGAATCCTCATATCGAAGCCAAAGCTCTTGATGTCTCTCCAGGCCAGGGGAAAGGAAGATTTGAGGCTGCACTTCTCTCCCTGTGGTCTCTAGTTTTGTCCTCTGAGGTGTGGGTCTCCCTTTCCCTGGACAGGTAGTGCTCTAAGTTTCCTTCCCAAGAGAAAAAACCTGGTATTGCCTCCTCCCTCATCCTTCCTCCTTCAGAACAGAAGAAAGTGGATCAGGCCAGGAATTTGGGTTCACAGCTGGTCCCCATGGAGTGTGAAGCTCTTGACTGGACTTGCTGCTGTAATCATAAATATCAAGCGCTTCAGCAGGAAAATACATTACCTTCAACTGGTAGGCAAAGCAATCCTGATAAATTGTCATCTTAGTCAATAGTGTTTAAAGTCAAATCAGTAAAGATTGATGATAGAGTCAAAAGAAGTGTACTAAAGTCAAAGATCTAACATTCTGAAAGGAGAGGGACAGAATGCAGAGGAGAGAGAGGGGGGAGGAAACTGAGAGGAACTGAGAGAGAAACAGAGAGAGAAACTGAGAGAGAGAAAACTGAGAGAGAGAAAACTGAGAGAAAGGGAGAGGGAGGGAGAGGGAGAAAGAGGAGGAGGAGGAAGAGGAAGGAAGGAAGAGGGATAGAGGGAAAGTGAGAGGGAGCCAGAAAGAGACAGAGAGAAAAAGACAGATAGAGTCAGAGACAGAGAGAAAGACAGGCACAGAGAGACAGACAGATAGAAACAGACAGACAGACAAAAACAGGAAGACCGAGAAGGACATAGAGACAGAGACAGAGACAGAGACAGAGACACAGAGACAGGGAGACAGAGGAGAGAAAGAGACAGCGACTTTGGATTCATTATTATATTAGAACTCTTAGAGTGTCCTGGGCAGAAAGTCAAAAATCTTCATTTACCAGAGATGTTTAGAAAACTCTCTCAAAACAAAAACTACTGCACACTTGACAGAACATAAACATGACTGAATTCTCTCAGTATAGTGATGAATCTGGCCACAGTTCTTTAGGGTGATGTGTGGAAGGATTTCTGGGTGAGGGGGAACCTAGAGGACTTCTTGGAAAGGTGACCTTGCATCATCTGGTGCTCTCTAATCCAAGTAAAACTCACTAATTCCAACTGAATTAGGAAAGAAGCTGAATAATGAGTTTGAAGTTCTAGAGTCATGATTCTAACCAGAGACAAAACCAAAAACCAAAATACACATCAGATTGAAAACTTACTAGACTCAAAGCCCTCTGTGAAATGTTTTACATGATTTAAAAATAAAATAACTCTCCCAGAGTCATGTAAATGGCAAATGGTGCAGCCAGGATTCAATATCAGGGCTCTGCCTAAGTCAATACTTTTAAAAAATTATTGTCTTATCTATTACATCTAGAACCCACTTTCCCCTTCCTCCTCTCCTCCCAGGCTTCTCTCCCCTTTTCCACATTCACTCCTCCTCCATTTTTTTTTTTTTTTTTTACAGAAAAGGACAGGCCTCCCATGAATATGAACCAAATATTGCATATCAAGTTGCAGTAAGAGTAAGCACTACCCCTTGTGTTAAAGCTGGACAAGGCAACCCAGTAAAAGGAAAAGGGTCCCAAAACTAGTCAGGAGTCAAAGACAGCTTCCTTTCCCACTGTTAAAAGTCTTACAAGAAGATGAAGTTACACCACCATAACATGTCTGCAGAGGCCCTAGCTCAGACTCATGCAGGCTCCCTGATTGGCAGTTAAATCTCTGTGAGACCCTATGATCCCAGGTTATTTTATATTGTGGGTTTTCTTGTCAGTGTCCTCAACACCTGTCTCCTTGAATTCTTACTTCCCCTCTTCCACAAGATTACCCAAGCTCTGTCTAATGTTTGGCTATGGGTCTTTACCTCTGTTGCTGGATGAAGTCTCTCTGATGACAACTGGGCTAGACACCAATCTATGAGTACAGAAGAATATCATTTTATTGACTTTTTTTAATTTGCCACTCATGTTTGGTTCTATCCTACATCTCTGGGCTATCCAATTTTTGGTTCCTGGCCCTCCAGGAAGTGTCAGGCCTAGGGTCCCTCTCATGCTATGGGTCTTAAATTGGACCAGTCATTGGTTGTTCACTCCCACAAGGTCTGTGCCACCTTTAGCTCAGTACATCTGCAGGCAAATTCTAGGTTAAAGGTTGTGTGCGTGGGTTGGTGTCCAAATCCATCTACTAGAAGCCTCACCTAATTATGGGAGATGGCCAGTTCAGGATCTGTATCTCCCATCGCTATGAGTCTTATCTTGGGTCATCCTCATAGATTCCTGATAGAGTCCATTGTTTTTATAATAGCTGAACAATACTCATTGTGAAAATGTATCACATTTTCTTTATCTATTATTTGGTTGAGAGACATATATGTTTCCAGTTTCTGGCTATTGCAAATAAAGCTTCTATGAACATAGTTGAGCAAGTGTCCTTGCGATCAAATGGAGAGTCCTCTGAGTATATGTCCTGGAGTGGTAATAGCTGGGTCCTGAGGTAGATTTATCCTCAATTTTCTGAGAAACTACCATATTGATTTCCAAAGTGGGTGTGCAAGTTTGTACTCCCACCAGCAATGGAGGAGCATTCCCTTTGTTGAACATCCTCACCAGCGTGACCTGTCAGTTGTGGTTTTAATATTAGCCACTCTGACAAGTCTGAGATGGAATCTCAGAATCATTTTGACTTGCACTTCCCTCATGGCTAAGAATGTTGAACATGTCTTTATATGTTTCTCAACCATTTGAGATTCCTCTTTTGACAATTCTCTATTTAGGTCTGTACCCCAATTTTAGTAGGCTATTTGGTTCGTTGATATTTAGTTTCTTGAGTTCTTTATACATCTTGGAAACTACTTCTATATCAAATGTGGGGTTGATGAAGATCTTTTCCCATTCTATAGGCTGCCATTTTGTCTTACTGTTGGTGTCCTTTGCCATGTAAAAAATTTTCAGTTTCATGAAGTTCCATTTATTAATTTATAATAATTAATTATAAATTTTAGTTCTTGCACTATTGCTGTTCTGTTCAGAAAGTTGTCTCTTGTGGCAATGTTTTCAAGACTATTCCACCACTTTCTCTTTAACAGATTTAATATGTCCATTTTTATGTTGAAGTCATTTATTGTACAGGATTGTTTGAACTATCCTGGGATTTTTTGCAGAGTACTGTTCTTTCAAGGTTTGTAAAGAGTTGTGTTGCAATTTTTGTGGGGATTGCATTGAATCTGTAGATTGCTTTGGGTATTATGGCTATGTTAATCTTATCAACCCATGATCACGGGAGATCTTTCCATCTTCTGATATCTTCTTCAAAGACTTGAAGTTATTGTCATACAGGTCTTTCACCTGCTTGGTTCAAGTCGTACCAAGATATTTTATATTGCTCATGGCTACTATGAAGGGTATTGTTTCATTGATTTCTTTCTCAGCCTAATTATCATTTGAGTATAGGAGGGTTACTGTTGCGTCAATCTTTAATCCACCGACTTCACAGAGAGTGTTTATCAGCTGTAGAAGTTCTCTTGTAGAATTCTTGGGGTCACTATGTATACTATCATATCACTTGCAAATAGTGATATTTAGATTTCTTTTTTTCCAACTTGTATCCCTTTGATCTCCTGTAGTTGTGTTATTGCTCTAGCTAGAACTTAAAGCACTTTAGTGAATAGATAGGGAGAGAGTGTATAACTTTCACTTTTTCCTGACTTTAGTAGAATTGCTTTGAGTTTCTTTCCATTTAATTTGATGTTGACTATTGCCTTTTTTATGTTTAGGTATGTTCTTTGTATTATTGATCTCTTTAATACTTTTATCTTGATGTTGGACTTTGCCAAAGGCTTTTTCAGCATCTAATAAGATGATTTTTTTCCCCTTTCAGTCTGTTTATATGGTGGATTACATTGACAGATTTTTATATGTTGAACCATCCCTGCATCTCTGAGATGAAGCCTACTCAATCATGGAGGATGATCTTCTTGATGTGTTCTTGGATTTGGTTTGCATCAATGTTCATGATGGGAATTGGTCTGTAATTCTTTCTTTATTGAGTCTTTGTATACTTTGGGTATTGGGGTGTGTGGGGCACTGGACCGTCAGAAGTAGCCTGGTCCTCAATTGAGCTAAGGATAGAAGCTCTGGAGACCCTGAAGGAATGGTAGGAGCTTGCCTGCTCCCAGGCCCCTGTCACTGGTCACAGCTCCCCATAGATTTGTGGTCATCTGTCACATAAGGGAAATGGCCTAAACCCTTCCACATTGTATTAGTCAGGGTTCTCTAGAGTCACAGAACTTATGTATAGTCTCTATATAGTAAAAGAATTAATTGATGATTTACAGTCGGCAGCCCAATTCCCAACAATGGTTCAGTTGCAGCTGTGAATGGAAGTCCAAGGATCTAGCAGTTACTCAGTCTCACACAGCAAGCAGACGAAGGAACAAGAGCAAGACTCCCTTCTTCCAATATCCTTATATTGTCTCCAGCAGAAGGTGTAGTCCAGATTAAAGGTGTGTTCCACCACACCTTTAATCCCAGATGAAAGGTGTAGCCCAGATTAAACGTGTGTTCCTTAAACTCCGAGATTTAATCTTCTGGAATCCATAGCCACTATGGCTCAAGATCTCCATACCAAGATCCAGATAAGGATCTCCAAGCCTCCAGATAAGGGTCACTGGTGAGCCTTCCAATTCTGGATTGTAGTTCATTCCAAATATAGTCAAGCTGACAACCAGGAATAGCCACTACACACATGTAGCCCTAACATCTCAGACCAAGGCAATAGGAAAAGAGATATGACCACATGTCATGTAGGCTCAAGACAGAGATCTCCATTTTAATGATGTATCTAGAGGCCTGGAGGGCTTAGACAATAAGCTTTCCTTCCCAGACATTCCTCCCTGCAAAAGTCATTTAATCTCAAGCCCACCCTGAGAAGTGAGGTATGGATTTACACATCCACTGTTCACCATGGCAATTTCAGAACCATGAACTGTCTCTTTTCATGGGACCTGACATGGAGAGCCATGGAGAAGGCCTTTGCCTACAGAGCTGTTGTTTAATCTCCTGTAGAAGGCTTCTCTGCACTCACAGACACAACCATCACCAAGCCCAAGCCTACTGCCCATCAAGCCAAGGACTATGTCCCTTGGGACCAGTCAGAGCTCCCCTATTCCCTTGGCTCTGGGCTAGATCGGGGCCCAGATTCCATTCTCAGCAGTGCCTAGGTATCCAAGAGCCCAGACCTCCATGACGTGAGCCTCTTCACAAGCCAGAACCCCAGCTAGCTCCAGTTGTCCCACACCTCAGTCTGTGCTTTCCCATCCCCAAAGTGGTGTCTCATGGCTACACTATGACACAACACCAGCCCCGTGATAGTATGGGGAAAGTACAGTCAAACTTCTTACATCCCACTTCCCTAAGCAGCCAAGCCCTGTGGTGGAGCAGACATGGGCCCCACAACCCTAGAAGGGTGACTGTTTCTATTTTGTAGAATAATTTGAAGGGTATTGGTATTAGCTTTTCTGTAAAAGTCTGTTAGAATTCTGTACTAAAACCATCTGGCCCTGAAGTTTTTCTTTCCTTCTTTTTTCCTTATCTTTTGGTTGGTAGACTTTTAATGACTGTTTCTATTTACTTAACCATTATATGTCCATTTAAATTGTATATAAGATCTTGATTTAGCTTTGGTAAACTGTATCTATTAATGAAATCATCCACTTCTTTTAGATTTTCCAATTTTGTATAGTATAGTGATTCTTTGGTTTTCTTCCATGTCTGTTATGTCTCTCTTTTCTAATTTTCTTAATTTGTATATTCTCTCTCTGCCTTTAGATAAGACTTTGAATATCTTGTTGATTTTCTCAAAGAACCAACTCTTTGTTTCACTGACCCTTTGTATTGTTCTCTTTGTTAATATTTCCTTGATTTTTGCACTGAGTTTGATTATTTCCTGCTGTTTACCCCTCTTGGGTGTGTTCTCTTCTTTTTGTGCTAGAGCATTGATGTTTACTTTTTCATTGCTAATATGAGATCTCACAAAATTTTTTATGAAGGCACTTAGTGCTATGGATTTCTCCTCTTACCACTGCTTTCACTGTGTTCTATGAGTTTGGGTATATTGTGTCTTCATTTTCCTTGAATTCTAGAAAGTCTTTAATTACTTTATTTCTGCCTAGATTCAGGAGTCATTTAGTAGAAAGTTGTTTGGTTTCCATGAGTTTGCAGGCTTTCTCTTGTTTCTAGTGCTGAAATCAAGTTTAAATTGTTTGTGGTGTTCTTATAAGATACAGTAGGTTATTTCAATATTCTTGTATCTGTTGAAACTTGGTTTGTAACCAAGTATATTTTCAATTTTAGAGGAGGTTCTATGAGGTGCTGAGAAGAAGGTATAGTCTTTTGTGATTGGGTAAAATGTTCTGTAGATGGCTGTCAGGTCTATTTGAATCATGATGTCTGTTAGTCCCATTATTTCTCTGTTTAGTTTCTATCTGTATGACCTGTCCATTGTTGAGAATGGGGTGTTGAAGTCTCCCACTATTAATGTGTGATTTAAGCTTTAGTAATATTTCTTTTACAAATGTGGGTGGACTTATGATTAGGGCATAAATGTTCAGAACTGAGATATCTTTTTGATGATTATGAAGTGTTCTTTCCCATCTCTTTTTATTATTTTTGGTTAAAAGTATATTTTATTAGATATTAGAGTGGCACCACCAGCTTGCTTCTTGGGTCTATTTGCTTGGAAAAAAATTTTTCCAACCCTTTACCCTAAGGAAATGTCTAACTTTGATGTTGAGGTTTGTTTCTTGTATAGAGCAGATGAATAAATCCCATTTTCACATCTATTCTGTTAGTCTGTGTCTTTTTATTGGGGAATTGAGTCCACTGATAGAGAAAGAGATTAATGTCCAATACTTGTTAGTTTTTGTTATTTTGTTGCTGTTCGGAGTGTGTGTGTCCCTTCTTTTGATTTTTGTTAGTGTGAAATTATTTAGTTCCTGTATTTTTATGGGTCAAGTTAACCTCTCTAGGTTGGAGTTTTCCTTGTAGTAACTTTTGTAGGGCTAGAGTTGTAGATAGATGCTATTTAAATTTGACTTTATCATTGTATATCTTGTTTTCTCCATCTATGGCGATTGAAATTTTGCTGGGTATAATAGTCTGGACTCACATCTGTGGTTTTTTAGAGTCTGCAAGATATCTGTTCTGGTCATTCTGGCTTTCAGAGTCTTCATGGAAAGTTGAGTGCAATTTTATATATTATTTGACCTTTTTCTCTGGCAGCTTTTTTATATTCTTTTGTTCCATATGTTTAGTGTTTTGATTATTATGTGTGTGGAGGAGGCCTTTCTTTTACCAATCTATTTTGTTATGTAAGTTTCTTGTACCTTTTAAGGCAACTTTGGCTTTGTGATAGAAAAAAAATCTTCAATGATTTTGTTGAAAATATTTTCTGGGCCTTTGAGCTGGGGATCTTTTCCTTACATTCCAATTATTCTTAGATTTGGTCTTTTCAGAGTGTCACAGATTTCCTGGATGTTTTATGTAAGGAACTTTTTATATTTACCATTTTCTTTGACAGCTGTATCAATTTTTCTATCATATCTTCTATGCCTGGAATTCTCTACTTCATCTCTTCTGTTCTGTTGGTGATGTTTGTATCTGTAGTTTTTGTTCACTGACTTAGAGTTTCCATTACAGGATTCCCTCACTTTGTGTTTTATTTATTGCTTCTATTTCTGTTTTCAGATCTTGTAGAGTTTTATCCATTTCCTTCCCCTGCTTGTTTCTTCTTGTCCCCTCCCCCCAAGGAATTTATTAATTTTCTCCCCTTTTTTGTGTTTTGCTGCATTTATTAATTTTCTTCCTTTGTATTTTTCTGGATTTAGTCAAGAGAGTTATTGATTTCCTCTTTAAGGACCGTTGTCAGCTTCATGAAGTTGTCTTTAATGTTGTTTATTTGTGATTCAGCTGTGTGGGGATATCTAGGATTTGCTGTATGTAGCAGGATAGCTGTGCTCTGGTGATGCTATATTGCCCTGACTATTGTTGATTTTGTTCTTACACTGGTGCTTAGTCCTCTAGGTTTGGGGTAATTTTTAAGTTTAGGTGCCAATTTCTGAGTTTATTTTTATTGGAAAGATGTTTATTCTGTTGGTTTCTGTTTCCTACCTGGTCTTCTTTCCTGAGTGGCTTGGGTTTACGGTGATCCATGAATCCTCAGGTCCAGTAGGGTGTTTCTGTTTGAGTTTTGGCAGCCTTCATGACTTCTGGGGTTTGGAGTGCTGGTATTGCCTTAAGGGTTCTGTAGATCTGGGAGCTGCCCTGGGTTTCTGGTTTGTGGTAGAGCAGGGAGCTTCTGCAGGAGTTGTGGAATATTGAGATGAGGGGAGGACGTGCTGTTGGAGAAGCTGAGCATATTTTGAACAAGCTTTGAATGTCTGTGGTAGAATCTTACCTGCGATTCTGGTACAAAGTGTCCTCTGCTAGGGCAGTAGGCTAAGTCTGTACTCTTAACTACTATATATATATATATATATATATATATATATATATATATATATATTCTCAATGGTCAATCTAGAAATTTAAAAATTGTAAATTCAAATATCCACGTGAGTCCGTGTTATTTGTTTATTTTCCTGGTCAACGCATGGAGACGATTGTCTTTATTAATATTTTATTGATGTTTCCCTATTATCCTTCATTTGTTAATTTCTTTTTTCACTATTTTGCTTACTTGTATTTCACTCGTTTTTGTTCCTTTTCACTTCTTTTTCTTCACTCACTTTCATAAGCTTACGTAGATCATTAACTTGAGATCTTTTTTTGTTTTGTACTATAAGCACTTAGTGTTATAAATCTCCCACAGAGGACTTATTTCCTATCAAAGATTTTTGTGGATTTTTTTTTTTTTTTTGGTTTTATGAGACAGGGTTTCTCTGTATAGCCCTGGCTGTCCTGAAGCTCACTTTGTAGACCAGGCTGGCCTCGAACTCAGAAATCCACCTGCCTCTGCCTCCCGAGTGCTGGGATTAAAGGCGTGCGCTACCACGCCCGGCTTTTTGTGGATTTTTATTCACTGAAAAATAGTTTTCTCTTGTGCTTTCTTCTTTAACCCACTGGTATTTTGAAGTATATATTAGCGTCCAACTGCTTGGAAATATTTTTCAGATACCTTCTGTTATTGATTTCTTTTGTTGTCAGAGAATACACATTGTACTCTTTCAGTGATTTTAAATTCATTGAGCTTTGCTTTGTAGTCTAAAATATGATCAATTTCTCTGAGCACTTTTTACATACTGAAAAATCTGTTTGAAGCTGTTTTTGAGTGGGATGTGGATAGATGGAGATGGTAGGTGAATCTTTTATATCTTACATATCTTTACTGATTTTCTGTCTTTCTATTTTATTAATTATTGGGAGAAGGTTTTGGGGATTTCCAGCTATGTTTAAGTATTTATTTATGTCTACTTTTAATCCTTTTAGTTTGTACTTCATGTGTTAAAAGATTCTATTATTGGTGATACATAATTGATATTAACATGTCATTTTAGCTTTATCTTTATGAGATTGATATCTCTATTCATTGCAATATCTCATGGGTGATATTAACACAGGACATTCTTAATGCTTGCACAGCATTTTTATAGATCTTTTTACTTGTATTTTTAAAAGAAAAAGTAAGATTTTATTTGTAAATGGCATGATTTTCAACATATTCCACCAAAAACAAAGCAAAGCAAAATAAAAAGACCAAATCCAGATGACTGCCCATGCAGGGCAAGCACTCCATAAACTAAGCTAGATCTCAGTCTTTTCCTAAAGAGTTTTGATTTGGTTTCATTATCATATTTCAAAATGCTGTATCATAGTTGTTATATAATTTAGAAGTTCTTATTTCCAACTAATGCCAGATGCTGTACACAATCTCAAATGAACAAACACAAAAACTCTCGAGGTTGGCATGGGACTTGTTGAAAGAATTCAGCAGGAAGAGAAAAGGGGACAATAACTGGGCTAGTAGGATTAAAATTCATTATATATACACAGATGATACTCCCAAAGTATGATAAACAAATGTAAGTTTGTCAAAACTTAAATTTTAAAATGATGTAGTAAAATAGCTATTTAAAAGTATTTTGCTTATTCCTCACCTTCCTATATGTAAATCCTGATTTAGCATTGGTCATCAAATAAGCATATTGTAATGCTTGTTTCCTAACACAATGTATGGTACTTAAGTCTTTTTTTTTTTTTTTTTTGAGGCTTAAAATCTAGCAAAGTTTTTTATTAATTAGGTATTTTCTTCATTTACATTTCCAATGCTACCCCAAAAGTCCCCCAAACCCTTTCCCCCACACTCCCACTTCTTGTCGAAATCTAGCAAAGTTAGATAGATGGTAGATAGATGATTGATTGGTTGGTTGATTGATTGATTGATTGATTGAGATAGAAAGAGGGATACATATAGAGATAGAGAACTAGATAGATAAAAAAGTCAGCATTTTAGGGGTGATATGTGAGGGGAAGTGCAGAGCTATGGGATCACCACGAAGACCAAGTAGGAAAGCCTTCTCTCACCACTAAGTTGGCAATCTAGGGCAGGGGAGAAGAGAATACAATGCAGTGCTGGAGCATGTCATCCACAAGCTTAGAGTCTAGCTCCCTCTTCCCCTGCCTCATGAATGGCCACCTATAGAACACAGAGCACAAAGCTTGGGCTTATTGTGAGTACTAGCTTACAATAAGCCATCACTTGCCACTCTCAGCTCCACTACACCACTCATTTGTGTTTCCTTTGGTACATATGCCTGTGCCTTCTACCATTCATGGCTCCAGCTTTTAGAATCCAGAGGGAGAGAGGTGAATGGAAAATGGTAGCATTTCTGGGTAGCAGTCATGAAACTCCTTAGAGAGTATACTGTTCCATGAGTGTCTATATGTCATGTCCCATTACAGGTACTTCCTCTAAGATCTCTCTCACTAAGTAGATAGAACCGTTAGGAATAGCCCAGATGAACATTTTCTTCTGCATTAAACTAAGATCAGAATTGCTATTTGTCTAATTCATGGAGGCCACGTTGTAGCCAGATTTGCTTTTCAGTGACCAAACAATCTAGCCAACCCATATGCGTGTTCCACTTAATTCTATCAGCTTTTTTTTTAATTTTTAATATTTTTTATTACATATTTTCCTCAATTACATTTCCAATGCTATCCCAAAAGCCCCCATAGCGCCCCCCACTTCCCTACCCACCCATTTCAATTCTTTTGGCCCTGGCATTTCCCTGTATTGGGGCATATAAAGTTTGCAAGTCCAATGGGCCTCTCTTTTCAGTGATGGCCGACTAGGCCATCTTTCGATACATAAGCAGCTAGAGACAAGAGCTCCGGGGTACTGGTTAGTTCATCATGTTGTTCCAACTATAGGGTTGCAGATCCCTTTAGCTCCTTGGGTACTTTCTCTAGCTCCTCCATTGGGGGCCCTGTGATACATCTAATAGCTGACTGTGAGCATCCACTCCTGTGTTTGCTAGGCCCGGGCATCGTCTCACATGAGACAGCTATATTTGGGTCCTTTCAGCAAAATCTTGCTAGTGTATGCAATGGTGTCAGCGTTTAGAAGCTGCTTATGGGATGGATCCCTGGATACAGCAGTCTCTAGATGGTCCATCCTTTCATCACAGCTCCAAACTTTGTCTCTGTAACTCCTTCCTTGGGTGTTTTGTTCCCAATTCTAAGAAGGGGCACAGTGTCCACACTTTGGTCTTCATTCTTCTTGAGTTTCATGCGTTTAGCAAATTGTATCTTATATCTTGGGTATCCTAAGTTTTGGGCTCATATCCACTTATCAGTGAATACATATTGTGTGAGTTCCTTTGTGATTATGTTACCTCACTAAAGATGATGCCCTCCAGGTCCATCCATTTGGCTAGGAATTTCATAAATTCATTCTTTTTAATAGCTGAGTAGTACTCCACTGTATAAATGTACCATAATTTCTGTATCCATTCCTCTGTTGAGGGACATCTGGGTTCTTTCCAGCTTCTGGCTATTATAAATAGGGCTGCTATGAACATAGTGGAGCATGTGTCCTTCTTACCGGTTGGGACATCTTCTGGATATATGCCCAGGAGAGGTATTGCTGGATCCTCCGGTAGTACTATGTCCAATTTTCTGAGGAACCGCCAGACTGATTTCCAGAGTGGTTGTACAAGCTTGCAATCCCACCAACAATGGAGGAGTGTTCCTCTTTCTCCACATCCTCGCCAGCATCTGCTGTCACCTGAATTTTTGATCTTAGCCATTCTGACTGGTGTGAGGTGGAATCTCAGGTTTGTTTTGATTTGCATTTCCCGGATGATTAAGGATGTTGAACATTTTTTCAGGTGCTTCTCTGCCATTTGGTATTCCTCAGGTGAGAATTCTTTGTTCAGTTCTGAGCCCCATTTTTAATGGGGTTATTTGACTTTCTGGAGTCCACCTTCTTGAGTTCTTTATATATATTGAATATTAGTCCCTTATCTGATTTAGGATAGGTAAAGATCCTTTCCCAATCTGTTGGTGGTTTTTTTTTGTCTTATTGATGGTGTCTTTTGCCTTGCAGAAGCTTTGCAGTTTCATGAGGTCCCACTTGTCAATTCTCGATCTTACAGCACAAGCCATTGCTGTTCTATTCAAGAATTTTTCCCCTGTGCCCATATCTTCAAGGCTTTTCCCCACTTTCTCCTCTATAAGTTTCAGTGTCTCTGGTTTTATGTGAAGTTCCTTGATCCACTTAGACTTGACCTTAGTACAAGGAGATAGGAATGGATCGATTTGTATTCTTCTACATGTTAACAACCAGTTTTGCCAGCACCATTTGTTGAAAATGCTGTCTTTCTTCCACTGGATGGTTTTAGCTCCCTTATCGAAGATCAAGTGACCAGAGGTGTGTGGGTTCATTTCTGGGTCTTCAATTCTATTCCATTGGTCTATTTGTCTGTCACTATACCAGTACCAAGCAGTTTTTATCACAATTGCTCTGTAGTAAAGCTTTAGGTCTGGCATGGTGAACCCACCAGAGGTTCTTTTATCCTTGAGAAGAGTTTTTGCAATCCTAGGTTTTTTGTTATTCCAGATGAATTTGCAGATTACACTTTCTAATTCGTTGAAGAATTGAGTTGGAATTTTGATGGGGATTGCATTGAATCTGTAGATTGCTTTTGGCAAGATAGCCATTTTTACAAAGTTGATCCTGCCAATCCATGAGCATGGGAGATCTTTCCATCTTCTGAGATCTTCTATAATTTCTTTCTTCAGAGACTTGAAGTTTTTATTATACAGATCTTTCACTTCCTTAGTTAGAGTCACGCCAAGATATTTTATATTATTTGTGACTATTGAGAAGGGTGTTGTTTCCCTAATTTCTTTCTCGGCCTGTTTATTCTTTGTGTAGAGAAAGGCCATTGATTTGTTTGAGTTAATTTTATATCCAGCTACTTCACCGAAGCTGTGTATCAGGTTTAGGAGTTCTCTGGTAGAATTTTTAGGGTCACTTATATATACTATCATATCATCTGCAAAAAGTGATATTTTGACTTCATCTTTTCCAATTTGTATCCCTTTGATCTTTTTTTGTTGTTGAATTGCTCTGGCTAGGACTTCAAGTACAATGTTGAATAGGTATGGAGAAAGTGGACAGCCTTATCTAGTCCCTGATTTTAGAGGGATTGCTTCAAGCTTCTCACCATTTACTTTGATGTTGGCTACTGGTTTGCTGTAGATTGCTTTTATCATGTTTATATATGGGCCTTGAATTCCTGATCTTTCCAAGACTTTTATCATGAATGGGTATTGGATCTTGTCAAATGCTTTTTCCGCATCTAACGAGATGACCATGTGGTTATGTCTTTGAGTTTGTTTATATACTGGATTACCTTGATGGATTTCCATATATTGAACCATCCCTGCATCCCTGGGATGAAACCTACTTGGTCAGGATGGATGATTGTTTTGATGTGTTCTTGGATTCGGTTAGCAAGAACTTTATTGAGGATTTTTCATCAATATTCATAAGGGATATTGATCTGAAGTTTTCTATCTTTGTTGGGTCTTTTTGTGGTTTAGGTATCAGAGTAATTGTGGCTTCATAGAATGAGTTGGGTAGAGTACCTTCTGGTTCTATTTTGTGGAATAGTTTGTGAAGAACTGGGATTAGATCTTCTTTGAAGGTCTGATAGAACTCTGCACTAAACCCATCTGGTCCTGGGCTTTTTTTGGTTGGGAGACTATTAATGACTGCTTCTATTTCTTTGGGGGATATAGGGCTGTTTAGATCATTAACCTGATCTTGATTCAACTTTGGTACCTGGTATCTGTCTAGGAACTTCTCCATTTCATCCAGGTTCTCCAGTTTTGTTGAGTATAGCCTTTGGTAGAAGGATCTGATGGTGTTTTGGATGTCTTCAGGATCTGTTGTTATGTCTCCTTTTTCATTTCTGATTTTGTTAATTAGGATGCTTTCCCTGTGCCCTCTAGTGAGTCTGGCTAAGGGTTTATCTATCTTGTTGATTTTCTCAAAGAACCAGCTCCTTGATTGGTTGATTCTTTGAATAGTTCTTCTTGTTTCCACTTGGTTGATTTCGCCCCTGAGTTTGATTATTTCCTGCTGTCTACTCCTCTTGGGTGAATTTGCTTCCTTTTGTTCTAGTGCTTTTAGGTGTGTTGTTAAGCTGCTAATGTGTGGTCTCTCTAGTTTCTTTTTGGAGGCACTCAGAGATATGAGTTTTCCTCTTAGAAATGCTTTCATTGTGTCCCATAAGTTTGGGTATGTTGTGGCATCATTTTCATTGAACTCTAAAAAGTCCTTAATTTCTTTCTTTATTCCTTCCTTGACCAAGGTATCATTGAGAAGAGTGTTGTTCAGTTTCCACGTGAATGTTGGCTTTCTATTATTTATTTTGTTATTGAAGATCAGCCTTAGGCCATTGTGATCTGATAGGATGCATGGGACAATTTCAATATTTTTGTATCTGTTGAGGCCTGTTTTGTGACCAATTATGTGTTCAATTTTGGAGAAGGTACCATGAGGTGCTGAGAAGAAGGTATATCCTTTTGTTTTAGGATAGAATGTTCTGTAGATATCTGCCAGATCCATTTGATTCATAACTTCTGTTAGTTTCACTGTGTCCCTGTTTAGTTTCTGGTTCCATGATCTGTCCATTGGTGAAAGTGGTGTGTTGAAGTCTCCCACTATTATTGTATGAGGTGCAATGTGTGCTTTGAGATTTACTAAAGTTTCTCTAATGAATGTGGCTGCCTTTGTATTTGGAGCATAGATATTCAGGATTGATAGTTCCTCTTGGAGGATTTTACCTTTGATGAGTATGAAGTGCCGCTCCCTGTCTTTTTTGATGACTTTGGGTTGGAAGTCAATCTTATCAGATATTAGAATGGCTACTACAGCTTGTTTCTTCATACCATTTGCTTGGAAATTTGTTTTCCAGCCTTTCATTCTGAGGTAGTATCTATCTTTTTCTCTGAGATGAGTTTCCTGTAAGCAGCAAAATGTTGGGTCTTGTTTGTGTAGCCAGTTTGTTAGTCTATGTCTTTTTATTGGTGAGTTGAGTCCATTGATATTAAGAGATATTAAGGAAAAGTAATTCTTGTTTCCTGTTATTTTTGTTGTTAAAGTTGGCATTCTGTTTTGTGGCTGTCTTCTTTTAGGTTTGTTGAGGGATTACCTTCTTGTTGTTTCTAGGGCGTGGTTCCTGTCCTTGTATTGGTTTTTTCCTGTTATTATCCTTTGAAGGGCTGGATTCGTGGAGAGATAATGTGTGAATTTGGTTTTGTCGTGGAATACTTTGGTTTCTCCATCTATGTTAATTGAGAGTTTGGCTGGGTATAGTAGCCTGGGCTGGAATTTGTGTTCTTTTAGTGTCTGTATAACATCTGTCCAGGATCTTCTGGCTTTCATAGTCTCTGGTGAAAAATCTGGTGTAATTCTGATAGGCTTGCCTTTATATGTTACTTGGCCTTTTTCTCTTATTGCTTTTAGTATTCTATCTTTATTTAGTGCATTTGTTGTTCTGATTATTATGTGTCGGGAGATATTTCTTTTCTGGTCCAGTCAATTTGGAGTTCTGTAGGCTTCTTGTATGTTCATGGGCATCTCTTTCTTTAGTTTTGGGAAGTTTTTTTCTATAATTTTGTTGAAGATGTTTGCTGGTCCTTTGAGTTGAAAAATCTTCATTCTCATCCACTCCTATTATCTGTAGGTTTAGTCTTCTCATTGTGTCCTGTATTTCTTGAAGGTTTTGAGTTAGGATCTTTTTGCGTTTTACATTTTCCTTGATTGTTGTGCTGATGTTCTCTATGGAATCTTCTGCACCTGAGATTCTCTCTTCCATCTCTTGTATTCTGTTGCTGATGCTCGTATCTATGGTTCCACATTTCTTTCCTAGGGTTTCTATCTCCAGTGTTGCCTCATTTTGGGTTTTCTTTATTGTGTCTACTTCCCTTTTTAGGTCTAGTATGATTTTGTTCATTTCCATCATCTGTTTGGAGGTGTTTTCCTGTTTTTCTTTAAGGACTTCTACCTATTTGATTGTGTTATCCTGTTTTTTTTAAGGGCTTCTACCTGTTTGATTGTGTTATCCTGTTTTTCTTTAAGGACTTGTAACTCTTTAGCCATGTTCTCCTGTAATTCTTTAAGTGAGTTATTAAAGTCCTTCTTGATGTCCTCTACCATCATCATGAGATATGCTTTTAGATCCGTGTCTAGCTTTTCCGCTGTGTTGGGGTGCCCTGGACTGGGCGAAGTGGGAGTGCTGGGTTCTGATGATGGTGAGTGGTCTTGGTTTCTGTTAGTAAGATTATTACGTTTACCTTTCGCCATCTGGTAATCTCTGGGGTTAGTTGTTATTGTTGTCACTGTTTAAAGATTGGAGCAGACTCTGTGTTCCACTCACCTGAAGTCTCAAAATCCTGTGGCGGGTGTTGTGGGTAGCTGGCAGGTGTCAGCCGACCCTGGGCTCTAGCTACCCTGGTGCTGGTTGGGCCGGAAGAGGCCTGTGGCCCTACTCAGGCTGGTTTTCTGCTTCCCTAACTAATGTAGTCTCAGGTCCCGTGCGCAATTGGATTGGAGCAGAAGCTGTGTTCCACTCACCAGAAGTCTTAAGATCCTGTGGCGGGTGTTGTGGGTAGCTGGCAGGTGTCAGCCAACCCTGCGCCCTAGCTATCCCGGTGCTGTTCTGACCGGAAGAGGCTTGTGGCCCTACTCAGGCCGGATTTCTGCCTCCCCAACCAAAGCAGTCTCAGGTCCCTCGTGATTGGACTGGAGCAGAAGCTGTGTTCCACTCACCAGAAGTCTCAAAATCCTGTGGCGGGTGTCGTGGGTAGCTGGTGGGTGTCATCCGACCCTGCGCTCTAGCTATTCTGGTGCTGGTCAGGCCGGAAGAGCTTAAGTCTTTTTTATATCTGTTTTTGTTTAACTATAATATTTGATGATCTAAGATATTTTTTTTTTAGATTTATTTATTTATTATATATAAGTACACTGTAGCTGTCTTCAGACACTCCAGAAGAGGGCGCCAGATCTCGTTGTGGATGGTTGTGAGCCACCATGTGGTTGCTGGGATTTGAACTCTGGACCTTCGGAAGAGCAGTTGGGTGCTCTTACCCACTGAGCCATCTCACCAGCCCCGATATTTTCTTTTTATAATAAAATAATTTCAAAATTAAATGTTAGCACCATTACCTGCAATTAATTTTAAAAAGACTAAATATTGTCTAAGTAGTCATTGTATTACTACTGCAAGTCAGTCACTATTACTTTTGACTAATGCTTTGCAATCTTGTGCCAGCTTGGGTCTATTCATTTTAACTTTGTGACCTTGTTCTCATGTCTCCTGAGGACAAGACATTTCTGCGTTTAAGACCCTCTTTTGTCATTCTATTCACCAATTGCTTAATCTGAGTTTCTTATGTCTTTATCATATTTTATTTTGTTCTACCTTTGCTTAAACAATTACCCCAATTAGTTAGATGTTTCAGCAATATTAGTCATCTTTCCTCTTCACTGCCTCTGTGTATCCACTTGCATCCTATTTGAATAAACTCACTACACTTTCTTAAAGTATGCTTATTTAAAAAGGAAGCGGGAGAGGGGGAGGAGTTGGTTTAGCTTTCCTGGATACTACCCATCATTCCTTGTATCAGCTTTCTTATGTAGAGACTTGCAGCACAGTGGTGGGGAGCAGGTTTACTTTGTGTGGGTTCTACAAAGAAGGTGTTAGTACATTTCTTTAAAAGAAAAAAACAAAACAAGACAAGTACCTGGCCATGGGAAGGTTTTTATCTCTAATGTGCTCTTAGATTGGGTCATTGTTTTAGAACTTCGAAAGCTGTGACTACATTATCTTGAATAGTTCAAGGCCTCTTAGGTCACAGTAATCATCAAGAGCCCTTTTAGAAGACTGAACTCGTCTTAGAACAAAAAGATTTGTTAAGGAAATCCAAAGGGATTTGATCTGTGACTTCTTGACAATGGAAGTGTCTATAATCCCAAAGTCTGTAAGGTCTACTTACTGTCCAGGGTTTCTATTTGTTTATTTAATGTGAGATAGTGACAGTTCTTTAAGTACTTAATAGTTCTTTTAAGGTTTCTAGAATGAAAATTACATCTTGATTATTTAGACCTCTGGTTTCATATTCTGTGTCTTTACTGTTTGATTTTGCTTTTGAAGTGGGCTATTTTCACTGAGCCCCTAGATTATATTATAATAATCTGAATAAATATGACCCCTGAGGATATTTATATCAGGCAGATATGGATCTCATTGCCCTTTCAGTTTTGTACATTTTTGGATTTCTAGAATATCTGAATTCCCCCATTCTATTTACTTATTTATTGCAGAGAAAGCAGAAAAATTAAGCACATAGCAAGCATAAGAAGGTACAGGAAGGTGATAGTTTGAGTCCTGTCTTCTCTTCTTACATAAACCCATCTATAGAACATTATTAGTTCTCTCATTCAGCTGAGGTTGTCCTTCCTGGAATGTAAGAGAAGCAACGTGATACCTTCAAAGTCAGTCTCCCTATCATAGCTACTTTTCAGTGGCTATGACAAAACACAAGGACAAAAGCAACTGGTTTACAGTTTCAGAGAAATATAGTCCATCATGGCAGTAAAGATGTGGCAGCACTCAGGGAAGGCTATTGGCAGGAGGAGAAGGCTGGTTGGCCATACTAGGTGTCTATACTTAGGAAGCAGAGCATGGACAGGAAGTGGAGCCAGGCTTTAAATCCTCAAGGAATGCCTCCAGTGTCTCATTTCCTCCACTGGACTCTGAGTCCTAAAGTTCTGCATCCTGCTCAAACAGTGCCACTTGCTGGGAACTGTATGTTTAAGCAAGTGCCTGTGGGAGGCACTTCACATTCAAACCACAAAGTCTCTCTGGTCCCCAAACTGTCATGTGAGATAAAGCGCTGGCTTTTGCTATTCACTGATATATATCAAAGAACATGGAGAGAAAAAAGGTTGCTTGTGTGCAGAACACGACTTATTAGAAGGATGACTGAAGTCAACATTCCTAGTAGAAATAAAGCATCTATCTTACCTTCTGCTCTGGGAGCAGAACAGTGCCAATGGTTGCAGTATGAGGCTGGTCACAGCAAGTCAGGCCTTGTCCCTGCAGGAGGGTATCCCTTTGTGCATGTTGGACACTGTTTTTGGTCAGTTAGAGGAAGAAGTTAGTCAGGTTTAGTCCAACAACTAAACCTGTGAGTTGAAAATTAAGAGGCTGCTTCAGGGAAACACAGCTGAGAACAGCACTGCTATTTGGCCTGGGTTCAAGTAGACTGTTGTGGTCTTTGGGAGTCCAACTTTCTTTCTTCTTAATTTTTCTTCTTTACTAAACTTGACAGTTTTATCATGTGTACATGTTTTTGAGTATTCTTTTCTCTACCTCTGTCAATGCCCCCTCCTTACTACACATCTATTTTCGACATTCATGTGATTTTGTTTTCGGACACACTGAGTTTAGCTAGGACTGTCGTGTGAACGTGGATGTAGACATAGCTACTGGACTTGATAGAATCACTAGTGATACACAACCGATAATAATGACTCTCTCTCTCCTAGAATCTTTTAGTACCCAAGACATCATGAGTCAAAAATAAACCTTTGTCCCCTTAAGTTGATTCTATCAGGTATGATAATCACAGCATTGCAAAGGTAATTACTATAGATAGACATATGTTGGGTGAAGACATTTATATGCTATAATAATGACTTTATATTTTATCTGGACATCAAGATAGGAATCCCTGAATGTGTCCTAGAATATGTCATGTATCACACCATGCTGGTCTGATTATAGAAGGTTGGTGGGATCATAATGGGTTTGGCATGAGGGAGACCTATGACCCACTATTCATAGATATGGGTTGAGGGCTGATATTTGGGTCTGAGGCAGTAAATAAAAGAATAGGAGGTTGAAACATGCTTCAGTTAATGAAGAAGTGTCTGAATGTTGGGGAATGGGAGAACTCATGCATGATTTCTGATTTTCTGATTGGAGATGACAAAATAAAAGGAAGAACAAGAGTTCAAGTTTTTAAAATTTTGTGTTGACTTTCAACGAGAAGTCAGTGACATAGAGGAATGGATGACATTGCTCCAACAGATCATGTAAGTGAGAAGAAACTGGGGCCAGAGACCTCTGGAGAATGTTAGCGTTTAAGGGCCAAGCTGACAAGTGGGGAAAGCTGAGTGGAAGGAGCCAACTGATGATTTATTTTGGAATAATCCCATGATGGATTGTCCTGGTGATAACTACCTGAACTCGTCTTTCTTGACTTTGCCCCCCTTCTCCTTTCTCCTTCACTCTTCTTTAGCTTTCTCTTTCTAATGTCTTTCTTTTCTCCATCCTCTTCCTCTCTCCTCTCCATCCTTCTTTGTTTTTTCCTCTTTCTTTTCTCATCTCTACTTTCCTCCTCCTCCCACTACATTTTTATATATGTATATATATTCTTTCCAACTCAAAATCTCAGACTCCGACAACACACTTTTATTATTCTTTTCCTGATCACTCTCATTTATGTTGACTTTGGGCAAGGCATCTGACTTTGGGCAAAGCATTTACTTGCTTTATAAGTGCTACATAACAGTTAGAGAATACAAAAAGTAATACTTGCTTAATTTTTTTCATCCCAGGAATGATCTCAGGTGACTCTCCCTATGGGAGATGTATTTTACTTCCATTGTAACTGAGATGGAACCACACTACCAACTAGATATTGCAGTCCATAAATATGGTCTATGACTAGACCTGGGGCTCATAAGCCTTGGTTCTGCATCACAACACTCTTCTCTATTTCCTGCTACTAGCTCCTCTTTCCAATCCTGTGTTTGCTCTGCTCTTTCCTTCTGTGTTCACAATGCTTCAGCTCTTTATTCCTTTCAGCACAGAAAAATGTCTTTTTGAAGACTCTTTGCATTGGCTTCTATAAGACTTGTTGGGCTCTGGATCTGTTCCAGCTTGTCAGACTCTTCTTAAAACCTTGGTAGCTTTGTGTGTGCGACTCCCAGTTTGTCTCTTCTGACCACTGCCTGGAAAACTCCACTCCTGGCGGTTGTTTCTGATGGTGGATGATGTTAATAATTGTTACATTAGCAAATGTTTGTACTTGTTATTCAGCAGCCATGTAGCAGTTCATTCTCACTTCATAACATCCCCAAGGCTTGTGTTTGGGACTTGCTCTTCTTCCAATAGCTCCTTTGTATCTAGGCTTGATCATGATTGGTCTACTGGGAATCTCACATATACTTGCCTTTTTCTTCTGCTGATCTGTGGTTAAGTCTTACCACTTCCCCTCCCAGCTCATGACTTCTCTCTGACTGGGCTCTTCTGCT
Organism: Mus caroli; assembly: GCF_978045245.1. Lineage (NCBI taxonomy): Eukaryota > Metazoa > Chordata > Mammalia > Rodentia > Muridae > Mus > Mus caroli. The sequence continues at coordinate 144,803,402 of NW_028227261.1, read as the reverse complement.
TAAGATAGTCTTAGTTTTCTGGGACTTTTACTTCCTTCAACTTCTACGCTCTTTACATATTGTTGAAAACAGAATGTCAATCTGTCTCAGTTGTAAACAGAGAAACAAGCAGACATGATATCCTTCCTGTGAAGGCTGGGGAAGACAGGACTGCCAGGTGAGTAGACTCTTTCTTTCTTTCTTTCTTTCTTTCTTTCTTTCTTTCTTTCTTTCTTTCTTTCTTTCTTTCTTTCTTTCTTTCTTTCTTTCTCTCTCTCTCTCTCTTCCTTCCTTTCTCTCTTTTTTCTTTCTATTCTTTCTTTCTATTCTTTTTTCTCTCTCTCTTCCTTTCTCTCTCTCTCTTTCTTTTTTCTTTCTATTCTTTCTTTCTCTCTCTTCCTTCCTTTCTCTCTCTTTCTTTCTTTTTTCTTTCTATTCTTTCTTTCTTTCCTTTTCTCTCTTTCCTTCCTTTCTCTCTTTCTCTCTCTCTTTCTTTCTTTCTTTCTTTCTTTCTTTCTTTCTTTCTTTCTTTCTTCTTTCTCCCTCTTCTCCCTTCCTTTCTCTCTCTCTCTCTTTCTTTTTTTCTTTCTTTCTTTTTCTTTCTTTCTTTCTTTCTTTCTTTCTTTCTTTCTTTCTTTCTCTCTCTTCTCCCTTCCTTTCTCTCTCTCTTTCTTTCTTTCTTTCTTTCTTTCTTTCTTCTTTCTATTCTTTCTTTCTTCCTTCCTTCTTTCCTCCTTTTCATTCCTTCTTTCTTTTCTTTCTTAGTTGAAGTTAATCAGGTGGTTACTCAGTCTTTTCACAGCATTGAAGGGTGGAGGAATAAATCATTCTCTTCATCATTCAGAATATTGCTCCTTGCTTTGAGATGGAAGATTCCATCTCAAAGACCAATGGAAGAGGTCATGAATAGTGTGACTATGGGCTTACTGGGCTGCCTTTTTGTGGGTATAAGCCTGTAGTGTAATCACAACAGAAGCAGAACCCCAGCAGGGTGATGTCTACATAGGATGGATAGTGAGTATTAAGCCTGCAGTGGTTTGCTTGGGGACACATAATGGTCAGGATCCTAAAAAGCAAGGGTGTTTGAGGAATTTAGTCATGGAAGGCATCCTTTAAGACTGTTTTTGATTCCTGAGGAAGAAAATATCATGTTAATTATGTATTTGGGATAGTCTGTAACAGTTTGTCTGTAAAAGGAAATTGGTTGTTAATTAGGGATTGAAGAATAGTGATCAGCATAGTTGATTTGACTAGAGGTAGATTAGATTGACTTTTGAACTTTAAAAGAAATCTTAAACAAATTGAAAATTCTTTGGACATACATCATGAATGCTAGGGAGAAAAATAAGTATTTAAATAAAGAAGCAAGAAAATTTGGAGATAAAAAGCATGAACATTGTTTCAGGTATTCCTGTTAGGGAAGGCAAGCATGTAAACGAAGCCTAAAAACCTTTGGGTTAAGCGTATCAGGAGCAATTTTTCTTTGTCTTTGGCTGGGCTTAGGTGCAGGGGGGAGGGGCCTGCTCTGTCATGAGGTGACTGTGTGCTCTAGCAAACAGGTCCTTGTTTTCCCTGTTTGTTTTTTCTTGGCTGGTATATCCTAAATGGAAAGCAGGAGATGAAAGGCCAACCTTGAAGAAAACCTGAAAGGAATAAGCATAGAGGCTTCATAGCACAGCCAGGGACAGAGGGAGTGAGAGGCAGCCCCTGTAGCTCTGTTGTGTCTGTGTTCCTAGCCAAAGCGGTGGTAGCCCAATGGCCATTCTGACAGGGCAAATCCTTTTGGAGTGCAGGGACCTCTGGGAACCACGTTTTGGCTGGCAGACAGAGGAAGCAGAGAGCTCAGAGCAAGCACTAACATCTGAAAGGCAGCTCCACAGGAGCCCTTAATGTGAGGCTGGAGGGAGGGCAAAAAGTAGAGGCCAGTTGCCACCTAGTAGAGCCAATTAAGTCTAAAATGAGATTTGGAGAATGTAGCTAAGAGTCAAAAGGAGGAAGCAGGAAGAAGCTGGCCAGGAATACACACACACACACACACACACACACACACACACACACACACACACACACACAGAGAGAGAGACAGAGAGAGACAGAGACAGAGACAGAGACAGAGACAGAGACAGAGACAGAGAATATGTTCAGAGGAAGGCCTAGTCTTTTGAACTAGGTCAGGGCTTACTCAAATCTTCAGTGATCTGGAGTTCTGATGTGAGTCCCTGTGTGTGGGCTCCAGCTGGGAGTATGCTCTAGCTGGTTCTGCCCACATTAGGCACCAGCTGTGGGTTATATGGTGGCCCACATCCCCTTGGAAGTATAACTCCTCTCATTCTCTTTGACTGCATACCCCATGCCAGTGGTTGGCAGGCATCAGGCTATGAGAAGCTGCAGGACCCTGCTCTGGGGGTGGGGAAGCGCAGTCTGAGATCCTTGCAGACTGTAGGAGCCAGCTCAGTAGTCCCGGAGCCTGTGTGGAGGCAGGAGATGACAGGTGATGACTCTTGGGCACCACAGATGTCACTGGAAGCTGCAGAAGAGCCGAGAACAGGGTAGGACCTGCGGGCTGGGTCTAGCCTGGGACCCAAGTGGAAAGTGGGAAGGAGGGCTCTGGCTAGATCTTGCAGGGAGGAGAAAGTCCTTGGCTTGCTCAGCAGGCAGCTTGGCTTGATGGAGACAGTGGCTGGGAGTGCTGGGAGGCCTTCTGCGAGAGATTAGACAAAGGCCTGCTCCATTGTTCCCCACCCCAGATTTCCATGAGAAGAGACAGTCTATGGTTTTAAGACACTTATTGTCATGGAGGGAAGTTGTGATAAGTAAAAACCATGTCCCACTTTCTCAGGGTGGGCCTGAGGTTCAAAACCTTTTGCAGGAAGGAGTGCCTGAGAGGAGAGCTTAATTGGCTAACTCCTTCAGACCTTTAGGTGCCTCCTTAAAAATTGAGATCTGTCTTGAGGCTACATGATCTGTGGTTACATCCTCTACCTGTGGAAGGGCTTGGGGTGTTGCTCTTATTTGACTGATGGTCAAAGACCTATAGCGTGGAGAGCTGCAGCCTCGTGTCAGGAGCCTGGTGTCTAGGAGCATGGCAAAATGCCTACCGTACCTTGCTAGGTAACCGGGATTTTAAATCTAGCTCAACAAGAAAACAGGCTGCCTCTCATGGTCCCACATCTTTTCCTATAGCAACCACTTTATTCTATGAGAAAACAGCAACCCGATCTAGCTTGTGGAGTAGATAGAACATATGATTCGTGTTCATTTGTGGTGGTTTGAATAAGACTGCCTCCCCCAGTAGGCTCATGTGTTTGAATGCTTGGTTGCCATAGAGAATTTGATAGATTAAGGATTATGATATATGTACTTTTTGGAAGAAAAATGTTACTGGGGGTGGACTTTGAGATTTCAAAAACCCATACCAGACCCAATCTCTCCCCCCCCCCTTTGTGTTTCTGCCTCTCTTGCTCTCTGTCTCTGCCTCTGGGTCTCTGTCTCTCCCTTTCCCTCACCCTCTCCCCACCTCTCCAGATCACTAGGCAGCTTTCAAATAATTCTTTGGAACCATGTACACTCCCTGCAGTGGTAATAATGGACTGAGGCTCTGAAACTGTAAGCAAGCTTCCAATTAAACTTTTATTTTACAAGAATTTCTGTGCTCATGGTATTGGTGTCTCTTCACAGCAGAACAGTTGTTGGAATACCATTTTATGATAAAGTGAAATTTCAAGGTAAACTTATAATCCCAGTGCTTGCAAAGATGAGGCAGGAGGATGACAAGTTCATCCTGAGCAACTTAGTGGAACTGTGACTCAAAATAGACAGTAAAGAGGGTGGAGGGTTCCACTTGGTCTGGTTTGTTCCTACTGTGTGTGAAGCCAAGGCTCCAACCTTGGTTTCCTCTTTGCCACAGGCTTAGTTCCTCCATGCTTTCTTCACTTTTCTCCAAAGTCGGAGACATTTTGATAGAATATTTTGTAAGATTGCAGCATTTGTGATCTGAGGCCAGAGAAAGAATGTGCTATGTCCAACATGCTCACTGAATTCCATTTTCCTCCTATCCTCTTTGCTTTCACCTTTTAAAACAGCCCCTAGCTCTTGTTTTCTCCTTCTGTCTTGGTGAGAAGCTATCATTAGTGGGAGTAGTTTGTCATGGGCAGTTTTTAAGCATTAGTGTGTTTGAGAATTGTAGTACTGTCACAATCTCTTAAAATGCAGGATGCCACAGTGACCACAGAAGCCCATTTTCCTACAGGAGCAAATTAGTCAGGGTCACATAGCTGGCCAGTAGTAGAACCAGACAAGACCCTGGGGTTCCTGGCTCTTGTTCCAGAGCTCTTAGCAAAGTCAAATAGGCTTTGAACCAAAGTGTTAGCTCTCATTTCATGGACAGATTGTGGGATTTGCAGGTCATTCATTGCTATTGCTATAAGAACAAGATTGTGGTGAGAAGGTGTCCTTTCCAGATTTCCAAAGAACAGCTCTTCTGGAAATGCCAGAGCTGGAGTCTCTTGCTGAACTGCAGCAACCAGTGCCCATGAGTCCTGGGGATCCAGATCTAGCCAAAACCAGGGCCAGCTGCTCTAGGGGAAGGAACAAATTGTTCCTTCCTTGTCCATCTGGGGAGTTGGGCATGTCCTGTGGCAAGCTGCAGCTACCACAGCTGCTTTCCTGAGAGGAAGGACACTGTGGGTGCCTTCAAATTCCTGAATCTTTGTTCTCCTTGGCAAGAGACTGGTTATTTTTCTCAATGATTTTATGGTAGATTAATAACTAAAGGCTATTTTTAAATGTGTTATGGACAAGCATAGATCTCTTTTTTTCAGCAAAAAATAAAACTATAGTTACAAGAACAATAGGCCCAGAGGCATTAAAATTTTACAGGTTGATGAGATAATGTTGAATTCTTTTATAAATATGTTTGAGAAATACACCAAGTTCTGTGGACCAGCATGGAAGACAAGTGTGAGACATGACACCTGACCTCCAGGTTCTGACAACGTGATGAGAGTTATTATTTTACAGTTCTGTGTCAGACATTCAAAATGGACCTTATCCAAGTCAGGCTGCTGTATTTCTTTTGGAACCTTTAGGTGAGATTGCATCCCTTGCTTTTTGTAGCTCCTAAAGTCTACCCACATTCCTCAGCTTAGGGTCCCTTCTATCTCTGAAGAATCAGGAGATGACCACTAAAGTTCTCCTTCCTCTGCCTGGCACCCAGATCCTTTCTGGTTACTTTAAAGACCTTTGTAATCATTCTTGGTTCATGTGTGTCATTCTCTCATCAAGTCTGTTTATCACCTTTTCACATGGGATCCCCCAAACACAAGAGTTTCAGAGATTAACATTTAATACTTTCCAAGCTTGTCTTTCTTTTTACTGTGGGGTTTCAGACATCCTCATAGATAGTGATACAAGTTAAGATTAGGGTTGGGTGGGAACACATGAGGAGACCCTAATGCAACTGGGAGGGGATGGTGTGATGGTCAGGAATGTTGTCTGGGGAAAGTTGAAGTTTGCATTTGTACTGTGACATGTAAGAGAGTCTGGCCATGTCAGGGAAAGAAGAAAGATTACATGGTAAGGTACACAAGTGAGGTGGAAACATAGGTTCTTGGCAAGAGAATGAGAGGAGTTATACTTCCAAAAGTACTAGTGGGAAGGAAACAGTTGGCATCCTAAAAGGAGCAACAAAGTGACCTTTTCACAATGTTGGATAAAGGGCCTTTCACAATCAACGGATTGGTTAGAGAAAAAGCAGTAAAGCTTTCTAAGATCATCAAGAACCAGCAGTTCTACTGCCTCGTTGTTTTGGAGATTCAGCTATAGAAAAAATTGAGCGACTAGAGATGTTGAAATCTTTGACTAGATTAGTCCAACATTGTAGAAGTCATGGCCTGAAATGTATGTGTATACCCCTACCACACATACACACACAAAGAGATACACGAAGAGACTGATTACCACACACACATTCACACACACAGTGACAAACAGAGAAGTCAGCAAGAGAAAATCTGTGGAATGCAGACAAAGAAGAAAGTTTTCTTCCCACTTCTCCATGAGCTGTCTGATTGGCCAACCCAACTAGGAATCAGGAGCAGCTAAATCTAATGAGCATAGTCTGTGAAAGTTAGCCTTCTGCGGCTCAGGAGACAGTAGATCTGCAGAGAAACATTCAGGAGCAAACAGGAATACCTGCCATGTTGTGATTAAGAATGAAAATTTTGATATTCATGAATAAGGGAGAGGATATGGTATTTAGTTTTTCTGTGTCAGGGTTACCTAACTCAGTATAATATTTTTTTTGGGGGGGGGTTGTTGTTGTTGTTGGTGGTGGCTCTTTGTTTTGTTTTGTTTTGTTTTGTGTTTTGTTTTGTTTTGTTTTGTTTTTTAGACAGGAATTTATAGCTGACTAGTATCCCATAGTGTTTATAGACCCTATTTTTTATCATCTATTCATTGGTTGAAGGCTACTTAAATAAATACTTTTTATTCTCTAGCTATTATAAACAGAGAACCCATGAACATGACTGACAAGTATCTTTGGAGTAGGTTTTCTAGTCGTTTGGGCATATGTCAGAGTGGTATAAATGGGGCATACAGTAGATCTAATTTTAGATCTGTAAGAAATCTCACTGATTTTCATAGTGGCATCACCAGTTTGCAGTCCCACCAACTGTCAATGAGGCTTCTCATTTCCTGAGAACATTGCTGGAACTTGTTAGATGTTTCTTTGATCTTAGCCATTCTGACTGGGGTAAGATGAAATTGTAGAATAATTATACTTTGCGTTTTTCTAATCACTAAGGATGTTGAGAACATTTAACAATATTTTCCTTAGTCATTTTTTGTGAAAACCATTCAAATTTATAGTACATTTTTCATCTGCTTTTTGTTTGTTTGTGATTCTTGGTATTTGAGTTCTTTGAACATTCTGGATATTTTCAATTGGATATATAATGGCAAAGATATTCTTCCACTCTGTAGGCTTCCTTTTCATGTAATTGATCGTTTTCCTCTACTGGACATGCCAGGGAAATGCACTCATGAAATCTTAACATCATGGTTTGAGGAATATGCTTAGCATGGTAACAATGTCATCTGACATGTCAACATGAACAAGGGAAATCTCACATGCTTCTACTCCCAGACAAAGATCTAGGTGGCCTCTGAAAGCTGAGAATCAGTTTCTGCCAAGGATGAACTCCCACACAAGTGGTCCAGTTCCAAGTGGTCAGCCCATTATACAAGTGCATATAAGACACCCTAAATGAACACACACACACTCGCATGCACGCACACACACATCTATGTAGTGTAAAGTATCTGATTAAAAATTGTGTCAGTTAGAAAAAAATTAAAAAGAATGTAAATTTTAAATGGAAAGTCAGAGAATCCTGGAAGCTCTTTAACCAGTTAAAGCTATGGCTTTTTGTTTCTTCCTCTAAGTTTGTCACTAGTTACTTTTGTCAGTGTTGTTACCTGACAAGAGGCAGCTTAAGAGGAAAGGTTTTCATCTAGAGACTGCCATATCCAGGGATCCATCCCATAGTCAGCCTCCAAACGCTGACACCATTGCATACACTAGCAAGATTTTGCTGATAGGACCCTGATATAGCTGTCTCTAGTGAGACTATACCGGGGCCTAGCAAACACATAAGTGGATGCTCACAGTCAGCTATTGGATGGATCACAGGGCCCTCAATGGAGGAGCTAGAGAAAATTCCCAAGGAGCTAAAGGGATCTGCAACCCTATAGGTGGAACAACAATGTGAACTAACCAGTACCCCGGAGCTCTTGACTCTAGCTGCATATGTATCAAAAGATGGCCTAGTCGGCCATCACTGGAAAGAGAGGCCCATTGGACATGCAAACTTTATATGCCCCAGTACAGGGGAATGCCAGGGCCAAAAAGTGGGAGTGGGTGGGTAGGGGAGTGGGGGATGGGGTATGAGGGACTTTGGGGATATCATTGGAAATGTAAATGAGGAAAATACCTAATAAAAATAAATAAATAAATAAATAAGTCTGCTGTGAAAAAAAAAAAAAGAGAGGAAAGGTTTTCTCTGCTCACAGACTAAGGCATAGGGTTCATCATGTCCGGCAAGGCATGGTGTGGAGTGGTCAGAAGCAGCTGAAGATGAAACTCGTTCACATCTCTGAGGATCAAGCAGCAGAGAAATGGAAAGTGCTGGTACCACCTGCTTCGTGTTCCCACCCCAAACCTGGTCCCCTTGCTTCAGTGCAAGACTCCAGCTCATGGGATGACAGTGTTCAAATTCAAGGTGGATCTTCCTGTCTCAAAGGAATGGCAAGTTCCTGTACTGTGCTGGGCACTGGTGCTCCACATGGTTCCAGGTGGGTGTTCTCATCTTAGCGGACTCTCTGGCCCAGTTCTTATCTCGTGGAGACTCTCTGACTCAGAGCTCCAAAATCTTTTCACCCAGCACACTAAGTTCCCACTGGTGGGTCCCCACCTTGCCAACCCCATGCTTCAAAACCTGCAAGGCCTTTGTAGTGCACATCAGGCAAACCCATGCTTTGCTGCCATACCTTTCTCTCTGGAACCCAGTCAAGCGACCAGGTGAAGAAAAATACCACACAAACTTAGTTCAAAAACAATGGTAACTTAATCTCTGGGTATAACAACTAGAAGGCTAATCTTGTCAGCCATATTAAATCTGAATCCTCCTCCTGCTTCCTGTCCTCCCCTATCCAACCTGGAAGTCCCTTCTACTCACCCAGTGATTTGTTAGGGGATGGTTTACAAGAAGTCACCTGAGTATGTGACTCACTCCTTGTCTGCAGCTCCTCTAAAGAGAGCAGAATTAACATTAAAGTACAAACAGTACCAGTCCCATTCACAACAAAGTCCTCATAGACACACTCAAATGTGTGTCTCCCCAATCACCTTAATGGCTTTTAATACAATTAAATCAACAATAAAGTTTAACCATCATATCTTATTTCCAATATTATGTTTATCCCATCAGACAAAGATTTATGTATCGATTATTTACTGTATTTATCCCATCTCTTAGAATCCCATCAATCTCTTTGTAAGCTGAAGTGTTGAAAACTTAACAATTCCTTAATGCACTATCTTTTTCAAATGAAGTTTTCATCCTTGGTAGTTTTCACTATCTACACCAGTCACACTTTGATTAAGTCAGGCTATATTAGAAGCCAGTTTTCAAGTGACACTTATTTAGAGACATGCATAGGTTGATGATTTAGACTGAGGTTTTCTTTTGTGATTGTAATAATGCTTACTCACCTCTCTGTGGGCCATTAAATGAGTTTGCAGTTAAGTAGTATTTAAAGATATTCTACCCACAGGTCTCCACCTCACTCCATAGATTGGCACTTGCAACAGTGTACAAATTCAAAGGCAAATGGTATAGGTTGACTTTATCTAAGCATTTGCTGGTGCCATAGCTATGCTTATCCTATTGGTCAATGAGTCATGTGACTAATTTGATTTGTTGATGAAATGAAGAGTTGCACAGCAAAGGACATGATAGATGAATACAAGATGGGGGATAATGATTGTAGGAGTTATAGGGGATGAAGGACACTAGATGAACATGGTCTACCAAATCAACTAAGCAGAGCTCATATGGGTTCACAGAAACCAAAGCAGCCAACCTGGGGTCCGCATGGGTCTGCACCAGGTCTCCTGCATGTATGATATGGCTGTTAGCTTGATGTGTTTCTGGGACCCTCGCAGTGGGAGTGGCTGTGTCTCTGACTCTTCTGCTTGCTCTCAGGACTCTTTTCCTTCTAGTGCGTTGTGTTGTCCAGCCTGGATGTGAGACTGAGGGCTTTTGCCTTGTCTTATGGTATCTTATTTCATCCTGTTTGGCTGTTGTCTCTTGCAGGCCTGCTCTTCTCTGAAAGAGAAATTGAGGGGGAGTGGATCTGGAAGAGAGGCAGGTGAGGGGGAACTGAGGAGAATAGAGGGAAGGGAAACTGTGGTAGGGATGAAAGAAAAGTCTATTTTCAATTAAAATTACTGAAAACAAAGAACTAGCATGATCATCACAATCAATTGCTGGGTGCCTTCCCACAGATGACAAAGGACTTCTTGAACCTATTATGTGATTTGTCTACTTTGAGACTTGCCCACTGAAAGGAAAGTTCTGTGAGAGCGTCATAATACTTCTGCAGGCTCTCAGTAAAATTTTCACTGAAGCCTAAGGAAGTGTTGCTGGATACACAAAGGAAAATATTTGAAGAATGATCTTTATGAATGTATTCTAGTTCAGAAAGTCCTGATAAATGTCCTTGAATAAAAAGAGTACAAATATAGTTTTCAACTTTCCCAAATCGCTAAATCACGGTTTCTCCTTCCTTTATGTATCTGATCAATTGGAGCCTGCCGGAAGGTGTGAGGCACAAGGAGAGGATTGGCCTCCCCTTCAGGCACGACCCATCTCACTTTGTTAATCTCTATCATGGCAGAGGACCTGCACACTGTGAACAGACACAGAACCTCATAAAAGGTTGTGACATTGAATGCTGTACTTAATCATGTGCCTCAAGTCCCTTGATTTACAGAGACTGTACCTGGTGGTGTCTTTAAAAAGCTGAGTAATGTCAAGTGAGGCCATATGGGAGAGGGTCCTTAGGCAACATGCCTGGTGTTGTTATAGGAAAACACGAAGCTGTAGACAATGCAGAGAGGATTACACAGGCAGAGGAGAACTTGCTAGCACCCAAGGAAACCTCCAGAAGCAAACCTCCTGAGACCTTGAGCTTGGACTTCTACACTCCAGAACTGAAGGAAATAAATTGCTGTTTTCACATGGTCTGTGGTACTTTGTTACAGAAACCTTTATAAGCTGATATACCACATTTGTCTTAAAAAAAATATCTAGAGGCAGACCTTTTGGGAGGATCTCACTCAATCTCACCTCCAGCATGACTGGACTTCAGCATGATTGAACTCTGAGGGTGAGTCCAATACCCATAGGAGAATCTCTAGGAGGTGTCTGCAGGGGAAGGCTCCAGGGACCCCTCCAGAGTGCTGGTGAAGGCTGAAGACAGATGTTACTGGATCCTTTCATGTGGCATTCCTGGGGCTTTGCAAACAGTTCTGACTTATTCCTTATAGGCTAATGCTAAATTCCATTCATTAGTAAGTTTCCCAATGGCCCAATTTTATTGGTTCTTTGAGACTTCCTCTTTTGCTTCTCAGGTCTCTGTTCTTCTAAAATATGGTGTCTTCAGCAAATTCACCCACCTCATTATGTGTGATCTCTCTTCTAGGCTGTTTAGCTCTTCTCCCAACTTTTAATAAACAAATATAGGTTCTAAGACCAAAACCCAAGAGGCCATACATTTAATTGCTTTTCATGCTGAGAAAGAATCATTTATTAGCACTGTGCAAAGCACCGAAAACCTCAAACCACATGAAACATGCAAGTTCTGAGCCAGAGCTTAGCAGAAAAGCAGCCAAATTTCATCTGAACTTTGTTAGGCCTTGTGACCTTTCACAAAACCTCAAAGCAAACACAATTCAGCCCCTGGATAGGCTCAAGTCTGAGCTGAGAGCTGTCATTTGTTTAGTTTTTCAGCAGCTGCTTATATGGCCAATCCCCCATTCTTCTTCTTCTTCTTCTTCTTCTTCTTCTTCTTCTTCTTCTTCTTCTTCTTCTTCTTCTTCTTCTTCTTCTTCTTCTTCTTCTTCTTCTTCTTCTTCTTCTTCTTTTTTCTTTTAAAAAAAAAAAACTGCAAGATGGCTTTAGTCCAGTGTGATTTTCTGTTTTATTTTTGTTTTGTAACATGTCTACTCGTTGTGAAACTCAAGCCTTTGGAAAGCTTATTCCACAGAAACAGTTGTGGGTGTAGAATTTCCAAGCAAATCGGAACTCAGAGATTAACGTGTAATTTCGTAGAGAAGCTCACTGAAAAGTCACTGGTTTGACGAGAGAAGGTAGAGATGAGGCAGGAGCAGGAGGTGAAAGGAGAGTTGTATTGATCTGTCTTAAAGACGCTAGTGTGGGAGTGTGATGGGTCTGGATACAGTGAGGCTTGGGCAAGATGCTGACTGACTTCTTCAGCATGTGCCATTTATAGTTTCCTTGTGTTCTTAATTGAGAGATCCCTTAATGGGTTTTCACAGCTATCTCTATACCACTGTATATTCATCAAGGCTTCTTAAACTATCATTCAGTTTCATTTGATAGCTTTATGGTGAGTGTTCCTAATAAAAGGAATCAACTAGTGACTTGTTATAGTTGGCTTCAGGAATATGCCAGACATTGTGGGGATAAGAGGCCTGGGTTTGTTTTAGTTTATTTTCCAGTTGCTGTGATGAAATACTTTGAGCAAAACAACTTAAGGAAGAAAGGATTTACATGGCTTATAATTCCAGGTTACTATCCATCATTGCAGGGAAGTCATGGTGGCAGGAACTTGAGAGATCTGGTCACACTAAATCCACAGTCAAGAGAAGAGAACGATAGGCTAATGATTGCATGCTAGTGCCCAGGTTGTTTTTCTACTTTTATAGAATAATGATGTAACTGCCCCAGGGAATGTTGCCAACCAGAGTGTGTGGATCTTTCCAGTTCAACTAATGAAATCAAGATAATACCCTATAGATATGGTCAGAGATCAACCTAATCTAGGCAATCTCTCCTTAGGACTAGGGTCCTGGGTGATTCAAGATTGTATTAGGTTGTTTATTAAAACTACCAATCACAACTTGCATTCCTTTTAAAGCAAAGCCTTTTAGCCTTCATATCTATAACTTTATGACCATTATATAGTGTAAAATGCATCAGTCCAACTGTAAAAGTCCCCATAATCATTAGTAGCTGTAACATTTTAGAAGTCCAAAGCCAAATGTGAACTTCTATGAAAAACAAAACAGTTATGTTCTTCTAACATTTAATAAAACAACATAAACATTCTCATTTCAAAATGGAGGAACTGGGGCCCAGTGAGAAGTGATCACACCAGAAATCCCAACAATTACTGGGATACCAAAGACCTGGGCAGCCCAACTCCTCCAGCTTGCCAACTGTGGCACACAAAGCTTCTCTCCTAAGCTTAGGATGACTTCACTGCACACCTGCGGTCAGTCATTCTTCAGGGATCTCCTAAGACCCCACCCTCTCCACCATCCTAGAGTCTCCCCCACGGAAGGTTAGGATTTACCTTCACAGCTTCATGCAGTGGCTTCTCAGTGACTCTCAACACAAACTCCAACCCTCCCGCACAGTTCCTTGTCTCAGTTATTTTCTGGGACCCTTTCAACCTTGCATCTTTCATGCCTTTAAAACCAATACTGCATAGACTCCTGTGCCAAGTTCTCCTGCTAGCTGGAGGTATAGCGTGGGTTGCTTGGACCACATCTGCATTAGCATCTATGTGATGATGCTGAGAAAACACATTTATATTGTCTTAGGCAGAGTGCTAGGATTCCTTACAGGGCTATTAACATTTTTAAAGTTATGGTTATTATATCTATACTCTTTTTTCCTGAAAATTTAAGCTTGTCCACAAGCCTTTACTCGATTAGATTATAAAATTACTGCATTAACTTTGTCTCAGCTTCACTCAGGACATGGGCAGACTGAAGCAAAAATCTTGGTCAAAGTATCACATGAATGGCCTGTAGCTCAGTTCCTGACAGCTTTTACTCCCCTCTGAAGTCTCAAGAGCCAGGCACACTGCCCATGTTTCTTTCAGGATTCTTTTCTTCCAGACTCCTATAGAAATGTTCATTGAATGTGAGGTGAAGAGATGGGAAAGATGTTGGAACAGAGCAGTGTGGGAGGCAGAGCTAAAGCAACAGTGACAGGAATATGGAAGCATGAGTATGACCCATACAGGTGCCTGTTGTTGCTGTGTGGGGCCAGCAGGGTGGTGCACAGCCATCTGGTTCTACCCTGTAACATACTATCCAATAGTATTGTCACCTTGGCTCTGAGCAACAAGATATCCAAGATAAAGAATGGTTGGTTTTCTGGATTAAGCCTCTTTGAAAGACCTCCATGGTCCATTCTGTTGCAGAGGCCATGTTGGTATTCATGGTCTGTGTTACCGCTGGGCAGTTACGTTGATGCCCATGGGCTGTGCTGCTTCCTAAGGTCATGTTGAGGTTTGTGATTTGCTGTGCTGCTGGCTGCCATGAGCAAGGAGGCTTCTTTTGCAGTGGAGTTGATGATAGCAGACTCATAATTGAGAACGAGAGACATCGAAGGCTTCTGTGACAACATAACTCCCCTGCCAGACTCCCTACAAAATAAACAGTCTAGACAGAAATCTATTGAAGAGAGTCCTTAAAAACTGATAAAAATGCAGAAGTGTAACTCTTCATGGTTGATGGCTTTTTGGGGGTGGTGGTGGTGGAAGGAGTCCTAAGTTATGTTTAATGGACTGACCACTGGGAGTTTGACCATGCTCCAATAAGTATATGGGCAACACAAACTGGACTTGCTGGGTTTTTCTTCTTCTTCTTCTTCTTCTTCTTCTTCTTCTTCTTCTTCTTCTTCTTCTTCTTCTTCTTCTTCTTCTTCTTCTTCTTCTTCTTCTTTTTATGGGTAGAGCAAAGAGTGGGAGGGTGGACACGGAAGGAAAGGGAAAAAGTGTGATTGGGTACATTACATGAAATTCCCAAATAATTAAATAATACATTATGTTGGGGAAAATCAACAAATAGCCACATCATATTTGGTAATTATTTGGTAATTAATAGTATTAATGATAATTTTCTTGAAACAATAATAAGTGTTTTAACTATTATAGAAGTGTTGCCAAGTAATTGAATTAACAAAGAATAATATTTAGTATGACAAAAGTTCATCAAGTTTAGTGTAATCATCTTAATGGAAACAATAGTGTTAATAAGTGCAGAGATAAAATACCTTTGGACCTGGTACAGAAACTCAAAATGTCATTATCAAAAATACCAAAGTTAAAATATTACACTTTTATTCCTTTTTGGGGGACTGACATAACATTATAATGATCACGGAGATCAATATCTACAAAAGGATTGCCAAGGTAAATAATTTGGATTTGGTTCACGTAGCACCTGAAATGTGGGGAAATATATTACATCTGATCTGTGGTTCCTGCTTAGGCTTGCCTTGGACAGCAAGGAGCCCATGGAAGTTAAGTTCCTGCCTCCCTTACCTTACAATGAACTTCAAAGTCCCATAATACCTGTATCTCCCCATTCTCCAGCTCCAAACTATTTCCAAGCACAGCTCTGTTGGAAAAGGACTAGGGCAAGAGACCAAAAAGAAGAGAAGTCCCATAAGTAACAGTCTAACTCACAGAAGAGTTCACCCTGGCTTGCCAAACTTTGAGACGTGTTTGGAAAGTTAGGTCTTTTTCAGCTGTAAGACTCGATTATTACCTAAACTCCAGTGAATCCGCTCTTAACCTGCAATTGCATTAGCTCGGCAATAAGCTTCATTTTTGCCCTGCTTCAAATTAACTTTTAACACACAGTAAGAAAACCCTGTCCAAATGGCCTTATGCATAGAGCAATTGCTTGCTTGCAGGCCAGCCTGAGCAGCCCACTGAAAGGGCTACTAGATACACTGACTCCATCCTATCCTTGTCAGAGTCATCTCCATTTGCTTACACCAGCACTATGCAGTCCAACCAAACATTATGTTTAGTCTGTATTAATAAACTCCTGGTACCCAGTCTAGAATCGCACTCTACCCAAGCTACCTGCCCCAGTCCTGAACATGTCTAGTTTAAAGTACAAATGTACTTCTCCTTCAGTCTCCTGATGTCATGGACTATAATCTGAAACTGAGCTGTGAATTTCATTACAACGACAGGGAAATTAATTTGGAGCAGTGTGAAGACAAGAACTAGAGATACAGCAGAGGTAGAGTTGGCAGGTGTGAGGGCGTGACTGCTTCAGGACTGTATCACAGAGATGTATAAAGCTACTTGAACAAAGTAATACATTGTGTCCTTTATACGACATGTGTTTGGTCTGGTTCAAGGTGTCTGAAGCACCGTACATAATAGGAGTATTCCTAAGACACATCTTGGATATCCTGTGTATGTATTTTGGGGTTGGGTAAGGGGGTTGCAGAGAGCAGAGCCATACGGACTCTCACTGCCAGTCACCCTACCAGCTTCCCCGAACTATCCCTGTGCTCACAGCTCATAGGGCTACTGTGCTCGCAGCTCATGGGGCCACTATGCTTGCAGCCCATCATGCTCACATACCTGTCACCTCCACCACAGCCATATCTCTAGTTCCTCTCCTCCATACCCCACCCTCTCCATTCTGTCATCTTTTCTTTCCAATTCCATGAAACCACTTTTTAAAAGCTTCTTCCTATTCCACCCGCTGTTTTAAAAATGTTATTCTAGAGATACTTTTTGCTCTGCAGGCTTCTCTGCTGGGGAGTCTCTTCTGCAATGTGAGTCTCTCCGGCTTTTCAGAGCCCTGGACCCCTCTGGTACTGGGGCCTGATACCATCTTTTTTTTTTTTTTTTTGGTTTTATTTTTGGTTTTTCGAGACAGGGTTTCTCTGTGTATAGCCCTGGCTGTCCTGGAATTCACTTTGTAGACCAGGCTGGTCTCAAACTAAGAAATCCACCTGCCTCTGCCTCCCGAGTGCTAGGATTAAAGGCATGGACCGCCACGCCCGGCATGTCCTTATTTTTAATTAATTAATTTATTCACTTTACAACCCAATATCAACCCCTCTCTCCTCCCCCTCATGCAAGTCCTCACCCTATTCCACCTTCCCTTCTCTTTTAAAAGTGGAAGCCCGCTCTGGGTATCACCCCTCACACTAACACCACCACGTCCCCCATCCCACCTCACCCCATGCCATCTTGGAGCTGCTTGAATCTCCCTTCCAGTTGGTCATAGTTGGTGGAGGTCAGAGGCAGTGGTTCAGCATATCCTCTGTAATTCCATTATGCCTGACCTAAAAACATCCAGGCAGGCTGCCAAGAAGGAATCTCATTCTGACCCCCTTCTACCCCCATTCACCTCCAAGCAGCTTGGAGGCTCTGCTTTTAAACAGGTGAAATACTCCTGTCTGTCAGAAATGGGTTCAGGGTGATCTTATAGGAAGTATGAGGAAGTATAGGAAGGAAGGAGGCTGTAGAGTCCTTCTTAGCCCAATGGCATTACCACCCCAGCATCTAATCTACTGTAGATTCCCTTCCTTGTGTGGCCCTTGCCTGGAAGCTAGAAATAAATTACCCAGGAAGGAGGAAGGAGGAGGGAGGAGGGAAGGAGGGAAAGGAGGAAAGAAGCATACACAATTCTACTAGAAAATATGGCCAACCCTAAGCATCCTGGGATCCTGCTCTCCTCTTGCTTGCCTACCTACCTGATGCCATTTTGTAATTTAATTGGAGCCTGGCTTATTTATTTTGATTGAGGTTTTTTTTTTTCAAGTTACAGCTTTTGTGATTAAAACCTTTTTACTTTTAAAATTATAATTTGATGACATTTCTCCCTCCCTTTTGTCCTCTATTTTCCTTCAAATCAATGGCCTCTTTTGTTCACTAATTGTTATTACATGCATTTATGTATTTGAATATATACTAAAGACTATTGAGTTCATATAATGTTGCTTGTATGTATGTTTCTAGGGATGACTCTTCGGCACTGGGCAGTTGCACTTCGTGCACTCTTCCTGGGAGGACCACCTGACTCTCTTCCTGGGAGGACCACCTGACTCTCTTCCTGGGAGGGCCACCTGATTCTGTGCCTCTCACCAGTCTGCACTCTGTAAGTGATAGCTTGTTTCTGTTGAGGCTCACTAGGATGATCTCTTGGTTAGTTCGTTCACATGTGTGACAACTTTATCAACAGGTAACAAAGAAGACTATGAGAAAGGAAAGGGTCCGGAGACAAACCACTGCGTGTGCTGCCTAGTTTCTTGTCAGCTTCACATAAGATATGGTCATCTGGGAAAAGGAAGCTCCCTTAAGATTCACCAGCAGGCAAGTCTGTGGGGGAAATTTTCTGGATTAATGACTGATAAAGCAGAGTTCATCCCACTGTGTACAGTGCTCCAGCTGTGAAGGGGGTCTTGGAGTAAAAAGGCAACCAGAGAGCAAGCCGGTAAGGATCATTCCGCATGGGCTCTGTTTCAGCTCCTGTCTCCAGTTCCTGCGATGGTTTCTCTCAGTGACAGATCACTAATGCTATAAACTATATCACTATAACATGATTACTATAAACTATACGTTGAAATAAACTCTTCCCTCAATTTGCTCTTGCTCATGTTATTCTCAATAACAACAGAAGCAATCTGGAACACTGCTTCAGTATGACAAAATTCTAGAACAGAGCTAAAACTCTTAGAAAATCTTTGACAATAAATTCTCACTCAAAATTGCCATTCTCGGGTTATAACATTAAGGAAAAACCAAGCATTGGGGTTCACGCCTGTGAGAAGCAGGTACCAGCTAGTGCTGCTAGTGCTGCTAGTGCTGTTATCTGGGCTGTGTATAAAAAACGACTGGAATTAATGAACTCTAAAACTGAAAAACCACAACAGAAACAGGACGCAAGCAACTAAGAACACATTTCCTACCTCCAGCCTGGTGGTCCAGCTTGCTCCCTGGTTCCCCATTGGCAAAGATGAGCATGTAACCCTCTAAGAAGCAAGTATGGTCCATAGGTTACTAGGCTTTCCCAGAGCCACAAAGAGAATCAGGCAGGTGGGATTTTCATTAACTTGGTAACTCTAAAGACTACAGTCCTAGTAGCTCCCTAAGAAAGCACTTGATGAAGACACTTGCTTTGCTTTTATCTGTGACTTTTCACATTTGAGAAATGAACCTTTAAGTGTGCCTGGGCATGGGATTCCAGGCAATAAATTACTTTTCTCCAGGACATTTTCCCCATGTCCCTCTAGTTTTCAATTTGTACTGTTATTGCTGGGATGGTCAGTGCCATCCTATTCTAAACTGTGTTTAATAATAAGTTATTCTCTCAGGTTGTAGAGCATCTTTGTAGTCTTCTAAGACTGCCCAATGACATGACACAGAGTGTCTTGTTTTGTTGTCTTGAATTGATAAATATATATTGACATATATATGTATATGTATATATATATATGTACACACACATAAATATATACACATATTTTTCTTCAGTTCTCAAGAATTTTTCTTGAATTGATTTTTCAGTGATTTCTTTTCCAGTCTCCCAACTCTGTTTATTTGTATATTAGATGACCTAGAACTGTTACTTAATTTTCTGATTTTCTGTTCTTACTTGCTAAAAATTACTTATTATTTTAGTGCACGTGTTCGTGAGTAAGTGTGCACATACTGGTATGCACACAAACTGGAGGACAACTTTCAGGAGTTGGTTCTCTCAATTTTGTTTGAAAAGCAGAATCTGTCTTATTTCTGCCACACAGAGTATACCAGACTAGCTAGCCTATGCACTTCTGAGTGATTCTCCTAGCGTAGCCTCCCCATCTCATCATAGGATTGCTGGGATTACAGATGCACACTACAACATTTGGCTTTTTTACTTAGGTTCCAAAGATAGAAGCCATTCATGAGAGTCATGTGGTAGATGCTTGTACCTGTTGAGATGTTTTACCAATCTCTTTATGTTGTCAGCATTTTAAAAAATCGCTTCTTTTTGAACTTTTTTGCGAAGTGTTCTGATCATGCTCACCCTTCCTCAACACTTTCCCAGTTTACTGTATTTCCCTCTACACCCAAGGTCATGGTGTCCTTTCTGTTTTAATCTTTCAAGACCAATTTTGCAAGGCTGCAGTATTCTTGGATGTGTGGTCAGTCGTCCACTGAAGTGTGGCTTACTTACCAGGCGCTACACTCTCAGAGAAAGCTGTTTTGCCTTTCTCGGGACCTAGTAATTGCCAATATTGCCATGGATTTTTCTACTGACTTTTCCCTCCAATTTCCATAAGATTTCTCCATATTTTACTTGTAAAATCTCAGAGTTTGTCATTTCTTTTGTTCCTTTCCCAGGAATATAATTCCTTCCTCATTTTCCGACAGCTTATTACTACTAGTGGCTTCATTGCGGTTTTCTTTTTCTTTCCTGCCTTGTGTCACTTTGCATTTCTATTTGTTTCACGGTTGAACCTAATTAACATATTATTCTAATTTAAAAATTGTGAGTTGTCTGCAGTTCTGTTCACTTTAGGAAAAACTACCATTGGTGGTAGCTTCCTTCTCTCTCTAAACCAGTCAAATATTTTTCCAAAGCACCAGCTCAGTATGAGCCCAGCACTCAAGTGCTTTTGTTGGCAAATGAATGCAGGAGTCTGCTTGTTATAGCCCTCCTACAATTCCCTAATGCACAGCCAATTCAGGGGTCACGTGGTGTAGTTAGCCACCCATCCCCCAACCTCTAAGGTACTGACATCACTTAAAGCTGCTACAGTATTTTATTAATCTTCGTAATAGCCTTTATCTCGAGTGTAAGTAATTTTTTTCATTGGCTATGAGCCAGTGTAAAAAATGTGACCAAAACGTGCATTGTCATAAACAGGGGTGTCTAAACTATTATGTCATATTCCCAGTAATGGGCTTACCTCACACGTGGACCATCTCCACCACATCATTTGGTACTTTGTAGGACCCAAGAGAAAATATTAGGAGTATGTTGTATGCTGTCTAGCACCTGATTATTGCACTAATAATGTTCCAAGTATGTCATTTATCACAGCAGTAATTAACAACAACAAAACCCCTTATATGCCACTGAGCTCTATGAAATCTACTTCAGTTACAGCATAATCCTGGGCTTTTTTTCCTCTCAGAAAGGGCCCCTGGAGATCACTTTATTCTTTTATCCTTGGGGTAACAGTGTGGGGGTCAGTGATTTGTGCTCCAGATACCATGGCTGAGGCCCATATTAGGTCAACTCTTGTCCCAGCCTCTAGGTCTAGCTCTGCCTTTGTGTTCCTGAGTTCTACATCTGGGATTGGCAGGGTTGGGCTCTTACTTGAACCTCACGTGTTGTAATGACTGCACTTTTTGAGGAAAACTGTTCCTCAATACCCAAGTTCATAGTTTCCTTTACTCTAAATAATTAATAAATAATAAAGAGAAATCTAAAATAAATGCAGAAAGACTGCTCATTTTGACCACATGGCCAATTAATTGATTCCATGTGCTAAAGGTGGCAACTGGCATTTCAGCAAGTGCAGCATCCTCAGAAGGGAGTGAGCAGATGAAAGATGGAGCAGAGGAAGGTGCTGAGTCCTTGTGCACAGGCTCTCTTGCTGCATACTGAGGAGACTGGGCTCTTTGCAGGCTGTGCATGAGGCCTCTAAAGAACTGAAGCTACTTGGCATGGGAGGGCTGGTGGGAAGCAGGAGTTACATCTATCCTCAAATGGCACTGGGTGGAAAGGCTAGAATTTTACAAGTAGGACAAAGGACACCTCTATTCAGATATGGATCTGTATAAGTCCTCCTTGAGAGCTGCCTTTTCAATAGGAGCTCCACTGAGCATGAGAGAATTCCCAGAAAGGACTCCCTTCCTGCAGAATAGATGTATGAGAGGCACACTGGGTAAGGTTGAAGGTAGAAGTTGGAAAGACAAGGGTGTTGAAGAGGATCTATGCTGGCATATGGTCAGTTGTCTGTAACAGAAAAACCACCACTCCTCTTTCTACTACCTTCAATTGCTCCAGCTAGTCTGTGCAGTATGTGCCAGGCAATTTCTATGTTACTTGCAACCCCAATTGCCTGGGAGACTGAAAATATGAGTGATTGACCCTCCCCCATACCCTTCTGAGCCCATCCCATCTCTGTTTCTCAGGGATGTTCATTTCCTTGGCTTCCACCTGTGAGGCAGGGTAGTGATTGCCTACATGTATCTCCAGCTTTCCTCATGCTGTGTGGCAGATGGGTGCTCACTGTCTGTGTCAGCTGCCCAGTGATGTGCACAGTTCTTCAGTGATGTACACAATTCTTCTGGTTTCCAGTGATGTGCACAGGGCTTCTGGGAACCATGTTTTGGTTTTCCTTCATTTCTTTTACTTTCTATATTCTTTTTTTTAATGAATAAAATCTTGCCACATGACCTATGAGGGAAAAATACTTGCCTATTTGACTGTCTGTTTCTGAGAGAGGTTTGGAAGTGAAAGGCATGCTGTATGTATCAGCAAAGTCCTGGAGGTACAGAAACAGTTCTATCTACAGAAGCCCTCAGAGGGATCACTGTTCACAAGTCACCATTTTGAAGGTGACTTGCTAACCCCAAGAAGAGTTAAAAAGAGAACTATTTTGACATAGACAAAGGGAAGGATTTGATGAGAATTACAATTACAGAGAGAAGTGCAGAGACCATGACTTTGAAATATATATGCAGGGAGTTGGATACAAGGGAGAGATTGAAAGAGGAAAAGGAGAGGGAGAAATGACATAATTATATTTTAATCTTAAAAAAGAGGCCATGAGGGGCTGGAGAGATGGCTCAGCAGTGAAGAGAAATGGATGCACTTCTAGAGGACCTAGCTTCATTCCCAGTACCCACATGGCACATACTGTCTATAATGTTAGTTTCAGGGTACCCAACACCCTCACACAAACATACATGTAGGCAAAACACCTATGCATGCAAAATAAAAAGATAAAATTTTAAAAAAGATTGCTCACTTTTAGTTAGACATGATAATTATTATTATGTTAGTGAGAGATTCACTGATTTCAAATTCAGAAACTAAAATCAACCCATTTTTACTAAAAGTAATGATTTGTTCACATGATCCTTATGTCTCTTCAAGAATATGAGAAGTGGCAGAGACACAGGTGAGCCTGCATTGCATTTGGAGCAAGCTTTCTTGTCTTGCCCTATAGGATATATAAATTTCCTTGAGCTTTCCTATACACCACTGAGGATAGACTGATTCAGTGTGAGGGTTCTTGGCACAGCATGATACAGGTGTTCACCCTGAAGTTATTGTCTATGTCTCAGACACAGGGCAGTAGGTTGGACAAGTGTGGATTGAGTACCAACCTCTGGGCCAATCTTCTGTGGCTAGAAGGGAGCTGTATTAGTTACTTCTCATGTAGTTGTGACAAAATACCTGCCACAAACCACTTAAAAGGTGTGTGTGTGTGTGTGTGTGTGTGTGTGTGTGTGTGTGCTCTTAGTTTTAGAGGATTCAATTCATAATGCCTGGTTCCATAACATGCTTAGATAAAATATCATGGTGAGGGCTTACAGTGAAGGAGAGCTGTTGACATGACTGACCAGGAAGCAGGGTGTATAATCTGTTCTTCAATAGTGTATCTTACCCCAGTGACCTACTTCTTCCAGCCAGGTTCCACATTTTAAAGTTTCTACAACCTCCCTAAACACTGCCATCAGCTAGCAACCAAGCTGAGGCTCCAAGCTGAGGCTCTGGAGGCCCTTCTGAAACCATAATAGTAGAGGTCATGGTATTCATGTGCAGTTCCCATGTTCATTATGAGCATCAAGGAGGGCAGCGTAGAAAATACCTCAGGTGTCATCCACATAGTTCAGTGCTATTTAAAGCAATGCCCTTTGTGTGCTTGTTTTCCTTACAGCTTTGCTGATGGTAGGAAAAGGATGTTTCTTCAACTTAATGTGGAATGGAAGTCACATTTGTGCTTGTGCCTGGAGGATATTTTTGGCTGGAGGAGGTAGGCTCACACTCTTCCAGAGTGAATGCTAATGGCATTAAATAGTGACCTTTGTAAGAACCAAATACAAGTGGATGCTAGCCAACATCATGGTTTGGAGAATATTGTGTTTCTTATAATTAAAGGTTCTTAGGCAGCAGCTGGATGGAGGAAATGCTTGATTCAAAGATCAGCATCTTACAGCATGCTGATTTTCAGTGAACTATGAGGGAGGGTTTGTTGCCACACACCTCTTCCTGCCACGTATGAGACTTTCTCTTTTCTGTTTCCATTTTAAGAATAGCCATTTTCAATACACTTTACTACCTTCAGGGTTGCAATACTACTACTACTACTACTACTACTACTACTACTACTACTACTACTACCAACAATAATAATAACAATAATAGACTGCATTGTGATACAAATTTGAAAATATCTCATCCATACTTAAAGGACACTAAAACAATTGCTTGATATCTCTTGGCTTGGTTTATAATCACAAAATTGCTAAAATTTATTGTGGAATCTCAATGACAGTAATAGAAATACTGAGTCTTTTGTTCTTTGGAAACACTTGCATTGATTCAAGCACACAGAAAACCCTAGAGGACAGATTAGGATTAGGAAGAAATGCAGTTGGATACCCCCATTCACTTCAACTGCTTCCAAACACAAGTAATCAGAGATCTGAGGAGGAAGTGGACAATTATAGGCACATGAATCAACAAGGGAAAAAACACAAATAGCATGTGAAAATATTTAGTAATATAAGAAACGGTAAGTGGTTCATTACAGATATAAAGGAAAACTTATGTTAGAGAAAAAAATAGTTGACTCCAGGAATCCAAAGTAAATATTTGAAAGCATCTGGTTCATGTCCTCAATGAATTTTATCAAATCCTCTGTTAAACAAAAGGGAAACTAGAAGATAATAAGGTAATAAACAAAAATTAAAAGGGATTTCCTAGGGTGGAGAAGAAAACAGAGAGTCTTGTCGAGGTTTGTTTGTTTGTTTGTTTTTTAAACAAACAAGTATGGCAAACTCATTTAAATACTTCATACATCTTGGATTTGATATCAAGAGTTAAACAGTCACATGAGGTCTATTTCCTACAGGGAAGCATATGGACCTAAGCTTCATGATGTGGGTCCCCAGTACCTATAATGTGTTTCCCACTCTTCTACTGGAAGGAGGGTGGGATGCTAACACACAAGAATCCCCAGAAATATTTGGCCAAGTAGCCGAATCTTCCAGCTATGAATGATGAATTCTGTCTCAATTTAGAAGGCAAATACTAACACAGAATGTTGTCTTTTGATTCGTACACAGGTTCTATTGGAACACTACACTCCCCCCCCACACACACACACAAACTGAGCAGGTAGTGGCCAGGAAGATTGTAAGAGTAAGAAGAGAGGAGTTTGGTTCTCCAATAGTACATGTTAATTAGCTTGATGATGGTAATCTTTTCACAATATATACGTATGTAAAGATAACATCAGATATCTTAAATATTTTATTTTTATGTGTCTATCATTTTGTAAAAATATAGAGAAAATATTTTTTGTGACCTTAAGCTTTAGGCTTTATAAAAATTGCTTCTTGAGATGTAGTTGTAATTATTCTTGCATAACTGATAAAAATGGTAAAATGAATCATACATATTGACAAATAGTAATAAACCATGAATGTGTAAATTTATTGGGAAGATAGCTCTTGATGAGATGGTCAGTCAGTTCCTGGTTTAGTGAAGAGTAACACCTTTGAATGAGGCTGGATTTCACACCATTCTATTATGTCTTTTCATAAAGGAACATGCA
Organism: Mus caroli; assembly: GCF_978045245.1. Lineage (NCBI taxonomy): Eukaryota > Metazoa > Chordata > Mammalia > Rodentia > Muridae > Mus > Mus caroli. The sequence goes on along the minus strand of NW_028227261.1, from coordinate 144,777,999 downwards.
GGGGAACTATTTTACATAAATGCAAATCAAAATTTTATTATAAGTTATATCATAAACATAAAATAGTGTTATATTTTCTCAACTTTTATGACACTTATACTTAAATTCATTTTGACACAAAATGTCAAAATGACTTTAGCTATATAACAGCTTATAAATGTGTAGTCTTCTTACAATTTCATTGAAAGTAAGAAGTTAGAACCACATGATACATGATAGTGCATGCTATGAAATGCTTGGGTCTTTTATATTATTAATACTTGACAACCCAGGTTGTCCTTTTTTGAGGCACTCTGGAGGTAATTTTTGGAACTGATGTACCTGTTTTGCTTGCCACTGCTGTGCAACAAAGAGACCCAGAATCTAGAGGCATAAGACAACCACTTTAGACCTGAAGGAGTTAGGGAGAGCATAGTGCAGATATTCTCTCCAATGTCAAAAGGAAAACTACAATGCTTGGGTGACTCCTACCAACTGAGAGTAGAATGATCTATATGATGCTTGTCTTGCACTGTTTGTGCTTCAATACCTTAATGCCATGATCTCAGTGATTTATAAAGTACAGAAATTAATTTTGTGTGGATTTAGAGGCTGGGAAGCCCAAAGTCAAATGCCAGAAAGTCCCTTCCCTGTGTGTATACATGGCAAATGGAGGGACAGAGGACAGAGAGTACAGACAGATACCGTGTCTTCATATGGTAGAAAAACAGAGGAGAGACAGTCTCCTCTGTGTACTACCTTTAAAAAGGCCTCCATGAGAAGGTTGTGGCCTCATGAGGTAATCACTCTTAAAGTCTTTGCTTCCCACAAGTATTACATTGGCAATTTTGTTCAGAGATTCCATCATCAAAACATTTGCACATCTTCACTTATATGTCATTTCCAGTATGTGAACTGAAATCTCTTGAAGGCTGGGCCAAGCTGAAAGTGTCCACCAAGGGTCCACACATGGCCTTTCCATGGGGCTTGGCCTACACTATCATAACCTCAGTGCAGTCTTATTTCTTCCAGGGCAGAGGCAAAATAGACACAGAATTACCTTTATGACCCAGCTTTGGAAGCCACATGGCCTCCCTTCTCCTGTACCCTGGCTACAACTAAGGAGAACACATCGCTTAACAGAAAATATGTCATGAAACCTATGTCCACTGCTTAGAGACCACCGGAGCACTTGTAAAGATTTGAAAAGAGATATGTACAAAGATGCAGAAAGCAGCGGAGGAAAGGAAGTGGGAAAGATGAGCCTTGTGATATCTTGACAGCATGCCTTTTCAATTTTTGAGAAATTTACACAGAGAAGCCAGGAATCTGGAAATGAGCTTCTCCAAAGTCATCCAGGCTTGCAACCACATTGGCAGACTTTCTTGCACCACCAGAATATGTGGACATCAGTTTGAAGATCACTGCTTCAGGATTCTGTTTGGCAAAGCTGCCTTAGATAAGTCTTGTTAAAGTGTCAAAAAGATACAGGCTTCACATCACACGTGGGATGAATAATGACGAGAAGGCGATCACAAACACTCTCCACAGCAGCAAAACCCAAACCATCTTCAGTAGAGGAAGAAGGAAGTCTCCCTCTTGTAAAAAAATTCAAGTTTCTTTTTTACAAAATCAAAAACTAGATACAGCACCACATTTAGTACAGAACTTCATGAGATTAAGGAACTCTGTGGCAGCAAATTTTCATGCATGAAAGGACTGTGAAAAAGAGAACAAGCCTAGGAGACAGATTGTTTCAGTGTTCCTTGGAAAAGAAAAGAGCTGAAGTTCAATGAAGATACACTTCAGTAAAGATAAGAGTGAACATTAATAAGATCTCAAGATAAAGTGAGAATTAGCAATGGGTTTGGTGGTGGCTACAAAGTGTGTATACATATGACTGATTGCCACATAAGAAGCAGATGAGTAGATAGACACCAGACAAAATTCATGGGCATGTTACAAAAGGGAGAAAGTTCAAAGAAGAATGTGTTGTAAAAGGTCACCATGACCACAGATTTCTTGTCTTCTACCTGAGGTAGAAAAGGAGAGCTGTCCATGAGTAGCAATGTGCACAGCTTAAACCACCAAAGAGAGTTTTTGGTAGGTTAAAAAATTATACATAAAAATATATTAAATATCCCAGAACCTCAATCAAACAACATTCAAATCCATTTCAGCAACTATAAAACATTTGAATTAATTCTAAGAAACAAATTGGCATCAACATAAGAAAGAAATTATGTATGTAGCTTAAAGAAAAACCTCATTCACATCAAATGCCAGGGTTACTGAGATGTAAAACTATACTCATAGAACCAATTTATATTTAACAACTGAAAAGAAGTTAGTAAGACCACATGTACAACATATAGAGGGCTTTAAAGAACAACTTTAAGCAGCAAAAGATTTTTAAAAAAGCATATTGAGGTATGGGATGTAGCTCAGTGGTAGAGCTTTTGCCTTAGGTCTGCAAGCACTCCAGTCTCTATCTCTAGTCCGCCAGAGCAACTCCCAGACACAATGTTACACTCCTGCATTGGTTATGTTTCACGTTTTTCTGGCCACAGTACCTGACAGAAAGGAGCTTAAGGAAGAAATGGTGTATTTCAGTTCATGGTTTAGAAGGGTTCCAGTCCATCACAGTGGTAAAGGAATGGCAGAATTTATGGTCATTGAAATGGGAAGCAGATGGACAAGAAAAAAGAGAGGCTGGAACTAGGCAAAGCAGCCTTCTTACACCCACCTCTCAGGACCTATTTCTCTTAGCTGTCCCCATATCCTAAGAGCTCAATATTGCCTCCACAAGTACTTCCATCAACTGAGGAACAATCGTTCAAAACAAGAGTCTGTGTGAAACAGTTCAGAATCCAACCATAACAACATTTAATCCATATGTAAAATGCATGCAACTGATACATGAATACAGCATCCAAGAACAAAATATGTAGGAGGAGAAATAATTGTGTAAATATGGTGATAATTGCACAAAGCTGTACTATAGATCCTTCTGTATCTGTGGTTTTTTCTCTCTTCTTTGAGAAAAATCTGGATCAAATATGGAAAAAATAATACTTTGAAAAATAGAGATATGTTTGGTGTTATCATTCTTCATAAATTCCAGTATTTACAAATATCTAATAGTAAATTTTTTTCATTGAAATTTCTTTAAACATCCCCAACAGAAACAAATATTTAGATTCACATAAACTCATTTTCATTATTATTTGCTGACCTCAAGAGCTGCAGGGTAGGGCAGTGGACTGTGAGAAGTAGCCTGATCCTCTGTTGAGTGAAGGCTAGAAGCCCTGGTGTCCCTCAAAGAATTGTAGGAGCTTTGCCTGCTCTCGGGCACCAGAACTCTGTCACTAGCTGCAGCCTCCCATAAATTTGTGGCCATCATTCACGTAAGGGCAACGCCCAAAGTCCCCCACATGTAGGAAAGGACATGACCTGTGGTCACATAGGCTCATGACAGATCTCCATGCTAATAAGGTACATAGAGGCCTAGAGGGCATAGCCAGTAATCTTTCCTTCTTACACATCCCTCCCTGCAAAAGGTCTTTAATCTCAGGCCCACCTTGAGAAATAGGGTATGGTTTTACTCATCCACTTTCCACCATGACAATAAATGCCTTAAAACCATGGACTGTCTCTTTTCATCAGGATCTGCAGTGGGGAGCCCTGGAGAAGGCCTTTGCCTATAGAGCTCTGGTCTAATCTCTCATAGAAGGCCTTTCTGTGCTCCCAGACACAACCACCACCAAGCTCAAGCCTATAGTCATCAAGCCAAGGGCTTATCCTCATGTCTTCCAGCAGTGCCTGGATGTCCAAGAGCCTGGAAACTCCATGGCCTTGGCCTTTTTGCAGGCTTGAGGACACCCAAGCCAGCTCCAGCTGTCCCACACCTCAAACTGTGCTTTCCCACCCCTGAAGCAGTGTCCCAGGCTTTCCCTATGGCTCAGCACCTGTCCAGCAACAGAATAGGGTAAAAACTATCAACTCCCTGCATCCTACCTCCCTGAGCAGCTGAGCTGTGTAGTGAGATCCACAACCCTACACTTCAGCCTCCATTTGAGGCAGTGAGGACCAGAATTGGATCTGTTTCCCTGTGAACAAAGTGCTTATCATTCCCAATGAGGGACTGTGAAACATGAACAGGACAAGAGCTTGTCTTTTTGGTCTCAGAGAAAGATTTTTTGCAGAATGGGAAGGGGCCTTTTTGTTTTACCAATGATCACAAAAGATTTTAGGTCTGATTTTATTAAGAATGTATCTGGCTGTTTAGAAGAGCTCTAACTAATGGTGAATCCATTCAATAAGAACTGGGTGTCTACTTTGGTTCTGGAGACACACAATACAATGAGGCATGTGAAAATATGTAAGTCTTTAATGCAGTGAGATTTTTATTATTTTAATAGCTGTTAGCCAAATTTCCCTGAGGAAGTAAACTATGGTTTATAAATTACTTGAAGTTCCTTTAAATGGAAGGTAACTTGAATAAAATGAAAACAATTTGAGGCAGTGAAGACCAGAACTGATGTAAAAGCTTTCCTCCATGAGGAGATTTGAATTCCTTCCTTATGTGGAGGTAGGAATTGAAGTAAGAGAACAGAGGACGAAGTCTGAGGCACCAGGACACTAACAAAACAGCAGTAGGCCAGAGGCTTCACAGCACAAAGGACTCTTAAGTCATCCTTTGATATACAAATGAATTTTGGGATAAGGAAGATATTTTACAAAAAAATATCCTTTGCTTTTCCAAACTGTGCAAAGAATTTGTCACTGTTATCTCTGTGTCTTTAGCAAGTCACTACAGTAATAAAGGAAATGGCAATCTTGTGAAAACTGAAGACAGACTAAGTCAGGATGGTTCCTTTTAGGAACAAACCTAGATGCCCAATGTTGTGTTCATTGTAGGCATATAACTCTTCCCAGGCAATAAATAGAAACATTGGAAAGTGTTTATATCCCCATTGTCTGAAAAGCTGGGGACAGAGGCCAGTGCTGCTTATATCTAAAAAAGACAGTCTACCTCAGCTTTAGTACCCTAGTAAAAGTATGTGACACATGCCTGATGGCATGAAAAACCATTTCTGCCTAGAAATATGACCCGTGGGGGTGGCAATGTATTCATAAGGGCTACTGTGGGTAGTTGGAGCAAAGAAACATGTGTTCCAGTCCGAAAAGAATGCTGGGGTGGCTTGAATAGGTATGGCACCATAGACTCAGGTGTTACAATACTTGGCCCATAGGAAGTAGCACTATTAGGAGGTGTGGCCTTGTAGGACTAGGAGTGGCCTTGTTGCAGGATGTGTGTCACTGTGGGGGTGGGCTTTGAAGTCTCCTATGCTCAAGCTAAGTCCAGTGTGGCTCACAGTTTCCTGCTGCCTGTGGGTCAAGATGAAGAACCCTCAGCTCCTTCTCTAGCACTATGTCTGTCTTCATGGTGCCATGTTTCCTACCATGATGATAATGCATGAAACTCCTACAACTGTAATCCAGCCACAACTAAATTTTCCTTTGTAAGAGTTGTCTTGGTCATGGTGTCTCTCCACAGCAATAGAAACCCTAATGTCTTAGGTGAAGTAGTATAGTAGTGAAGGGCAGAGATGACTCAGGTTAAATCCTTTCTCCAACCTCTACTACTTCCCCATGATAAGGTAACTTGCCTTATCAGTTACCTTGGTTACCTATTGCGCAAAATGGGGTTAAAATTAACAGCTGACTTCACAGAACTTTTTCTGTTGATTAAATGATCTCCCAACACTTGTTAAGCTCTACTGATGGCTGCTCCTGTTAGAAAAGGGTAGATGAAGAGCTCAGCATCACCTGCCATGTGACCCACCAGACTGTGATGGCCTTTACCAAGCTGAGACTCACTGCGGCTGTGCTCATTTGCTATTTAAATGATATTTTTCTTTTTCATTTATTCTTCTCTCATATATTTCATCCTGACTACAGTTTCCTTTACTCCCTCTTTTCTCAGTCTCTACTACCATCATGTTCCCTCTCCCCCAGATCCACTCATCCTCCCTTTCCCTTCAGAAAAAAAAGCAGGTCTCCCAGGGATATTAACTAAACATGACATATCAATGTAAAATAAGACTAGGCGCATACCCTCATATTAAGGCTAGACAGGGCAACCCAGTAGGAAGAAAAGGGCCCCAAAGTAGGCAAAAGAGTCAGAGATAGCTCCCATCACCACTGTTAGAATTCCCACAGGAATACCAATCTCCACAATCATAACATATAAGCAGAGGGCCTAGGTCAGACCCGACCCATGCAAGCTCCCTGGTTGATGGATCTTTGAGCCTTATGAGCCCTGGTTAGTTGATCCTATAGGTTTTTGTGTGGTGTTCTTGACTCTTTTGGCTCCTACAATTCTTCCATGTCTTTTCCACAGGATTCCTCAAGCTCTGCCTAAAGTTTGGATATTGGTCTTTGCATCTATCTGTATCAGTTGCTGGAAGAATCTTCTCTGATGACAGTTATACTAGGATCCATTCTCTGAGTAGAGCACAGTATCATTAGGCGTCACTTCATTGGCTTTCTTTGCCAGTCATATTTGGTTCTATCCTAGGTCTTTGGCCTATCCAGTGTCTGGTTTCTGGCCCTCCAGGCAGTGCCAGGCCTAAGATCCTTCTCATGTTAGCTATGGGTCTCAAGTTAGACCAGTCATTGGTTGTCTACTCCCACAGATTCTGTGCCATCTTTACCCCAGCATATCTTGCAGGCTTAACAAATAGTAGTTCAAGGGTATTGTGGCTGGATTAGTGTCCCAGTCTCTCCACCGGAAGTCTTGTGTGGTTCAGAATCTGTATCCCCTGTTGCTAGGAGTCTTATTTTGGGTCACCCTCATAGATCAAGGCAGTATCCATTGTGGTATGTTTCTATCTTGCCCCTGAAATGCCCACCAATTTCAGTCATCTCTCCCAGTATTCTTGCTCTCCATCACCCTACCTGATCACTCCTGTTTCCATCCCTATCTAACCCAAGTCCAGCTGTGAAAACTTCTATTTTCCTTCACAGGGAGATCCAAGCATCCCTGCTTGAACCTTCCTTATACTTAGCCTCTCTGGGTATGTGGATTGAGCCTGGTTATCCTTTACTTTACAGCTAATATCCACTTACAAATGCATACATATATTGTTTGTATTTCTCAGTTTAGGTTACCTCACTCAGGATGATTTTTTTTTGTAATTCCATCTATTTACCAGCAAAATTCTTGTTTATTTTTTTAAAAACAGCTGAGAAATACCCCATTGTGTAAATGTACTACCAGCAATGGAGGAGTATTCCTCTAGCTCCACCTCCTTGCCAGCATAAGCTGTCACATGTATTTTTAATCTTCACCATTCTAGATTTCCAAGTTGTGCTTTAGAGAGGGGTCTGCGATCACACCCTAGAGCAAGGGAAGGCAGAATCAAAGGAAGACAAAGGGAAGAGCTTGGCGAGTTCTGTGTTGCTCTCTGCCCTCTGAAAGGCTAGGGAAAGCATCTCACCTGGGATGTACTGAAGAATATGACAGGAACTGTGTGCACACATGGGAGCTGGCCATTTCCAGTTCATCTTTGTGCTAGCCTCAGAATTTAGTTTTCTAACTTAAGGCTCTCCTGTAGAAATCTAAGCCATAAGAGCAAGTCACTGTGGGATTTCAAGTTTGCTAGAATCAAGATTTTAAAAAGTAAAGGGAAATATATAAAATTATCTTTAATAACATACAATAGTGCAATAGATTCAAAAGGTTATTTAAATCTGTAATCAACATAAAATTACTAATGAGACATTTTTCATTTTGTCAGGCTAAGCTTATACAATTCAATGTGTGTGATATATCAACATCACTTATTTCTGTAATTTGGATTTTGAATGTCCATCAAAGGCCCATAGGTTGAGGGCTTGGTCTCTAATTATTGATGCTACAGGGGTGGCGGTGAAACCCTTTTGAGATTGGCCTTATGGAAGGAAGTTAGGCCATTGTGCGCGTGCTCCTAAGGGGAGGGACTCGGGGTCAGACTGTCCTGCTTCTTCCTCTTTGTTTTCTCCTCCAAAAGGCCGCTTACCATGATGTGCCAGTGATAGGGCCGGACAACCATGTTCTGAAGTCTATGAAACTGTGTTTCAAAATGAAACTTCTTCCTTATTAAGTTATCTCAAGTATTCTGACACGGTGACAGACTGCTAGCTAATGTGCCTATGAATTCAAAATAGATCATTTCAAGTACTCAACAGCACATACAGTTATTGGGATAAATAGGAAAAAATAATTTTTCTATCCCACTTAGGGGCATGGTTCTTTTTCTCATAGGTCTTCTAGTTGGTTGGTAAAGTGGCGTTATCTATGGTCAGGGCATCTGATGGTAGAGGCATGGCTATGTCTTCTGGAATGATCTTTTATCTGATTTTTATGAATGCCTGTTTCTGTCTGGGGACTCATTTCAGTTGTAGGTGAAATGGATCCACTTTCTGAGTATCCACTGTAGTAGATAAATATGGGTCCACATAAACTAATAGAGCTTTTTTTTCCTTGTTCTCATGCTGCAAGCTGTCTTTTATACACGGGAAGGTAAATGCCTCAAGATGACGTCATCATAGGAAGGTAAAGATCCAAACGCAGAGTGGATGCTGTGTGGAGACATGAGAAGAGACGGAAGCAGAAGGTTACCTAGGATTGCTGGCAACTTGAAGAAACTATCAGAGATCCACGGAATAGACTTCCCTCTAATCTCCCAGAAAAAGCCAGCAGTGTGCCAACACCTTGATTTTACACTTCTGGTCTCCAGATCTGTGAGATAATAAATGTCTAATGTTTAGAGATTGTTACAGAAGTCACAGGAAATAACACATTCCCTTTCCTTTAAAACCTTAGAGAGGAGAACTGTTTTTCCTTATCTCTGTCCAACATTTTAAAAGTTCTCATTGTATTCCTGGCACTAATGAAGATACTTACTGGCACAAAAATCTAAGTATCTGATTCAGTTAGTCAGCCAGCAATACTATTGAAGATCTATGAGGCGCTCTCTGCTCTTGCGAGTGCTAAGGCTGTAGGAGATAAGCAGGCAGAGAGATTGTCCCTAAGCAGCTGTATCAGAGATAGCAGATAGACTGTCATCTGTGGTTCACATTTTCCGAATGACCTCCCTTCTCTTGGACTTTCTACAGACTCTGTGCAATCCTACTCTGTCATCTTCCCTATAGCAATCATTCTCTTTTGCATTAAACCTTGGAGAACTCTGTTTTCTCCTAATTTGCTATTTTTTTCTAAAACATATATATGTATTAATGTTTTGTCTGAACGTATGTATGTATATCATGTATGCACCCATGAGGCCAAATGAGAATATACAAGGCCCTGGAACTGGAGTTAAAGACTTCTGCAGAGCAGCAAGTGCTGTTAACTACTGAGCCATCTTGCCAGCTTCCGTATTTGCTAAGGTTTCGATGTCTCTAAGAAGGATCCTTGTACTTAGGGACTGTGGGAATGCCTGGTCACTGGGTATAATAAACATTGTAATGCTAGATGTCTGCAGAAAAGCCATGAATGGAAGGAAGAGGGGTCTTCTCCAGATTGTTTCCTCTACAGTCATTTCCCAATGTTACAGCATCAGAAATCTTGTTCGAGTCCAGGTGGATTTCTCTCAACGTTTCCACCCCAGAATTCGCCTTTTTCACCCATCATTTTCATCCTGCCTACTTCTGACTCTGACTGGATTTGAGCAACACAGTTTCACCTTGTCAGAAAGGGGGTGAAATCAGTTGTCTCATCAGTCATTCATTGGCTGTCAACAGCCTGCTGCTAGCCTGCCTGGGATGGATCAGGAAGCTGTGGAGGGAAGTCCTTCTGGGGCAGAAGCCTGGGTGGAGGCATCAGAAGGTCCCATGCACAGCAGGTGCTTAGCAACCATGAGGAGAGGAAATGACCAAGACACTTTCCCCTAAGAGGTGGTATTACCAGAAGAATGAAAAGGCCGGAAACTATCCCGCCAGGAAACCTCCTCCTGTCAACTCTAGGCTGGACAAAACAAATGCACTTTATCTGCTAGTGAGATTGGCTTCTGAGAGTCTATGCATCATGCAGAGGCTGAACTACTCCCTCTTAGGAAGTGTCTCAACCTCTTTCAGTGCCTGTGCCTTGGTGCATTCCTACAGGCAGCCAAAAGAGTTCTAAAGAGCAGAGTGATAAGGAGATGCTCTTCATACTGGCCTGGCCTCAAAGCCCAGCCTGGCTTTGGGTGGAGACGGTGGCTACAGCCTCTCTAGTGTACTTGCCTGGCCCCTGCTGACAAGCCTGCTGGTAGAAATGGCTGACCTCCAACTGCCTCCATTAGCTCCACTTAGATGGTGCAGAAGAAGCTGGAATTCCAGTTTGCTTAGTGTTCTCACTGCCTTTCATCTGTCGTGGGAGGATCAGGGAAGCAAGTGGACCAATTGCTCAGCCTCGGGATGCAGAAGCAATGATGATTATAGGTCTATGCAGCCTTGTCCAGGTTCCAGTGTGCCACTGTCAGCTTCAGCAAGTAGGTTAGGCAATTAGGTTAAGCTGTAAGGTTAATACTGAGCTGAAAGGTTGGTATTGGGAAAGAAATGAATGTAGGATGTCTTAATTTTCCTTCTGAAACTAACAAACATTCTCAGTCTTGCACTGACAAGATCGACCAGCATGAGGGTTAATGAGAAGGAAGGATAAAACCAGATCAAAATACCAACGCATGATGAAGAGAAAGGGTAAAAAGAGGAACAGAGACGATTTGGTCAGAAAGCAGGGAGCAGAAGGGCTGGAAACACATGCTGGGCTGCTTTTTTTCCTTTTCTTGAATTCTTCCATCTCCGCCCTCCCCTACCCCCATGGTTTACATTGCCCATGTAAATGCACAGAAAGACAGCTTGTTAGTAATGCAAACTCACTGTGTGCCAGAGGATGTCACCTTGCACCTGCCTTGTGAGTACGGAAACTTATATTCTAGAATGCCAAGTCTTGTGAAACAGAGAAATGCCATTCAATCTGGGCCTGGCTGCAGCCCTCTTGGATAATGTTTGAGGGGGTAAAAAGTTTCTCTAAAAGCTCTAGACTCAACACTGCCCTCAACCAACATTGTGACTTGGCATACCTCACTTAACCGTTGATCCTTGAGTGTCCAACTGCAAGGTAAACACACTAAATTATTTCTAAGATCTGTTCTACACGGAGACAGATGGCTGATTTCTAAAGTGTTGACCAAGCAAGCGTGAAGACCTGAGTTTGAATCGCTAGCACCTACAAATCAACAAAGTGGGCTGGTGGCTCATCTGTGTAAGCACAGTACTGGGAGAGGAAGGACAGTCAGGTCTCTGGTGCTACTTGGATGGCCACCTTAGACGAACCTTCGTGTTCCAGGCTTACCCAGATCACAGAGCTCATCAGTTTGGTTTGCCCAACTGGTGAGCAAAACCCAGGTATCCTCCCATCTCTGCATCCCCAGTGCTGGGATTACAAACGTGCAAAACTCCAAGCCTCCCCCTCTCTATTTTTTTAATGTGGGTACTGGGGATCAAACTCAGGTTCCCATGCTCTTGTGGAAGACCCCTTACTGATAAGCTATCTCCTCAGTTGCACTTACTTCATTCTGTCTCTGTACATGACACTCCCTTTGTATGCAATCCCGTTCTCCCCTCCCCACCCCTATCTCTTAACTTTTTTTTTTCTTACATCTTTGTCTCTTCTGGGAAGGTTTCTCTGACCATGCCCTCAACTTCAGCTGATCAGTGACATTTTTTTTTAAGCCTTCATGTTTACTCTCAAAGCACTTTCAGGGGATACTGTAGTTTCCCCACTGTATTTCTGCCTTACTATAACTTGATCCCATTGAATGTATGAGCTGGCACATGCATTCCTAGGCTTCATTCAGTGTTGTAGCATAGTGAATACCCCAGTGCATCATGGTCAATGCTTTTATTGACATTGTTTGTGGCTTTTCTCCTTTAAAATGAGTGATAGAAACAAGGCATAGAGAAAAGAATGATGTGACAGAAATACTTTGTTTAGCAAGAGAAGCAAGGCACCATGGGAGTGGCAGAAAATGAGCCATAAAAATGCATTTCTGCTGAAAGGCCTCTAGATTATCTTTAGGAACTTCTTATGTTTTTGGAGTAAGGATGGAATACAGCTGGCTCTGAGGGCTGTTAATACAGAGGGCTGTATTTCAAAGTGCTGTGTCCAGTCCTCAGGAGAAAACTTTCCTCTGTTCATGAGGATGAAATGTTGAAGGGTGTGGCAAAACCAGCAAGGTCTGCTTTAGGAACACCTTTCTCCTTCACAATCACCATCTTGCTCTTTCTCAGCCATCTATATTCTCAACTACAAAAGCAACAAAGCAGAGAGCCAGCCTTCTCTATTTTATCTAAGAAACAGTGAGAAACAAGGCTCAGGCAGATATTGGGGGCCATTTCAAAAACCTTCAAGAGAGTCAAAAGAGAACAAGAATGTCATTACTTACAGAACAAATGGGAGATATATACCCATATTGAATGAAAAAAAAAATGAAGGAGAAAGAAGGAAAACATAAGTCAGCTCAAAGTCCTCTTACCATTTCCCAAAGACAAATGGCAGAAAGGGTAGTTTATAGACTAGTGTTCTTATTTTATATGTACTTTCACCCTCTTCAGAGTCTCTATTTTCTAATAATGATAAATAGATACATATCTTCTAAAGGCAGCATACAATGAAGACTGGGGAAGAATAAGGAAAGTTGTAGCTGTAATGAAATAAACATTGACTCAGTATGTGAACATTGCTGTTTCTTAAGATGAGTTGGACAGTGGTTTGAAGAGTGACTTGGGGAGAAATAATGATTTCTTCTTCTAAAATCAACCCAAATATTTCTAGAGCTAATGTACAAAAGCTTTGGACTTGTAAAGGGAGAAGAGAGATTTGTGGTCTCCTAGAGAAGGAAGAACTCAACCGCTGTTCCATTTCTTTTATCACATTAAGCCTACTTGGTCCCCACCCTCCAAATTGCTGTCAACTTTCAGTCTCTGAAAGTGAGAAATGGTCAGGGAAGTGTGGGCCCATGTATAGTGAACTCTTTCCTGGGGACTCCTGGAGGCAGGTCAGTTCAAACCTCAGTGAGAATCATGCCTGTCTACTCTTTTACCGAGAACTGGTATCTTATTCAGCTGAAAGATGTGTGAGCTCACCACCACTTCTCTTCAGAGAAGAGACAGGGGTAACAGCCAGGAGATTTCTGCTGTCCCAGAAGGACTCCCCAACAGCTATTTGAAATGCCGTGAAAGAAGGCTTTATTTAGGTAAATTCCTTTGGAAAGGTTAAACACATTAAGTATACAGAGCCATCCAGACATATATGGAGGAGATGGGAGTACTAGTAATAGAGGATTTGGATAAACTACAAGAAAGGCATAGTTTGGAAGCAGGTAGAGACTTCGGTTTACTATATCACTTCCTTTGTTATTGACTCTGTGTATTGAGTAATAAAACTGTCAATAGTTTGTTTTGTCTTATTTGAAATGTTAACATTAATCCACACTCATACTTAGATCTATCAGAAAATCATAAGGTGAATAAAGAATTATAAATAACTCTAGAACTTAATAAAACAATGAAAAATGACTAGATATTCCCATAGGATGCAGAATTAGAAATTTTGGATTTTTTTTTTTAGTTTAAACTTTTCTTCATTAAATAAATTTCTTTGAAAGAATGTTTAAAATAAAACACTGTTTACATTTTTGTGTCCAATAAAAAAAATAGTAAAAACGGAGAATGAGAAAATATTAGCAAACCATACAATTCACAAAATACCTCTATATACAATACAAAGAATGAGAGTCATAACATGTTAGGTTCCCTCCTCTCTGCTGTTTATAAGTTCTAGCTGTAAATCTACTAAAGGTTCTGCTACCTGGATTTAGAACATCCCCCTTTTTGAAATATATTTACATAAGCTTTCTTTTGTTGTTTAGGCCTAAGAAATCCCTTTTCCTTTCACAGGTTACAGGATTGGCTGGGTGGGGTCCAGTCCTGACATTACTGATTCCTTTATTCTTTTTTTTTTTAATTTTTTTATTATGTATTTTCCTCAATTACATTTCCAATGCGATCCCAAAAGTCCCCCATACCCTCTCCCCCCCAACTCCCTTACCCACCCATTCCCACTTTTTAGCCCTGGCGTTCCCCTGTACTGGGGCATAAATAAAGTTTGTGTGTCCAATGGGCCTCTCTTTCCAGTGATGGCCAACTAGGCCATCTTTTGATACATATGCAGCTAGAGTCAAGAGCTCTGGGGTACTGGTTAGTTCATAATGTTGTTGCACCTACAGGGTTGCAGATCTCTTTAGCTCCTTGGATACTTTCTCTAGCTCCTCCATTGGGGGCCCTGTGATCCATCCAATAGCTGACTGTGAGCATCCACTTCTGTGTTTGCTAGGCCCCGGCATAGTCTCACAAGTGACAGCTATATCAGGGTCCTTTCAGCAAACGCTTGCTAGTGTATGCAATGGTGTCATGGATTATTTTATGTTAAAGGAATTTCAGTAAATAAAAACAACTTGACAAAAAAAGGAATACAATTGGAATTTTTCATTTTTAATACTTAGAAATACAGTAGTGTAGTAGAGATGCATAGTTATAGAAGATACACATGAGTATCTAAATTATTGATACTTGGATGACTTTTAGGTATTCAAATCTTACTATCAAGTATTCTCCCAGTAGGACTAATGGAAGAGGAGTTTCATAAATTTCTTGTAAATTATAAGAGAGGACAGTAAGAAGGGAAAATTTGGGATGTAATATTTGAACAGATGTCTCTTGGGTAAACAATTGGTCATCTTTGGACCTCTAACTTCATGTTTACATCTCTAGTTCTGTTTCACACACACACAAACACATACACATACACAGGGAGGTGGGGAAGGAGAAAAGGAGGGAGAGAGAATAAGTAAATAAGTATAATTTTTTTTTTAGAAATATAAATTACTCTGAGTAAGGAATGGGTAAGGTGTTCAAAGGCTGTTAGCTGTTGATGCAGAGAGGTAAAGACGTCAAAGAATCTGGAAAGAGATCCATGAAAGTCAAAAAATAAAGAGAGCCTCTCTTGGCAGAGGAATCAGAGTCCACTGTCTGGGAATAACCGAAAGAAGCTCGGAGCTAAAGGGCAGCATGAGAGTTGTAGTTGTCTGCCATTGACAGTCTTACAAGGCTTCTCCTTCGAGCTCTTACCTTGGGCTCCTGCCCTGACTTTCCTAAAGGATGTACTGTAACCTGTAAGCCAGAGTTCTTCCTTTTCAAAGCTCCCTCTGGTCATGGTTTTTATCACAGCAATACAAAGCAAACTTGAACACAAAGCTACTCTTTCCAGTGGAAATACAGTCTGAGCATCTGGTTACATTGTGTCAGTTATCGAGATGTAACCATGCTGTCTATGTGCTTCTGTCTAATGGCATCTTATTTAGTGGCATTGTTGCTTAACTAACATTGAAATCACAGCTAAGAGTACTATAACTCATGTCATGCCTGATCAACATTTATCTAACACACTTTCTTTGGAAATCATAACATAGTCTTGAATTAAATAGGAATTCAGAACTGCATATGAGTGCATTTAAACAGTGAACTCATAAACAAAAATCACAAAAATTCAAAAAGGTGACACAAATGATGATGAAGGGAACATCATTTACAGAATAACAGTCTGAGAGTTGAAACTAGAAAGCAGAAGGTTTGACTTGTTGAGACTCTAATTATCAGGTGATTCAAAATTTATACCATTCTCTGTGTGTCTACAGATCAGAGTGAAAACTTGATTGACAAGTGAATATTAGTGAGCATGTAAATTCATAAATACGGAGTCCTTAAGTAGACTGGAGTAGCTGTATTGTCTGTATATGTTTCCATAGATACAGAGATACACATGTATGAGTATCTCATAAATATTAGCTCTCTGTATTATGTGGCTTTCACATCTGTGTACTCAACAATGTTTGGATTAAAAGGATTTGGAAAATATTGCATCTGCATTAAACACTACACAGACTCTTTCTTGTCACTTTTGTTATGCAGTCTGCAAACGATTGTCACAGGATAAAGGTGGTCACACAGTATTTCTATTTCATTAGCTAGTATAAGTAATCCAGAGATGATTTAAAGTATATATAGACAGATGGTGATAGGCTATATGCAAACATAATATTATTTTACATGAGGGATTTGGGCATCTTCAGGTTTAACACTACACAGGAAGTGGGTGAGTGTGGCGACCAATCTCCTGTAAATAATGATAGAAGATGTATACATATGTACATTTTGTTATGGTATGGTACCTGTGGGAATGGGTGAAGCTCAAAATGACATAAGTCTGATTATTTATAGTGTAGTCAAACTGTAAATGTCACCTTCAGTGGAAATACAATCTACAAATTGTTGAGGGTCACTTCCATTCTCTTTGTAGAGTTTGGATATTTTCTGGATTCTAGAAATTTATTTTTGTGTTTAAACTTGAACTTCTGTGGCTAGGGATAGCTCTTCTCAGCTTTATTCAGAGTGTTCTAACCACCAGTCTCCCCCATGCACTCCCTTTCTGTAGCCAACTCATAAACATCTGAGCTCAGGGGTCCAGTTGACCTTAAACTTCAGCTTCTTTTTCTAATGACTCATACCATCTCTTTTGAAAATAGCCAATCAAGTGCTCCTCATTGAAATCTGCATGACTGAAAAAGGTCAGTGGGCTCTCCACTGCCAAGGGACTTTTTTGCTTTATTTAGACAAAATAAATAAAATTCGTGCACCCAGTTTTAAGGTAATTTTAGGAGTAAGTAAAGAATCTATGCCTGCATACGTGTATATTTTTCAGAGAGTAAGTATGCACAGTGAGAATGCTTTGCTTTGAAAGTTGTGTCTCCTCAAAATACACATGCCAATATCTTAATTGCCAAGGTGATGCTGTTTAGAGGCGGGAACATTTGTGGGTTGATCACATTATGAGGGCAGGACCCACATAGTGAGTTCATAGAGTCCGTTTCTGGTTGGGGAGGGCACGTTTGCTCACTACACCATGTGAGCGCACACTGGAATGATGATGCCTGTCAGCTGTGAAGTAGGTCCTCACCACACACCAACTTGAATAGCAGGCATTCAGTCTCCAGGACTATGAGAAAGTATTTTGTTACAAAAGCCTGAATGAACTCAGTCACAGGAGGAGCCTCAGAGGGAGCTAGTTATTCCTGGCACCCTTGAAGCCACACTAAATAATGTACAACTGACTAATTGACTAAGTTCCCACTCTGCTTCGATTTGATTTGAGCACTATTAATAAAAGCCAACAACATATATAATTTTGTTAAAAAAAAAAAAGAGCAGCTGCTCTTCTTCTCTCCTCAGAACTTTGTGTCTGGAGCTGTTAGGAAGAGGGAGCCTTTAAGGATCTCAAACACAAACACAAACACCGTCTCTTATTAGAAATTACCAGAGCATTTCCTTTCTTGTATCTTTTAGTAAAGTTAACTCAAAGCTAATTCTGACAGTCTAGAATGGCCCTTCCCATACTTGGCACCTATAATTACTATAATGTCTATTTTTAGTGAATTGCTTTTCTTCACTTTGGGTCCTCTCTAGTCCTTGTAGACACATACTAGCTCTGGAACTCAGAATTTCTGGTTAGTGTATTTCTGAGAAGTGAGATAAGGCCAGGCTCCAGTTAAGCTGCACATAGTCAAGTAACACACAGCTGTTTTTGGCTAAAAGCCCTTTCATTTTCCATGTGCTCAAATGGAATCATTTAAAATATAAAAATGTATGAACATCTTTCCTCTGAATGAAATGGTATGCTTTTGCTTGGCTTAATTTCCTCTAGACACAAAAATTAAGACTCTCACCAGTACCAGTGATCAGTAATGCTGTGCACATTGCCAGACGCACAGATTAGATAAGCATTTTGGTTTCCAGTAGTGTTTTCATGGAATTATCTCTATTCAGGTCAAATTCTATTTTGAGAACTCCAGCTGATTCAACAGCCTATAATTTGTACTTTTGGTCTCAAAGTAAATACTTCATTTGACTGAAACGGAGAGAAGTGCACTTGTATTTGAGCCCTGACCCATGTAATTTTAATATCCATTAGCCCTCACTATGGGATGTAATTGGATGGATCAGATGCTTCCCAGGTTCATACAAACAGTGCGGGAAGCATTCTAACCACTTCCTTTCCAAAGCAAACACTGGGAGTCTACAGTATAAGCAGGAACCATATCCTTCTCAATGCTTCCTTCTGCTCTGCTTTGTGTTGTGAGTCCAGTCCCTGCATGCAGAGTGATGAAGTAAGGCAATTCTTAGAAGGGCATAAAACTGCTTTAGTGTGATAGATGTTAACTTATTGTCAAGATGTATCAAACCACATAGAAACCCAGGTGGCCAAGGCACAGGACCTTTTAGCTCAACATAAACACAGAGTTTACTAGAGTCTTCCCTTTCTCCTGACACAGAGGACAGTTCAAATAGAAATTGAGTCATTGTCAGGCATAGAAGGGTCAGAACAATGTGCTTCCAGGATTCTAAGCAGATGAATGGAAAACAATTGAATGAAGAGTGTGCACAAGGGATGTGGAGCCCTGGAAGATCAAAAATGAAGAGTGTACACAAGGGACATGGAGCCCTGGAAGATAAAAATGTAAAGAAAAAAAAAAAAAAAGACCAGGCAGGCAGTCATGGAATACCACAGGGTTTTAGACACATGGAATCCTGATAAGATCCTCCTTTGTGTATGATGGAGTCCAGAACATGCCAAATCAGTGTGCCATAAATACAGTGTGCAGTAATTCTGGAGCCAGTATTTAACCAATCCTTAAGGATGACCTTCATGACATTTAAGAGACCCCACATATACTCCTGGTCTTGTTCCATCTTCCGAATGTTTATTTAGCATTCAGTTTCTTTCCACTTGAGTTATGAAATTGAAGCTTCGCGAGCTCCAAGATTCGTATGAGTTCGGGTAGCTTTAGAGTGATAAAATTAAACTTTGAAAGCATGCCAGACATCAACATTCATACCTTGAACCACCAGATCTCTCTAGTTAGAACTACTACTTGTATTTATAATTACCCAGGATCATTTCTATTGCAAGAAAAAATGATCCCCAGGCTATGTTAACTGGGAGAAGCTAGTACTATAAGAACGCAGTAAAAGTTGTTTGATGATGGACTCTTAAATTAAGACGGAGACCTTCAGATATCTGTGAGTTTGAGGTCAGCCTATTCTGTATAGTGAGTTCCAAGACAGAGTTAGCCAGTGAGAAAGTGCCACCTTACTCACAAAACTACAAAATTCAATAAGGAAGTCATTGTGGGAAAATGTTTTTTTTTGCAATTTTTTTATTACATATTTTCCTCAATTACATTTCCAATGCTATCCCAAAAGTCCCCCATACCCTCCCCCCCACTCCCCTACCCACCCATTCCCATTTTTTTGGTCCTGGCATTCTCCTGTACTGGGGCATATAAAGTTTGCATGTCCAATGGGCCTCTCTTTCCAGTGATGGCCGACTAGGCCATCTTTTGATACATATGCAGCTAGAGTCAAGAGCTCTGGGGTACTGGTTAGTTCACCATGTTGTTCCAACTATAGGGTTGCAGATCCCTTTAGCTCCTTGGGTACTTTCTCTAGCTTCTCCATTGGGAGCCCTGTGATCCATCCAATAGCTGACTGTGAGCATCCACTTCTGTGTTTGCTAGGCCCCCCGCCTTGTCTCACAAGAGACAGCTATATCAGTCCTTGCAGCAAACGCTTGCTAGTGTATGCAATGCTGTCATTGTTTGGAGGCTAATTATGGGATGGATCCATGTTCCATGCTTCCTGGCAATAACTCTAACTCTCATCGCTAACAGCATCTTTATCAGCCAGAAATTCCTCCACAAGACATTGTTCCTATTTAGTGTGGCCATTATGGGAGCTGAGACCCTCAGCATCATTTTAATTTCCTTAGTTATTTCCAGTGATTCCTTCAGTTCTTACTCTTAGTTCTTGTTCCTCCTAGTCTCCATGGCCCCTGACAGTGGGCTCTCTAAGACTTCTGCTCTACTGTCTACTGTAAACTTCCTTTTCTTATCTATGTTTATTTTGTTTTTCTGTGCTAGGTTTTCATGCTTCCTCCAAGGCAAGATTTAGCTTCTGTCATAAAGATCCTGTATAGGATACTTACATTAGACATTAGGCAGAGTGAGTTAGGCCACCTGGTAGGCTATGTTTGATCTGCAGAACAGTCTTTGGGTCCGGGATGATTATTGGCGCAGGGGCATGTGAAATTCTCATTGGTGACCTGTGCATAGACAGCTTCTCAGAAGAGATCTATGAGGACAAGTGAACACCTTTTCTATTCTCTTATGAAATCAATTGTCTTTTTCTTAATTATTTTAATTGATGCCTAATATCTATGCATCTTTATGGGATGCATCGTTGTAACTGAGGCATCCACACAATACATAATAATCGAATGAAGGGAATTTGTAATTTCCAGCTCTTTGATCATTTTTATATGTTGAGATTTTGTGTTTCCTTTTTATGTTTATTTTGAGATATATCAGGTTCTGTAACAGAGAGTTACACCACTGCAATACAAAAAAAAAAAAATTAAGCTATTTCCTCCTCACTAACTTTGTTTGTGATCATCATCCAACTTCTCTCTGCCTTCTTCCCATTCTCTAGTGATCATGCATCTACTCCATTATTCTATGAGACTGAACGAGTGAATAAGAATTTCTCATGGGCAGTTGAATTGTGGCTTGTCCACTATCAAATGAATGAGGGTCGCCTTGAGGGTACCTTCTAACAACTCTAGGCACATCTTAAGCCTCACAGAGATCAACATCTGACATTTTAATAAGACCCCAGCATGTTTGTATTCTTTTAACTTTCGGTTTCAGAATTTATGTTTTTGCATGACCATGTTTCTCTAGTTCCTTTTTCCTCTAGCTGAAGGAAAAAAAAATCTGAAAACCATTCTTTGATGTGGCAGGAACTCAGTCTGTCTATCCTTACTGCAGTAATAATAATGCTAATAATACCCTTCTTTTATGACACACGTGTGCTTTTAACACTTCAGTTTTGTGGGAAGTGACTTTATGACATGGAGAGCTTGGAAACTGACCACTATCTGCAGGGGTGGAAAGGAACCCATTTTCTCGATTACTTTGGTCTTTGGATTCTAGTGTTTTTACATCTTGTCATATGGAACTAATAGCACTACAGATTTCAAACAGGCACGTCCTAATGCAAGCTGAGATTCCGAGTCTTTGAGCTTTCTAATAGCACATTATGGAGCTATTAAATCAAGATGTATGCTTGATTCTTCCCTTGGTGATTTATAGTTCTTAACATGGTGATATGAATGTAATTAATATATAACATACAGAGGTTCAAATTATGCCCATGCAAGCTGTGATGCATGGCAGTCCCGATGTTGCCTGGGACCCCGTGAAGTCACTGATGGCCAGAGTTGATCTGATTACTTCTATGATGACTACTGACAAGGATTCACATTTATGAAATTGGCTCACAGGGATTATTATCCGCAACACTGGGTAGTTTGCAGTGGATCCTGGATTTGAATGCAGGAAATGGGAATCCACAGGCACAGGGTTTCTGAATGCCACCTTGATCACAGAAGAGATTGGAAAGCACAACCAACAGTAACATAATTCTTATGGATATTCCGAGAGTGTGGTATCTGCAGCATCTTATATACAACTGAGGGACTCTGTCTTGTTGATCTTTCATTCATCTTGGGTGAAGGTTTTACTTAGAAGTGATAGCAGAGAGAGGGAGGGAGGGATGATGGGGGAGAGAGAGAGAGAGAGAGAGAGAGAGAGAGAGAGAGAGAGAGCGAGCGAGCATGCTTTTATTATTTTACATTTTACATTTATTTTGCACGTGTGTGCATGCATACACATGTGTCATGGCATGTCAGAGGACAACTTGCAGTAGTCAGTTTTCTTGTTCCACCATGTTGTTTTGGGGTGAGCTCAGGTCATCAAGCGTAGCAGTAAGGGCTTTTATACTCTGAGCCATCTCATTGGCCCTTTTTTCTTTTTTTAAAAAAGGATTATGCTAATTATTATATAAATTTACAGGGCACACTGTGATCATTTGATTTATGTATACAGTGTATGAAGCTCCAGTCTAGATATATAACATTTCTGCTTTTTAAAAACATCTTTTCATGTATTTTTCTTAATTTTAGTTTTAGTTTTAGTTTAGTTTAATGGCCTCCATTATGATATATAATGACATGCATACAGGATATGTATATGATATGTTCTCCCATTCTCATTACCCTCTTTTGTCCCCTTTCAGAAGCAGAAGCCCAACACTGGTACTCTTCTCCATACAAATAGCGTCCCCTCTGGCTTTCATGTCCTCTTCTATCATACACACTATGCATGTACTGACTTTCATGTCCTCTTCTATCATACACACTATGCATGTACTGACTTTCATGTCCTCTTCTATCATACACACTATGCATGTACTGACTTTCATGTCCTCTTCTATCATACACACTATGCATGTACTGACTTTCATGTCCTCTTCTATCATACACACTATGCATGTACTGACTTTCATGAACTGTCTGTCATACACACTATGTGTGTACATGTATAGTTATGATTACATATAGTTAAATCTAGATTTTGCATATGAACAAAACATGTGGTATTTGCCCCCCACCCCCCACACCATTATGGACCCTTTCTTCTGTTAGTTCTTCCTCCCAGAATTTTTAATATTATATAATAATTACATATACTAACAGGACACAGTCAAACACATGTTTTCTAATTCCAATACGCTTTATGATGTAGCTATATAGTTATATGTAAAAGTGTTTCCCATGCACCTGCACATATTCAATACTGTGTTATTTTTGGAGGGGTTTCTGTTTTGTTTCAGTAGAGTACAATCTACTGCCAAGAATCATATCTTCCTTGGTATTTTAAAAATTCCTTTTTTCAGTTCATGGCAAAGATTCACCTGTCTGAGCAATGCCTGCTACATGCCTGACATAGTGATGGCATAGTCACAGAGGCCCCTGTTTGGCCGAAGGAGACCACAGGTTCTGATTTGACCCTTAGCTGAGCTCAGTTTCTTACCCTCACTGTGGGATTTCAAATAAATATTATTGTTTTTCATAATAACATTTATTAAGCATCTATGTGGTTTCCAATACTGGCGGAGAGCTCTCAAAGGGGGAAGCACATTGCACAAAAGTGTTTAGGAAGCTGTGCAGGTTCACACAGCTATTCCCAGGCCATCAATGAGCCTGGATATTGTGCTGACTGTAAAGTGCTCTCAGCCTCCCTGAAGAAAGCAGCTGTCAGATCCTCTGGGGCTGGGTTTTGTTTTCATGGATTGGGTGATTCGTGTGTCAAACTGCACATTTGCCTCTTGTTCAGATTTTGTCTGTGAAGAAACTTCTTAGAATCCAAATCACTGTTCTGATCAGTTAGGTCACTTAAATATTAAAATCTAAGCCCACTAGTTACCAGTTCACATTGGACTGCTATTCCTACACTGAGGTTTCAACTAATTATTCACTAAGCACCCTGTTTATTCAAGATTTATAATGGGAGGGGGTTGCAGGTAGTGCAAAAAGAATTAAAGATCTGTGATCTTTAATCAGACAGTAGTCACCAAGGACATCAATACAGATAATTAAAGACCAAGGAAAGACATCAGAAGTACACAAGGAAGGTAAGAAACTATAGGGAAACACTGATCGCAGGGGGTGACTAGAAATGTCACCATTTTCAGCATGATTTAAATACCCAGGAACCAAAGTAAGGATTTCACATCAGCTACTTTACACATTTATGAAAGAACCTAGAGCCCTATGTACCCTTCCTTCTCTACCTAAATCTGAATCAATAGAAAACAGATAAAATAGTGAACAATGATTCTTATTATTGATAAAGACCTTGTTACTGGACCCAGTTTTCCACATAGATCTTAGAAAAGTTCACTTTTGAGGAAGTTGGAATATACAAAGCAGACCATCTTAGTGCATTAACCAACCCCCTACCCTTCAACACACACACACACACACACACACACACACACACACACACACACACACACACACAAATCCAAACATCAAGACTTCCATGTCCTGGATTTTCTAAAGCTTATCCCAACATTTCCAAAACTGTGGAATAGTGGATGTGGCTTCTGAGTGAGTTTGACATACCTGATGTCTCTGATGGGACGTAGCACATCAAATGTCTTTCTCTATCTCTATGAATGGGTGTAACATACCAGATGTCTTCCTCGATCTCTAAGGAAAGGAGGGAGAGAGGCTCAAGCTTTTCGAGAAGACTTTTAACTGAAAAGGAGGTGTGGATAGTGGACTTGCACTTAGAATTTTAACCCTATGTTCATTGGTTTGTCTATTAAATGCACGATGCCACAGGCCTGACTTTTACTTTAGGGAAGGATAGCACAATGGCGTCAGTCCTCCTATAAGTGTGAGGCCCTGCACGTCTAATGAGGGGGCTCTCTAGAGCAGCATAGATTTTATCTCAGACATCTTTAGAATGGTTCAGAATAGATCTTTATTTGAATGTACTCTCATGCTATATTGTCCTAAAGGTCAGAGAACTTTGCCTATTTTTTCCCAAATTATTTCCATTTGTGTATAAAATAGAGGCTGTTAAGGTTTCAGAGCCATTAAGATGTGCCAATATTAACATTCATAAATGTGCTTGAGTAGTAAAGTACCAACACAATAGAAGGAGAATAGAAGAATTCAAATTTGGGCCTAATATGCTCTCTTATTGTCAATAATCTTAGAAGTAATTAAAGTCCTCAAATTAATTCCTCTTGCTAGCTAAAGACCCAAAAGTCTCACATTCAAAGTATTATAAACAACATGAAATATCATGCTCTGATAGGTCTAAAGTAACTTAAACTTGTCCTTGTCTAATTTCTTATTCTGTTCTCAACTACATTCCAATTTACAGGACAGTGTGGGCAGGAGGGATGTGGGCAGCTGGAATTCTGTAGGCAGCTGGTGCCTGGGCAGGGCCAGCTTTCTCAGGACTGAATAGAGTCTCTTCAGGAACTTTTAAGCTGAGGAAGCTTCAGACAAAGTTTCTAATGCTTTGCTTTGCAATGAACCCAAGGACTGACAAGATTATCATGGCTATCATAATTCTTAGCCTTCATATCAGTTATTAAGGCAGAATTACCTTGCTAGATGCAAGTGCCCATGGCAAACCAAGAAGGGAGGGTTGCTGAAGCGACATGATTGCAGTATCTCAGAGGCAATTACACGATTAGCCATCTAGATGCCAGACCTGTCAACTCATATGGGAGAATCTCTGCATGAATAAGTTAGGTTTTCATTGGTGTACCCAAAATAAATACCTGAAATAAGGAGCTCTACAGAGAATATGTACAGTTTCAGTTCACAGTTTCAGAAGGCTGACTTTATCACAGCAAGGTTGATGCTAATGAGCATAACTGTTTCTGTAATGGAGTCAAAGCAGCTAAAGGTGCCTGAGCTTAGCTGGCTTTTTTGCACAAGCTAGTCAAAGGGAAGAACATCAGATCTGAAAATGCTATGAAAAAAATAGTAAAAACTGGTCCTTGAAAGGTGAGTCTAATAATTGTGTTTTAAACAGTGTGATCGGGAAAGTTCAGGATGAAAAGGAATTTCTGTGAAGAGCCCTTTAGAGATAAGTGAACACCTCTACAAATTGTTGTAGGTAGAGCCCATCCAGAGCAAGACCCTGAAACAAGTGTGGGGAACTCTTAAACTGTGGATTGGAGTGCTCAGTAATGAACATATTGATATGGAGCTGAGGGGGAGGAGGAAAGGAGGTGGACAGCTCTAACAGGGGCTGTGCTCCAGTGCCATTTCTATTGCTGTAATAAAACATCTGAAAGCAGGAGTTGGAAAGGGTTTATTTGGCTTACAATTCTGAGTCATAGTCCATCATTCCAGGGAAGTCACAGAGGTAGGAGCTTGAGACAAGTGATGACATCATGTCTACAGTGGGAAGCAGAGAGAAACACATGCAGCCTGCTTGCTTTGACCTCCTGACTAGGGAACAGTGCTCCCTAACAATGGGCTGGGTCTCCCACTTTTCTTAACAATCAAGACAACCCTTTACAGACAAGCCTGATGAAGACAATTACTCAGCTGATACTTTCTTTCTAGGTGATTTTAAGATGTGGCAAATTGACATTTGCAACTAACTGGCTTCTTCTCTGAAGGCTCATCTTTTTTATCTAAGAGAAATGAGAGAATGAGAATTATAAGCAGAAGGGTAACTGTGGATGTCCTTTGGACTATGAGATGAAGACAGAAGCTAGGTCTTGTCTTGACCTAACATCACTTTATTTATATTTACTACAGCCCAATTCTAATACGACTTTTCATAGAATCCAATTCCATGACATTGTAGTCAGCTTTCTCTAGAGTCTAGACAACATCTTTTTCTGACTACAACTATAATTCTGTTTTGAATATTCTCCACTGGCCCTTCTTGATATCTGGTCCTAAAATTCTCCAGGTTTCCTGCAGCTCTTGCTCTCTGTCTAAGTCTCAGCTTGATTCACTATGGACTTGATATGTGTGCTGTGGAATTGCAACAGTGATCTGAATTCTGGCTTTCACTGGAAGAATTATTCTGAATTTAGCATCAGAGCTGATGCATCTCTGTCCCAGCGGAGAGCTTTATCTGGATACCAGTAACAACTTGGACATCTAGTTACAGGGGAGCCACTCTCCTCCCACCAGTGCTTTACAGAGGGGTTCAGTCTGACTTAACTCTTTCCTGTTTACTTCTGTTTGGGTCTTCAGGGTCTTATTTTATATTTATACAATTTTTTTTCTATGTTCTAAGCCCCTGGTCTTCTTCTGATGGAAGTGTTTCTTTCTTCAATGAAAACACATCACTTGCTTGTTTTCATTCTTAGAACATAGCAGCCGGGCATGGTGGAGCACGCCTTTAATCCCAGCACTCGGGAGGCAGAGGCAGGCAAATTTCCGAGTTCAAGGCCAGCCTGGTCTACAGAGTGAGTTTCAGGACAGCCAGGACTATACAGAGAAACTCTGCCTCGAAAAACAAAAACAAGAAGAAGAAGAAGAAGAAGAAGAAGAAGAAGAAGAAGAAGAAGAAGAAGAAGAAGAAGAAGAAGAAGAAGAAGAAGAAGAAGAAGAAGGTAGCAGTGCCCACCTGTATCTTGGGCCCTCAGAGGAGCCTTCTGCAATTTGTTCAGTTGCTGGCACTAGCTCTGGAGTGCTACATAGATATCATGGATTAGCAAACCTCAGAAACCCCAGTCATTTAGTCAAGTATAAGGTCACTCACTGCCCCCCCCCCATTAGAAGAGTGAAATTAGTGGGACTGTGACCCTTGGGAGTCAACACCAGTCTATGAAGGCATTTCTTCATTTGATAAATGAAGTAAAAATTAGAGGAAGAAGATAGGTTTAGAAAGAAAGTTTCTCTTCAAATAATCTCCTTGAAGTACAAGGAAGCAATAATTTACTGTCTTGAACAGCCAAGACTTATTTTTATGGAATTGGATTCATGAAGAGCTGGCGATGGTCCATGTAGCGTTGTGAGTGTTAGAATTTGCACTTGATCCCTCTAGACACTTGAGTTGTGTGAAAAAAATAATGGCTATTGCCAGCTTAATCCCTATTGGTTACTCAGAGAGTATTACCCCACTTAAGAATTACTTTCTAAAACGAACACTTCAATGAAAGAAAACTTGCAAATAGAATTGAAGGAAGTGCTAGGGTATTTAATTTTTTGGTACCATTCCTTCTCCTGTCACTCCACATTGATTCTTTTATGGCACTTAGTGACCCATTTTGACCACGTCAGTGTTGGACTCTCTACTTGTAAACTTTAGCAGTCATAAATGCCATATTTAGATTACTTCAATGCTTTGATTTTAGATGCCTCCAACATAATATAATTCTGCCAAGCTTTTATTTTTATTAAATTATTTTATTTATTTACATTCCAAAAGTTGCCCCCTTTCCTGGTCCCCCCCTTCCCAAGTTCTTCACTTCCTTCCTCCTTGCTTTTGCTTCTGAGAGGGTGTTCCCCCACCCACCCATCCACCCCGACCAGCTTGCACCTTTCCTGAGACATCAAGTCTCTACATGATAAGGTACATCCTCTTCCACTGAGGCCAGACAAGGCAGTCCTCTGCTACATATTTGTCAGGGCCCATGGACCTATCCATGTATGCTCTTTGGTTGTTGGCTTAGACTCTGGGAGCTCCTATGGGTCTGAGGTAGTGGATAGTACTTTTTTTTTTTTTTTGGAGTTGCCATCCCTTTCAGCTCCTTCAGTCCTTCCCCTAATTCTTCCATAGGGGTCCATACCTCAGTCCAATGGTTAGGTGTAAGTATCTGCATCTGTCTCAGTCAGCTGCTGGTAGAGCCTCTCAGAGAACAGCCATGTTAGGCTCCTGTCTGAAAGCACAATATGGAATCAGCAATAGTGTTGAGGTTTGGTGCCTGCACATGGGATGGATCTGAAGTTGGGCCGGTCACTGGATGGCATTTTCTTCAGTCTCTGCTTCATTTTTGTCCCTGCATTTCCTTCAGACATAACAATTCTGAGTCAGAATTTTTGAAGATGGTTAGGTGGACCCATGCCTCCACTGGGGGCCATGTATATCTATTGGAGGTGGTCCTCAGGTTCTATCACAGCACTTTTGGGCATTTCTGGATAAGGCCATCCCCATTGAGTTCCATAAACCTGTTATATCCCAGGTCTATGGGACTTTCTAGAGGTTCTCCCTGTCTCCCACTCCAACTCCTGCATATTACTATTCATTCGCCTAGCCCTCTGGGCTTCTCTCCTGTCTCCCCCTATACCTGATCCTGTCCCACTTTCCCCTCCCCACCCAGTTCCCTCTCTCCTTCTGCCTCCCATGATTATTTTGTTCCTCCTTCTAAGTGGGATTGAATTATCCACAGTTGAGCCTTCTTTCTTATTAAACTTCATAGGGTCTGTTAGTTATATCATGGGTATTCTGCCGAGCTTCTTAAATGGAATGGTTTCAATCAAGTCAATACATTTTTTCTGAAGAAATATCACTTTGGTCAGAGCATCCAAGATTCCAGAGAGCCACATTTGTGTGAGCTTAGTGTCAGGTTAGGCAGGTGAGGTTGGCTCCCAACAAGCATCCTTAAAGACATTGTACCTGCAAGCTCATTGAAGTTGGGGGAAACCTAGTCTGAAGGACTCAAGGAGGCTTCTCTGAAAAATTATGGATATGTGGGGAGAATGACAGAGATGAATGGACTGTGTACTCATAGAATGGAGAAAGCATATGGATCAAAAATCTAGGGTGTCTGGCAAATGCTGAGTAAAAGGGAAAGTGGTTTGGGACAAAGTGAGAAGATGAGGGATTTAATTCTAACTGTATGCTCCTTTATTTTAAAAATAGAAGTCGATTTGGATATTTTTGTTTCTTTATTAAATGTTTCTCTATGCACTGTGTTTGGGAAAGTTTTGACATACAGAGAACATAGATTTCAGACCTTGGCCTTTGAGCCTAACATTGACTTTATTAGTATTATTAATTATAGTATTATTAATTATTGTCATTATTCTATTTAAGGGCACATGGCAGAGCTTATTGTTTGTCACTTAGTTTTGTAAGTAAATAGCAGAACTGAGTAGTATAAACCACAACTTTAGACTTGAAGGATCACAAATGAAAACATTAAAGGTCTTTTGCATGGAAATAGTGAGTCAAACTCAAAGGAAGGCAGCACAAAGGTTACCCACACACAATAGTTTAAAAGGAATTTGCTCAAATATGTATGAGAAGGTTTTAACAAGAAAGGGAGTGGCTTTGTATTTTACCAGTGGGACTAGGAAGAGATATGGAGAGAAGCTAAAAAACAGTGTACCTTTAGAAGGTGTTAAGTACCCTAGCATCTCCACAGAGGATTTCTGAGGAGGACAGTGAACAGAACCCTTAAGTCAGGGGGAGGAGGTCCCCATAATCCATGGTTCCATTGCTGCCAATTGCTCAACTCACCCTGCACCTGAATAGTGGCTGGCACTTCAGTCATCTCTTGCTGTATAAAAAAATACTCTAGTCAGAACCAATATTAGTCTCTAAGGGTAAGGAGTCAGAAGGGGTTCAGGCTAGGACAATTTTAGGACAAGATCTCAACCATGCTTTAGAATCACTGCATACAGGCCTGTGTTCTTGACACCAGGAAGGATAAGGGGAGAAAGATAAAGGAATCACATTTTCCAATAGCTGAGTTTATCGTTTTAAATGTCTCTCTGGAAGTGACATTCATTGTGTCAACTCGTGTTATCATGAACAGAATTTGTTCATGTAAATATTCCTAGTTCCAGAAAGTTTAGCAAATAGGATATATTTGTAAGGTTTTTAAATAAAGTAGGCGTCCTGTACCTTATATATAGCAAACTGAGCTACCTGGGATGAAAGGTTGGTTGTCAGCATATGGGTTACAGGTGATAAATACATGGACCCAGGGAGAAAGAGATAAACAGAATCTAGTGACACTGAGGAATCAAAGCCACAAGCTTGGTGAAGACCTGGAAGAAAAGCATGTATTCAGGATGACTTCTGCAACACAGACACCAATGACTAATGTGTCAATGTGGAGAGCAGGCAGTGATACCATTTACTGAAATAAAAATCACTAGAAATGAACACTGTTTAGAATAAAATAATAATTCCAACAAAGCCAAAGTTTGGAATATTTTACAACTTTGAAAAGACTCATGGGGTAAGAAGTTGGGTATTTGGATCTGAAGCTCAAAGATATCTCAATTAAAAGTGTATGTTTATGGGGGAGTAGGGAGGCTGACTGCAGGTCCTCACCTCTCCATCTGCTCTTCTAGATCCAATACCCCCACACTCACCCTCTTCCATGTATCAGAACACCTGCTACAGTTTCCATTCCCTCCCTGACTCCATCCCTAACAGATCACAAAGATCTCCTCCAAACTTCCTTTTCCGTACTCATTCCATTTTCTAGGCTCTGACACCAGGAGACAATCCCCAAGAGCACACCAGCTGAGCAAGCCAATGAAAAATAGTTCATAAAATATTCCCTAGCAGGCAACACACAGCCTTCACCATCTTTTAAAATCCAGAGAGGAAAAACAAACAAACAAGACAAAACCAGATATCAGCACCAATATCAATAATCATCCCAATCCCAGATGCCTATAAATCAGCATAAAAATAGAATAACAGCCAGAAAAATGTCTTCACTAGAGCCCAGTGACTCCATTACAGCAGGCCCTACATATTCCAATATGAGAATCCAAAAAAAAAAAAAAAAAAGTACCTTAAAGCAGTTTATATAAAGATGATGGAGGTCCTTAAATTGGAAATGGTTAAATCCCTTAAAAGAAATCCAGGAAAACACAACCAAATAGTGCAAGGAAATAAATAAACCATTCAAGACGAGAAAATGGAAATAGAACTAATAAGAAAATCCCAAGCTGAGGAAATCATGGAAGTGAAAAATTTAGGAATTCAAACAGGAACCACAAAATCAAGAATCAGCAGTGAAACACAGGAGTTAGAAGCTAGAATCTGAGGTGTTGAGGATAGGATACACTGGTCAAAGAAAATGTTAAATCTAAAGACATCCTGACCCCCCAAAAATCATCCAGGAAATCTCAGAGGTTATGAAAAGAACATATCTAAGAATATTAAGAATAGACTAGGGAGAAAAGACCCAGGTCAAAGACCCAAAAAACTATTTTCAACAAAGTCAGAGAAGGAAAATTTTCTAACCTTATGTAGGAGATGCTTATAAAGTTACAAGAAGCATACAAAACACCAAATAGATTGGACCAAAAAGAAAGTCATCTTGGTCCATAATAATCAAAACACTAAATATACAGAAAAAAGAAAGAATATTAAGAGCTGCAAAGGGAAAAGACCAAGTAACATATAAAGATAGGGCAATTAGAATTACATATGACTTCTTAATGGAGCCTCTATAAGCCAGAAAGTCCTAGACAGATGTGCTACAGACTCTAAGAGAGCATAAACACTAACCCAGACTACTACATCAAGCAAAACTTTCAATCACCACAAGTGAGGAAAAGAAGATATTCCATGATAAAGCCAAATGTGAGCAAGATTTATTTCCAAATTCAGCCCTAGAGAACATGCAAGAAGAAAAACTTCAACTTAACAGATCAACTTCACCCATGAAAAGACAATAAATAATCTCAGACTAGCAAAAATAAAAGAATAGAAACACACACCACCACCACCAACTACATAAAAATTATTAAGCATTGGTCATTGATATCTTTCAGTATCTTTCAATATCAATGGTCTCAATAATTCCCTAATAAAAAGATATAAACCAACAAAATGGGTGTGAAACATGATCCACCTACCTACTGTTACACACACACACACACACACACACAGAGAGAGAGAGAGAGAGAGAGAGAGAGAGAGAGAGAGAGAGAGAGAGAGAGAGAGAGAACTCAACATCAAGAATAGATATTGCGGGGCGTGGTAATGCACACCTTTAATATCCCAGCACTGGCGAGGCAGAGGCAGGCAGATTTCTGAGTTCGAGGCCAGCCTGATCTACAAAGTGAGTTCCAGGACAGCCAGGGCTATACAGAGAAACCCTGTCTCGAAAAACCAAAGACCAAAAACAACAACAACAAAAAAACAAAACAAACAAACAAACAAAAAAAAGAATAGATATTAACTCAACTTTTAAAAAGGGTTGGAAAAAGATAATCCAAGAAAATGGACCCAATAAGTAAGCTGGTGTAGCAATTTTAATATCTAACAAAATAAGACTTCAAACCAAAATTAATCAGAGATGGGGAAAGTCACTACATAGGAAATCTCCACCACAAAGACATTTTGGTTCTTAATATCTATGCTTCAAGCACAAGGACACAAAGTTTGTAAAAGAAACACTACTACAGTTTAATTCACATATTGACCCTCACAAACTGATAGCAGGAGACTTCAATACCCAGCTCTCATCCACAGACATCTGATTCCCAACAAGCTAAATAGAGCCATGCTGGAGATAACTAACATTATAAACCAAATGGGACCTAACAGATATTTATGGAACATTTTACCCAAACACAGAAGAATATACCTTCTTCTCAGCACTTCAGGAAACTGTATCCAAAACTGACCACGTACTAGGACACAAAGCAACTCTCAACAGGTGTCATAGTTGAAATAACCCCCCGCATCTTATTAGACCACCACAGCTTAAAGATGGATATCAACAACAGAAACTTACAAAACTTATGGAAACTGAACAACTTGGCAATGAATGAAAAATGAGTAATGAAGCTAAGAGAAATTAAGGACTTCCAAGAATTGAATAAAAAGCAATGTACCACATATCTAAGCTTATGAGACACAATGGAGGTGTCTTCAAGAGGCAAGTTCATAGCATTGAGTGTCTAATTAAAAATATGGAAGAACTCTCAGACAAGTAACTTAAAAGCATACTTCAAGGCTCAAGAACAAAAAGAAAAAAATGACATAAAAAAGGAATAAACAGCAAGACATCCTCAGAACTGAAGTTGGTAAAATAAAAACAGAGAAAGACACAAAGAATTAATTTTAAAACTAAAGGTTCATTGAGAAGATCAATAAGATTGACAAACCCTTATCCAACTTAACTAAAAGGAGAATATCCAAATTAACGAAATTGAAAATGAAAAAGAGGACATTAACAGTAGACAATGAGGAAATCTAGAGAATCATAACTGAAATACTTTTAAAACATGTATTCCACAAAACTGGAAAATCTAATAGAAATGCGTAATTTTCTTGATACATACCACTTACCAGAGTTAAATCAAGATCAGATAAACAATTTAAACAGACCTATAACCCCCAGTCATTAAAATTCTCCCTACTGAAAATAAGTAAGTAAGTAAGTAAATAAATAAATAAATAAATATAGATGGATGGATGGATGGATGGATGGATGGATGGATGGATGGATGAATAGATGCTGGGGCCAGATGGTTTTAGTTCAGAATTCTATCAGACTTCCAAAATCGAATTAATGCCTATTCTCCTCAAATTATTTCACAAATTGAAACAGAAGAAACATTGCCCAATTTATTACATTTACCCTAGTATTGAAATCATATAAAGAGCCAACTAATAGAAAATTACAGATCCTTTTCACTCATGCAGATAGCAAGCAAAAATACTCAATAAAATATTTGTAGATTGAATCCAAAAAGATCATCCACTATTATTAAGTAGGCTTCAACCCAGAGATTGGTCAATATACAAAATCAATAAATGCAATCTACCATTTAAACAAACTAATAGGAAAAAACATATAGTCATATCATTAAATATAGAAAAAGTCTGAAAAAATTTCAACACCCCTTCATGATAATATTCAACATACTAATCCAACATGGACATTGAAATGAAGTACACTTTGAGATTCCATCTGACACCTGTCAGAATGGCTAAGATTAATAACATAAGGGACAGCTCATGCTGCTGAAGATGTGAAATAAAAGGAGCATCCATCTATTGTTGTGGGAGTGCAATCTTGTACAGCCATTATGTAAATCACTGAATCTGTTCCCAATTCTAAGAAGGGGCACAGTGTCCACATTTTGGTCTTCATTCTTCTTGAGTTTCATGCGTTTAGCAAATTGTATCTTATATCTTGGGTATCCTAAGTTTTGGGCTAATATCCACTTATCAGTGAATACATATTGTGTGAGTTCCTTTGTGATTGTGTTACCTCACTCAAGATGATGCCCTCCAGGTCCATCCATTTGGCTAGGAATTTCATAAATTCATTCTTTTTAATAGCTGAGTAGTACTCCATTGTGTAAATGTACCATAATTTCTGTATCCATTCCTCTGTTGAGGGACATCTGGGTTCTTTCCAGCTTCTGGCTATTATAAATAGGGCTGCTATGAACATAGTGGAGCATGTGTCCTTCTTACCAGTTGGAACATCTTCTGGATATATGCCCAGAAGAGGTATTGCTGGATCCTCCGGTAGTACTATGTCCAATTTTCTGAGGAACCGCCAGACTGATTTCCAGAGTGGTTGTACAAGCTTGCAATCCCACCAACAATGGAGAAGTGTTCCTCTTTCTCCACATCCTCGCCAGCATCTGCTGTCACCTGAATTTTTGATCTTAGCCATTCTGACTGGTGTGAGGTGGAATCTCAGGGTTGTTTTGATTTGCATTTCCCTGATGATTAAGGATGTTGAACATTTTTTCAGGTGCTTCTGTGCCATTCGGTATTCCTCAGGTGAGAATTCTTTGTTCAGTTCTGAGCCCCATTTTTTAATGGGGTTATTTGACTTTCTGGAGTCCACCTTCTTGAGTTCTTTATATATATTGGATATTAGTCCCTTGTCTGATTTAGGATAGGTGAAGATCCTTTCCCAATCTGTTGGTGTTTTTTTTGTCTTATTGATGGTGTCTTTAGCCTTGCAGAAGCTTTGTAGTTTCAAGAGGTCCCACTTGTCAATTCTCGATCTTAAAGACATTTTAATATTTAAGAGAAATGCATTAAATATTAGAATTTTTAGAGTACTGTATAATAGTATGTTTATAGAAGTATGTGAAGTGAACATTTTTCTGGGGAAATTCAGATTACATAACATCTCTCAAAACAAAGAAGAGAAATGAATCTACTATAACATAGTAAAATGGAAAAAGGGGTCAAAATGTTGAGGAGCTGGGGTTTAGCTCAGTGGCAAAGTGCTTGCCTAATATGTGTAAATCCTTGGCTTCAATCCCCAGAACTGAAAAAATAACTAGCCTTTTACAAGTTGCAGCAGGACTAGGCAGACAAAGCTGCCCAGCTAGGGGAAAGGGATCCAAACTAGGCAACAGAGTCAGAGACAGTCCCAGCTCCACTTTTTAGGGGAACCACATGAAGACCAAGCTTCACATCTGTTACATATGTGTAGAAGGCCTGGGGTCCATCTCATGCATGCTCTTTGGTTGATGGTTCAGTCTCTGTGAGCCCCCAAGGGCTCAGGTTAGTTTACTCTGTAGATCTTCTTGTAGTGTCCTTGACCCCTCCAGCCCCTCAACCCATTCCTTCACTCTTTCCCAAGACTCCCCAAGCTCTATCCTTTGTGTGAGGGTCAATGCATCTATTTCCGTCAGTGGCACGATGAAGCCTCTCACATGACTGTGATGCTAGGGTCCTGCCTGCAAGCATAGCAGACTATTACTAATAGTGTCGGGAGTTGGCTCTCTCCCATGGGATGAGTCTCAAGTTTGGCAGTCATTGGTTGCTCATTCCTTCAATCTTTGTTCCATCTTTATCACATGTCAAAGGTTGACTTTGGTCAAAGGTTTTGTGGGTGGGTGACCATCTGCATTTGATTCCCAGCAAAAAACCGACTTCAGGGAGTTGTCCTCTGACCCTGTGCAGGTGCCATGCATGGTACTGGGTACCCTGCCCCACCATGAATGTACACATATGCAGGTAAATAATACCAGGATTAAAACATAAACTTGGTAAAGAAAAGAGTAGAAAAAGAAAGTATAGAAAATTTTCTCACAAATATAAAACAGAAGTGTTTAAATGAAATATCAGCAGATATTAACTCGACACAACTTTGTATTAGAAGAATAAGGCATATGGTTAAACAAAGATATGCTAAGAATGTAAGAGGTGACTCAATACGAAGAAAATTTCAACAATGTAATTATTCCCTAATGGACTGGGTGCTTTTGCTTTCATCTTAATAGAGGCTAAAAACTGATAAAATTCAATCATCCTTAAAACATAAACACATTTAATCATGTAGAAATACAATAGATTTTCAAATTAAAATTTAAAGAGCAGCTAACATAAATCTAGAATACATATCAGACATAAGTGAAACATTAGAATTCCATCTAATTAAGCTGGGCAAAAGTGTATGTCTACATTTACTGAGGCTCTAAACATTGTATTGGCGATTTTAACCAGGACACTAAAACTGAGGAAGAAACATGACACTTATATATTGCAAAGGAAAAGTTATCATTTACAGAAAAATGCTTTTCATATAAAAATTCCAAGAGAAACAACTGTCAGCTCTAAAACTAATGAGATCATTAGGCAAAGTGATTAAACATAAGATTCATATAAAAATAATGAGTTTAAAACTTTTAAGGAACTAAATATCCAAATGAAGGCAAATTCATTCTTTAGCATTAGATGAGGTCCCAAGGTGATTGATGGCCTCCTATAAACAACTAATTCTCTCTGTGACTTTGGAGACCTTTATTCTAAATCATAACTGAACCTTTAAAATTCATTTAAAAACTGAAGACGTTATTATATATATATATATATATATATATATATGTATATATATATACATATATAAACCACCCACTTAAGGTAGCTGATGTGGACTTGGAGAGCCCAGCAAGCTGGTGTTTAACACCACCTGGCTAATATAAAAGTGCAGGCTAAAGATACATATTTTAAAAATCTGTAAGGAAACACTTTCTCATAGCGACAATATTTGCTTTGCCATGGAGCTGGAATTGAAGCAAGGAACATGTGGATTTTATTTGAGTTGTTTGAAAGAGATATCATATCACACCATAAATGACCAGTTAGGTTCTGAAAACTTGCATTTTTCAGTTATCTGGATCTGAAAAGAATATCATGCTAGGTGTTTGACTTTATACAGTAGAAACTGCTACAAATACAAATGCAAAGTGTATTCCACATTCATCTCTAATTCTAAATATTTTCTATAAAAAAGAAAAGTGTACCATTTAGTAAAATTAACTACAAATAATATATTTATAGCACCACTGTATGCTCATTATCAAAATTCAAGTTCTATGGAATGATGTAATTCAATGAGTGCTGAGTGCTTCCAACAGGCCTCCTCCCTGTAGCCACATGCCTCTTCCCAGACTGAGTACCATTTCCATATCTACTGAGATGGATTTTGTACTTACATGTATATTTATCTACCCCTATCATGCTTACACAAAATTGACACAGCTTTACATATCCTGCAGCTTGTTTTTTTCCCTATTGATAATCATGGAAATAGTTCTGTGTGAACATATATATGTTCTTTCCATTCTTATAAGAGACTTATAAGCCTGCTGCAATATTTTATAATGGCTGCTTTACAATTTCTTTATCAAAAGATAAAGTAGAATAATATTAACCTCAACATACATTCTGGCAATCTGTATGTGGTTGTGCTGCTTGAATATTTCTCAACATTACTGACTTCCTAGAAATTTACCCCTCCTTAAAATTTAAAAGCCCTCCATGTTTAAAACTGTAAAACTAATAGCACAAATAGTAATTAAAACTATTTTTGAAAGAGTTAAAAATGTTGATGTTGAAATTTTTAGCTTTATGTATATCTTTATTGAGTGTGTGTCATGTTTTGATATACTTTGAGTGGTGTGATTAATCAAAAGAGAGTAAATTCCATTACCTTGTTTGATGACTGTTTGTTTGTGTAGAGAGCACCTAAAATTTCTTGTTCTCACATTTTCAGTATGTAACACAGCATCACTAAGCTATATTCCTTGAGCTTACAACAATATCTAGATTTCTTTGTTCTTTATAATGGCACCTTTACACTTTTTAATGTCCATTGCCCACTCTCCCTTCTCCATTTTGTTAATTACCATTCTACTTCTATTTCTGTGCATTCAAGTTGTTTTACATTCCACAAGTGAGATACTGTAGTATTTCAAAGTGGCAACATATATATGTATAAAATTCATCACATCACATTTCTTTGAATTTATGACTTGTTTGGACAAGAAATCAAGAAAATAAATCTCACTTACAATAACATCAGAAGTGTAAACTGTCTAGGAATTGTAAGTGTGAATGTGTCTTTTATTTCTTCAGATGAACTGATGAGAGCCTCAGCCAAGAATTACAAATACGTGGCTTGGGCTGAACTCAGATCATTTCTATCTAACTATCCTAAGCTTAGGCCTGGAAGCTTTAAGCCTTTGTACAATATACTTTTCTGCAAGCATAGTCCTTGAAGGCTTCAGCTCCCAGCTTACACCTGTGAACCTAGCCCTAAAATGTTTCAGTCTCTGAAATTTACTGCTGGATAAATTTACTCTTTCTAGCTCTTTCTGAACTTGTCTGGCTAGTTCAACTCAGGTGCTCTGGTTCAAACTCCTCTCCAAGCTCACTGATTTAAACTGACTTTTCTTGGCTTGTGACTGAATTGCTCTGCCCAGAAAGGCTGCTTCTAAACTCCATGATCTGAAATGTTCTGAACTCAACTGCTCTTCCCTGAGCACAACTGTTCTGAACTGAATTGAGCACAACTGAATTGAATTGTCTCTCTCCCAGTGCTCTTTAAGTAGCCTCTCTTTCCTGTCTGTTCTCATGAAAGCTGGGTGTATTCTATTTCTGACTCATTCTGTCAAATCTTTTTCTGATTCATCACATTGTCTGCCCCTCAATTAGACTTCATTGTTTGGGATTAAAGGTGTGTGCTATTGGCATGTCTGCATTCCAGTCAGAGGGATTAAAGGTGTATGGCATGTCTGCATTCCAGCCAGATCATAAGTTTTGATGTGATCCCTTGCCAAAGCAGCCATGTTACTGGATTAAAATTCCTATCCAAGGAACAGACTTAATTAAAAGATAAATTTGCACATTGTAAACTATAGCTGATTTATGGAAGAAATTGAAAGTTTTAAAAAACGGAAACATACACCATACTTCTGTTTTAGAAGAATCAATATTGTTATAGTTAAAATATTCAAAGTAGATAGGAAGAGCCAATATACTCTTTACTAGAATTCTAATGATATCCTTTAAAAAATGCAAACAATTTCCAAAACCCCTGTGGCATCTCACAAGATGCCAAATAGCCTTGAGAAAGACAACAGGACCATCACACTTTCTAATTTTAAACCTTATTACAAAACTACAGTGATCAAAACAACATGCCATTGGTTGAAAGAGTCACCTAGACCAACCAAACAGAATAAAATATCCAATACTACTCAGGAAATTATAGTGAACCAGTTTTTGGCAAGGTTACCAACAAAACACA
Source organism: Mus caroli (assembly GCF_978045245.1). Classification (NCBI taxonomy): domain Eukaryota; kingdom Metazoa; phylum Chordata; class Mammalia; order Rodentia; family Muridae; genus Mus; species Mus caroli. Next base: position 144,737,928 of record NW_028227261.1, on the reverse strand, counting down.
ATGGAGAGTAGTCTTTTCAACAAATGGTGTTGGAAAAGCTAGACACCTCTATGCAAAAGAATGGAACTAGATTTGTGTCTTCTATCATATCTAACTTTCAACTTGCAATGGATTAAAGACCGAAGTACAAGACCTGACACTGTACATTTACTAGAAGAAAACACATGGGAAAGCTCCTTGATTTTTTACTTTATCAGTGATTACAAGTGTAAATTGTACCCCAAACTTAGGGAACAGAAACAAATGGCATGATACTCAAACAGCTCTTCACTGTAAAGGAAACAATCAATAATGTGACAGGACAGCCCCTGGCTTCAGAAAAAATATTTGGAAATAATACATTCAATGAAGAGTTCCAAACCAAAATATATGTTACTCATCAGTCAATAAATAAGTATAATATTCAAAAAGAAAACCCAGATCACCCAATTAAACAAGAGCAAACGGCAAAATACTTTTCTGAAAGGATATAAAGATAGGCAACATATTTATTGAAATGCCCTCAGGATCACTCATCACTGGGGAAACAGCAATCGAATCCATGTAGAAGGGAATTGGGAAATGTATCCCTCTGCTTGGTAAATACTGAAAGGAAATGATATTGGAACTACATGAAGGCAGTTGTGCCTCAGTGTTCGCGTTCATTGACTCTCCACTCATTGAGCTGTGGAAGAATCTGAGTGTCCCTCAGTGAGTCAATGCATAAAGAATCCTTGACACTATACATGATAGAACACTCTCCAGCCTTCTAGCAGAGTCATTTATCCTGGCCATGTATAATAGTGCAGAGGAAACAATAGGACATTGTATTAAATTTTACTCTACAATTTATTTCCCTATTAAACATTCAACCCTTAGATTTCCCCTAATTCTTGTTGCATTGTCCATATTTATATTTCATAGTTGGAGGGCAAACTAAAATACACAGAGAAATCAGTGATGGGTTTTGAAATCAACGTACTGCTATTGCAGGAAGTTTAGGTAAATGGTGACAGGTAAACAAAAATGCCAGGGAAAACCCTCAAATTTTAAGATCATATGCATTTAAATAAAAAGCATGTTTGCTTTTGTACTTTAGGGGAATGGTATGAAAACATTGACAGTATGCTTTCTGCTGACCTGCAGGGTGACATCCTGAAATCCATCTCTGCATCTGCTTTAGTCTTTGGGATACAAATTGAGACTGAGTTTAGCCCCAAAATGTAAGTTCCCCTATGTGCCCTCACCAGTGTGAGCAGTAGCACGAAATAAGCTGGTCTCTCTTGGTTTAAGAATACCGATTAGGGTAAATCAGAATCCACAGTAGAACATCTTTACAATTTTACTATGTAAAACTGATGCTTATTTGGTTGTTGGAGTTTTTAGTCTATCCTTGACCCTGAGTGCTGTTCATTCAGTCCTATTGATGCCATGCTTTTGATTTGGGGGTCCCATTCCAAGTGTGGGATACACTTTCTCGGACTTTCTTTGCTTCTCCTTGGCCCTGGATTCTACCTCAAAGCTTGAGTAAAAGTACCAACCTGTTCACGTGGTCTGAGAGGCTCCGTCCTATCTCAGAATGGGGCAGTGACCCCACCATTCCTTAGCTCATGGGGAATGTCTTGCAGCTGTCTGTGGAACATAGATCATTAGTGATTTTGGCAGGATTCTTTTGGAAGCACAATGCTAAAGATGAAAGGTCAGCTTTAGTTAACTGATGAAAACAATGAGTAGCAGATTAAGCTCGTTTTCTGGTAAACAGTGCCATTACTTTCCAGTAAATAGTGTCAAGATGCCTTGATGAATAACATACATAGAGAGAGATAAAGAGGAGCAACTCTCAGCGATGGAAAATTAGGTATCTCCAAAAACTCAAATGTGCCTTCAGTTTTCTTCTTGCTATGATCTGTTTGCTAAAACATTTACCAACAGGTCATTTGGTTGTTCTCATGGAAAAAATGAAGTATGTTCCATTGAAGACACAGCCTAAATGGGCCAGTTTACGGACTATTCTTTTCATCTGTCTCAAGTGTTAAGACACCAAAGCAGAGTCATGTGTTCCGTGCTACTCCTCGGCTGCCTACCCATCTGTGGAAGCTCAGAGATGAGATGGAATGCAGGAAGTGAAGAGCCAGCCTAATAAAAATTGGATGCAGCATACCAACCTGTCAGCATCCTTCAGTGCAAGAAGGAAGACATAGTTTTAGCTTGCTCACATGCAGTTTTTTAGAAACCACCCGTATTGATCATGTAGGCTGGGAGGCAGAGCCTTGAACTTGAGACAAACAGATGCATCATTGCTTGCTGTTGAAGGCAATAGACCCTCCATGCCTGGGTATTGCTGTAGCATTAAGAGGCTCAGGGTAAGTGGTAAAAGAACGTGATTTCTTTGAAGGTGTTCACAGGTTGGTAATTCTCTGTGGTAGTCCCTGCTAACTGTCATGAAAATAATAGTGATAATGCAATAGGCAGACTGCTAAATTTCTAAAAGAGAATAATTGCATTAAGTTCTCATAGTAACTAGCAGGCTCAAAAAGGACAAGTAAGTGTGGCTAATATTGGAAGTCATGAGGTTAGTGTTGAAATTGGGCTTTAAATTCACAAATCACACTGTAATCATATCTAATATCACCAAATTATTTCCTAGTGGCGTGAAGCAATGATTCCCAAACTTTTTGCAATTTTTGTGGCAGTTGATTTTTTTTTTGAAACCGTCCCTGACTCCCGCTAAAGGCTGTATGTTAAAAATAAATTAAAGAGAAAAAAAAAACTTGAACCAATTAAGCATGTTTTTCCCCATCTATTTTTAGCATTTTGCAACACCCCTGGAGGTATTTGGAGACACCCTGCTGAATTCAGACTCAGATAGAAGTGCACTGGTCCATGACCTTGAACGAATGAATTCCCTCAGCACTTACAATGCTTAGGTTTTCCAAAGATTCTGATGCTTAAAAGAAAGGGAGAGGGAGCCAGCAGGCCAGCCAGCCAGCCAGCCAGCCAGGATGCATGCCAAGGAGCCAGCCAGGATGAGAGGATCACAGCTGCTCACTTGTGCCTGCCTATTGCTTCAGATGGGAAGGGACAAATCTTTTGAATCTATTACTGAGGGAAAAAAATGGACCTTTTGGACACTGACTCAGAACTCTTGGCCTTGTTTTTGTTGAAACGATATATTGTTTTACAAGATCTGAGCTCCAAGCCCACATTCCTGCTCACATCACTTATTATTCCATCATCTCTGTGGCTCTATGCAAAATATATATGAAAAAACTAGATAAATTATGCTCACGTGTATGCACATTTGTGGCAGCAGAGAATGAGGGATGTAGCAGTGGGAGGATGTCACAGGGGAGCACTAAGGGAGCACCCAGACCACTCAAGTTTTCTTCTGAGTATGGCTGGCAAAGCAGATGTAGTCAACGCATCATGCTTACAAGTACAGCTGGCTTGTGCAGCAGAAGCAGACCTTTCTGATGGGATGGATGGAGATCAGTGGTGGATTGTTGGAGTAAAGTCTGAAAGGAAAGCACAAGGCAGTGCTATCTCAATAAGTGACACTCCCCTCCCTTCTCCCCTCTCCCCTACCTGGTGCTCTCAAGAGTTCTGCTTGTTTGTTTTCTTTCCGGTTTCCTAATGAAAGCAACAATGGAGAACAGGACCTAATGGCCTCATACTGTATGACATGCTGATTGGTTTTGTTGAAGTCCCTCAATATAAAACTTAAATAAAAATAAATCAAAACAGTGCAATCTGACACGCCAGGGCGCTTCTTGCAGCATTAGCTGAAGCCCCACTGCACAACTCTGTAGCATTATGATTTATAAACATGGACAGATCTGTTTTCTGATTTGGTTCATCTCAAATTCAGGAAAAAACAGGCAGGCAATATTATCCTCATTTTCCACATGAGAAAGGACTAAGAAAGTAAAGAGATACAGCAAAAGGCATCTGGTTGGTGGTGTCAGATGTGGGGAAAATCCAGCCCTTCTGAATCTCAGGAGTGTTTTGCCACTGTCAGGATCTTCCTAGTCTTAAAGAGGTGATAGCTGTGCAGTTATACTATAAGGCCATCATAGAAACATGTGGGAAATATAGAAGAGTAAATCACCTATAATCGCATTTAGTAGAGTGTTTACTATTAATTCTCTTTTTTAAAAATAATTAATTTTTTATACTCCATATTTTATTCCCCCCACACAGACACCATCCATTCTCTGACTGCTCCACATTCCACACCTCCTCCCCACCCCCCTGTCTCCACGTGGATGCCCACACCCCTCACCCCACCTGACCTCTAAACTCCAGTCTCTTGAGGATTAGGTGAATCATCTCTGAATGAACAGAGACCCAGCACTCCTCTACTGTATGTGTGTCGGGGGCCTCATATCAGCTGGTGTATGCTTTCTGTTTGGTGGTTCAGTGTTTGAGAGATCTATGGGGTCCAGATTACTTGAGACTGCTGGTCCTCCTACAGGATCACCCTTCTCCTCAGCTTCTTAGCGTTCTTTATATTCTAATATTTTTATACATGCACATATACACATAGATGAGTCAGCACGTTCATGGTGGAATTTCAGGAAGCATAAAGTATTATTCTCTGTGTAACAGTAAAAGTATCTTTAGCCTTATAACTTCCATTTGCACATGTCAAAATAATGTTAGTTTACTGAGCATTTATTTCTCTGGAAATACCTTGTCATTTGTTGTCATGTGAATATGAAATATCCCCTATAGGAAGCTGTTGTCCGGCTTGTGGCACTGTTAAGGAAGTTCCTAGATCCTTTTGGAGGCAGAGCTTCATTGGAGCAAGTGAGTCTTTGGGAGTGGGTCCTTAGGTTTTATAGCCTGGTGCTATTTCTTCTCTCTTCTTTTCCCTTCCCTTCCCTTCCTTTCCTTTCCTTTCCTTTCCTTTCCTTTCCTTTCCTTTCCTTTCCTTTCCTTTCCTTTCCTTTCCTTTCCTTTCCCTTTCCCTTTTCCCTTTCCCTTCCCCTTTCCCTTCTTCCCCTTCCCCTTCTTCCCCTTCCCCCTTCTTTTCCTTCCCCTTCTTCCCCTTCCCCTTCCTCTTCTTTTCCTTCCCCATCCCTTTCCCCTTCCCCTTCCCCTTTCCCTTTCCCCTTCCGCTTCCCCTCCCCCTCCCCTTCCTTCCTCTTCCTCTTCCCTTCCCCTTCTCCCTTTCTTTCCTTTCTTTCTTTCTTTCTTTCTTTCTTTCTTTCTTTCTTTCTTTCTTTCTTTCTTTCTTTCTTTCTTTCTTTCTTTCTTTCCTCCCTTCCTTTCTTCCTTTCTCCCTTCCTTTCTTTCTTTTAGGTATTTATTTACATTTCAAATGTTATGCCTTTTCCTGGTTTCCCCTCCAAAAGCCCCTATCCCCTTCCCCCTCCCCTCTCCCCTGCTCACCAACCCACCCACTGCCTCTTCCAGGTCCTGTCATTCCCCTACAATGGGGGCATCAAACCTTCACAGGATGTTGTGGCAGTGTCACCTGCCAGGTCTCCTGCTCGTGTCACCATGGCATTCTTCCCTGCCTCTATGAGCTGTAGCCTTCTGGACCTGTAAGCCAAAATAAGCCCTTTTTCTCTTAAGTTGATTTTCTTGCCATATTTTATCTCAGCACTAGGAAAGGAAATTAAGACACCATGAAAGGGAAAATCTATCTATATATGTATACATATCATATATATATACACACACACACACACACATATATATATATATATATATATATATATATATATATACCCACACATATGTTTGTCCCTTTCATATATGTGTGAATATATGTGCTTACAAATATATACATACATACATACATACATACATACATACATACATACATGTAGTCTCGTCTGTACACCCATTCACATGTGAGTAGTAAAATACTATGACCACTATTGGGTGGGGCCTTTTGTAATATTCCAGAAAGATAAAAATATATTCAGGTTATTTTTTCACTTAAAAATGTTTCTTAGAAATCTCTCCATATAAATATGCAAAGTGTGTGTTGAATCTTTTCTGTAGTGGTTACATGGATACACATTAACCAGTGCCATAGTGATAAATATTTAGGCAACTTCAAACTTCATTGTTACTCTTATTATGTGAAATTTATCTACTATATTAAAAGCCATTTTGAGTGCATGAAGTTTTGTCTTAGGATCAATTTTGAGAAGTGGAATGAGGAGGTTAAAGGGTTTACCTTTTTGACATGTTGGCAAACTAGCCTCTGCAAATTTGAGCCAAGTTAGTCCATTCTTTAGCAAGGCATGCTATGCCAATCTCGCCACATCTGCACTGACAAAATGTGTTAGCAAATTCCTTAAAGTCCAGTACTCAGTTATGTGAAATCAGGTTTCTCAGTGTATTAGTGTGTACGTATGACTGTTTACGCAAAGCCAGATGACAACTTTGCATGGTGATCATCTAATGCCATTTTTTGCATTTGAGATAAAAACCTCTCATTTGCCTAAACTGAATAAGCAGGCCCCAAAATGTCCATTCTGAGAATCAAACTTGACCTGAATGCTTGAGTTCTTTGGTGACTGAACTATTTCCTCAGCCTGCTCAATATACTTTTAATTTATCTGTCTATAACTATGAGCAGAACTAAACATTTCCTTATGTTTTCTGAAAACGAAAGTTGTGTTTTCTTATGACCTTTTCCCTGCTTGTTATTTCATTTAAAACTAATTGATTTCAAAAAAATAATTGATGTATAGGAATTATTTATAAGTCATACAAATTAATCACTGATTTATAACATTATAACACTTTTTCCCCATTTATTTCTTTAAAAGATTTTTCTTCATGGTTGTTTTGCTTTATAGCTAAAAATTGAAAGTTAAATCTACCAACTTTTTTTATTGTGCTTAAAAGTTTTCTCCACATAAAGTTTGTAAGAATTTTTTCCTCTGGTGGAACTTTTGCAGTTTTGGTATTTACATTTACATTTTTATCTTTCTAAAATTTCTTTTGAATTATTCATGTGCTCTAAATCAAGCAGTTTGTTGTTGTTGTTGTTTTAATATTTTTAATTAGGTATTTTCCTCATTTACATTTCCAATGCTATCCCAAAAGTCCCCCATACCCTCCCCCCAACTCCCCTACCCACTCACTTCCACTTTTTGGCCTTGGCGTTCTCCTGTACTGGGGCATATAAAGTTTGCAAGTCCAATAGGCCTCTCTTTCCAGTGATGGCCGACTAGGTCATCTTTTGATACATATGCAGCTAGAGTCAAGAGCTCCAGGGTTCTGGTTAGTTCATAATGTTGTTCCACCTATAAGGTTGCAGATCTCTTTAGCTCCTTGGGTACTTTCTCTAGCTTCTCCATTGGGGACCCTGTGATGCATCCAATAGCTGACTGTGAGCATCCACTTATGTGTTTGCTAGGCCCCAGCATAGTCTCACAAGAGACAGCTATATCAGGGTCCTTTCAGCAAAATCTTGCTAGTGTATGCAATAGTGTCAGCGTTTGGAGGCTGATTATGGGATGGATCCCTGGATATGGCAGTCTCTAGATGGTCCATCCTTTTGTCTCAGCTCCAAACTTTGTCTCTGTAACTCCTTCTATGGGTATTTTGTTCCCAATTCTAAGAAGGGGAAAAGTGTCCACCTTTGGTCTTCATTCTTGAGTTTCATGTGTTTTGCAAATTGTAAATTTTATCTTGGGTATTCTAAGTTTCTGGGCTAATATCCACTTATCAGTGAGTACATAACATGTGAGTTCTTTTGTGATTGGGTTACCTCACTCAGGATAATGCCCTCCAGGTCCATCCATTTGCCTAGGAATTTCATAAATTCATTCTTTTTAATAACTGAGTAGTACTCCATTGTGTAAATGTACCACATTTTTTGTATCCATTCCTCTGTTGAGGGGCATCTCAGTTCTTTCCAGCTTCTGGCTATTATAAATAAGGCTGCTATGAACATAGTGGAGCATGTTTCTTTCTTGCTAGTTGGAATGTCTTCTGGATATATGCCCAGGCGAGGTATTGAGGGATCCTCCCATAGTACCATGTCCAATTTTCTGAGGAACCGCCAGACTGATTTCCAGAGTCGTTGTACAAGCTTGCAATCCTACCAACAGTGGAGGAGTATTAGTCTTTCTCCACATCCTCGCCAGCATCTGCTGTCACCTGAATTTTTGATCTTCGCCATTCTGACTGGTGTGAGATGGAATCTCAGGGTTGTTTTGATTTGCATTTCCCTGATGATTAAGGATATTGAACATTTTTTCAGGTGTTTCTCAGCCATTCAGTATTCCTCAGGTGAGAATTCTTTGTTTATCTTTGAGCCCCATTTTTAATGGGGTTATTTAATTTTCTGGAGTCCACCTTCTTGAGTTCTTTATATATATTGGATATTAGTCCTCTACTGATTTAGGATAGGTAAAGATCCTTTCCCAATCTGTTGGTGGCCTTTTTGTCTTATTGACGGTGTCCTTTGCCTTATAGAAGCTTTGCAGTTTCATTAGGTCCCACTTGTAAATTCTCGATCTTACAGCACAAGCCATTGCTGTTCTATTCAGGAATTTTCCCCCTGTGCCACTATCTTCTAGGCTTTTTCCCACTTTCTCCTCTATAAGTTTCAGTGTCTCTGGTTTTTTGTGGAGCTCCTTGATCCACTTAGATTTGACCTTAGTACAAGTAGATAGGAATGGATCAATTTGCATTCTTCTACATGATAACCACTAGTTGTGCCAGCACCATTTGTTGAAAATGCTGTCTCTTTTCTGGATGGTTTTAGCTCCCTTGTCAAACATCAAGTGACCATAGGTGTGTGGGTTCATTTCTGGGTCTTCAATTCTATTCCATTGGTCTACTTTTCTTTCGTTATACCTGTACCATGCCGTTTTTATCACAATTGCTCTGTAGTACAGCTTTAGGTCAGGCATGGTGATTCCCCCAAAGATTCTTTTATTTTGAGAATAGTTTTTGCTATCCTAGGTTTTTTGTTATACCAGATGAATTTGCAAATTGCCCTTTCTATCTCAGTGAAGAATTGAGTTGGAATTTTGATGAGGATTGCATTGAATCTGTACATTGCTTTCAGCAGGATAGCCATTTTGACTATATTAATCCTGCTAATCCATGAGCATGGGAAATCGTTCCATCTTCTTCAATTTCTTTTGAGACTTGAAGTTATTATCATACAGATCTGTCACTTCCTTAGTTAGAGTCAAACCCAGGTATTTTATATTATTTGTGACTATTGTGATGGGTATTGTTTCCCTAATTTCTTTATCCGCCCATTTATCATTTGTGTAGAGAAAGGCCAATGATTTATTTGACTTAATTTTATATCCAGCTACTGCACTGAAGCTCTTTATCAGGTTTAGGAGTTCTCTGGTGGAATTTTTGGGGTCGCTTATATATTTTATCATATCATCTGCAAATAATGATATTTTGACTTCTTCCTTTCCAATTTGTATCCCCTTGATGTCCTTTTGTTGTCGAATTGCTCTGGCTAGACTTCAAGTACTATATGGAATAGTTAGGGAGAAAGTGGACAGCCTTGTCTAGTCCCTGATTTTATTAGGATTGCTTCAAGTTTCTCTCCATTTAGTTTGATGTTGGCTCCAGATTTGCTGTAGATTGCTTTTATTGTGTTTAGGTATGGGCTTTGAATTCCTGATCTTTGCAAAACTTTTATCATGAAGGGGTGTTGGATTTTGTCAAATTCTTTCTCAACATCTAATGAGATGATCATGTGGTTTTTGCTTCTGAGTTTGTTTATGTAGTGGATTTCGTTGATGGATTTCCATATATTAAACTATCCCTGCATCCCTGGGATGAAGCCTACTTGGTCATGATGGATGATCGTTTTGATCTGTTCTTGGTTTCAGTTTTCGAGAATTTTATTGAGTATGTTTGCATCGATATTCATAAGGGAAATTGGTCCGAAGTTCTCTTCCTTTGTTGGATCTTTGTGTGGTTTAGGTATCAGAGTAATTGTGGCTTCATAGAATGAATTGGGTAGAGTATCTTCTGCTTCTATTTTGTGGAATAGTTTGACAAGAGTTGGAATTAGGTCTTCTTTGAAGGTCTGATAGAACTCTGCACTAAACCCATCTGGTCCTGGGCTTTTTTTGGTTGGGAGACTATTAATGACTGCTTCTATTTCTTTAGGGGATATAGAACTGTTTAGATCATTAACCTGATCTTGATTTAACTTTGGTACCTGATATCTGTCTAGAAACTTGTCCATGTCATCCAGGTTCTCCAGTTTTGTTGAGTATAGCATTTTGTAGAAGGATCTGATGGTGTTTTGGATTTCTTCAGGATCTGTTATGTCTCCATTTTCATTTCTGATTTTGTTAATTAGGATGCTTTCCCTGTGCCCTCTAGTGAGTCTGGCTAAGGGTTTATCTATCTTGTTGATCTTCTCAAAGAACCAGCTCCTCATTTGGTTGATTCTTTGAATAGTTCTTTTGGTTTCCACTTGGTTAATTTCAGCCCTGAGTTTGATTATTTCCCGCTGTCTACTCCTCTTGGCAATCCCACTAAAATCAGGGACTAGACAAGGATGCCCACTTTCTCCCTAACTATTCCATATAGTACTTGAAGTCTAGCCAGAGCAATTCGACAACAAAAGGACATCAAGGGGATACAAATTGGAAAGGAAGAAGTCAAAATATCATTATTTGCAGATGATATGATAAAATATATAAGCGACCCCAAAAATTCCACCAGAGAACTCCTAAACCTGATAAAGAGCTTTTAGGTGTGCTGTCAGACTACTAGTGTATGTTCTCTCTAGTTTCTTTTTGGAGGCACTCAGGACCATGATTTTCCCTCTTAAGACTGCCTTCATTGTGTCCCATAATTTTGGGTATGTTGTGGCTCCATTTTCATTAAACTCTAAAAAGTCTTTAATTTCTTTCCTTATTTCAATCCTTGACCAACGAATCATTGAGTAGAGTGTTGTTCAGTTTCCACATGAATGTTGGCTTTCTATTATTTATGTTGTTATTGAATATCAGCCTTAGTCCATGGTGATCAGATAGGATGCAAGGGATAATTTCAATATTTTTGTATCTGTTGAGGCCTGTTTTGTGACCAATTATATGGTCAGTTTTGGAGGAGGTACCATGTGGTGCTGAGAAGAAGGTATATCCTTTTGTTTTAGGATAAAATGTTCTGTAGATATCAATTAAATCCATTTATTTCATAACTTCGGTTAGTGTCCATGTGCCTCTGTTTAGTTTTTATTTCCAGGATCTGTCCCTTGGTAAGAGTGGGTTGTTGAAGTCTCCAATTATTATTGTGTCAGGTGCAATGTGTGCTTTGAGCTTTACTAAAATTTCTTTAATGAATGTGGCTGCCCTGGCATTTGGAGCATAGATATTCAGAATTGAGAGTTCATCTTGGTAGATCTTACCTTTGATGAGTATGAAGTGCCCCTCCTTGTCTTTTTTGATAACTTTGGGATGGAAGTCAATTTTATTCGATATTAGAATGGCTACTCCATCTTGTTTCTTCGGACCATTTGCTTGGAAAATTGTTTTTCAGCCTTTCACTCTGAGGTAGTGTCTGTCCTTTTCCCTGAGGTGGGTTTCCTATAAGCAACAAAATGTTGACTCCTGTTTGTTTAGTCAGTCTATTAATCTATGTCTTTTTATTGGGGGGAATTGAGTCCTTTGATGTTAAGAGAAATTAAAGAAAAGTAATTGTTGCTTTCTGTTATTTTTGTTGTTAAAGTTGGGATTCTGTTCTAGCAGCTGTCTTCTTTTAGGTTTGTTGTTCTGATTATTATGTGTCGGGAGGAATTTCTTTTCTGGTCCAGTCTATTTGGAGTTCTGTAGGCTTCTTGTATGTTCATGGGCATCTCTTTCTTTAGGTTTGGGAAGTTTTCTTCTATAATTTTGTTGAAGATATTTGCTGGCCCTTTAGTTTGAAAATCTCCATTCTCATGTACTCCTATTATCCATAGATTTGGTCTTCTCATTGTGTCCTGGATTTCCTGGATGTTTTGAGTTAGGATCTTTTTGCATTTTGCATTGTCTTTGATTGTTGTGCCCATGTTCTCTATGGAATCCTCTGCACCTGAGATTCTCTCTTCCATTTCTTGTATTCTGTTACTGATGCTCGCATCTATGGTTCCAGATTTCTTTCCTAGGGTTTCTATATCCAGCATTTTCTCACTTTGGGTTTTTTTTTTTTAATTATTGTTTATACTTCCCTTTTTAGGTCTTGGATGGTTTTGTTCAATTCCATCACCTGTTTGGTTGTGTTTTCCTGTATTTCTTTAAGGACTTCTACCTCTTTATTAGTGTTCTCCTGTATTTTGTTTGTTAAGTGAGTTATTAAAGTCCTTCTTGATGTCCTCTACCAGCATCATGAGATATGATTTTAAATCTGAGTCTTGCTTTTCGGGTGTGTTGGGGTATCCAGGACTGGTTGAGGTGGGAGTGCTGGGTTCTGATGATGGTGAGTGGTCTTAGTTTCTGTTAGTAAGATTCTTACGTTTGCCTTTCACCATCTGGTAATCTCTAGAGTTAGTTGTTTTAGTTGTCTCTGGTTGGAGCTTGTTCCTCCTGTGATTCTGTTAGCCTCCGTTAGCAGACCTGGGAGTCTAGCTCTCTCCTAAGTCTCAGTGGTCAGAGTATTCTCTGCAGGCAAGCTCTCCTCTTGCAGGGAAGGTGCACAAATATCTGGCTTTCAGACCTGCTTCCTGGCTGAAGATGAAGGCCCAAAACAGGGTCTGTCCCAGAAGCTGTGTTGATTCTGTCTGTCCCAGAGCTGTTTTGCTTATGTAGTCTGCACTCTCACCTGTGCAGAGTAGTCTCTGAGGGATCCAGGACCCAAGATGGCTCCCCCACCTGCTCTGGCAGAGCCCTCTTGGGTGGACACCTCTCCTCTGGAGGGTAAGGTAATTTTGCTGATTTTTAAGTGCAATAGCTTTTTATTAACATTTCCATTGTTTTTCCTATCATTGACTGTTTAGTGCATTTAGAAACATGTTTAGTTTGTTCATTCCTTCTGTAGTTATCTATTTACTTGATAGTCCACCACCCCAAGAAAATTAGCCACTTCAAGATTTCTTGACTTCCTAACATCTTTATTTGTATAGATGGGAGCATCATTGCAGATAGTTCTTGGTTTTCTATATTTTAGTTAATTTCTGTGATTTCTTGTACATCTTTTTGATTGGATCATTAAACTATTCATTGATTCTTTAGGGGAGCTCATAAAGATTCAGTATTTAAATTGTGAATTATTAATTTGTGTTTTAACATTGGACATTTTTTATTTTCTTAAGCTACTTATTCTATTTAAAGTTCTTTCTAATACAAGTACAGTTGACTATCTTGACACATTCCAATGCATTTAGTGTATTTCTGTTTTGGTTAAACTAATACACACTTTACTGCTATTCTTGGATTTTTTTTCTACCACCTTTAATGCTTTCACAGTTTATCATTTAAATGCATCTTGGTGATCTTTGTTTCTTTCATTACAAATAAATGAAAATGTTTGGCTCTTCTAGTCCACAGTCTCAGTTTATCTGTGGAGGAGCTAGCAACCCATAACTTTCAGGGTTTACCACAGTCTAGTTTTGCCAATTACATATTTGTGCAATTTTATTTATACTTTAGACCCTTGAATTTTCTATAATTTGGAAGCTAGATCTGACTTCTTCCTGCACCTTTGTCGAGACTGTAAGCATGCTGTACTCACTGGGAGGCCCATGGTCTGGTGTGCGGGCTTGACAGCCATTGGTTCATTTCCTCTGCGGGAGGCCTCACTAATGACCATCCACTCCCACCATTTACCTCTCACTCACTATTTATACTTCCTCTGTAAGGAGATGCTATCCTTTGCCTGCTACCAATGTGAGAATAGCCACACTTTATTTGGCTACTTACTATCATATGAGAATAGCCAGTTAGCTTTTAAAATCTGCATATAGTCATAATTCATCAATTTAAATACTTTTGTGAGGGTTTTTTGTTTTTGTTTTTTTGTTTGTTTTTTTTTTTTTTTTTTTTTTTTGAGACAGGGTTTCTCCATGTAGCCCTGGCTGTCCTGGAGCTAACTTTGTAGACCAGGCTGGCCTCAAACTCAGAAATCCGCCTGCCTCTGCCTCCCGAGTGCTGGGATTAAAGGTGTGCGCCACTATGCCCCGCTACTTTTGTGAGTTTTGATCAACTGTATCATCTTTTTGAAGTTCAAGTTTTTCTATTTTTGGCAATGTGCATCTCTTGTAGCAGCTCCTGTGTCCTTTTGAGACAGCCTTAATATTCCTTGGTAGGTTATTTGCTTTCTGGTATAGTGAGATGTTCCAGGCTCATCTTGTTTATTTTCTTTCCTTGCAACCAAACAACCATCCCTAAAGCCTTAGTTTCCTCTAGTGAGAAATTGCATTTCAGTATCACCACATGGATGGTAGTGGTTTCCTAAATGGATAAAGCTTACAAACATTTTCAGGTTCATAAGATAATTCCAGTTAAAAGTCAGTATTAATATTTTTCCTTAATGTAGTATTGCATTTAATCATCTCCCACACTGAGAACTAATTCTCAAGGATACATAGGATAATAGAATTAGAATATTTCCTAACTACTCATTTTCTTTGGCTAGCATTATATATACAACATTCTCAGAATAACTGTAATACCATGCCAATATAATTACTGATTAGCTCAAAAATACTTTTGCGTATAATATTAGAAAATACTATCTTTTATGTCTGTAAGTATAGTCTTTCTTTATGGATTTTACTCCTTGGACACTCATGTTATAAGCAACTGGATCTAATATTGTCTACCCAATTTTGTAATGAGCTCTTTTTGTTTTGATTTCTGAAACTATTTTTTTTCCTATTAAATTTATAAGCAAGACTTCATGGAACAATGTTTTTGAATTCTTGCATGCTGATAATAGTTGCTTGTGATCCTTTCTCTTTTGGCATAAACTGTTCATGTCCAAAAAAAAAATCTGTTGATAATTTAATTTAATTTGCCTTTGTAAGTCCCTTGCTATTTTGGCCTGAAAGCACAAGAGATTTTTCACTTTGTTTCTCTAAAGTTCAGTAACTTAAGTAGAATATTCCCATGTTGATCATTTTACATCAGTCTCAGATATCTGATGTGTTCTTTCAGTATGAAAATGTACACATTTTCCATTTTTAAAATTACACCAAAGCTTTCTTGAATTATATAATTTACTATTTTCTACTTGTTTTTGATTAGATAAAACTGTCCCCCTTAAAAGGCTCATGCACTGGTGGTCCCTGATACAAGTTGTGTCTGATTGTGCTACTTTGAGGAATAATTCAATCACGGAGTCTCTGACTTCATTAATGGATTAATCCATTGCTACATTCAAATGTTGACTACTCTGCTGGAAGGTGGTAGAATTGTGCAACGTGGGGTATGCATAGAGATAAGAAGTCAGTAGGAGTAGATTTTAAGGATATCCTTTCCTGGCCACTTCCTTCCTGATTTTTCCCTCACTGTTTCCTGGCCACTGTGATCTATTCACACTGTGCTACTACATTCTTACTGTAAGATATTCTGCCTCTCCTAGGTGCACGGTAATGGAGCAAAGCTACCACAGTCTGAAACCCTGAGCCCAAATCAGGGTTTCAATGTCTGCTCTGGTTTTGTTTCAGTGAGGAAAGTCTCAACTACACCAGGCCCATTGCTTTAGCACTATTCTACAGGTATCGGCTACCTATGAGTGTATGTTGCCTTCATTCAGCAATTCACTTTTTCTACAATAGTTCTTCACTCTCTCATTTCTTTTCTAGTTAAAAAATATTCTCCTCTATGGTATCCTTTTCCTAAGGTATGATTTTTCATGTTGATCGGTCTTGCATTGCTTTCAACTTTTTTTTTTTCCTCCTGGAAAAAGAGATTTTCTTTCCCTTTTATATTTGTCCCCCAAAGTCTGTCATCTCATTTCTGATGTCCTATGATTCTAGTTTGTGTTGGCCTTATGTAATGATCTTGCACATTATTTATGTTGCATATATTAAATGTTGCATGCCTCTAGCTTGTTTTTTATATATACATTGTGTGTCATGTGTGATTTTCTTAATGTTTATTTGCTTGTTTGGAAATAGTAAATCATGATTATGTCTAAGATTTGAATATATACTCAGTATAAGGATTGCATATTTATGCTAGACCCTCCCTTCTCCATCACCACCTAATTTCAACTTAATCCCACCCCCCCAAAAAAAAAAACTCTGAAAGGGGAAAACAAAGTAAAAGAAAACCAATATGACAAGAAGTAATGAACAACATAACACAAAATTCACACACACACAAAGGAGTTTGGTTTGTATTAGCAAACTACTATGAGAAATGGAACCTGCTATGGAGAGTGGTGAATATACTCAATGATATGCCTGTGTTAGAAAACTGATTTTTTTTGAGACCCCCAACACATATACAATAGAGGACTACCTGTTCTGGCCTCAAAGAGAGAAGACGTCTACACCTAACCCTTTAGAGACTTGAGGCTCCGGGGAATGGGGAGGCCTGTCAAGGTGTGGGGAGTGTGGAGGTATGGGGATATACTCTTGGAGACAGGGGAGGACCTTTCAGAGGGCAGAACGGGAAGGGAATAACAATTGGACTGTAAAAACATTACATTACGCCAACACAAATTAGAATTATGGACATCATAAATGAGATGACAGACTTTGGGGACAAATATAAAAGGGAAAGAAAAGACAATAAAAAAAACATAAGAAAAACAAAACGAAAACCAAACAAACAAACGAAAAACTGGTTTTATTTTCTTTCCCGGGAGCTATAAATTGCCAACAGCTTCTTGGTTAGGGGTGAGATGTTGTGTCTATCTTTCCTAGTACTGGGATTTTTGTCTAGTTTGAACCTATGCTGTGCATTTTGTCAAAGTCTCTGTGCGCTCATTTGTGAATCACTCTTGTTGTCTGGAAGACAGTGTTTCTTTGCAGGCATCTACCACCTCTTGCTTTTACAGTCTTCCATCATCTCTTCTGCATAGATCCATGGATTCCTGGGGGAGACATTAAGACATCTCACTTAGAGCTCTGTGCCCCAGTCTCTCACTCTGCATATTGTCCAGTCATGCATCTCTGTGTTAATTCCCATCTGCTGCAAGAAGACTCTTCTCTGATGAGAGTTGAGTGCTTATCTAACTATGGGTATCATGATGTGTCATTAAAAGTCATTTTATTGTCATATTGCTTTAGGTGACTAATTGCAGGTTTTCTCCTAGGCCCATGATCTATGTAGTTTCAGGTTATTGGCTACTTTAGCAATGTCAGGTAGAGGTTTCATCTGATGGAAAGAGCCTTAAATTCACTTTTAAATCTAAAAAGTGGTTGGTTACTATAGTGTGAAATATTTTAAAAATTCAAACCATGCTATGCCAGCAGGTCCTGGTGGACTGGCCGACCTGTTCATATCCATTGGAGACTCTCTGACTCAGAGCTCTGAATTCTCTCCACCCAGCTCTCTAAGTTCCCACTTGTGGGTCATTACCACATGAGCCCCACTCTGTCAAATTCTCATGGCCTTTTTAGGTGCACTTCTAGCAAACCCACGCTTTGCCGCCATACCTTTCTCTCTGGAACCCAGTTGAGTTGCCCTGAGAAGGAAAACACCACACAAACTTAGTTCAGAATAACAAGTAACTCAATTGCCGGGTGTAACAACTAGTCTCCTAATCTTGTAAGTCATATTAAATATAAATCCTGTTGGATTCTCCATCTAAACCAGGGGTCACTTGTAGCTATATCTTGTCCTCCCGCTGTCCCTGTCCAAAAGTCTGATTCTCTCTCCTGCCTCCTCCACTGCCCTCTGTTCGACCCGAAAGTGCCCCCTATTTGCCCAGTGATTGGTTTCTTTATTCATTAGAAGGGTCACATGATATAATTTAGTTCTCCAAACATAAATGAATTTTGAAGGCCATATCCAATTCCCCAACAATTGGAAACTATCTCCTCTCTGTATCTCCTTTATGAACTCCAAAAATTGTTGGTCTACTATGTTTAGGTGTGTTTTTCTGCGGCTTCAACCTGTTTCTCCTCATGTGTGTGCATTGTAACCCTTAACAAAGATTTAAAGGACAACTGCATAGTTCTCAGGCCTTCACTTTGGGCATCTCCCTTATTTCCAATAATTTCTCCCATTTAGAAGCATGGTCCCATGAAACTTATACCCCAGAGTCATCTGCAGTTGTATTCTTGGTGTATTCAAGAAGATTGATAGGCTGTGAGCTAATGTTCTCTGAGTTGCAGTACTCTAGAAAGTGCCTCTATTCAGCAATCTGTTTGAATTTCTAGGGCTCACTAGATTTTCTCCCCTTTTTTCAGGTTGTGGTCCTGTGTTGTTGTCAAATGTATGACAACAGTGATTTTTATTTGCTTTTCCTACCTTCAACTACGAGGGCTGTTCCCATAGCAATTTAATCATTTAAGGAAAGAAGTGAGTGTTTCAGAGATACTATTTTATAAACAAATTTCTATAACCTAGTAACAAGAAAGAAATTATGCTATGACAGCTTATTAAAAGTATATACTGTCTTCGTACATGCACGTGGATGAGTGTGAGTTTTTGTGTGTATGTGTGTTTGAAAAAGACAAAAAGAGAACTTTTTGTTTAGCATGAATATTAGTTTGGCTTTTCCTAGAATCTGGAGGTGACATTAACATTGGAATATTGGTAGTTTATTTAGAAAATAGTTCTATAAAATGCTATGAAGTAGTTGAATGAGGAAGATGGATCAGAAGGAAATGGCCCAGATCAGAAATGGAGCTTCATTCCATTGCAATGCCTGTGAAGTTTGCAGAACCACTTGTCAAACGATTTGGAGACTGGATTGCCTCTGAAGTCTTCCTTGTTCCCACAGTGTTTCTGTATTGATCAAGTTCCCAGGGCAACAGAGAAGGCCTTACAGTTGGAATGTATGGAAAACAAGCATAGGCTGGGTATGTGCCAGGGATGTAAGAAGAACTAAAGACACAAACTAGTGATGCAGCACAAAGGTGAACTAAGGAGTTGCAGCAAGCACCAGTGCTGTCTGCAGCAGGGTAATGCGGTAGGGATCAGAACACAGTGTGTCATCAGGACAGTACCATAAAAGAAACTCTGAGTAGACTATAACCAAGCTTTGGTCTTAACAGAGTTTCCTGTTGAAATTCGTAACCGTGGAGATTAAGGGATCCTATGGCAGGGCCATAAATTTAATCATTTACACATTTGGCACCAGGGGATAACAATGAGAAATACAGCCGAGCAAAGGTCTGGTGGTAGGTGGAGCACTCATCTCATACAGAGGGCCAGGACTCCCTCAGGGAGCAGACTTCCTCTGGCTTGGTTTCCATAGTCTCTTTTCCAACCATTTAATGTTCTACACCTCTTCCTCTACCTCTAGAGTTCCGGTGTCTTTTTGTCCCACACAACAGGGCTGTTAAGTATTATTCAAGTGGAAAATGATGTTAAGCCCCCAGCTTCATCCTAGCATCCTGATGCAAACTTGCTGTTATCCTTGAAGACTTGATGCTTATTAAAGAACTAGAGAACACTAACAGGAAAGAGGATTTGACAACATGCTGCTGCCTAAATTCTTCACCTCTGTTTCCTCCATGTAAGAGGATATATTTCCCCTCACATCTCCTGACTTTCAAGTTACTGAGTCTAACTTTACTGTCAGTCAACAACAATTCCTTATAGCTCAATATTGTTTCCCAAGTATTTAAGATATTTTCCACAAAGTGCCACCCCCACCAAAATCAAGATTCAATCTTGAGCCTTAATGTAGAGTTAATAGATGAAAGGTTTACTGATGAGACCATACTGTGCATCCTATTCATGATGAAATGACTCAGAAGTGAAGAAAAATACCAGATCATTTTGATACTGATAGTTAAAACCTTACTCTGTCTATAAAGACACACTGGTGCCTTCAGTAGAAAGGGAAATATCAGTTACAGTTTGAGGAATCTCCTAAACATTGAGACCTCCTTTTCAGTAGATATTTTTAAAAGTTTGAAACTATAATATAATTTCAACACTTCTCTCTTCCCTTTCATCCCTCTAAACTTTCCCATATACCCTTCCCTACTACTCATCTTGACATTCATAGCTTCGTTTCAATCAATTGTTACTGCATGCATGTATATAATTTTATATACCTATCTATATTTCTAATTATAACATTATATGAGTCCATATAATGTTACTTGTATGTATGCTTTCAGGGTAAGCATTTGGTACTGGCCAACTAATTGATATGTCTTCCCAGGGGAACACTACTTCTCTTGCTCCAGCTTTCTTCAGTTGCCCGTGGTTCTTTGTGTAGGATTAAGAGCTCATTGGCTTCTTGTCATTCAATCTGGCATGTCCCTTGGTGCCATAATTGTTCAGCTCAATTTTGGGCAGTCATTTTGAGATGTCATGGGTGTAGCTTATGATAGTACAAAGAGATAGATGTAGCTTATGATAGTACCATGAGACATAATATCACAGCACACTCCTCTATCCTATGATTATAATTTTTGTGTGTCCTCTTCTGCAACGTTCCTTGAGCCTTAGGGATAGGAATGTTTAGGGGATGTATTATTTAGGACTGGGCTATGAAACTCTGCATTTTGATTGGTTGTATTTTATAATAGTCTCTGTTGCAGAGAGGTTTCTTTGATCAGGGTGAAGATTACACTTACTGAAGGTACAAAGACAAATGTATATACATTGTTGTTAGGGATTACGCTGATTCTGTAGATTAGAGGTTGTGGATTCTCTTCCAACTGCCAGGGCTGCACTAGCACAGAGTAGCTAGTTTTCTAGTGCTTGGCATGAAACTGTTGTGGAGTGAATGGGTCATAAATTCAATTAGAGAGCTGCTTACCACTGCAGTATGCATGTCATACTGATGCTTGATGTGGTTCATAGGCATCAGAGCTGGACATGACTGTGATTGACTGTCTTCTGTGGAAGCTTGATTGGTGACTTCTGGTTCCATGGAAGCAAGTCATCAGGGAGGAGGTCTTATGGTCAGTTCCAGCTCAAGTATCTCTGGGCTATTTCTGAAATGCAAGAACATACTGAGATTTGGCCAGTTCTCCTGGAAAAGTCCCCTCTTATTCTAGATCTTTAGTTTAATAGCATGCTAGAAAAGATGACTGCTTGAGCCATTTTTGTTCCCCTTTTCCTACTCTAACTTATGAAGAAGTTAATGCATATTCTTTCATATCCCTGTAAATCTACATAATTAGCAGAACATACCAAATTATGACATTATCTAAAACCAGACTGTTTTAGAGAAAAGTTCTAGGATACTATTTAAATTGAATTAGGATTTTACACAGAGTGATTTGAGAACCTCACATCTAAACTGCAACTAATTGTTCTATATGAAAAATAAACAAAAGCCAGACCCAGAAAGGATTGTGAAATCATTTAAGCTATAAGACATAAAGCTAAAAATGTAAACATCTTAGAAACAGAGTTCAAGATAGAAGGAGAGAAGTTTGGGGTATCGGGGAAGTCTTTCTTGATGGATAGTGGCCAACTGAGGTGACAGATAGAATAAGATAAGAATAATGATTTTCATTGGTTGGTCTAACTGAGACTAACTGATAATGCTTCAGTTCATCTTTCCTTGCCTTATATTTTAGATGGAGGATCCCACCCAGCTGCTACGCATTTGGCAGGTAATGTAGTGTTATGTAAGTTTCTATCGCTAACATACCACCCAGAACCATGTTTTGCTCACTGTGTGTTTCCTAACTGACAAAAAACCCTCCTAACATATCAGGCATTTCATTCAGTCTGGCATAAATAACACTAAGTGCTAGTTCATGTAAACTACATTTGACAAATCGGTGTTAAATGTTTTATGATTTATTATACCTGGCAATATTTACTAAACCCATTTTAGTCTTTAAAAAGTAAATCAAGAACATATTTTCAGGAGGTGTTTGAATTTTAAATCACTTTCACCCACATTAAATGGTCTCATTTAATTTAATGAGAATAGTCTCATTTCCACTAGGAAGTTCTCTTGTGTTTTACTACCTCAGTGCCCAAAAGAGGGAGTCAAGTTTATATTCCAGTGAAGGGGCAGTGTTTCATCAAACCTGGGCTGCCTGTGTTATATTGAAAATTCCATCCTGCATTGATTACCAGCTTCCATAAACACATTATGAAGGCTTTTATGGTCACCAGTACTTGAGAATTATTAGAAAATATAATGAAAAATATTTAATATTGCCATGTGATGACTCCTTATAGTTTTTTTTCCATTTTAATGAGTTGGCTAAGATGGTAAATGGTCACCTCTAGTTTCCCAGGACACTATAGTTATTGAGAAACTAAAGGGAGCATGTCACTTTAAAGAGCCACCAAGCAGCCCTAGTTTGACGCTTTCCAGGTGGTTCAGTGTCAAGCAGAGTTATCTCTCAATCTTCAGTCCATTGGTTCTCAGGGTGACTAGTGAGGTCAGACACACTTGTCCCATATCCAATATCTGAATATTGAAAACACAGGAAAATTGAAACTGGAGTGAGCCTTGTGGCCTGAAGTTTGGTGTGTTAACAAATGTGCTCACAAGTGTATCACCCAGAGGTCTTGCAATAACAGATGCATTTTTGCTATGACCCTTCAAGTAAATGTCGTTCTTGACACTTGAGAATTTATCAGAGCATACCAAATATTCGAAGTATTTTTTAAATAATTAATTATGTTTACTTTGTAACTAATATGAGAATATAAATAATATGATAAGGTAAGGAATCTTTTTTGTTGTTTTATTGTTTTTGTTTTTTGAGACAGGGTAGGAATCTTTAGCCTACAGACTTTTTAACTATTCCAAACTAGAAACAATGTATCTCCCAAAGAAAAATTATACAGAAATCAGGAACAAAGAGATCTAATCCACTGTGGTGGATTCCCAGTGTCAGTGTGGCTAGGCTAGACTACATTTCTCAGAATTCTCTCTTCTGTATGTTTTGAGCATGGGTGGAGGAGAGGTGTGTGAAATTCAGGGTGCAAGCAACAAGGTATTTTATAGTTTGCCATGTCCTTGCTGCTCTGTGTATTCCCTTCAGTGCTGAGAGATAGTAGCTAGTCTTTACCAGCTTCAGCTTCTCTTAGTTCCTCCTAAACTTCTCCAGATGCCGGTGGAATTAGATTTATTTCGGGAAAGGCCCTGACTATATGTACTAGAAATGAAAGAGATGACAGGAAGCAGCATGAGTTTCAATCTGTCTTGTGGGGCCATAGTTCATGTTTGTATATTTGTAGATTCTTTCCTTCTCTTACTGTATTTGCAAAATGTTTTTAGAAATTATATACTGAACATGAATGTGCACTTTTTCTTGTTACTTTCTAAACACCAAAACATAACAGCTAATTGTGATTATTTACACTATATTAGCTATCATACACACACACACACACACACACACACACACAAAAGGTTTTTTTTTGAGTTTTTCTGGCTAATATTCAATCTGTGTGTCATATTAGTATTGCATGATCCAAAGACTAAGACATGTTATTATTGTTCATGTTGTTGAAAATATTTTTTTTATTTCAATTAGTGTGATATGTGTTAATAAAAGTGCCCTGAAGTTGTACTCCAGTATCTCCCTTGAAAGACAACCTTTAAAGACTTGAAGTTGTGAAAGCTGGGAAGATTTCCAAGCCTCTTTTATTAACCTACACATTTCCCTCATCTCTACTTGTGTCTCTATAGAAATGTCTACTGTGTGTCTGGAGAAAGGAGATTATGCTTATGAGAGACTTCAGAAACATCTTTATTTCTTTTTAGAGAAGAAAATCTAGGAAGAGCTTCTAGGGGCCAGTTCTGAGAACTCAGTTTTGAAAATCAAAATATGTTTTGTCTTGTATATGGAAAGTTGGCCCAATGTTCTGGCGGTTTCTTTTATCACTCTGCTCTAATATATGAGATGCCAGATGCAGTTAGACATAGAACTCTAGATATTGTGACCTGGACTGTCAACTCCTTGTTACCTCATCACTCCAAATAAGGGGCGAGATACTTTTCTTTCCATTGCTGTGATAAAAACCAGAACAAAAAATAACTTGAGGACGAAAGTATATGTTTTATCTTGCAGGTTGTAGTCCACCATTAAGGGAAGCCACAGCAGGAACCTGGAGGCAGAACAGAAGCATAGAGGATGGAGGAACCTTGGTTACTAGCTTACTCCTTCTGATTTGCTCAGCCAGGCCAGTCTGCCTAGGAATGGCACCACCCACAATGGCCCAGAGCATTCTGAATCAATTAGCAATTAAAAACAATACCTCACCAAAGGTCAGTCTGATCTGGGCATTCTTCAATTGAGCCTCCCTCTTCCCAGGTGACTCTAAGTTGTGTCAAATTGATAGTAGAAGCTGATTATGACAGGGGCAAGTTTGAATTCTGTTAATAGATGGCTTTATTTAAGTAAACAAATGAAGAATGACCCAGTTCTCTGGTCCAAGTCAACATTGCCTCGGTGATGACACTAGTAGTGAAATCCCCTTGTGTTGGTAAAGAGAGATTTGATTTCAGCCATAGGAACAAACGTGCTCTTTCTCATCAGCTGCCATGGGGTCCTGCCATTACCACCATGGCAGTCATCCTGGGATTTCTAAAGGTTTCAGGATAGATGTGAAAGCACTCCGAGCCTAGGATGAGTTGGACCTCCTTAACTGCCAGTCAAATTTCTGAGGGCTTAACTCATAAGAGTTCACTTTTCCAAAGTGCTGATTCAAGCTCAGTGCCAAGCACTTTACAGACACTTTCTCACTAGAGGAACTCTCTGAGAAAGGAGTTGTTGTCCCCATATTGTAATTGAGAGTGCTCAAGAATGAAGGGTAAAATAAGTTGACTGAAAACCCTGTCACTAAGGATTTGAAACCACCAGTATTCAAACTGAGAATGTTGGATGAAGTGTCTGTCCATGCATGCAAACACGTGCTGCAAGTCCACCTCCTGGGAAAGAAGAACTGCCTTGCATTGTTGACATGGAGTAATAAAATAAAAGCTTGCTCTGGTCCACCTCATCCTATTTTACTCCCAAATCTGAAGCTGTAATGGTTAAAGAGTAGGCAAAGAAGAAACTGGACTTAGGTATTTTCCACAGCATCACAATCATAGAAGTTTAAAGGTACTTAGCATAGCTGTTGTTGCTTTTCTCATTGTTGTAACAAAATGCCCAATAGAGAGAACTTAGGGAAGGAAAGGTTTATTTGGGTTTACATGGTTCAACTCATCAGGATGGGAACATAAGGTGGTGAGAGCAGCTGGTCTGAGGGTGGGGTGGCTTCTCACATGGCAGCCGTACCCAGAGGCAGAGAAATGACTGGAGGTAGAAGTGGGTACAGCCTTCATGGATCATCTCTAGTGATCCAAAGATTCCATTGTCCCCAAAACCACTGCTATTATCCAGGAACCAAGAGCCTAAACAGTTGAACCTGTGGGAGACATTTCATACCTAAACTACAGCAGCAGGTGAGTGGATGCCACATAGGCATTGCCTGTGATTGCTTTTGGTCTTTGCCCAGAACAATCCTAACACAATACTGTATTTCTCTGAAGTTTTAGGCAAACAAGTGGGGAAGTGACCTATGTACATTTTCTCAGACTATTAAATTATGACGAAATTAGCAGATGAGAGTAGACAGAGTCTACTCATTTTAGCAAGAGAAGCAGCAAACAAAGAAACAAAACAGTCAGAACCAGGTGATTCTTGTCAGATATGTGAAAAGCTGTGTTACCTACACAGAAAGCATATTTTCTGCTCCATGTTAAACTGTCAAGGCTTGTTCTGCTGAGTGGTCCAAGACAGAGGAAAGCCAGTTACACAGACTGCTCCTGGGGCTGGGCTGGGCTCTCCTGGTTCTCATTAACATTCTTGCTGCCTTCTCATTGATAACGAAATAAAGCTGATAGGATAACTCCCATCTGACTTATAATTTATGGATTCCAGAATCACCACTGTCCTTCAGACATGTAATAACTGTTGATATAGATTCAACATCAATCCGTGTGCCAGTTGGGATGCAGGGATATACTAATTGTGGCATCGTGCTCTCCCCTATGGGCTGTTTTCTCAACTCTTAAAGAAATTCACTTACTCAAAAGATATATGTTAAGTATCTCTGTGTCAGCTTCTAGAGAAACGAGCTAGGTTAGGTTAGCATCTACAAAGGAGACATGGCTGTGAATCTCCCATGGCTCAAATGTCTTGATGCTCTCTGGGGAAACCAGCAGCATCTCTGTCTACAGACAATGACTTCAGGGGAGTCTTTGTAGGAGAAAACTAAACTGGAAAGATACAAAGGAAAAAAATGCAGGAAGCCAGCTTTGGAAATTTAAATGGCTTTTAGTTACAAGTACAGACTAGAGGCATATGTGTATGAATTGTAGACAAGATACCAAAAGGAATATTGACTGCCATGCTGAATAATTTTCATGATGTGGGAAGCAGGAGCCTAGGAATGACTTGAAGGAAGGAAGAAACATTGAGGTTAGTATTTAGGAAATTTTCTTCCTAACATTGTGGAGGACCAATGGGAGGATCCACACTAGGAAGAGGAGCCAATTGAGAAGGCTTTATTTAACAAAAGGAGGGGCTGCCTGGCATAATGGTGCACACCTCTCATCCAAACACTCAAGAGGGAGAGGCAAGCAGTTTCTGTGAGTTTGAGGACAGCCTAATCTACAGAAATAGTTACAGTACAGGGAGGGTACATAAAAACCTTGTCTCTAAAAGGGAGTTGCTAAGAAGGAGACTAAAATATGGAGCTCAGAGAGGCAGGGGATTGGTCAGGCTGAGGATGTTCTACCAGGGAATTTCAGACCATTATCAGGAGCTCTGTGAAAGCCAAGGATATGATATGCTGCAGACATACCTCAGAAGATGGCCAAGTGGCTATATGATTTGGCATTTAGGGGAAGACTGGCAACCTGGGTGTTCTTAGACTCAGTGAAGGATTGAGCGTAGGGGAGACAGTGGAGTGGGTTGCTGTGTAGGTAGGAAGTTAAATGCTGCAAAATTAGTATGGACGTTAATGTGAAAGTGGGTAGTGATTAAAAATACAGATTCTTCTATTCACTTTAAAAAATGAGCAAACAAACAACAATAAAAAGGAATTGTTTCAAGGTGGAGTAGAATCAGCTCCTCTTGGTTTTGCTAGTACTGGCTCCTTAAATTTGAAGACATGCTTGCAACTTCAGAAGAGTGGGCCAGCTGGACTCTGCCACCATGACAGTAACTATTTTTTGTCAAGGCCAACAGTCCAGAACATTTTTCTTCCTGTGTCTCTGCATCTCCCTCCTCCTCCATTTTTGAACTTTTGCCTAGTCTGCATGGTTAATGTTGTTGCCTTGACTTATCCCTGGAGACTACTGTTGACAGCATCAGATGCCTCTGGCCCCAGTATTGGTTCTTTTTACTCTGGTCCCTGAATTGTGAGGCTCTGCAAGGCTATCTTTGGTTCCAGTCATTCATGTTTACGTGAACAATGCCAAGATCTGAATCTCACTCACATTCATGATCTCCAAAAGCAATGAAAGCTAAGAGAGTAAGTTTCAAAGGCACCCTACCCAGGTGGGAGGATGGGAAGGTTGGGTGGGTGGTGTCTGATTTTGCCCATGTCACCTTATGGTTGTGTGACTATAGACAAAAAGTTTTTACCTCTCTTTGCCTCAGTTTCTTCATCTGCTCTACATAAACAATCTATGTAAATAATAACAGAATCTACATATACATATTTGAGGAATAGCTATGTTAACATGATCCTGAGGCTTAGAGTGTGTTTGGCATATAGTAAACCCTCCTGTTTGTCCTTTTTTAAAAAAAATTATTAGATATTTACTTTATTTACATTTCAAAAATAAAGTAAATATCTGTCCTTAAAATAGGGCAAGTTGCCCTGTGTGACAGTTTCTACCTTTTTGCTGCCCTCTGGTGGCTGGTGAACATATTTGGAGCACTGAAATTGACCCTTTGTGTGCTGGATATAATATAGAACTGGCAATGATGAGAATTAATGGCAATCAATATTTGGTTATTCAATTGACTCCTCATAGTACCCATACTGAGATTTGTGGATATTATTACTTTTTGAATAAGAATAGATGCTGAGAAAATATAAGAGATAAGCTACACACATAATTAAGTATCATAGGAACTAAAGTAAGTCTTATTTATAGCCAGGGACTCAATTTGAAAGAAAAAAAAATTATTTTAAATTCAGTTCCGAGCATATTTTTATCTTGTTTTGTTTCAGTTAATAGTTACATAAAACATATAGTTTGGCTTCAAATCATATAGTTCAAATAGTTTCCTTTTCATCTTGAAAAGTTGGTTCTGTTCATGGTTTACTAGAACAATAAAATTTGGGTTTGGTTCTAGCTGAATACTGATGTGAAGTTAGGTTTGGTTCAAGTCCTTTTTGAATAGTCTAGTGAATGTTAAATTGATGGACATCTTCAGGAAATAGCCAATGCCTAGCAAGAATGCACTGTGCCTGTTTCATCAAAAACATTTCCACAGCCCTCTTGTCTGAACCCGTACGATATCTGGTTCTCTTTAAGTTGGCTGTCCTGAGACAGAATAATAACGCTGAACATAGTAGTGAGTGGTAGTTTTGCAACACTGACAAATGATCTCATTTTGCTGGACTGACTTCTAAACTTGAAAATTCATGAATTTCATCACACACTCATTCCAAAGGCTTACACCTCACAGATGGATGGAATCTCAGGGCCCCATGCTTCATGTGCTTGCCTTGTTTCTGTGTGGATGTGCAGTGTGTGATTTTGCTGTTTTGAATATTAATGATATCTCAGTGCTAAGTTAGTCATTTTTTTTGGAAAGATTTTCTGAATTCTGAGGTTCAACTTTCATTATATTCTAAATCTAAGAGAGAAGTATCTTTCCAGGCTTAAATTGCAAATATAAATACAGTGTGTGGCAATGTGTTTATAACTAAATTAGTTGAGGCATATCCATGTGACCGAGCAAAGGAAGCCCGACTAAGATCCCATTTGCACTAGGATTTGTTGGTGAGAACATCAACAAATAGGAATTTGGAATCAGCATAGGCTGAAGTAGACTCTTCAACAAGTCCTGACTGTCACATCTACGTGAGCCATCACCTCATTATGTGGGTACTACAGTCTTCTCATTTAATATTTGATTAATACAAATCCAGAAGATCAAAAATGAGGATTTAAGTGTGCATAAATCCAGCTTAATCATGTAACTATCATGGTGAATTTTCATGTAGTTGGGCATTGAGTTCAAATACAAATTAAGACCAAGGCAGAATATTCAGACACCAAGCAGACTAATGAAAGTCAGGACATATGCACTGCCCTGGAGTCAAGAGACGTCAAGGGTCAGAACCTTTTCATGTAGATGAAAACCAGAGAGAGGAGGGAACTGGCCCAATGATAAAAGAAGAAGGAAAAAGGACAAGACAAGTGGCTAGAAGAACTCTAACTCAGAGCCATAAAGAATACTGAATGAAGACTCCATCAATCTATGAAGAGATCATCCACACTGATGGCAACCAATCTACCATCAGGTTCTTTGTTTTAATTCTGGAACAGAGCCTGCAAGTCCATCTTGCCTGAGCTGCTGTGCAGGCCAGGAGTAAGAGATGCTTCACAATATTCACAGAGCCCCGACCACTTCAGTTTTGTCATCTGCCATTTATTCTAGTTGCCCACTTCAGGAAGCTTCCTGTGTAGCTGCTCTGCTGAGATGACCACATGTGCACCTCTTTTCCTCCCTCCCCTCTAAGGTGTGCCGAGCTCCTGGCTTCCAGACCGCAACTTTCTTCTGTTACAGTGTTCTAGCTGCTGAAACATCCTTTTGTTGCAGGACCGAGATTTTATCTCTTGTTCTTCGTTTGCCTCTGTGGCCACAGAAGATTACAAGTATTCTTTTATCTCTACATGAGAATAGTGGAAGTGTTTTTAAGAGATGTAAAAATATTTAAAAGATGGCCCAATAATGAAGTCTTCCAAACTATGAGAAAGAGAAAAAGAAAGGAAGAAACAAAGACAGAAAGGAGAGAGAGAGAGAGAGAGAGAGAGAGAGAGAGAGAGAGAGAACAAGCGATAGACCCAAGACTTATTAGAAAGAATCTTGTAGTAAGAGATATCATGCCAAGGTAGCCTAGTATGTCCACTTTTCTTCCACCCAGAGGAAAGATACCTTCCCAGCTACCACAGCCACAGCCAAGCTTAAGTAATATCTTCTCCTGTCTTCTGAGCTGTGCAGAGTGAATGGCACTACCATTTTTGAAATTACTTTTGTGGTAACAAGGTAGTATTTCTCAAAAACAAATACATTGAGAAGAAGAAGAAGAAGAAGAAGAAGAAGAAGAAGAAGAAGAAGAAGAAGAAGAAGAAGAAGAAGAAGAAGAAGAAGAAGAAGAAGAAGGAAAATAGCAAAGGATAACAAAAGTGGTAGAAATAAAAGTGGTCTACTAAAACTCTAAAAGGAGAACTAGAGAAATCAAGCTTTATTGAGTTCCTGCTGTGGGTGCTTTAATCAGCATGGTAATTTAATAAGTAGGCATGTGTCCTGAACCATTTGGTGAGTGAAAATACTGAGGTTCAGAATGGCCCTATGGTCTCAAGTGCATACAGTAACATTATTAAGAGGTGTCATAGGTTAGGATGGAGTTCTCATCAATGAGATTAGTGCCTTATAAGGAGCTGGGGTAGAAAGGGTAGAGAGAACTATGTAAGTAACGTGTGAACATAGCATCTGTTCCATCTGGAAGCTTCCAAGGTAAGTAACATTATGATAGCAACAAACTGTAAACCTGTGATGCCTTGATCTTGGACTCCCAGCATCCAGAACAGTGAGAAGCAAATTTCTGCTTTATAACTAATGCAGCCCCCCCCCAAAAAAAAACCCATCGGAATAAAATGACTACAACTGCTATACCTATAGCTTAGTGCCTTTCTCAACCATCATCAGAGACATTTCTTCTGACAGTAAAAGGGATCTAACACAGAGACCCACAACTGACGATGTGCACAAAGTGAGAGACTTTAGAGCACTCAGTCCTAAATAGAATAAAACTCTTCCTCTTAGGTCTCAGGGAGCTATTGGGAAGAAGAGACAGATTGCAAGAGCCAGAGGAGGTGAATGTCACCAAGGAACAGTGACTTCCAGACACATCAGGACCTATGCTCATATGAACTCACAGAGACTGAGAGAGGATGCTCAGGGAATGCATAGGTTCAAGTCAGATGTGGTACCAGTCCTGAGTGGGGAAGTGAACATAGGTTCCTATCCCTCACCAAGAAGTAATCTACTACTGATGACTGCTTGCAAAGAAAAATCAGTTTTCTTTAACGGCAACTCACTGGGTATTCTTACCCACACATGTGGGTAGACTCCATGCCCAGAAGTAGTTGGCCAACACAAAATGAACTCAATGGGATTTTTTAGACATTTTGTTTCCTATTGCTCTGTTTGAACATTTTTGTCTTACTGGTCTTTTGCTTGTATATTTTGGTTTCTGGTTTTGTAGGGTGTGTGTGTGTGTGTGTGTCTTTGTTTTTCTGAGAAAGACACACACACACACACAGAGGTGGAGTTGGGTGGGTGGGGAGGTACAAAGGATCTGAGAAGAAGTGGGCAAGGGAAAAGTATTGCCAGAATATATTGCATGAAAATTTTTCAATAAAAAAAGAGAGAAAAGCAGTCTGAGGTATTTTGTTAGAACATGACAAACAGACTCTGACAGTGGTCATTATTTACTAGCTTCTGTCATACAGCTCTTACCTGGAACAGTGGCCTGTTTTTCCCATTTCTTTATTTAATCCACAAACATTATAAATTTAGAGCTAGTCTATTGCTAGCCTGAAATTTAAAGGACACGTGTGTGTGTGTGTGTGTGTGTGTGTGTGTGTGTGTGTGTGTGTGTATTATTGATAAACTAGCAATGTGCTCAGTTTGGCTATGTGGAATCAACAAATTTAACAAAATCTAAAGCGCCTTCAAAGAATTTCCATCAAGTAGTGAAGACATAAAAATAAATAAGCAATTATTATACAGAATTATGGATGTTGGACTGAAAGCTATGCCCTTCCCCCTACAACACATTTAGAGAATGGGTAGAGAATCTGGAAACAAGTTCTATTAGGCTAGGTGCCAAGGAATTTCCCCTTGCAAAGCCATCAGCTATGTAGCCCCTCTGCCTAATCTGCATAGTAAAGGACCCAAATAAGATGAAATGGGCCAAGAATGGCACTGTGCTACCTGGCTATTTGATCATGTGTACATTCAACTCCGGTGAGTGTGTGTATACATATATGTACATGCACACACTCCTGTGACAAAGGGCAGTCCAGATGCTTCAGTCCTTCAAGGAAAATACTTGCCAAGATGAGTGACCCTTCTGTAGGACACCGGAGAACTGAGGGCTGGGGTGAGTAGGGTAAGGGTGATTTGAGTAGTAGTAAAGGGAACTGGTGTGCTGTGGTCTATGAAGACAGAAACCTATTTTTTTTCATTAAAACAATCTTGAAATTGTTGGCAAGCCCATAAAAAGGCTAAGTTAGAGCTGTCTTGGGGCAACTTTTCTTTGAGTTGAGTTTATTAATGTAGGTTTTTACATGGCTTTTTATTAAGAAACATATGGTACTTTAGGCTATTTAACACCAAAGAAAAAGCATCATAAAGAAACATTATGAACACCAATCTAGCATAAATGTGCCCCGCTGCATTTTACAGAAATGAGTGCTATTGGAGGGTTTGTACTTTGGTACTCTCTAGTGGTCTCTCACGGAGATTTTAATTTCAGTTAGAAGCTTATATTAAGCTTTTCAAAAGGGGAAATGAAGAATATTGTACAAGTGCATGCACTCACACATGTGTATGTGTGTGTGTATGCATTGTGTGTGTGTGCATGCATGCGTGTGTGTGTGTGTGTGTGTGTGTGTGTGTGTGTGTGTGTGTGGTTGAAAGTTAAAGGAGCGTAGGGATTTGACACTTTATCCTTTTATTCCAAATGCCTTACAGATCCCTTAAAAGGTCTTTATAAAATTCCAAGAAGGGTTAAGAATAGTGCTAAATATTCAATTGGATTTTAGATAGAATAAGATTATTCCTACCCTAAAGAATTACCCAGTTCCCAATGGCAGAGTTCCACTATTGAGATACTCTCTATCTTATCATAAGATATAAACCCCAGTGGAGATTGGATTGTCATGCCACCATATGAGGGAACCATTTGCATTTCCCCAGCAATAAAAGTATCAGAGGACTGGTGACATGATTCATTGGATAGAGGTGCTTGATACGTAAGCCTTGCGACCTGAGTTCCATGCTGAGAATCCACATCAAGGTGGAAAGAAGACCAATTCCAGAGTGTTAGCCTCTGACCTCCATGTGTGTGCCAAGACACACAAGTGCTCTCTCTCTCTCTCTCTCTCTCTCTCTCTCTCTCTCTCTCTCTCTCTCTCTCTCTCTCTCTCTCTCCTTTCTCCCATTTCTCTCCCCTGTCTCCTTCCCTCCCCCTTGCTATGGAAACAGAATATGCAGTTTCTGGTGCCTTGGGAGAGTGGAGAGTGGGTCTGTTGCTTTTCTAAAGACTTTTAAATGAGATACAAAGAAAAAGTAACTGGTATTGACTGGTTCACAGGGAATAAATAGATATTTGACAATTTAGGTCTCATGAGGCCCTAAACTCCATCTTCCTTCTAGGACAGATTCACATACTGAAGAAGTGATTGAATGTATGTGACAAGAGTAAAGACTGCAATGGAAGTCACCCTTGTCTCCAAGGTCAGTGAAAGAGGATAAGGCCAGGACAACAACTAAACAAAGGACTTCTCCAGGTCAGCATGCCCCCAGTTACTCTCCCTTATGGACACAAGTAGACTTTCCCAATTGTGTCTCCCACTTGCATTCCTATGCACCCAGAATGTAGGCATCCCTCGAGGAATGATTTAGAATAAAGAATGTACCACAACCCAGGAAAGAAGAGGGTGGAGATTCAATAGACACCATATTGGTATGATCTAACAATACAAGCCATAAGTACATCTAGCTCCCATAACTAGCAAGGGCATTGGTTTTGGATTCTGTGGCATATAGAGGAACACAGCATGACTCCTGCCCTCTAAGACCCATTCTATAATAAGAAAGACAGACATATCATCCACACTCCAAACTATAACTGTAATAAAAACCAGATTGGCTTAAGTGCTATAATACAGGTATTCCAAGTTGAATATGGTGGGATAACAGTGAAGCAGAACAGAAGCTGGTCTTACCTGGGGGCAGGAGGGCTTAGGCAAGAAAGAGGTGTTTGTGTAGGACCTTGAGGGATGGTAGAACATTGACAGACAGAGAGATTAGATTCGAGTCAAGGACCACATGCCTGTGGGAGAAACCCTCATTGATTTTGTGTCAGAGAAGCAGATAAAACATTCAGGAGAGCTGTAAGGAAGCCTAGAAAGACTGTGCTGACCACTGAGCCAGTGGGTGCCAGGAAGGGCACTGCACATCCCATCTTACCTGTGGCAGTAGACCTCTGGAAGGCATTGGGGCAGGAGAATCAGCTGAAAGTTAGAATGTTAAGTTGCCAGTAGCATGTCAGGCAGCCTAAAAGTTGGGGCTGGGCAAGCAGGCAGGGAAGTTTTCATATACTTGCTGAAGGTTTTTTTCTTGTGGCTTACTTAGAAGCACTAGAAATGAACTTTATGGTCACATCAAAATTCAAGAGGATGAGCAGGATACAACAGAAGAGACAGGGACTCCAGAGCACCATTCCTTAAGCTGTGGGCTGTGACCCCAGAAAGAAAGTCATTTAACCTTTTTGACCTTCAGTCCCATGATCTGTAAAAATGCAAAATAAATAAAACCTTCCAGGTAAGAATGTCAGGAGTTTTTATGAAACAAAAACCAACAAACAAACTCAAGGCAGAATTAGAGACACTTACTAAAACAGGAAGTTAGTACATCGTTTGGCATGTTGTTCCCTGTGGTGAGGGAATGGAAGTTGTCTGGTTCGGCCCAGTGTCATACGTTGAGTGTCCTGGGCTAGACTGAGTCCTCAGTCCTCAAATGTCCCTCAGCTCCACCCTTGCAGTTTTAAGGTCCATGGAAGTAAACCAGCACAATACTGACTGTACTGAAAACTATTAAGACCTTACTCGTTTTTCCCATCGATGTTCTGTGCCACTCAAGTGTATGAGTTAGTCTCCTTTCCGCTTTCTGCCCCTTCCCCACACCCTCATAAAGTGGAAACGCTAAGAATTGTTGTAAGAGGTAAATTTGAATATGAATGTGCTTTAGAGACCACAAAGCTGAAAAGAAGTGCCCTGTGGTGCAAAAAGATGCACAGAGGAAGGCAGTCCTGGCATGAGATTGCTATGTGTGAGCAAAACTCACAAAGCAATTGCAAATGCAGTGAGAAAATTATAACAGGCTGTGCAAATCATGGGAGCATCTGCCAAGCATACATCAGCATGCATGTGCAAAAACGACAGGACACACGGAGATCTTTTTGGCTACAAACACATAAGCAGAGAGCAGTTGTGAGAAGCACTGACATACAATTAAGAAAGAAGTCTCATCTGGTTGTCTCTGGAGGTGAGGAGAAACCAAACAGTGAGCTATGATGCTCAGTGTTAAAAGTCTCTGGGTCACCCCTTCCAGCAAATATCTGTGCCGGCTAAGTAACACCAAACTCCCAGCATTGGCTCTTCCTGCATTTCTAGGGGTAATTGTTAAACTTCGGTGTAAAGGTAGCTTGGCAAGAAGTCTCCAAGTCAGATCTAAGTATACTACAAATATTCTCTGAGATCTCTCTTTCTCTCTCTCTCTCTCTCTCTCTCTCTCTCTCTCTCTCTCTCTCTCTCTCTCTCTCTCTCTGTGTGTGTGTGTGTGTGTGTGTGTGTGTGATGATAAATATATCTCAGTTGGTGACTGACCAATTAAATTCTATGTCCTTGTTCACCTTTAAGTTTCTTTTGTTTTTGAGTTCTGTGAGAACTCAAATTGTTTTATTTGATTCTTCATCATCTTCCTATTAAATGTCGGTACTGTTAAAGGTTGATGTAGGTATGCATGCATGTTTTTCTCACTTTGTTTTATAATCTCTCTGCATGCTCTTTTCAGGGCAATACATCCTTACTCCATCTCTCTTCTATGGAATCCTCTCTTATTGAAGAGCTCTTTATAGTCAAATATTCATACTTATTTCTTCTCCCAATCAGAAACTTTTTCTTTTAATTATGTTCTCAAGCTTAAGTACATAGTCTTGAAAGCTCTTTAGAGTCAAATATTCATACTTATTTCTTCTCCCAATCAGGAACTTTCTCTTTTAATTATGTTCTCAAGCTTAAGTACATAGTCAAGTCCAGAAATCATAAATTCTACTGGAACTACCTGTTAGATTCTGAATTGTGTCCAGGCAGTCCCATCCTATGGTCCTAATTATAATACTCCCATAATGCTCTCTGTGATCTCTAAGCATGCATTCTGTATCCAGTTCCCTGTCTAGCATTATTTCATAGTTCAATATGTGTATATATGTGTATATATGTGTATATATGTGTATATATGTGTATATATGTGTATATATGGGATTCCTACAGTTAATCCCCACGGCTCAGCTGAATGGTATATCCTGTGAGAAAGCTTCCTAACCTCTCTTAAAGTGGTAGCCAACACAGAAGTAGCTGTGACACAATTAAAAGCAAATAATAGCAAAGTATGGCTTTGCCTCTAACTTTTCTGAAAACAATAAAATGTTGCAATCCTGGGAAAATATCCCAGCAGCCACTGTATCACCTTCAGATCCACCAGCATCTGTTTGTTATATTTCCTATCTCAAGATAAAGCAACATTTTAGGTTTAATTGTTTTAATTTTTATTGAAAATAAGTTCTTCTCTCATATAATAGACCCCAACCATATTTTCCCTCCCTCCATCTGTAGGCTTAGATTTTTCAAAATCTACTTTAATTGTGGTTCTTTAAGGCTTCAATCTCCCTTCTAGTCCTTCCCCCACCAAAGGTAGGAGAAAAGAAGTTAATAGGAAGTAGGAGTTGTGGACCCGTGTAGAAATAGTTCTTTGGGGCAATTCCAATCTTTGTTGTCAACAGTCTAGTCCACTAGCAAACCACTATACATGAAGCAGTTGGATCCAAAAGAAACCATGCAGGCTCCTTTGATTGGCACAAATCTGTGGCAACAGCAAGGACCACCAGAAGTTCTTTGGTGCGTTCCTCTCTACTAATTCATGACAAGCAAAGATCAGCCAAGAAAGCAAGGCATCAGTGAAGCCCAACAATGACCAGCAAAGAGTTGCAAGGCGAACCAATGCAAGAACATGTTCACTGTCTGTTGGGTTGTATTTATACTCTTTCTGAACATCACACACTTCTCAAGCATCGACTCCAGCAAAACATCACATGCCCTGTCACAAGGCAACTTCCAGAAAAACACCACATGTCTTTTTTCAGCAAAATATCCACTCGTGTGTCTGCTTCATCAAAGCATCCTTTCATAAGACAGTTTTTATGAAAACATCACATGAAACATCCTGTGTGTCCAACAACACCAGAGATTTCCACGTCAGCCATTCCCCCATCCCTCCACTCTTCCAGACTCCCTACCACTACCTCACCTCTCCCTCAGATCTACTGGTTTCTCTGTTTCCTCTTCAGAAAAGAGCAGGCTTCCAAGAGAGGACAGCCAAACAGGACAAAACAAATACAATAAGGCAAAGTAAAAGTCCTCACGTGAGGCTGAACAAGGCAACCAATAGGAGGAAAAGAGTCTCAAGACCAGGCAAAAGAATCAGATATACACCAGCTTCCACTGTTGGGACTCCCACAAAAACACAAAGCTAACAGTCATAACATATATACAGAGGATCTGCTGTGGGCTCATGCAAGCCTATGCTTTCTGCTTCAGTCTCTGTGAGCCCATGTGAGGCTTCGTTGATTAGTGAGTCATGTTTGTGGAAGAGGGAAAGGAAAGATTGTAGGATTCAGAAGAGATGGAGTCTACCAGGAGTTGTTGATTCCTTCAGCAAAATTCCTGAAATGATCCCCATATTTGTTACACTTTTATTTTCTGCAGCTTCTGACTGCTTTCCCTGACCATCTCCTGTCAGCTCTCCAAAGATACAATCCATATAGCTCCATCTTTGGTACTCATGGCTATCTATACTCACTCCCATAGTGGCTGTCTGGGTTAGGCTTTCTATTGCTGTAACGAAACATCATGACCAAAAGGCAAGTTGGTGAGCAAAGGGTTTGTATGGCCTATACTTTCCTATTGCTGTTAATCATCAAAGGAAGTCAGGACAGGAACTTAAGCAGGACAGGAACCTAGAGGCAGGAGCTGATAATGCAGAGCCCATGGAGGAGTGCTGCTTACTGGATTGCTTCCCCTGGCTTACTCAACCTGCTTTCACAAAGAACCGAGGACCACCAGCCCAGGGATGGCACCACTTACAAAGGGATGTGCCCTCCCCTGTCAATCACTAATTAAGAAAATGCTATGCAACTGGATCTTATGGAGGCATCTTCTCAATTAGGGTTCTCTCATTTCAAATAACTCTAGTTTGTGTGTCAAATTGAAATAAGACTAGCCAGTACAGTGGCTTACTAGTCACAAAAGCCTTAAATTTTATTAATATATACTTTGACTGCTAATTTTGTTTTACTTTTTACATTTAATTTTGTTTTAATTTAATTTTTAAACTCCATATTGCATTCCCTGCCCCCCCCCATCCACCCTCCATCTGCTCCACATTCCACACCACCTCTCCACACCATCAGTCTCCAAGTGGATACCCCCACCCCCTACCCCACCTGACCTCTAAACTCCCTGGGGCCTCCAGTCTCTTGAGAGTTAGGTGCCTCATCTCTTAATGAACACAGACCCAGAAGTCCTCTACTGTATGTGTGTTGGGGGCCTCATATCAGCTGAAGTATGCTGTCTGTTTGGTGGTCCAGTGTTTGAAAGATATCAGGGATCCAGATTAATTGAGACTGCTGGTCCTCCTACAGAATCGCCCTTCTCCTCAGCTTCCTTCAGCCTTCCCCAATTCAACAACAGGGATCAGCTGCTTCTGTCCACTGGTTAGGTACAAATAGCTGCATCTGATTCTTTCAGCTGTTTGTTGAGTCTTTCAGAGGGCTGACTGCTAATTTTATATATTCAATTCCAATACCTCTTTCAAACTGAACAATTTCTCAAACACGTCAATGAATGCCCAATAGGCATTCCCAAATAATGTCTATAGCCAATCTCTGGATCCTCTTCCCACATCCTGTTTCTAACAAAGGTGTCTACCTCTCAGGTGATGACAAGTTCATTTCCCTAAACCATTCAGGCTTAAAAATCTTGGAATAGTGATCTCTCTTTTTCATATCTCATATCCATTCTATGAGGAAGTTATCCAGAACCTGACTCCACTTCTGCCTCTGGCTAGAACAGCTGTTCTCTCCCACTCGGACAACTGAGGCTGCCTTCTAACAAGGTCCCTCGTCTCCTTTCCCCACCAGAGGCTCCAAAACACCAGCTAACGATTTATCCCTTCCAAATTAAGTCAGATTATGTCATTCCACCACTAAAGACTAAACAGGGCTGAGGTGGGATAGAAAGATATGGAAAGCTAAAGGGGCATGCGAAGGGGAAAGCCCTCACTTCCCTAGATCATGTTAGTGCTTTTGATTGCTGAATGGCAAACATGGCACAAACTGTAATACCACCTGCAGAAGATTTTGTCTTCTAAGACCTGAAATTACTGTGTTAGCGCAGAGAACAGTATTTAAGGTCAAGGCATATCTTAAACTCACAGACTTCTGTGTTATACTTCTATCAACACTCTTCTCACCCATAAACCTGAGAAAAGCACATGGGAAAAGCACGTGTGCGTGCTTGTGTGTGTGTGTGTGTGCGCACTTGCAGATTTTAAACCACACAAAAATCTAATTTTCTTTCTTCTTTGTAACTCTATCAACAGTTACAACACTGGCATACATTGCCTTCCATTTGTTTGTTAAATTCGTCAAAGTTATCCCCTGCCACCACAGTTCCCCATTCTGCAGACTCCCTACTTGTGGATGTTGGTTCTGTATACACCATATCAGCCAACCTCTGATTATACAGAGATTCTCTTCTGCCCACTTGGGCACTCTGATATCCCATTCTAGAGCCCATCTCATTGAATGTACGCTTTTGTCATCCCTGAGGTCATCTACAAAGTTCACTGAACCATTTCTCATAGGGATGCCTTCCTCTCTCCATCCATTCTGATGCTAATTCTCTGTGCAGAACATTCTCCTTTCACTTCAAAGAAGTTTCAACAGCTGCTCTGACTCCAATGTCTGATTTCTGTCTCTGTGCTCCCTCTCTTCTGGTGAAGATGCTTCCATAGCTTAGCCCCCTAGACACAGCTTTAGGACTGAACTGTTCTGAAAAGACACAGAATAGGGATAGAAGGCAATAAAATCTGCTTCTATCCAGGTGCTTAATAGTATTATACAAATGCTATGGCAGCCATCATGAAAGATCAACTTTGAACTGAAATTCAATCTATAATATCTCTCCCCAAAGAGGTTTTAAAGTATCCTTTCATAATCCCAGTTCTCTATCGACTGGTGACTAACCTATGTGTTGGAGTCTACAGCCTCTCCAGATGCGGAGCTTTTCATGCCACAGTCAGAGCTCTCCAGGCTGGAAGAGGTGATTAAACACTCAAGCTCCAGGTTCCTCTGTTGGGACACCAGAACGTTTAAAGGCATTGCACAGGAAGTATTGGTTTTGTGTTACTTGGGATCCATTTTCAGCACAGATTCTATGAAAAAAAAATGTATGTTCCTGCCAAAAGATTTCTAAATCACTCCTTTTTTTTTTCCTACAGTGTTTTACATGCCACCAAGGAAGTTTGATGATGAACAGGGTCTATAATAGTCATCAAGAGGCTGAGTCATTCTGAATCCACTTAGGTCAGCAAGTGAAGTCTGCAGCAAAAGGCCCATGATGTAAGAGAAACTGGCAGATGCCTTCTAAATGACCCCGTCAAAAACAGCATCATTGGTGGGACAAATTCCTACCTGAGGATGAAGATTCCGATCAGTATGGACTGACTGGCTTTGAGCAGTGAATAGTCTGAAAACTTTGTAAAAAAAAATTACTAACAAGCAAGTAATAAAATAAATGTAGTCAATTATGCTTGAATATAATAATCTAGCGCTTATGAGAGCTATTCTTTAACACACAAGAATGGAGTTTAGCAATGCTTCACAACTACACATGCCGTGTTGTCTCTCTGAAACCCCAAACAGTTTTCCTCTTTGTATGTTCTGCCCTTCAATATAGTAATATGTTTCTTCACACTGGAACGTTTTAGAGTAAATTTGTTCAATGAAAATCACTGTATTAATATGTTGGGTTTTGAAACATTCGGTTACCCTGAGGCTAACAGAGCAAGCACTGATTGCTATTCTAAGAACTCCAGTGAAGGTGGCAGAGCATTGCCAGGGAGGGAGCAGCAGGAGATAGCAAATCTGGTCGGGAGGCAGAGGGAGAGGGCTGAAAAGAGGACTGGAGTCTTTACTGTGGTTTCCATAGGAAGGAATGAGTAGGGCAGGATAAGTAGGTTTAGACATTGCTTGGAACCATTTTAGCAGCCTTGGGCTCAGAAGCTATCCTTCCTTGTAGAAGGAGTCTCAGAATAAAAGACTGCAGCAAAGGGGCCAGTTAGCTGAGTTAGTATATTCATGAGCAACTCATTACCTATTGCTAGGAATTAGCAGAGAAAGGAAAATACCTTGCAGGTCAACAAAGTCACAAGATATCATCGTAGAAAGTATAGTCAATCACAGAAGCCTGGGGAGGGTGGGCAGGGACAACAGTCACATTGTTGTTCCCTCAGCAGCAGCAGATGCACACAAGCTTTGGTAGATGTGAAGTGGTATGACAGTCACACAGACATTTCTTATGAAATATTGAGACAGTCATGTAATCATCACAGACACTTTGGTTTTCTTTTGTGGTGTTTCTGTTTCTGCATTTGAGGTTATTAAGGCCAGTAGCATCACCAAGATCTGGCAGTAGTCTTCTCTGACATTTCTCTTGTGTTGGTTGGGCTGCTACTGAGATCTTGGTGCCTAAGCAGGGCAGAATTGTGTGCGTACATCTGCTGTGATGATTAATATCAACCTGACAGAATCTCTAATCTCCCAGGAGACAAACCTCTAGACATGTCTATAAGGAAGTTTTGAAACTAGATTAATGGAAGTGGGACGATCTGCCCTATGTACACTGGTATCCTGAACTGATTTAAAACGAGAACATGAGCACCAGCATTCCCCTCCCTCCACTTCCTGACCCTCATTGCCAGGTGAGCAGCTGCCTCAGCCTCCTGCCACCTTCCCCATCATGATGGACTGCACCCTTAAACTGTGAATTAAAATAAACCCCTCTTTCCTTAGGTATTTCATCATGGGAACAAGAATATAACTAATAAAATCACACATGTGTAATTACCATCTAGTAATTGCAAACTACAGTCTTCTCATCTCTTTATTGTCAAAGTCCTTTATTTATTTTCACCATGGTTTGAAAATATAGGGTCATAATAGTTGGAGTATGCAGTTTGTTCTTTTTGAAAGATCTGGGCCTTCTTTGATTGCAAGGACCTAATATACCCCACTTTTATAGCCTCATAGCTTTGCTTAGTTCTCATTACGTTGCAAGTGAATGGATGTATTTCAAAGAATACAACTACATCCATTCCTGGCCAAAAGCAGGGAACAA
This sequence comes from Mus caroli, assembly GCF_978045245.1. Lineage (NCBI taxonomy): Eukaryota > Metazoa > Chordata > Mammalia > Rodentia > Muridae > Mus > Mus caroli. The sequence continues at coordinate 144,695,184 of NW_028227261.1, read as the reverse complement.
ATGCAAATAAGCACAAGCAGCCACTGTTGGATGGTTGTACTATCTTATGTAATCCTCCGTTATCTACAAGTGGAGCCTCAAGATCTTTGCTCTTGTTCTAAGTCACATAGGTAAGAAACATCAAGAGATAAATCCAGTACCAACTGCATCTAAAATCGTCTTCTTTTCATTATACTACCTGCCCATTCTGGGGTGCCAAGTACTAAGAATGTACCAGGCAGTAAATATAAAATGCCAGAAAAATGTGAATGCTGGAATAAGGCAGCCTTTATTATATATAGTCATCAACAGCCAGGATGTAGAGATGGAGACTAGAGTGAGTAAAAGAACTCAATGGGAAGGAAATGTGGGAGGTCCACAAGCCTGGGAGGAAATGGCATGGGATAACTGTAGAGGGTTAACAAAGCAAGACCCAATCACTGAAGCTTTTGGATACTATTGCTCTGACTATTATTTTTGTTGTTGTTGTTTTCTTATTATATTTTTTGTTTTGGTTTGGTTTTGTCCTGCAACAGATTCTGAGAGTAAGCAGTGAGTGACCTCTCTCCCAACAAGCAAAGTTCCTTAAAGGGTCCCCATCCTTGTCCTTCCCTCACCTTCTCTCACCATTGAAAACACCAGCAATATCCTGGGAGCTACCAACTGAAATCCCATTGCACACAGAAAAGAGGTAAGGGACACAGCAAACTCAATGCTACCTGCTCTTAGAATGAAAACAAAGAGGAAAATGAAGAACTTGGCTTTCAAGGATTTAGAACAGTGCACAGAAGCACAGGTTCCCAGCTGAGTGGGAGCTTGTTTTCCCTGCTTATCTGACATCAGAGCTCACTGTCCCGGAGGGTCACAATGGCACCTACTGTTTCCTTCCACTTGAGTGGAGCTGTGTTGACCTATTTGGAACTGGGCAGGGACTCTACGAATCACACTGAGATGGTTACAGCCTCCCCTACCCAAGAACATGTTGAATTAAGATGTATTGATCTTCCCATGTTTGCATCTCTCTGAACAGTTCTTAAGTTAGGTGAAGAAATGAATAAGCCAACAGACACAGCAAATGCAATGCATGTGAAGTGGTTGCCTTTGGATGTATCCTGTTCTCAACTGCAAGGAAAAAAACATATAAGCAAAACATGGTGTCTTAAACCTATTTGTTTTGTGACAAAGTTGCATGGGCTTCATAAAATATTCCTAGCAAGCAAGATTTGTGGACAGACAGCTTCAAAACTTGATCTGCAGGACTACTTCCTATTCGGTGGCCTGCTATTAAGATCTTGAGATTGTCACAGGCAGGTGAGCTCATGGAAGTGACATGCAGTTTTCTTCTCTAGCATCAAAGTGTAAATGAAACCAAATCCTAAAAGAAAAGATGAGTGCTGAAGCTGGACCACAGGAAATACTTTACTCACAGCGACCTTCTTTTCTTTAAAATCACAGCTAGATTCTCCCCACTTATTCATCTTCTTTTACTGCCCACTGCTTCTCACAGAATGGCATGCAGACTACCAAGTTGTAAAATAATGTGTGTTTGTTTTCCAGGGCAGGTTATCAAAGGCCCTCGTGAGGAAAGAAAAAGCTTTTGTAGAAAGACATTAGATACTCTAAATGTTCTTCACCTTCCAAAACTTGAGCTCTTTTCTGATCCGATTTTACTTTTGAATATTTTGAACATAAGACATTTAGGGCAGAAACACAGTGTCTTTTGCCTGCTATTATTTTGTTGTGTTGATGGGAAAAAAAAGAAGGGAGACAAAAAAGGCTTGTGTGAGGAACAAAAAGTGTCCCAAACATCAAGGAAGGAACTTCTCACGCTCGTTCTATGTCAATTAATTTAGAGATGATCTGTGTTATTTCAGAGCTCTTGCAACAATAACCCATGATATTCTATTTAAAGGTTTTATTTATTTATTCCATTTAAAGTTACCCAGGTTATTTACATGTGATTCACTCTACCTTTACTTTAGGAAATATAGAGGAAAACAAAGACTATACTTAGATTTTTTTTTTAACTTTGCACTAAATTTAAATCACTAATGGTTATTCTCGTTGACCAAGGAATTCTATCTTGGATCTCAGTACCACAAATTGTTTTAAAGGAAGATAGGCTAAGACTACAACTCCCAATACAACACCCACAAATAAGAATGCCATCTCTGTGTTACCTGTCAATTTTGCTCTGTTGGTGAGCAGGATTCTTCTTCTCACCTCCCTTGCACCAACCTCCTAGAACCATCTAATTACAAGAGAAAGCCCAAGAACTGTCTACCTGCTAGAACTCTGGCAACTCATATGGCACTTATTCGTAAAAGAATTTCCAGACCTGAGTCAAGAGCACTAACAAATAATGAACAGATAAGACCGAAAATATAGCCTTACTTAGTAAATATTGCCCGAAGCCAGAATTTTGGTGTTTGGCGCTGTGATGAGCATCTCCATTTCCCATTACTCCACAAATGACTTTTCCCTACTTGTCTGCATCAGTTCCCAGAAGAGTTAAAGAACATGAACCTCGCAAATGAAATGACAAGAAATGACCAAATAATTTTAGAGCCTCTTTCAGCAGAACAAACGCAAATCTTCATATATTCTAAACATCTATCACAGTCTTTATCTGTCAGTTATTCTTTAGTCTCATCCTGTAACTGTTTCATTGCTGTAATCTCTCTGGCCATATTATTCTTCCCTAAAGTATCCAAAGTCAGAAATAAAAGAAGATATTTTATATAAACAAATTCTTTGTTTCTAACTTTATTTTCCTCCTATCACTTACATAGTGTGCTTACTAAAAATGGGAATCCACAATAAAACATACCTCAGAACTATCATGAACAAAATCCCAGCTAAAGAGACTTCTTAAACTGGAGAATAAGTTTAAGGGTCATCCCTCATGTTCTCTCCCCAGGAGCATAGTATAGCCCCACTCAGGAATAGGGATGGTGTGTCTTAGCTGCTGGTAATAACTGGTGGTGAGCAGAGAAGAAGGAGCAGCTGGAGAAGCTGGAGAAGCGCTGTGCCAGCAGGGAGGGGCTGATCTAACCACGAGGGCTTCACAGCTGAAATTGAAGTTGGTTCTTCAACAACAGTGCATATGTCTTCTGTGACTACTATAACAAAAATAGCACAAACTGGGGGATCAGAAAATCAAAATCACGGTGTCACCAGGACTATGCTCTTTCTGAAGTTTCTGTAAGAGTGTCTTTCCTCACCGTTTCCAGCTTTTGGTATTTCTTGGGGTTCCTCTTTGTGTCAACCCAAGTATAACATTCACTCCATCATCCACTATAGGTTTCCCTCAGGCTGTTTTGTTTGTCTCTACTTTGTTAAGGACACACATTGTTATAGTAAGACCTGTGTGCACTCAGAATGGCTTCCTCTTGACTTAACTATCTACAAAGTCCCTATTGTTTAATAAGGCCAAGTTCATGAGTTCCAGAGGGTAGGACAGATCTCTTCTTGTGAGCTTTGCTGTAGAATATAGCACTCAGCATCTAAAGGAAATTGTTCTTGGCTAAAAAGAATGCACCTAGTAAATATGAGCAGGGTCCAAGGGGGAAACACGGCCAATGCTATGATGTCCCCATCACACCTTTACCACTGTGCTAATAGTCCTTCCTGGTCCCGAGGATTGCGTGTGCTGCCCATTTCTGCTCATACATACCACTTCCTCCATAAGCACGGTACCCCACTATTCTCCAAGAAAAAAAGCTTGCTTGCCATTTCAGGAGGCCATTCCAATGGCAATTGCACCTGCATGGTACCTACAGTGGTTTGAATGGAAATGACTTGGGCACTTGAACATTTTGGTCCCCAGTTAGTGGCATTGTTTGGGAAGTTTAAGTAATTCAGCCTTGCTGGAATAAGTACATCACTGGAGGAGGTGTTGATATTAACCTTAAGCCACTTCCAGTTTATCCATTTGCTTTGTGCTTACGTTTGAAGATGTGACCACTAAGGTTTCTGTTTCTGGTGCTGTCCTTGCCACTTGCTGACATGTCTGAGCACAGTGATGGATTCTCATCCATCTGGAACAGTAAGCCAAGACAACTCTTTTCTATATGATTCCTTATCACAGTACTGGAAAAGTAATTAATACAGCACCCCCATGTGATATAATAGTGCATTCTAGAGTGGTTGTACAAGCTTGCAATCCCACCAACAATGGAGGAGTGTTCCTCTTTCTCCACATCCTCGCCAGCATCTGCTGTCACCTGAATTTTTGATCTTAGCCATTCTGACTGGTGTGAGGTGGAATCTCAGGGTTGTTTTGATTAGCATTTCGCTGATGATTAAGGATGCTGAACATTTTTTCAGGTGCTTCTCAGCCATTCCATATTCCACAGGTGAGAATTCTTTGTTTAGCTCTGATCCCCATTTTTTAATGCAGTTATTTGATTTTCTGGAGTCCACCTTCTTGAGTTCTTTATATATATATTGGATATTAGTCCCCTATCTGATTTAAGATAGGTAAAGATCCTTTCCCAATCTGTTGGTGGCCTTTTTGTCTTATTGACGGTGTCTTTTGCCTTATAGAAGCTTTGCACTTTTATGAGGTCCCATTTGTCGATAATCAATCTTACAGCATAAGCCATTGCTGTTCTATTCAGGAATTTTTCTCCTGTGCCCATATCTTCGAGGCTTTTCCCCACTTTCTCCTCTATAAGTTTCACTGTCTCTGGTTTTATGTGGAGTTCCTTGATCCACTTAGATTTGACCTTAGTACAGGGAGATAGGAATGGATCAATTCACATTCTTCTACATGATAACCGCCAGTTGTGCCAGCACCATTTGTTGAAAATGCTGTCTTTCTTCCACTGGATGTTTTTAGCTCCCTTGTCAAAGATCAAGTGACATAGGTGTGTGGGTTCATTTCTGGGTCTTCAATTCTATTCCATTGGTCTACTTGTCTGTCACTATACCAGTACCATGCAGTTTTTATCACAATTGCTCTGTAGTAAAGCTTTAGGTCAGGCATGGTGATTCCCCCAGAGGTTCTTTTATCCTTGAGAAGAGTTTTTGTTATCCTAGGTTTTTTGTTATTCCAGATGAATTTGCAAATTGCCCTTTCCAATTCGTTGAAGAATTGAGTTGGAATTTTGATGGGGATTGCATTGAATCTGTAGATTGTTTTTGGCAAGATAGCCATTTTTACTATATTGATCCTGCCGATCCATGAGCATGGGAGATCTTTCCATCTTCTGAGATCTTCTTCAATTTCTTTCTTCAGAGACTTGAAGTTCTTTTCATACAGATAGTTCACTTCCTTAGTTAGAGTCACGCCAAGGCATTTTATAGGATTGCAAGCTTTTATAACCACTCTGGAAATCAGTCTGGCAGTTCCTCAGAAAATTGGACATAGTACTACCAGAGGATCCCGCAATACCTTTCCTGGGCATATATCCAGGAGATGTTCCAACTGGTAAGAAGGCATATGCTCCACTATGTTCATAGCAGCCTTATTTATAATAGCCAGAAGCTGGAAAAATCCAGATGCCCCTCAACAAAGGAATGCATACAGAAAACGTGGTACATTTACACAATGGAGTACTACTCAGCTATTAAAAAGAATGAATTTATGAAATTCCTAGCCAAATGGATGGACCTGGAGGGCATCATCCTGAGTGAGGTAATCCAATCACAAAAGAACTCACATGATATGTACTCACTGATAAGTGAGTGTGGACACTTTGCCCCTTCTTAGAATTGGGAACAGAACACCCATGGAAGGAGTTACAGAGACAAAGTTTGGAGCTGAGATGAAAGGATGGACCATCTAGAGACTGCCATATCTGGGGATCCATCCCATAATCAGCCTCCAAATACTGAAACCATTGCATACACTAGCAAGATTTTGCTGAAAGGATCCTGATATAGCTCTCTCTTGTGAGGCTATTCTTGGGCCTAGCAAACAGAAATGGATACTCACAGTCAGCTATTGGATGGAATATAGGGCCCCCAATGGAGGAGCTAGAGAAAGTACCCAAGGAGCTAAAGGGATCTGCAACCCTATAGGTGGAACAACATTATGAACTAACCAGTACCCCGGAGCTCGTGTCTCTAGCTGCATATGTAGCAGAAGATGGCCTAGTCGGCCATCAGTGGAAAGAGAGGCCCATTGGTCTTGCAAACTTTATCTTCCTCAGTACAGGGCCAAGAAGTGGGAGTGGGGGGGGCAGTGGGAGGGAGAGCATAGGGGACTTTTGGGATAGCATTGGAAATGTAAATGAAGAAAATACCTAATTAAAAAAAACCAATCCCTCTGAAAAAACAAAACAAAACAAAACAAAATAGTGGATTCTATTGTCATGTGCCCACTCTCAACCCTAGTTTGTTATAAAAAGAGTTCCTGACTCAGAGACAATATTAAGAAGAATTCTAGGTCAAGAGATCAGACACTGTGCATCTTTGTAGGGTGATGATGCCTGGGGGCAGTTCAATATAAAATGCTAATACACACCTTGGATGTGTGTTTGTCTCTTTTGGGATAAAATAATAGTTTCACTCTCCAGGATAGCAGGGTCCTGCTATAATGAATACTCATAACCAACTGCTTGATTCACCTTTTCAAGGTATTGTATCATGTTGGAAGTCAGCATTAATTTTTGTCTTTGGATGTTAAATATTTAACTATAACAACACTCTTTGTAGGATGATTATCTTCAAAGCCTAGAATCCCAGAGAATTCTTCTGGGAAAATTGCTTTATTCAAAGACCATTGAAAAGTTTTGTATATTAGAAAAGGGGGTGCTGATGAGCTCTTTTTAGGAAGTTAATTGAGAGAGTCATTTTATGTGTGTTACCCAAATAATCATGACCCACTTCTTTATTATTAAACAAATTTTGCCCAGAGCCACCTGGTATCAATTTCTAGACCTTTAATGATGATGGTCTGAGCCAGCCATGCCAGTCCTTACTACAGCCCCAGCTACCTCGCCAGATCTGGCGAATAAGAAGTAATGGGGGAAAGATTAACATTTCTATTGCTTGCCAAGTCTTCTCAATATTTCTTACTTTAGAAGTAGATATGATAGATGTTATTGTGGTAGCCAATTTGCCACTGTATAAGAAAATTCAAGGGATAAAGTATGATGTCATTTCTAATATTGTTTGCTAAATCAAAGCTGGAGATGTTCATGTTTGAACTTCCTATTTAAGAAACAAATCTGTGTTTATTCAAGTTGTTTGGATCAGTTTAAAGTGAAATATATTTATTCTTTAGTGTTTGTTTTAGCCAATGGAGACACTATAGAAGGATGCTGGGGTCAAGATTACTGTGATAAAGAGGCACTGGTGGATACAAGGAAAAGTCTGAAAGAAGTTTTCAGGAAATTGGAGTCTTTTAAAAAGCAGCCGTTTGCGCTAACAGCTCTCCTAAGCCTGGATTTTCCTTGGTGCTTCCTTTCCTGTTTTTTTCCTATTGATTCTTCCTTTTGCTACATTTCCACCAAATTGATTGCTAGTTTAGAGATCTTATCAGATTAACTTTTAATTTTGCAGGCAAAGATTTGTGTTGCATACTTCCTACACATCACGTTTTGACATATGTAATTTTCCTTCCTTCCTTCCTTCTTTCCTTCTTTCCTTCCTTCCTTCCTTCTTTTCTTTTCTTTTCTTTTCTTTTCTTTTCTTTTCTTTTCTTTTCTTTTCTTTTCTTTCTTCCTTTTTCTTCCTTCCTCCCTCCCTTCCCCTTCCTTCCTTCCTTTCTTCCTTTCTCTTCTCTTCTCTTTTCTTTCTTTCTTTCTTTCTTTCTTTCTTTCTTTCTTTCTTTCTTTCTCTCTTCAGTTTGCATCCCCATTATAGCCCCACCCTCTACTCCTACTCAGCATATATAATTTCATTGCAGACAACTTGGCTGATTCTTAAATTATTTTCAGCTAGTGGTTTAGCATCTCTAGGACCATTCCCTGGAATCATGATTTCATTAGTAGTAGTAAAAAGGCAATGCTCCGATTCATTCATTCATTCATCTTTCCCCCATCTCTCTCTTGGCCAGAATTCCTTTATAGAGAACCATTACCTTGACATCTACTGTCAACTATAAACTATACCTTGTACAAGGAAGGTTTAAGAATACTTGAATTTTTTCTTCACAAGATTTAATAGAAAATAATTTATGTTCCAACAATCTAAATAATGACAAATAGTGTATTCAAATACATGATTATATACATACATGCATATACATTGTTATATATTTGCTATACCTAGTGCTAAGATTCAGTAAGTCAATTTATTTCAAGTATATCATGTATATACTTTGACCATATGTATGCCCCCTCATGCCCTCTCCCTTTTCTCACACCCCTTCCCCTCTGTTATGCTCCTTATTTCCCCAGTTCCCCTTCTGCTTTCATGGTGTGTGTGTTAAAATACACTATGGTCACAAACTAGAAGTCATTCATTCATTTCTCCGTTGTCAGGAATGTTACTATAGATCACTGAACTGCATGCTAAAGAAACTGATTCTAAATGGCTGATTATTATTTCTGCATCTTTAAGTGGGTATCACTAACATATCTTCTATTCTACATTAAAATTGATGTTGTAATTCCTATAGTGTTTACATAAAGAAGCAAACAGAGTTTGCAAAAACATGATTTGTGTACCTGCCATAGATGGAGAAGAGTCAAATACATAGTGGAAGAAAATGATGGCTGCATAACCATGAGACCTGAGTTTTTACATTGTCATACAAAAGCTGCATCTAGAAGGGTTCCTTACTTGGTTTCCTCCTGTGAGAGAAAGAATATGACGTTTACTCTCTTCTGTTTCAGCTCTAACATTCTCTATGTGGGTTGATCCCAAAGTATGTAAATAGAATACATGTTTCTATACAGTTAACAATCATTTCATAAACAAGTAAATTAGTGGGAAATTTGCTTTTAGACAATGTACCTGCTTTAGAGTTTTGTGATTCATGAACTCTTGTTGTTGAATGTTGCTGGATATATGACATCATTGTAGTTGTTCTTATGGATCCAAATCAAATTGGATTTTTCTTTCTCAGGCAGCTTTTTCTTTCTCAGGCAAATTTGGTCCTGGAATTAGAAATACATGTAATTAGGAAGTCTTTTTTATGAGCCACCAGAGAGCATGGATTCCCACTTTCAAGAATATTATCTCAGCAACATTAATCATTAATTAACATGGAGTGATTAGCATTTAGAGTGAGGCAGACTCATAGCCATTTGTTTTGAAATACTCAATAGATTACAAAAGTCAGAACCTAGCAGAGTAGCCTGCTAGCTTAGGGAGATGGCACTGCGTGAAGATGAGAACAGGGGGCACATTGCAAAGCTACAATGAGGCCACAGATAAATCAAAGCTGTCACTTTGTATGATCTTTAAGTCCAGAATGAGAAATTTTAAGCTGAGGGCCTAGATGATTCACTGTCCTTTCCAACCCAGCTGTGCAGCTATGAAATACATAAGTTGCCACCACTCAATATTACTGGGCTTCCTCTCCCCAAGAAAGGGAAAGAACTATGTATTTATGGGGTGGTGGATGGATATCCCCATGATCCCACAGTAGAGGAGACCTGATGGGGACCATATCAAGGCCATGACTAAGACCAAGTGCTCAAAAGTTATTTATAGTCCATTAGGCACTGTTCATATCAGTCACGAGGATCCTGTGCAGATTTTGTGAATGAAATAAATATGTGGGATCTCAGGATTTCAGTATGGCTGCAGGGCCAAGGACATTTGTACATTAGCTGGAAATGAACATTTGATCTAAAGCATTGGCTTACAGGGCTCCAGTTGTATCCCGTAGTTATATTCACATATGGATCATAATTTCTTCAGAAAACTGTCAAGTACTAATTCAGGGAGAGACTTTAGTGAATATATACACTAAATGATGCATAAGCAAAGGTCTAGTAACGAGAGGGGACTTGTCCTAAGTCACATGGCTCACTAGCATTGGAGAAAATTTTTAGAATTATAACACCCTGTCATCATTTAACTGAGAATATGTTGAGACCCAAAAATGCTTACTAGATTCCTTTAAAATAACTGGATATTAAATTAACATAAATCTGTAGATTCTCTTTGAGTAAGATAATATAAATTCCTAATTAGAAATAACCGTAGAAAATATATTTATATTGTTTATAGAGGCACAATACAATTCTATACTATTAACAAGATAATTTAACATATCTAAATAGATAAATAAAACCAAACTATATAGTATACTAACAAGATATAACCAAAGAATTATCAGGTATTTATGATAATGATCTAATAAAATTAATTAAATCACTAGCATTATTCATAAATAGAGGATTTTCTCAAGTAGGATGCAATTATGAAACATTCAGAGAGATCAAATCTTACTTATAACCAAAGGCATAACAATTAAAGCAAGAGAACTTCTACATGGTCGTTTTGCATTTGAGAATGAGGCTGCAGTCTGAGAAATGTGTTGTTGTGCACACACAAGTTTATTTTGTGCAACCCACTGTACTCCTGAGCTATAGAGTACAACCACAGTTACATTTCTGTTTGTCATCACACGGTACATGAATGTCTTTTTACTTCAGTTTGCTTAAAACCATCAAGTTTTGTTCTTTCAAAGTGTCTTGTGGTTCTCCCCCTTTCATCTCACATCCTTCCTCTGGCCAACTTTCTGTGACCTTGGACTTTGTAAAGAAGAGTATCTTCCAGGTTCGTCTTCTGCCCTTCATGCTTCCTTCTTTCACAAAGCACCCCACGAGAGCAGAAGCCCCAATTTGTTGTCATCTAAAAACTGACCACTGAGGAAAGTGATAGAAAGCCATTTTGGATGACTTAAGAATAAAAGGGGATTTACTGGGAAGTCTCTGAGGAATTCACAGAGTGGTAGGAAGGGGTGGCCAGTGCAGTAAGAGACATGTTAGAAGCTTAGTCTGTTCTCAGGAATTCAGCAGGGTGGATCTTTAGACAGTGTCCCTTGGGTACTGTCCCTAGATAATTTGCCCCAAGAGCTTCTTAGACAGTTGACACTTTTCATAATGTTTAAGAAGATGGTTTCTCAGAAACAAACCACAAGGAAGTCAAAGAAAGTTCGAGTGTTTATGCTCCACTGAGTATTAGCAATTGGCAGAAATGCTCACTAGAATCTCTATCCTCTACCATAAGCTTTTCCCTACATGTCCAGCTGCTCCACTCTCTCTGCCCCACTTCTGCCCCGCCCCCATTCCTGCACCTCTCTCTGATTGGACCTTATGAAGTATGTCAACTTGGCTTTGCTCCCAGGAAGAAAGAAAACTCCCTCTTCTAAGGATGGACAGGAAGCTTTGTAAATTCAGCTGATAAAGGCCTTTCTCAATCTTAAATTTGTGAGTTGAGTCTCTGAACACAGCTATCTCAGTATTTATCATGACACATATTAATAACTAGAACTCATGAAGTATCTATTTGGTCCTTTTCACTCGCTAGTGAGAATCACATGTGAACTGTGAGGATTCATTTTGCCTCAATTACCACAGCAGCTGTGTGGGCAGAAGGAGAAAGAAAAAAAGTGAGGCAGCTTTCAAAGGAGGATTTTCTAAGAAAGATTAGAGGAGAGGGAACTGCAGTGGAAGCTCCAGGCAGGACAAAGAGCTTTGAACTTCCTCATGCTTCCCACCAAATACTTCACCATGAATACCTTGGTCAAATTTGTACTTGTGGATCACATATTACAGCACAATTTGTTCTAGTCTCAGTTTGAAGATTTGAACTCCTGCTAGAGGCTGAAGGACAGCATGAGCAAATCATCTATATATGAGGAAGGATACACACTCATGTGGAAGTGTGTGCAAGCACATAAGTGCACATACACACTCTTAAAGGTGGAATGGGAAGTAAAAATGAAGAACACGGAGAATAATGGAGAGTCAGTGACTCCTTCTAGCCGTATACATCAAAGAAATCTTCATAGAGAAGACAAAGTTAAAGACGAGTAACTGGATGCGTATATAGCATTGCTCTAATTCACAGCTAACTAGTGTGTGAGAATACACATAGAGCACAGGCTCAGTTCAATCTGGGTCATAAGAGATGCTTGATTCACTTTCCAAAACTGCTCTTGATTTCCCCTTGCTTTGTGTGATAGCAGTTCTTCAGGCTCTCATAAAGGGAGGCACATTTTCAGCTTATGTCTATGGTTTTCCAAAAGGCTTTCAGGTTCTTAAAACCCTCTAAATTCCAGGAACAGATACTTAGAACGAGCATGAAGTGGAGGGAGCAAGCAAACTGCACTCCTCTGCCCGCAGCTCCTGCTTATCAGCTTTCAGTGGGCAATAGTACTCAAAAAAGTGAGGCTATGCCGGGGCCTAGCAAACACAGAAGTGGATGCTCACAGTCAGCTATTGGATGGATCACAGGGCCCCCAATGGAGGAGCTAGAGAAAGTACCCAAGGAGCTAAAGGGATCTGCAACCCTATAGGTGGAACAACATTATGAACTAACCAGTACCCCATAGCTCTTGACTCTAGCTGCGTATGTATCAAAAGATGGCCTAGTCGGCCATCACTGGAAAGAGAGGCCCATTGTACTTGCAAACTTTATATGCCCCAGTACAGGGGAACGCCAGGGCCAAAAAGTGGGAGTGGGTGGGTAGGGGAGTGGGGGGAAGGGTATGGGGGACTTTTTTGGGATAGCATTGGAAATGTAAATGAGGAAAATACATAATAATAATAATAATAATAATAAAGAGTACACCCAGTACGAATCTGAGTGCCCCTTTTCATGCATGCTTTAGGAAATAATCAATTCATTTGGAAAACTATAAATGAGTGAGTGTCTGGATCTTGTGCAAGCTCTTGTGTCTCTTTTCCTTCTGTTTCGTTGCGTTTCCAGCCTTGATGGGAGGGTTTTTGCTTCATCTTGTTATATTTTATTTTGTCATGCTTGTCTGTCATAGCTTAGAAGCCTGTTCTTTTCCAATAAGAGACATAAGGGAGTGAGTCCGGAGTGGGAGGAAATGGGGAAGAACTTGGAGGAGTAAAGGGAAGGGATAATGGGATCGGGATTTATCATATGAGAAAATAATCTCTTTTCAGTAAAAGGGAAAAACAGTGAAGAGGATTGTTTCATTATTTGCACTAGATTTTTGTTTTAAATTATATGCTAGAGTCTAGAACACATTATTTTTATAAAGTAGTTATATTAATTCACTGTGAATTTATTGTAATATCTAATATCTCCATTTTACTGCGAATCTGATATATACTATTTATGCGTTCTGATATATTTTTTAAAAGCTTTGTAAAAAGTGAGCTAGGGATAGACCTAGACAGATAAAAGACTTGTGAATCTATGTCAATACCATCAGGAACACACTGGTGGTCAGATCGGTTTTGCATTAAAGAAAAAATAGAAAATATTTTCATCTTAGGAGATCATACTGTGCCCATTTCAACTCTTATTTCCACTCTGCTACTGTCAGCTCAGCCATGGTTACATACATAGACGGATATGGCTGCTTTCTAAGATTATTTTATTTTATTCATGGACATTAACATTTGAACATTTAGTTCATAGAGCTATGAAAACAGCAACTGCAATGGATTTAGTCTATGGACCACAGTTTGCTGACCCAAGCTATGGATTAATCTCTCGGGCTATTCACTGCTGCTTGAAAGGTACCTGGTCATACATAGGAAGAGGAATTAGTGCTTCCCTTGAAACATTCTCACAGACGCATCGGAGTTAGTTAAAATGTCAAAAGGTAATTACCCCTGCTCCCTTTATACATCATCCCTTCCTATGAGAACTGTTATGACGGAAGTAAGGACCAAAAAAAACAAAACCAAAACAAAACAAAAAACAGAAACAAAACAAACAAAAAACAGCTTCATATGTAGCTAATTCTTCCCAAGGAAATCTAATATCAGTCCATTTTGGTGCTAAAAGGGAAGATTTATCACTAAATAGGACAGACCACTGAGACATCTAAATTATGCTCCTTTTAACCATAATGGGACAAGAAGAACTTTGCTCTAGATACGGGTTACAAATAGTGGTGGTTTCTACAGCAAAGGTGCTGATGATCACAGGCTTCCAACAGCCAGACTTCAGCCTTCCTACTGTCACCATTGCCAAAAGCAGATTCTGTTCCTTATAGAAGTTAGATGAATCGAGCTACTTCCAGAAATAGTGAGCTGTCCGTACTGAAGTTTGTAGGGAAAGGCTAGAGATCACTTTAAAAGGTGGTATGGACTCTGTCATTGAAATCTATTATTCCTAAGACTGTCACATGGGTTAACCCTGTGATGTGTGTCATCCTGCCTTAGCTTGAGAAACCCCGAAAGGAGAAGAGAACAGCTACATGACTTGATCCTCATACTGCTTCACATCTCAGAGCACACCAACACAAGTTCACAACTTGACAGATACGGAGGCCCACAGTTGTTCATGAATGGTGAAATAATCACCACGTGACTGAATATTTTACATGCGGGATGAGTTTTCTCAGCCACTTGAGCAAAGCACCAGGCATTTTAGTAAAAGAGGATGAAAAAGTGGAGGCGTTTCATTTCATTTTATAACCCAGACTAACGTCGTCTCCCCTGTTGATTTCCCATCTTAGAAACCAAATACCTGCTAAGGGGGATGAAGCCTGAAAAAAGAGAAACTAAGATGAGTTTTAGTTAAGTATGTCCCGGTGGTAAACATTTAAATTAGAGTTCAAGAAAAAAGTTCTATAAACCAAACAGACAAGGCTTTGCTGTCCTAGCCTCTTAGGGTCCAGCCCTAAGAGAAAGGGCAGATCCTCAGGGCAGTTCCCCCTTGCACTTGGTGGATGAACTGCAGTGTCAGCAGCTCCATGTATCATTAGTGGACCTGGAAACGCTCCAGCTGCCGTCCTCCTATACTCGCCCTGTACCTCTCACTTTTAAAGCCCTTTCATCAACATCATCCCAAGAATCTTTTGTTTTCCCAGCTGGAGAAGACTTTCTGTTTTCCTCCCATCTCTAACCCAGTTCTTTTGCCCTTAAGATCTGCAGCCATGAATCAAAGGGAATCGTCACTTGCAAACTCTAAAGTGAATGTACATGCCTTGGGATTCTATATCCCATCTATCTTCCAGCAGCTGCCATCTTTAGTTACATTTCGTACCCACTGTTGGTGGTCATCCTGTCCCTTCCTTCCATCCTCCATATTACAGAGAAGATAGGAAATCTCCCTAACCATATTTCCTTGCAACACTTAGCTCTGACACAACGTAATCCCTTTTGCTTGATGGCTTTCCCAATCCCTCAGCCTGGAAGGGGTAAGATGCATGTCAGCTTACGGCTGAAGTTATTTACTACGTGAAATGATCTTCTGTCCCAGGGTTTCCTCCTAATTTTCCTGCATATGTTTTATAATAAGTCCGAGAAGGGACATTAGGCTTGACTCTTTTTTAAAGAGTGGTAACCATTGCCCACGAAACCTCACATGGAATTTCATGTTTCTGCTGTTGTCAGGATTTTTAAAGCTCACCATAACCTGGATTGAACTTTTAGGAATAGTCTGTCCTCCTGTCTCCAGGGAGGAGACTTTGGTTTGATTTTAGGCCTCACAGAAGTTTGAAATTCCAGAGTTTCACCAAAGTGTCAAGCCTCCCTCATCATTAGGCTTTTTTCTTGTTATTCAGACGAATGTAGAAATGGCTGATAGGCTAGGTAGTATCTTTTTGGAGAAGCTTAAAAAGTATTTCCTAAATGAGCTGCCACCAAGGTAGAGTGTTGATGATGCTCAGATGACCTTTAACCCCATGCCCTCCATTTTGCAATCATTCATTTCTTCTCCTTTAAATTTGCAAAATCTGATACCTAACTAACAAAATGAAGAACCTCGAGTACTTAAGATCAGTTTTTGTGTGTGTGTGTGTGTGTGTGTGTGTGTGTTTTACTTTAAAACTCATGAACTGCTTATTTTTAAATTTTTCCAATTTATGTTTTAAAATAATGGTTATTATTTGTTTATTTCAAATTCTGTACATTTATACAATATCTTTTGATCATATTTACTCATCCTGAAACTCTCCTAGTACTCCAATCTGTTTCTGATTTCATGTTTATATGTATGTGCATATGTATGTATGTATCATGTATATAGATTCTCTTCTCTTTCTTTCATCCAAAGAGCATGGTAAAGAACTCTTTGAGCACAATATGCTGATTTCTAAAGATTTTTATTTGTCTAGGTAGGTGGTTCTGGTCTTTTGTATGGGAATGGAAGCCCTACCTTTCCACTAAAAAGTTTTCTGAATATTTATTCTCAATGTCTGCTCGTTTTAAGTGAGCCCCATAATACCAACTTGAAGGCAATAGATCTGAAAGAAGCCTTCTTTCCCCACCCATAAAATTGCTGAGTAACAGAAAAGTAAAAGAAAAGTAAAGAAAACACAACAAAATTAAAACCATCCTGCCTTTATGGTGATAGATAACCTTTAATAAACTTTATGCTGATAAACTGGAAATACTGTTACTGCTGCAACATTAATACTTAGAGCCAGCTGGGCAGTGGTGGCGCACATCTTTAATCCCAGCACTCGGGAGGCAGAGGCAGGCCGGATTCTGAGTTTGAGGTGAGCCTGTTCAACAGAGTGAGTTCCAGGACAGCCAGGGCTACACAGAGAAACCTTGTCTCGAAAAAATAAAAAAAAAAATACTTAGAGCCTTAAGGTATCTGGGTTGTGTGAACATGCAACTTTCACATAAAGTAGGAAAGTTAAGCCTGAAAGAGTGTATTATTGTGTCTACATCCTATGTAGCTAACGAGGAGCAAGATTCAGGTCCCCTCAAGAGTAGCTGGTAAACAAATGGTATCCACAGGTATTGTGATATTTTCATGACACTACTAAATGGCTGTTTTCATGAATGCCTGAGTGTCCTTGCTGCCCTTATTCTTCCAGCTATTATCTCAGGACTGTCCCTACTGGAAGTCCCTCCTACCATCCCCAACTAAAGGTTAGTCCTGAACATAGAGGGAATCTCCCACATCCTACTCTTGTTCAGTGACTGTACTACTCTGTCAGTGTATGTACTATCTCATCAAAATATTGGGCATATCACTTCTACTCTTGTGAAACATTGTTCTGTGTGTGCACTCTCATGTGATCACCATTTCAAATGACCACCACCTGCAAAGGTTAAAAAGCTCAGAATCTTAGGATTTCTTTCTTTCATCTTTCTCTTTAAAGGCCCAGCCATTTGTGGATACTTATAAATCATTTTTGGTATTTGCCTAGGGAAAAGAGTATCTTGAGTTCAGTTGGGTCTTCTCATAATCCATGTGATGACTATCACACAATGTGACTTTGAGGATAGGGTCTTTAGAGCAGTAACTGAGATAAAGTGGGCTCACAGGAATGGTCCTGATCCTATATGGTGAGTGTTCTGATGAGAAGAGGAATGTGGGATAGTGGCAGGCAAGACAATTCAAATATAGAAGCTTGAGATAAACCAAGCCTGCTGGCATCTTGATCTCAGGCTCTTTGTGTATAGAATTGTGAGACTATTATTTACATCCTGGAAGCCACCTAGTCTTTGACATTTTGACATGACAAACCTGAAAACATAATTTAGAGCAGTGGTTCTTAACCCTCCTAATGATGTGACCCTTTAATACAGCTCTTCATGTTGTGGTGACTCCCACCCCAACCATAAATATTTTTTGTTGCTACTTCATAACTGTAATTTTACTACTGTTATGAAGAGCAATGTAAATATCTTTGTTTTGAAAGAGTCTTAGGCACCCCCTGTGAAAGGGATGTTTGACACCCCCAGGGGGTAGTGACACACAGACTAAGAACCACTGATTCAGAGAAATGAAAATTTGAAAATTTGGTAAAATGCCTACTGCGCACAGGCATGAAGTCCCACTCCTGTTCTCATTATCCACTTCAAAGCTGGGCATGGTAGCATATGTCTGTGCTGGCAGTACTGGGGAGGTAGAGACAAGATCAATAGAGGAGGATCACCAGGGCTTGCTGGCCAGCCAGTCTGGCTAGCTCAGCGTGCCTGGGGTCAGTGAGAGATCTTGTGTCCCTGAAAAGATAGCAGCGAACAACCAAGAAAAACAACCAACCTTTGGCACCTACACAGATATATGAACATCTATGTTCATACATGCACATAAAAACTAGTTCATTGTGCTTCTTCTTGCTACTGTCATTAATTGATATATATAACAGACACATGTTCTTTTCAGAATTTAGTACTTTTGTTTACACATTCTAAATTGAGAGGATGTTTTCTCTTAATGCCTGCTGTCCTGGAATAATGTTTACAATGTCTAAGTTAAGACACTAAATTTCTTTATTTTCTTGAGCAGTCTCTATCTCTTCTTTGATATTTGCTATGTTCCTAGTACCTATTGGCTGGCATGTTCTACACAGCAGTGAATTGTCCAGTAAATGCATACTGTGAATAATGTATAAGACAAGTTACCATAGCTACATGGAATGATGCTTCGCTTCCTTCCTCCAAGATGCTATGTCCATCCATGACACATGCATAAGTCAGAACCATCCCAGGTCTTGTTTCTGTCCTATACAAACTATTACTTTTTATATATCAGTAATTTTAAAAAGAATGTTATTAAATGTTTTTTAATCTCCCCATCCAGATTCACTGCAGTGAATTTATGGCAGCCTTCAGAACACAGTTAATGTGTGCCTCTATCCCATCTCATCTGCTGCTGGCTACAGCAACATAATACTTTTGGCAAGATGACAGTAGAAGAGGAGAGGAGAAGCTTTGTTCTTAAGGAACAGACTAGAGATAAGTGAATTGGCAGTGTTTCAAAAGGCACTGGGAAACTAGTTTATGATACTACAAATGAGGCCTTACCCGAACATATCCTCTGAATCATGACAGCAAATGTCTGTTCTTCCTTTCCTCCCATGCTAAATTAAAAGGAAACTGTAATAATAATTGCTTTCACAGTTTAGGAAGACATAAGCTTGCTAGGTCAAGACAGAATTACACATAAAGCTTGAAAGGCCAGAAGATAAGGAGCCATAAAAGTCCTCTTTCCCTTTTCTCCACATTTGTTCTTTTTCTGCAGTTGAATATCTGCATGAGGCACATGGTGACAGGCAGAGCTCTGGAGCCTCTACTTCAAATCAAGCTCAAGATATCTTGGTAGCAACATTCCACTGGAGGAAGGCCAGTGTATTGGTTAGTTAGCCTGTCAGTGGTGTAACAAAATTCCTGACAGAAACAACTTAGAGGAATGGTTTGTTTCTGTCTCATAGCTTTAGAGGTTACAGTTTATAGTTACATGGTCCCATTGTTTCAGACCCACACTAAGGCAGAACATTATGGTACAAGAGTGAGAGATAAAGCTGCTGCTTACCTCATAATGAACAAGGAGTGGGAGAAAGGACAGGGGGAGGGAGAGGGGGAAGGGAGGGAGGAAGGGAGAGACAGAGTTTTCCAGAGACAGGGGAGGGAAATAATATTTGCACACCTGTTTCTATCTGTGTCTCTCATGTGTTCTTGGGGGTCTGTCACTGGTAGGTGAGAGCAAGTTTTCCCTGTCTCCTCTTATCTGAGCATGTGCTATTTTTCTTGCTGTTGAATGGACACTGGTAATGAATCCAGACTCTTGATTCAAAATTATAGCCAATCCTTTATCTTGGGATCAGATGAAAGCTTAGTTCTTAATGAGTACTCCAGAACTGGGTTGTGTTCGTTGTACTTCCAGACTTGACTTTAGAGCCTCTCAGGGCAACCTCATTGGCTAGATTTTACATAGAGTGAAAAGGTTAAGAGACATTGGAACTTAGCCTTTGGCAAATAATAACACAAGTAACCATGTAACTGCTTGTGATGCTCATACTGAAAGGGTGCTCTGAGGAATGGGTATTGAATGGCCCTAGGAAGTTGCTAAGAAAGGAGATTTAGGGAACTGGAACATAACAAATTTAAGGTTACAGTTTCCTAGCAATAATTGATGTTTTTAGGACATGAAGAGAGTAAAAATCTATATCACAAATGCTAAAAGAACAATATGTTCTGGCTCTATGAGTCTGGATAACAGTTGTGAAATGGAATTTGGAACAGAGGATAGCCTGGTCCTTGCTACTGAAAGCCTGGCCCATCACTGTTCCATGATTTCTCATTCCATTTTTTGTTTCATGCACATGTAAAATGTTGTTGTTGTTGTTTGTTGCAGTAAATCTCCAACCCAAATAAGCCCTGGCAATGAAAACACAACTCAGTTAATATGAATACATGCTGTGCGCCTAGATTGGGCAGATCTACCGCTACACTGCCATCTTCCCCATGTAAGATACCCCTTAGAACCTTCAGTTTCCCCAGGTCATGTGCTTTGCTTCTGCTCTATTTTCCTTCTTCATCCTTCTCTGTCTTCTCTCTCTCTCTCTCTCTCTCTCTCTCTCTCTCTCTCTCTCTCCCCACCCCCCCCCCAAAAAAAACTTTCAGCTCCACTTTCCCCTCTTTCTCTGCCCAATCACTGGCTCTAGCCTTTATTTATAAATTAAGGTCGGAAGGTTTACAGGAAATCACCAAAGTGCTGACTCATTATTTGTTCAAAGCCCCTCACAGGAGAACAGAAATTATATCAAATACAATTAGCCTGGGGCTATCTGCAACAGTTGTTTTGTTGGTTTATGTTTTGTTTTGTTTTGTTTTTGGTGTTTATTTTTGGTTTTGTTTGGTTTGTTATTTTTTATTGTTTTGTTTTGTTGAAACAGAGATTTAAAGTAGAAGCTGAGACTCACCTGGAACTGGAGACTTTAAAATTCTGGACAGAAGTAGTTTTTAATAGCCCTGTAGATGAATCCATATTTTTCCAGAGAAAATAATAGAACCAATAAGGGAGGCAGAGAGAGGGTGGGAGAGAGAGAGAGAGAGAGAGAGAGAGAGAGAGAGAGAGAGAGAGAGAGAGAGAGAGAGAGAGAGAATCAATGTGTTGTAAGGCTTTGGATCATGAAATCATGGAGGATGACAGGTTCGAGCTCTAGGGTGGGCTCAGGGTATAGATAAAGCCCCAAAGCAGTCTTCTGCAGAGTTTCTTTGCATTCGGGAGGTTTGTCTGGTTTTGTTTTCAATCTATTAATGTTTCCATCTGACTAAATGGATCCACTTGCATGTGGATGGCATGGGACAATCTTCCCCACCCACTCTCATCAATTACATATTAAACTCACTTCAAAATCCAGTATCTAATGTGACACAAACATTAACTGTCATACCATCCCAAACAAGAAGAGAACTTTCAGAGACAAGTTTCAGAGATCAGTTGATCATTGTTGACACCAGTTTCCATCTGGCTTTAAGGGGTATCCACAACAGAGTGAAATATGGAGGCACATGGTCAGAATACGTGTGAGCAGATGCACACACGATCAAGTCTATCATCTGCTCAATATTTATTGCACTCTCAGCCTTCAGGAGCCAGTTACCGATGTCAAGTTCAAACCAAATTACTTGCTCCTGAATAAGAACCAATGGTCAGATACACCTCTATCCTTGGCTTTCTAAGATGTTGAAAACAAGCCAGTGTCACCCTTTCAGGCTGCTTGGGTGCATTCTTGACGGCCATCACCTCAGGTCACCTTCGCAGTAGCCCAGAGGAAATATTCAATTTAAGCAAATATATCAGACATGGATTTCCCTTTATCAATCCATGCTGACTGACCTTTAATGAATTAGAGAGAAATCCAATCCACATTGCCTGGATAAAGATGTAAGGCTGATGCATAAATCTCGACTTCAAGAAGAGGCAAATTCAAACCAGAGTTAGGTGGCCGTGCCTTTTGAGGCCACAGCAAGGATATTAATGACTCACAGTTATGTAATTATTTGAGCATATTTATATCTTGGGACCCCTAAATGCCATTTCGCCTGTTCTCATTGGATCCACTAAGGCTGTTTGAATTTAGGATATCAGGGAAACCCACACCTATCGGCCCTGTGCCTGGCCAGGCTCCCTACTGTGTTTCTATGTTGGGCAGCTGCTTTTGACTGTCTTTGTGCGTTTGTTTATTTGTGTTCCTTTGGTAGAAGAATAACTCATTCATCTCTTACTCAACTGGCCTGATTGAAAAAAGAAATACAGAACTTGCTTCAGTCTGTTCCGTTTAAAGCTGTCCCCTTCTTCCCAATTTTACTCTCAAGAGATATGACCGTTGTGGAGATTAGATTATAATTAGGGTCAAGGACTTTGAAATATTGACCCCCAGACTGACCTCTCTGTCTGTACTCTTAAGTGTCTCCTGTCGGCACACCCAATGTTGGGTTCTGGGCCATTTTAAACCTGTTTCAAGAATCGCCACCTGACACTTAACCGTCGCACAAAGCTTTGCCTTAGTAAATGCATCTGTTATGTGGTATAGCGCTAAATGCCTTCCTGAAAGCCAGATAAATTATATCTGCTGATTTGGTAATGTGGCCCAAGAATTCAATTTAGGTGAATTTATCAGACATGGCCTTTCCTTTATCAATCCATGCTGACCGACCTTTAATAAATTAGAGAGAAATCCATTCCGTATTGGTGGATGCACAATGTGACAGGAGGAGGGGGGGAGTAATCGGCACCGGATCTACAAACATGCTCCTGCCTGATTTCCTGGCCTTAATGTGCTCCAGTCTGTGACAGGGCACATGGAAGATCATTCCAGTTGCTTTAGACTCCTGAAGAGCTAAGTGGGATGTGAGGATAGAGGAAGTAGGAAGTTCTTTATGCTTGATAAGTGCAGGGAGGGGGCGTGGGTCAGGGGTCTTGGGGAGGGACATGGAACAGAGTTTAGTTCTCTGGGTGGGCTTTTTTGTAGATTAGCTTTAGGAAAAGTAGCTGTGTGGGTTTTAGGCATCTTTTGCCCTCTGCTGGCAGAAATAGAAGTTGTTGGGAGATGTGATCACTCAGCCTTCTTTCACCTCTAATAAGTTTCAGCTTCAGGGGAGATAAAGCAGGTAACAATTACTGGTACTCGAAGGTCAAATGAGCCTGGCGTGGAGACCTGTGTGATGCTCAGCTGCTCAAACTCACCACACCACAGTCAAAGGCATATTTTCTGAACAGCAGACAGCCTCAGAGCTAAGCAATGCTACAGCTATTCTTGCCCCACAATCCATTGATTGGAAAACATGATATTTTAAAGAGGTATCAGTTGTCTCTCTGTAACCATTTGTGAATTGTAGCATGCTTGTATATTTTATTGGTATTTACTGTGTTAGATGAGGAAAAATAGACTAACAAGTACCTGCATTTAACAAAATGATCAAGAAGTATTGATCTCCTGATACCATAGCTTCACACTAGGACAATAGTAAATTCTACAACCCATCCCCATACAAATCCCATAGAGAAGCTGTACAAAGTAATATGTCCAATGTTATATGCCCTAGCAGTTTGCACATTTATTTAACATCATGATCCCATATATATATATATATATATATATATATATATATATTTAATTGAATGTGGATCATTCTTTCATAAAATATATCCCAATCACAGTTTCTCTTCTCTCAGCTCCTCCTAGCTCCCCACACCTCTCCTGCTTGCAGGTCCACCTCCCTCCCCCATGGTTTCCTCTTCAAAAGCTAAACAAGGACAAAACAAGATATAATAAGACAAGGTGAAAGCCAAACCAACAGGAAGAAAGAAGTCTCAAGCGCAGGCAAAAGGATCAGAGATCTACCGATTCCCACTATTAGGAGTCCTATTAAAACACCAAGCTAATAGCCTTAGCATATACACAGAGGACTTGGTGCAAACCCATGCAGGCCCCATGTTAGTCACGTTCATCTCTGAGCCCATGTGGCCTGCTTAATTGATTTGGTGGCACATGTTCTCCTGTTGTCCTCTATTCCTGCTGACTCCTATAATCTTTCCTCCCCATCTTCCATTGGGGTTCCCCAGTATCCAAGGGGAGTGACCCAATGAAGTCCTCCAATTTAAACTCTTTCCAAATAATGTCTGGCTGTGGGTCTCTGCACTTGATACCATCTGCTGCTGGAGGAAACCTCTCTGATCACAAGTAGACATGGCACTGATTTATGAGTGTAGCTGAATATCATTAGGAATCTCGTCTGTTTCTGTGTGTGTGTGTGTGTGTGTGTGTGTGTGTGTGTGTGTGTGTTGTGACTCTACTCTAGGTCTATGAGTATCCAGTCTCTGTTTCCTGGCCAACCAGGCAGTGTAGGGCATGTGCTCTCTCTCATGGTATGAGGCTCAAGAAAAACCAAAAGTTTGCTGACCACTCCCACAAGTCCTGCACCACCATTGCCCTAGCACATCTTTCGGGCAGAGCAGATTGTAGGTGAAAGGTTCTGTGGCTGACTTGGTGCTCAGGTTTCTATTTCTATAGCCTACAGAGTATAGCAAAAAATCTAGAACATAGGGGTGAAGGCTCCAAGCCAGTACCAGATCAACTGCTCTGTGTTCAATGGGCTGAATAAAAGTTGCCCTCGGCAATGGACCCTGCTGTCAGTTTTCAGAGAGAGACCTTCTGTCCTAGCATCAGCCTGGGTTATTTGGGGATCCCCATGGGACTGTTTTGGCCAACAGTTCAACTGAATGTAACCCAGAGTCACCACTGGAAGTCATGCCTAACCACAAAATAATGTCTATGCCAGACTCTGTATCTTCCATTGCTAGGTGTCACACTAGGGCCATCCTCATAGATTCCAGGAAATTTATACACTAGGGCTCCACACCGCCTCCATATTCCCCCTCCAGTCCAGTTGTCTCTCCCTACACTCTCTCCTCTTTGCCTACTTTTTTCAATGCCTGTTTAAAATCACTCAAAATTTAACAGTTTGAAGAGGAATCTCTAGCAATATTGGCCTGAACTTCCTCACAGATACTCCATCCATGTCTGCAAGAGTCTGAGACAGCTTTGCTCTCCTTTCAAGAGGCTTCTGTCTCTGCATAGACGCAGAAGTCGTTTTTATTCTTTCTTCCTTTCAAATGGCATTTCCTAGTTTTATGCTGTATTCCTGTGCTGGCTGGAGACGGCTCAGTAGCTAAGAGCACTTACTGCTCTGGCAGAGGACTGGAGTTCAGTTCCCAGCACCTACTTTAAGCAGTGCACAGCTGTAGTTGTGTAGAAATCCATGTTAGGATTTGGGATACCAGGCTGGAGGTAAGTGGGGCTGTGTTGAGGCAGAAACACACCACGGGGTCCTGCTCCGAGAAGGTGCAAGTGATTGTTTTAGGCTGGCCCTGGCATCCACAGTAATTGCTAACAGACCACATTTCCCCCTGGCTGCGATTCACCCCTCCCCCAGCTCCTAGCATGTTAACAGTGTGCTTTATTTCTGAGTTATTAAAAATTACATCTTTTTTATATTGATTCTTGACAGTTGCCAGCTGACCTCTAATTGTTTCCAGGTCTGAGGTTTCAAATGTACTGATTTCCTTTTTGATATTTTAATCATTTTCTGTCCCCTGCTCACTTTCTCCCCTGCTGATTCGCCTTGTCTTTGGAATTTCTCAAACCCCAGCTTTCTTTTTCCCCCTCTTTAAATGTTTCTTTCCGTTCTGAAGGGCACTGGTCATGCAGTGGACGAGCACTTGCAGTCTCCATGGTCCTCTGGCTCATTTTGAACAATCACTGTTCACAACACAAAGTCTGGACCAGGAACTTTCCTTTCCAGGACAGAACTGCACTCGGCTTCCTCTGGGAGGCCTCTTCAGCAAAAAAGCATGCCACCTCTTTAGGTCAAATGATGCTTGGGCAAAATGAATTGCTTAGCATTATATCCAAGCAGACTCTGGATTAAGATGGTTGGTGTGGGAATGTGTAAGAACAGTGAATTAAATTTGACTGCTTTGGTAACAATGGAATTGGAGTTGACATGAGTTAAAGCAAGTCTACCTCAATGAAGGTGTAAAAGATTCAATGACAGCTCCCTTTAAGAGCTTAGCAAATGTGTGCATTGATTTGATATCTTGTCCTCAAGTGCTTGAAACAGCTTGTGGGTAATACCCAGCAATGAATAAATAATTGGTGAGTTGAGTGTTATTTTAACCCTTTCCCTTTTTATTCATTTGACAATTTGAGAATGAGACACATTAGTAATATTTAGCAGGAAAATCCCACGTGCCTACTAAGTGACTTTCTCTTCTTGATATCTATTGGCAGTTCCTCTTTATGGCCCAAGAATATATCCTAAATGATATCCTAACACTTTCTTTAGAAGCATAGGCATGTATCTAAGTAGACAGATCCACTGAGTGGAGATGAAAGGGACCTTGGAAATGACTAGGTTTAACACTACAGCTGTTACCATGGAAGTAAAATAGTTTTCATTAGTCTCATAGATCTGTGGAGAAAGACTATCAAAACATGGCTGAATTATTTAAGACAAACTTTTAAAAATTCATGTACACAGGCTATCTATCTCCCCTCAAAGCAGGGTTCAAGAGATCATCATTGGGCATGACGAAAGTAAGCGTTTTTAGAGCTCAGGCGTAGGTGGTTTCCAAATGAGTGATTTGGCAGGCATGTGGGGGTCACATTAACTACCATTTGTAGTTAAGTTTACAGGTGGGATATAGCCCAATCCTTCAGAAACAGATTTAATCATAAACAGGAATGAATTTAGTTGGCTTTTACTATTAGATGGCTTTCAAGCCCAAAATGGAGGCACATGGCTTATTATTTTCCCCCAAAGAGTCTTGACTACACAGAATGCTTGCATGGCCACAGAACATTTATCCACAGAACAAACAACTGTGGAGAGTACAATTACTAATTTTCTGCTAATTCTGATCTCTGGTACATGCCATAAGAGAAGATTTTCCAATTCTAGGCGGAAACATCTTCTATCTACAAAGACATATATACTGAGAGATGATAATTATCTGTCACACCAGGAAAGATTTGAGGGACATTAGAAGGTGTTGTAATTTAAGTGAGAAATGTCACACAAAAACTCAGGCATTTGAACAGTTCTTGTCCTGGTTAGTTTGATGTCAAATTGACATAAGCTACAATCATCAGAGAAGAAGGACTTCTGATGATGAACTATGATATGGAAGCATGAGCCAAAAATAAAATTAAAAAACAAAAGCAAAATCAAAACAAAAGAAAAATCTCTCTTCTCCCCAACTTGCTTTTGGTCATGGTGTTTTATCACAGCAATAGAAACTCCACGTTGGATAACTTAGTAACAGGATAATGGCCTGACCACAGGCCTGACCATGTTGTTTTAGGAAGGATTTAAAAAAAAAAAAAAAAAAAAACAACTTTGGAATTTTGGGCTAGAAAATCCACTGAGTGTCTGAGAGCTCAGTGAGCTGTTCTGTAGGAGCTCGGGAGATAAGAATGTTAAAAGTAGTGCAAATGATACAGGCCTGGTTTGTGAAGTTTCAGAGGGAACCAAGACTACCTTGCCATTTATGTGAAGACTCTGCAGTATATGGACATGTGAAGGTGAAGAATTGGTTGTGAATAACAGGAGAACAGCACCACTAGAGTAAAACCTTTCTTTTACTAGGATGTAGCCCCCCCTCCCCCAGCCTTAATGGTTTTACTGTTTACACCTGGATGGAGCTTTTCACTCAATCGTTTTTGCCACGCCCACTGTTGGAACTTGTCGCTTTGCTGTTCCGAAGCCATCACGTGATCACCCTGTTACTAGACCCCAAGATTATTTGGCGGGAATTGGGCCCCTCTCCCTTCCTTTATAACTGAGTGTCGGAATAGTAAAAATTAAACCTTGAGCAGAGAGCTTTGTCTTGGTTCCTTCCTTATCTCGCGCAGCCCAGCCCCTCTTCTCTTCCAGGTTTTCAAAATGCCTTTCCAGGCTAGAACCCAGGTTGTGATCTACTGGCCAGACACAACACTAGGACAATTGGTGCTGGTTAGCTGGATCTGAGAAATTAGCAGTGATGAAGAAGAGACCAGCATCAATTAAGGTAAAATCTTCTGGAAAGTCTTTCCTAAAGTCCACACACAAAAACCTGTGTTCCAGAGGTGGCCACGGTTGTGTCTCACACTGGCAGCCAAACATGGCAGTGTAAACATCACCCAGATGTTCCTAGTTCTGAAGGTATGAAGGAGTCGTGGAGAGCAGCTGAGGTTTGGCCTGGTAAAAGGCCAGGGGAGGCCATTGATAAAAGTACAGTCTCAGTAACCGTTGAAGGCCCATGATTGAAGAAGCCATGCAGAGAAGTTGAAGAGTGCCTGAGAAAGGCTATTGATTAGACTACAGCCCAGCCGCAGCAGAAGCCCCCAGTATTTGGGAGATGCCAGCACCATAGGATGAGCAGCAGGAACAGCAGCCCCTGTGGAGTGAATCCAGCTGGTACCTAGAAGATAATCTCTGTGTGCTGTATTAGATAGAGCCAGAGAATTGATCCAAGACTCTCAGAGGAGCCCAGAAGATTGTGAGTGAACCCCAGACATTAGATATTGAGTCCCTCTGGAGATGTATGCTAGAATAAACTTACTTCCATAAATTGTTTTTAGCCATTTTGTTTGGCCAGTTGTTTCACAGCAACTGAAGGTAACTAAATCAGGGAATCCTGACAGCACCCTGCAACAGGTGTCACCATATCAGGAAATGGTAAGGAGTTGATGGGCCTGTGATTGAGATATGTGACTAGTCCACCTGTCTTAGAGTGAGAATCAAATTAGGTTGTGAGACCTCTGGGAGGTTATTCCAAGATTTTATCACACTTGTCCTCATGATGTCCTCATCTCTTAGACCATTCATAGAAGTGAGCACCTGTGTCTGTGTCAGCATAAGCTTAGAGCCCTCAAGGACTGAGCATCTCTGTTCATCTCAGCATCATCAAGAGGGAGCAAGGGGGAGGAAATGGGGACAGCTCTATGAGAGTACATCTGACAGTTTGAGGAGGCACAGATTTAGTTGGGAAAGTCTTCAAATTTGGTTTTCCATTAAGCCAATAGGAGAACGTCTTGCAAAGTTAGGGTTGCTAATACATAAATTCACAAGGAAAACTACCTCTTATATCTCCATATGTATTCTCCCGTCTGCTATCCAATTCCTATTCCTTGCTCCTGGACTTGTTTGACCATGTTACATGTTGTAGCCAATGTAGTGACAGAGTCAGTGATATATGCAGAAGCTGCATACATCCAATTGTTTTGTCTACTTGGGTCCCAGTGGGAAAAAGTCCTATGGCTCAGCCCTGGCTTAGACCCTAGGGCAGCCCACTCCCAAGGTTCCGAAAGTTCAGCCACTCAGACAAATCTGGGATGAATTGCGCAAAAAAGCCAATCCACTGTGACCCTAAGATTATTTTTAAATGATTTTTTTTATTTTATAAGTATGAATGTGTGTCTGCATGTGTTTATGTGCACCACATGTGTGCTGGTGCCTGCTTAAGCTAGAAGAAAGTGTCTGTCATTGGATCCCCTGAAACTGTATTATAGGCAATTATGAGACACCTGCTGTGGGTTCTGGGAACTGAGCCTGGGTCCTGCTGCAAGAGCAACAAGAACTGTTAACCACTGAGTCATCTCTTCAGTACCCTCCCCCTTTCCAAAGATTGGCTCTGAGATGTGCTTTGATCATTTGTTATACAGCATAAATTAATACTGCAGAAAAAATCATGTGTGTCAAATCAAATGCATGGTAAAAGGAGAAACTAACATTGCATAGTTATACAGGGCAAGTGCACTTTACCATCTAAATCTTTGTCTCTGTGATGAGCAGAGACCTTATGAGAGATCAAAACCTGGATAGCAATTCAAGTGACCAGCAATAAGGGTAGAAGTGGGCCAGACATTTAAAAGCAAGGCAGTGGGGCTTTGCAACACTTAAGCAATGAAAATAAACAGTCATGAAACCAGGAAAAGGCAATCCCCAGCTCAGGGGTCTGCCACCAGCTGCCTCAGCTTTGGTACATTTAATCTATCGCATTAGCACAGCTTTTACAGTTACAGTCTCTCTAAAGGATTTGGACTCCACTTGTAGTGTGGTTGCCAGGGCCTAAAGCTGTCAATTAGAAAACCATTTACCCAAGTCAACGCCTCCACTGGCTGTCAGGTGAAAGTCATTAGCCCAGCCTTCATTTTGGCCCTTGTTTTACTTGCAGATCCAAACTTCCATCCAAATCACATCCCCACAGCACGTCATTGGGGGAGTGGGGGTGGGAGATGCACTTTCAAACAGTGTGCAGCTATGTGAAAGCTGCCTCGTGTGGTGTGGGTGTGATGCAGAGGGGTCATCTGGCATAGGGTTGGGCAAGCCTTTTCCATGACTGCCTTTTCTTGGCCGTTTTATTTTCACTCTCAGTTCTAGCTTCTTGTCTGAATCCAGTTAAGTTAAAGTGAACAGCCTATTCCTCCAGCCACATCCCTCTCACAGAGGAATGATAAACATAAGGGCCATTATAGAACAGGGATCCCTCTGCTCTGGGAGGCATGAGACACGAGTGTGCTTCTTGTACCACCTCCCTGAAAGGCGCACCACTTAGAAAGGAAATTAATATTTCCTGAATGCTGGATCTGTGGTTTCTCATTTAATCTCCCAGCTCTCCTGTGAGTGGGTCCGTTAGTCCTAGTACACAGTGAAGAAAATTGAGACCACCACAGAGGTGATGTGACTGAACTGGGATTCTAACAAGCTTGTCACATGAAGAAGCCAGTTTCCCTCCATGTTATACTTAAGAAAGAACAAAGCTATAGTACAAGATGCTGAGGTCTCTTCCTATATCCTGTGATAGGATAAATCACTCTCCATATAGATTCCTGTCTGCTTGTTTTGCATTGGCAAATGGTGGAGGTAATGCATCCTGCAAGTAGCCCACACTGGTCTCTTTGTCTCTGCCCTTGCCTCCTGGGTATGCATTTTACACACCAATACAGTAACTCGAGGGTGATTTTTTTTCTATTTTTTTCTTTGATTTGTTTGTATTCATGTTATAAAGGACTAGATTCAAAGCAAACTATAAAGAAGTTTACCCAGGCCCCTCCGGAACCCACACACATTTCACATCTTGGTAATCAGCATCCGGTCCAGAGCTACGGAGTTGTCATAATTGATTACTACATAGTGTGGCATAATTGATGTTATACATTCTATATGTTTAGACAAATGTGCCAAGATGTGTATCCACTAATACAGTGTCTGCGACTATTTTCACTGCCCTAAAGGTCTTCTGAGTGGTGTATATCACTTCTTTCTCCTTCCTAATAGGGAACTATGATTTTTTTTTAAAATTGTCTCCATAGTTTTGCCTTTCCCTGAACGGAATGTAGCATTTCCAGAATGGCTGTTTCACTTAGCCATACAAAAGTCAGTTCACTCCATGCTTTTCCAGGGCTTGTTATTTTTTTTTTATTCTTATTAATATTCTGCTGTGTGGAAATACCACAGTTTATTCTCCATTCACTGACAGACATCTTGATTGCTTCCAAGTTTTGGAAATCACGAAGAAAGCTGCTGTAAACACCGAGATGCTATATTTTCGTGTAGCCATAGCATCTCAACATTGGGTGAATATCAAACAGTGTGACTGCTGCACTGCTCCGTAGGAGAATATTTAGTTCTGTAAGATGCTGCCAAGCGGTCTTCCAATGTAGTCAGAACATCTCACATATCTCCCAGTGGAGAGAGTTCCAGTTACTCCAAATTCCCTTCACCATTTTGTTATCTCCTCACACCTGTGAAAGGGTTTGGCCTGTGTTCCCTGAGTCATAGGCTGGCAGATGGATATAGATGACACATCTACAGCTGAGCACTCGGGCTCTTATTCTCAGCACTTTAGGCAGTTATGAATTATTTCAAAAGGATCATGCATTGCAGAAACGGGAGCAGGAAGAGGGTAAGAATCAGAGGATAGGAAGAAACCTGTGAAGCACTGTTGTTTGGGGTCATAGCCACTGCACATGCCTAGAGGAGGGCAGCTTGCAGCCTCTCTTCAGATTCTTACATTCTTTGCATCCCTTGTTTTGCAACTTTCTGGATGGGCTAAGCTCTCAGCCATTACTTATTCTCAGCATCATAAGCTGTCATGTGCCGCCCTGGGCCTATTTCTCCCTTAGGATAGTCAGCCCTTTTTCAGAATAGACTGGAGGCAGGGAAGCTTCATTGGTTTGGTGGATGCAGACAAGATCTTGATGGGGATGAGTGTGCGGGCAAAGAACACACATCTGAGAACAGCTTTGGAAAACTAGTTCAGTTTATTGGGGTGTAGAGGGAGAAGCAAGGCTATTTAAACCTTTGGGGTAAGTATGGACTACCAGGGTGAGAGTACATTATTGGCAGGGCCAGGGCACTGGGGATGCCTCATTTACATGAGGAGAAAATTCAGGTGCTGCTGGATTTGACCTTATAAGGGGAAAGAAAGGTTAACCTGGCTACCAGCTATGTGACCTGCTCTGAGGAGGTGAAGGTAGGGACACAGGGCTATGTGCACTGGGACATGCAGGCCCTGGGGAGAAGAGGAGGACATTGATCCTACTCCTGCCTGTCTCAGGATGAGATTTCCTGGGTTTTGGCATGCCTCAACTCCATGCTTGCTCCCCGCCTGCTCCTCCCAGTCCCATGGCTCCCTGGTCCCAGAGTCATGAGACTGAGCACTCACTATCGTCTACTGCAAAGAGAATCTTCTTTCTTAAGGTCTAGAGTAATATTTGCCTAAAGGTATAGACACAGACACTTTGAAGGCGATTGGAGTCTCTGTCAACGTTAACTAAGTAATAACCCACTCTTGAGCCTATGAGCTCTCCGGGCTCAAGAGCATGTCACTTTCTTTCCTTGGGATACTTGAACCTATGACATGCTGTTGAAAAGCAGTGGTGAAATAAAACCTTTGCCTTTTCCCTGCTATTTCTTGGAACCCCATTAAGTAGTATATTAACTTCAGGGGTTTTATAAGCATTCTTTATCAAGCTGAAGAATTTTCCTTCTATTCCTAGGATTTTTAGTTTTGAATTTTCACTTTTTAAAATTGAACAGGAATTACATTACTTTCCTCTCCCATTCCTTCCATCTGCTTCTCCCAGCTAACCTTCCTCAAACTCTTCCTGCTGTGTGTGTGTGTGTGTGTGTGTGTGATATTACAACCTGCTGAATCCATGTTTGTTGTTTGGGTGTATATGTTAACAAGGCTGTCTGTTGTCTGAATTGGACAACCAATATGGAGCGCATTCTTGAGAGAGGCTAATCCTCCTTTTTTGTTTGTTTTCTTTTTGTTTGTTTGTTTTGTTTTGTTTTGTTTTCCCCCAGCAGTCATTTGTTACCTGTGGTTTTTATCTAAGGGTAGGACCCCTAAAAGATTTCCTCCTTCCATGCTAATGTATCCGTTGATATTGTCATTTTTTCTGGTCTTGTTTAAGCAGCTATTTCTAGAAGAGACTGTTTCACAGGAGACTTCCTGGTATTCTGGCTCTTACAATCTTTGTGCCCCCTCTTCCCTGATGTTCCCTGAACCATAGGTGCTATCTATAACTATGATGTAGATGTATGTGTTGGGGCTGGGCTTCCCATGACCTGTTGATCTTTGCATTGTAGTTTTATGTGTTTAAAAAAATCATAAATGAGTGTTGTGTTGTCAAATGTTTTCCTTGCATCTGTTTTGTAGTGCCATTTTTCTTTTGATCCTTTTGATTGATATAGTGCATGCTAGATCATACTTTCCAGCAACATTGTACTCATGACCATTATCCTTTCTCTGCATCCTCACCACCATCTATCTATATTATCTTTGTCATTACTGCCAAACTACTGAGCATAAGCAGTATCCTGTGGTTGAATAGGATGTCCTTTGTGACCAGTTTTCATTGGCCATTTGTACATCTTCTTTTATTGCATGTCTATGCAACTTTGTTGGTTATTTTTAACTTAGTTATATTTGTTTAATTCTAGAAGTTATAGGCTAGAGCTGTATCAAAGCAGTTGAAATCTTACCTAGCATGTGCAATGTAAGCCTTGATCCCCAACACTGAGAAAAAAAGATATTCATGTATTCTGCATCCTAACTTTTGTCACATATATGATTTAAAGTATATATTATTCCCATTTTGGAGGTAATATTTTCACTCCCCAGATGTTTTTTGGTTGCACAGTGCCGTGAATGCATTTAATGTCATTGACCTTTTCATACTTTAAAATGATTAATTATATTTTATATAAAGTATTAAATATATACAATAAAAATAGAAAAATAAAACTACATTTTATGTAAAGTACAATATATAAAGCAAAAGGATATTGATGGAAGAACTTTACCCATGTGTCATACTCTGCCCCCCAGACAAGAAGATACAAAGGAAATACTGCACGTCACCTCATCTTCTCTCTGAAACATCCTAGAATAATTGAGATGCTTTGCACTGCTCATGAGTAGAGTTGAATAGCAGAAAAGCAACGCACAGATGATTCCAAACATGCAGACAGCCATTCAAGAGTAGAATATGATAAGTTCATTCATGGTGGTACAACTGGCCTCTGGGTCTGTGAGAGGTGGTTAATTATTTATTCAATTAGTCACCCATTTGCTTACAGAATTAGGCTTCGGGCACAGATCTTAAAGGATAAGGGCAAAATACAAATGATAGAGAAGAGAGAGAGAGAGAGAGAGAGAGAGAGAGAGAGAGAGAGAGAGAGAGAGAGATTTATGGTTTTACAAAAAAAAGGTATGGAGATAAAAAAAAAGAAAAGAAATCTGAATGTAAAGAGAATGGGAGCAGAGAAATGAAGGGGTCAGAGGAGAATGGCAGAGACCCATAGTTTGATGGTCAGTGCCTGATGTTTAACTGACAGCAATTTAAAAATGGAGCACAGTGTAGATGTTTTGACTTGGAGTTGAATGGATTTTTCTTTAATTATTTTTACATTTCTTCCATGGTCACTGTTCATACCTTCTCTTACCTAGGAAAGAAAGAAAGACTTGATGTTGCCATGCTTTCCCTGAGCCACCCCAGCATCTAGACATTTGTCTTGCCAACTGGCCCTTTATCTCCTGGGAAATACATTAGATTAATTGTAATGATTACTGAGGGTGGTTAAAATAAGCACATTCTTTTCAATTTAATTAGAGTATTTTATCCAAATTTATATATTATCAACCTACCACGAACATCACACTTACAGTTCTAAATCTTCTTGTGAATCACAAATGTGAAGGAAACCTACCATGACCCCAAAGTGTTTTGCTTCTGCCTTCTGTCCATCTACAAATTGCCCATTTACTTGCTATTCTGACAGTGTTTTCTATCTAATAAGGTACTATACCCACAGTCCAAGATCTGAGCTAATGATCTCTGAGATGTTACCAAACCTTTTTGTAATTCTGAATATATAATGTCAATCTTTCCATGGTCACTATGGAAACTATATCCCAGGAAAATCCACTCACTTATTTCAGCATGACTTATCCCTTATAAAACTAAATTGGTCATTTCTAATAAACTTAAGCTTTTAAAATTGTTCCTTTACTAAATCATTGGTAATTGTATTCATTAATATTCTTACCATGACCAATAGTACAATTAATAATAATAATAAGCTGGGATACCAAGACAGCTGTGGTGCAGTGGTAAAAATCTTTGGACTTAAAATTGGTACACCTGGTATTACAATAGACACTGCTAGCTTTTCCCTGACATTGTTGAAGGTCATTGACTGCCTGGGCTTTAGTTTTTTTCCAAATGTAATTATAAAGCATCTGAGGAACACATGTCTTTGTTAATATCTGAACAAGATAAAAAACAATTAGACCATGGGAGATACAAAATTCATAGTTATTATTAAGATAATGTCTCCTAATTTTTGCCATTATGAGTGATTCATGATGAGGAAAGAAATATACTATTAGGAAAATAAATTTACCACTGGACAGATTTATCACTGGCACAGAACTAGGTAAAGGAAATTATCATTGGATAATTCCTTAAAATGCATTTTTAACTGCAACTTTTGAACATATCATCTCACCAAATATCAATTAGACCTATTGAATTAATACAATACAAAGCTAAATTACAATGTTCTCTTCTGTTTTAACAACTTTCTGAAATTGGTATTGATTCAGGTATACACAGAATAAAAAGGCAACAGATACAGAGCGAGCTCACAAACAGGATTATCAGTCCCAGATATTTGAAAATTAATTGCATTTGAACAATCTCTACATATCCCTGACTAGGTCAGTTGCTAGGCTAGGAACTCTTCCCCAAGCAATGATCCAGGCCCCATAGTCATTTCACAGATTTGTAGACTCTGAATAATTCAGAGATTACTAGGAAACTCCATGACACCAGAGTTCACAGGTACCCAACAGAGCTGAGTCCATGTGTCTGTCCGATTCCAACTCTTGTTCTGACATGCAGAGACTACATTAGTTTTCTTGTAAGCCCTTGTAAGTAAGAGTAGTTCTTACTTGGGAAGATTGTAAGAGATTAATAAAATATAAGAATGAGGATAGAATGTTACAGCTTAACTGTGAAATATTCCTAAACCCCTCTCTTTTGTTACAAAAAAGGTTTTATGGCAGATATAGGATCTAAACCTCTCTTGCCATTTCTACCCTCTCTTCTGGACCCACCTCCCATTAGTCTTCCATTTTCAACCAATACAAAACTTGTTTCAATCTATTCACAAAATCCTAATTACATTATATTTTTCCAAGTCGTGGCTGATCATTAACTAACTTCCATTGGTTGTAATGTTCCCTATGAATTAAGAATGATAGCCAAAATTTAGGTTTAGTACCAAGTCTGTAGGATTGTTTTGTTTGATTTTCTTGGGACATCTTTTCCTCAGACATCCATTCATGTATCTGTTTCAGAAAGAATGGTTGAACTTCCATGATGGCTCAGCACTGACTTGCATGTTATACTTAAGTTGATATTACAGCATGTAAACTTAAAAGTGAATGCAAGGATTACTTTTTGCCTGTGCACATCAAAATAAGTCTGGATGGCAGCAGTGTATGTGTCACTAAAAAAAAATTCTTCTCTTTCTGGGAAAGACCTCCTCTATTCTTAAAACAGCCTTTTAATATTTTCGATGGTGATTATATTTTTGCTTGTACTTCTAGAAAGTTTGTAGTAGCTTGTGGGCATTTTAATTATATATTTTAAAGCCTCAGAAAACAGTTCAGGTGGTATGAAGTAAAATTCAAAAGCAGAGACTATTTACCATGTAGTTTGGGAAGATTTGTTGACTGAGGGATGTGCCCACAGCTGCCTAGGGAATGGATCTCTTCTTGGAGGAGTGCAGGAGAAATTAGCAGAGACTTGGTGCTCTTATGACACAGAACAGGAGAGATAGATATGAAGGCAGGCCAGAGTCAGGCAAGAGTCAAGGTAGAAATTTTCCTTTTGGAAGAACCTAAATTTTGACTTTTAAGTGGTTCTCCAGTGATTGAATGAGATTTACCTATGCTATCCTA
Organism: Mus caroli; assembly: GCF_978045245.1. Taxonomy (NCBI): domain Eukaryota; kingdom Metazoa; phylum Chordata; class Mammalia; order Rodentia; family Muridae; genus Mus; species Mus caroli. Next base: position 144,657,873 of record NW_028227261.1, on the reverse strand, counting down.
TTTGAAGTCATCTAATTACAAATATTAACTACAATTACAAAATACCATCATGATGATATCTAGGTTTATTTTGTTAAATCATGGGGAAATACAGAATATTCTAACTGACACAACACCAGGGATGGAGACTTGGAAGAACACCCTCTCTATTCCACAGTGCTTAGGAACAAATACTTTCCAGGGACAAACTGTGTGTCTGTCTCAGTACACTTGTTATGTTTTAAAGATGCTCAGGCAGAAAGCTGGAGATCAGAGCTGAGGCCTCTGAAAGACAAATTTGTGATTTCCACCGTCTGATGGATGAGGTGATGGGCCTACTTCTATCAAGAGATTGGGGGTGATGGGGGAAGCATCAGTAGCATGAAACTGAAACTTAAGCCCAACACCAATCAACTTAACACTCAATTGGTCTTACATGACCAGTGAGTCATCCTTCTCATTTAAAAAGAAAGCCATCATTGGTTGAAGATACTATTACCTGTTTTTGAGTAAAATTTATCTTACTCATTCTTAATAATGAAGGGACCAATCTATTTTTAATATATCATAGAGCAAAACATAATACTTGATTTCTCTTTGTATCCAATAAACCTTAATATTTTAAGAAATTTACCAAAAAAAAAAACTAGTATGAAAAATAAGCTCAAAATCATAGAACATTTTAAAACATTAAGTGACTAACTGATAGAATGAAAACACAAAACCTCAAAGTGACCAAAATAATCTGAACAACATAATTAACAATTAAATTTGGCTTATTGGAGAGATTAAGACTATTGAATAAAAAGTGGCAGTCTTTTCAGGTTTGCATAAAATATCTTTTTCAGGTTCACATGAAATACATAAAATAGACTGAAATCTAAGATGGAAAACTCTGAAACTACTAGAAAAAAATCCAGGGATGACATTTTAAAGCACTGGTAAGTTAATGATGTTTGGGATATTTAAAAATTTAAGAAACAGAGGCAAAAGTTGACAAGTAGAATTCTGTTAAACTAAATGGTTCTGTACTGCAAAGGAAGCATTAACATAATGAAGATAGCTGAGTAGCAGGAAAAGTACTTACCAACCATTATGCAAAGTTTAAATGACCAGATGACACCAGGAACTCCATAAACTTAGCAATAATAGCATGCAAGTGATTCATAACAAATGGCAAGTGACCCAAACTGATACTTCTCTAGCAAAAATACAAATCATAGAACCTCGAGATAGGTTGCCTGATCATTGGCAGGAAAGGTGATATAAATGCTCATTCATGGCCATTTACTCCACCGTCATGTATTCTGTGTATTTTGGCCAGTTGAGAGAGTCTGTATTAATCGTTGCAATCTATATCCATTCATCAAATTAAGTACTAGTAGTAGATTATCCCTTATAGCTTATGAACTCTGCAGCCATGGGTTCCTAGTCAGGATTATAGCATCCAACATGGATTCCCTCCTATGGAGTGGGCCCCTAATTTAATCACAAAACAGTAGGTTGCCCCATAATAATAATGTCACTACTGCTCCAATAAGCATATCTTGATAGGCATGTCAGTGTTGTACCACACAGTGTTGACATCTGGAAAAATACGTTGTCAACTTTTTTTCCTTCAGCATTCTCCATAGCACCTAGTAGCATCATGACACCTAGTCACCAAGGAAAAGCTTCCAGGCCTACACCACGTTGATTTCTCCATGTCCTGTAACCAAAGCATATGAAATCTTAAACAATGGGTTCTTACCATCATGTCCTGTGAGCCAACCAAGAGCAATAACATGGATATCTAAATATTTAAAATAAAATGTCAGAAAATTAAAAATCAATACTATTATCAAAAGGGCAATATAATAGAATCAATAGGCTTTATTCTATGAATGAAAAGTTGATTTAACACTAGAGAAAACATATTTTATTATATTAATAGGAAAAGAAGAACAACAAGATTACCTCAAATGGATAAAAATAAAATTCTACATTTGTGTTGAATATTGATATTGATCAAGTTAAGGAACTTACTGATTTATAATGACTATCCATAAAAGTTTGTATATTATAAGTTACAGAAAAGTGTCTCAAACTTCTTCCTTGTGATTAAGAGTGCATTTGGTATAATTCAATTTATATAAGGTACAAAATATGAAAAGTTAACCTCTATATGCTTGAATCATAAATAGCAGTCATACCCTGGGCAGAGAGAGTAAATCTGGAGTGTTGGTTTAGCTGGTATGAATATGTAATTATATTTACTTCTGTGACATTAGTCAGTTGCTTACCTGTAGTGCATGTATTTTTGTACATCATCAAGGACTCAATTTAACACAGTGCAATAGAAAATTCAATAGGCAACTTGTATTTCAATTAATTGGCACTCTCCCATGAAATAATAGGATGTATCCTTTGATGGTCATGTAGCTCTTTCTCCCATGTGGAATTGGACTTAGTAAGAGCTGATTGATGGATATTTTGAAGCCTCCTTAGAGAACCTGAGCTTCTTAGACAATGCCCTGAAACCAGACAAGCCTATCATCAGTTTCCCCACTGCTAAGTGCATTTCCCCAGAACCCTTTCCAGGCCACAGGTAAAGCAATTCTGCTTCAGGCTGCTTTTCTTGTACATATAACCACCTAGCAGCTCTCAAGGCAAAAGTATGCTGGGCCATGTTAGATCTGTGCTTTCTGTTTTGCTTTGGATGGGGTGGAGGGAGGTGGGCTAAAAAGGCAAAGTCTCCTAAGATTCAACCCATACTACAAATAGTAGTACCAAGAGTAGAAAAGAATAATTGCCTGCCAGCTCCTCTGATTAAGAAGCAGAACCCAGGATCTTCCACTCCAAAGAAGTTACACATTTTTGCCCTAGACCACACTGAAGAGCCCCTTTCTAATTTTTTATTGTACTTTTGCTTCTGTACAAGGGCTCCCACTCTTTGCAAATGTCCAGTGTTGACATCTTTGCTAGGCCTTCAGAGACACTTTACTTTCTTAGGATAGAAAACTGCACAATTTGTTTTAGCAGAAGCAACAGCCTATTTTGCACTTCCTTCCAAACATGCAACACTGCTTCTTCCCTTTAGAAAATGCACTTTGATTCACTCCAGTTTGTTGTCCACTTTAGATGCTCATGGTTGCACATACACAAATATGACATGTAAGCTGTAAGCTTGCTGTCTGGAGCCCTGCATATCCAGCATTTTGTATAGATATAATATTTCTGCAATACTCAGCTTTTCAGGGTGGCCCCTAGATATTGTTTTATGTAAGTGGGTCCAAAAGTTTTGAATTGGATATAATGGAAACCCCTATCTTTTTAGAGGAGCATGTAACAGCAGATCAAGCTTTCAGAGTTCTATCCTAACTTAAACAAGTTCATCTGTCTTTGAAGATAAAGTGTGGTCTCTCTGGTCTGCTCTAAATGCCTCCTGACTTCAGCTCTTTCACATCCTTGTTGTGGATTTAGTTCTTTTCCATTACTCTCAAGCTACAGTAGATATTTTCCTCCCTTAGGTGTTATCATCATTGTTTCTGTCTTTGCTCTGTACTTGTTCTTCTACATCTACAGTGATATTGATAATATCTTCTTGTGACATAGTGCTTCATATCACCCATGTGTCAAAATGAGTATCTACCTAAGAAAGATCTTCCCAGACAACCCAATCTCTAACAAGTCTGAAATTATTTACTTATCTCTTATCCTTTCTCTTGTGTCTGGAGAACCTAGCTATCCTTTACTACAAGGCTGTAAAGTCAAGGAGACTCTCTGTTTATATCTATTTAATGTCCCTATTACTGCAACCACTGCACCTGAGATATAGCTGTGTAGTAGACAGTTGGAGCCATCTGATGACTCTGAGGAGCAAATGCTAAGGTTGGATTATATCTGCAAGAAATTTATTAGAGGTAACACCATGAAAGGTAATAGAGAGGAACCCAGCCTGGAGGACTTCTGAGTAGGAAAGATTCAAGTTATGTCAGTTCTGAAACAGTCTTGACTAGGTTGATAGAGGGAATACACTTAAATATGTTCTATGTTGGACCATATGAACTGGTTCTATGTTCTAGATCCTACTCAAATAGTGACTTGAAGGGGTGCTTCTTTTCTAAATAGATGACAATTCTGATGGCTTACAAATGCTTTCTATTTTCCTTTCCTGGCATCTTGCAGCTCTTGGTGCAGTGTTAGACATATGCTCTTTAGTTCTAAGGTAAGCATTTCACACTTGACACGCTTGAAGAGTTAAGCATATTAAGTGAAGCTCGTATGCTAGAAGTAGTAGGGACCATGATGATCTGGCTTGAGTTTGCCCTACTGTAAGAGGTGACTGCTATGTAACTACAGCTCATTTCTGCCAAGCAAGAATGCAGACTCTCTGCTACCAAACTAAGCGATGCCATGCCAGAAGTCTGGATTTTTACATAAAATCTCCTGATTTTTAAGTGTTGGGAACTAATTAAACAGTTTTAAATACTCTACAGACCAACCTCAGCATGGCCAAGGAAAACATGCCTGTAGGATAATTTGGCCAACAATTTATAGTCTTCATTCTAGACCAAACCTGATGGGCAGCATTCTAGATCTTTTAAACTCATAGTTACGTTAAAATCTTTGCAACCATTATTCTTGGAAGTCTGGACAGAACCAGCTGATGACTGACCATTTATGTCACCTTCCAGTATCCTGGACCCAGAGAGCATGGGAGAGAAGAAACCATAAATATGTGAGTCACAAAGGTCATGGGACTCAGAAGACAAGATGAAGTTCCCCGATGAAACAGAAATTGACAGGCGTCTCTTGGCAGCTGAGTAGAGATGTCAGAGAGCAAAGCCAGGTGGGTCCCACTCCCTGCCCATAATGAGAACAAACTGGCCTTAGGAGAGAAAGAGTGAATTCCAAGGCAAATGTGATGTCTTAGATCTAGAAACCCCACATTTGTTTGTTTTTAATGGTAATTCCCAGGATTATAAGTCTTATGGGGACTTCTGCAGATCTTAAGTATACTCTGTCTTCTTTTAATATTTTAGTTTGTTGTTGTTGTTGTTAGCAGCTATATGCATGTCCGTGTATAAGTGTGTACATGCACATGAGTATAGGTATCCATGGAAACCAGAGGCATTAGGTCCCTCTTGAAGCTCTCATTACAGAAAATTGTAAACAACCGATTAAGGGTGCTGGTAGGTGAACTCAGGACATATATAAGAGAAGTATGTGCTCTTAACCACCTTTTCAACTCCATCCCTTAAATGTTTTATGAAGGCATTGTGTATATTTGTTGTACATATAGCTGGGATTTGTAGAGACAACTTAAAGTATTCTGTTTATTTAATCACATTAACTCCTTTGCTTTCTCCTCTGTCATGTTCTCCTACCATTTTTATCTGTATTTTTCTTTCATGTTATATGTGTGAGTATATAAAATCTTGACAAAAAATGTGTTATTTTTCTTCCCAAGTTGCCTTCTTTCATATAATATTAGGCCTCAAGTTGCATCCATTTTCCAGTAAATAACATAACTTCATTCCTTATAGAAGAATAAAGCTCCATTATAGAAAAATAACTTTAAATATAAAAATGGGTCTTAAAATTCAGACAGAAGCACAAAATAGTCAATAACTGAAGCACCCCTTCAGAAGAATAATGCTGGAGCTATCAGCAAGCCTGAATTTAAATTCCCACATTCAAGTTCAGAATTCACTTCCTCAACTCTCAGTCAATGTATTCCTTGAAGTCTTGGCTACATCATTAAGACCACAGAATAATGTAAGTGAAGAAAAAAGGAAGCAGGAAATATAGAAGTCACGTTACTGCAGATGAAATTATCCTATTAGTAAAGACCCTTAAGACTAAGAGGAATAATGAAGACACTGATGAAGAAATCAGTACAATAGTTCCATCAACAACAGCAGTCAATCAGTCAGCTAGTCAGGCTAGCTAAATACATGAAAGGTTTAAGGAAAACAAAAGCAAAAATTGGAGGAAATTAATAAATCCCTTAAGGAAATCTAAGGGAAAAACCCCACTAACAGTTAAGGGAATTAAATACAACTGTTCAAGATGTGAAATGGAAATAGAAGCAATAAAGAAAACACAAATGAGCCAGGCAGTGGTGGTACATGCCTTTAATCCCAGCACTTGGGAGGCAGAGGCAGGTGGATTTCTGAGTTTGAGGCCAGTCTGGTCTACAAAGTGAGTTCCAGGAGAGCCAGGGCTATGCAGAGAAACTCTGTCTCAAGAGAGAGAGAGAGAGAGAGAGAGAGAGAGAGAGAGAGAGAGAGAGAGAGAGAGAGAGAGAGAGAGAAATAAGGAAAGAAAAGGAAAGGAAAGGAAAAGAAAAGAAAAGAAAAGAAAACAAAAGAATAGAAAAGACAAGACAAGACAAGACAAGACAAGACAAGACAAGACAAGACAAGACAAGGCAAGACAAGACAATACAAGACAAACGAGGCACTTCTGGAAATGGAAAAGCTAGGTAAGTGAACAGAAACCACAGACACACAAGCATTGCCAACAGAATAAAAGTGATGCAAAAGAGAATCTGATATAGAAGATACAATAAAAGAAATAGATATATCAGTCAAAGAAATTGTTGCATCTAAAATAATTCCCTGGCACAAAACATCCAGGAAATCTGGGACACTATAAAAAGATTAAACCTAAGTATAATAGGAATATAAAGAGAAGAATTCCAGCTCAAAGGCCCAGAAAATATTTTCAACAAAATTATAAAGGAATTTTTTTTTAACCAAAATAAGGAAACATCCACAAAGCTTTAAGAAGCATACTGAAAAGTGAAAGATTGGGCCAGAAAAGAAAGTTACCTTGTAGCATGATAATCAAAACACTAAACATAGAGGAAAGGGAAAATATTTTTTTAAAAAGTTGTGAGAGAAACACAGAGGTAACATATAAAGGTAGAATTACAACCTTTCACCTGAGAGTAATTCTCAATAGAGACTATAAAAGGAGAAAGGGCATGAATAGATATGTTGTAACCTCTAAGCGATCACAGATGACAGCCCAGACTACTATACCCAACACAACTTTCAATAATCATAGATGGAAAAAACAAGATACTTCATGGTAAAGTCAAATAGAAATGGTATCTGTTTATAAATCTAACTGTACAGAAGATACTATCTCACTGGTATCAACTCTCCAATAAAACAACACAACCAAACAGAATGAATTCAAAACCAGGATTTATCCTTGTGCTGCATAAAAGAGACAAACCTCAACATTCAAGATAGACATTACAACAAAGTAAAGAATTGGAAGAAGATTTTCCAAGCAAATGGACCAAGGACCAAGCTGATGTAGACTTTTTAATATCAAATAAAACAGACTTAAATCCAAAATCAATTGAAAGGTAAATATTCATATTCATCAAAGGAAAGTCTGCCAAGATGACATTTCTACACTTGATCTTAGCCAAAAGGCTGAGAAGTGATACCAAGATGACATTTCAATTCTTAACATCTATTCCCCAAACACAAGGGCACATGTGTTTGTAAAAGCAACACCACTACAGCTTAAATCACACATTGAACCCCATGCATAAACAGTGGGAGACATAAATGCCGTCCTTTCACTAATGTACACGTCATCCAGACAATAGCTAAACTGAGAAATAACAGAACTAATAGACATTATGATTCAAATGGACCTAACAGATGTCTACAGAAATTCTCACTCAAACACAGAAGAAAGTGAGGAACAGCCTTGAATGCTTTGGCACAGGAGAGAACTCCCTGAGAAGAACACTGATAGTGCAGGCACTGAGATCCACAATGAACAAATGGGGCATCGTGAAGCAGAAACTTCCGTAAGGCAAAGGACACTGTCAAGACAACAAAATGGCCGCCTAGAGAACTGGAAAAGATTTTAACAATTCCACATGTGATAAAGAATTGAAGAAACTAGATATCAACTTACCAAATAATTCAAATAAAAATTATGTACAGATCTGAACAGAATTCTTAGAGGAGTCTCGAATGACTGAGAAACAATTCAAATGAAAGCTACTTTGAGAGTTCACCATAACTATCAGAATGACTAGAATCAATAATACAAGTGCCAACAAAAGCAGGCAAGGATGTGGAGCAAGGGGAACATGCCTCCATTGCTGGTGGGAGTGCAAGCTTCTACGACGACTATGGAAATCAATGACAGTTTTCTTTAAAAATTGGGAATCAATCTACTCCAAAATCCAACTATACTACTCTTGGGCAGAGTAACTCCATTCTACAACAAATACACTTGCCTAACTATATTCATAGGGGCTTATTAATAGCCAGAAACTGGAAACAACCTGCATGGCCTTCAACTAAAGACTGGATAAAGAGAATATGGCACATTTACACAATGTAGTATTACACAGCTGTTATAAAGAAATGATATCATGAAATTTTCAAATAGACAAAACTAAAAAAAATAAAAATCATCCTGAGTGGTGTAACCCAGACACAGAGAGACAAACATAGTGCCTACTCAGTTATAAATAGACATTTTCTGTAAAGTAAAGAATAGCCACATTACAATCCATAGATCGAGAGAGGTCTCAGGGTAACAAGGAGGACTCAAGGGGGGTTGTATGAATCTCCTTGGGAAAGAAAATAGAATAGATGTGTGTGTGTGTGTGTGTGTGTGTGTGTGTGTGTACTGAGGGCAGGTGAGTATGGAAACCAAAAGGATCATGTGGAGAAGGGAAGGAGAAAGAAAGGAAGGGAGAGAGAGGGGGTGGGGAGAGAGAGAGAGAGAGAGAGAGAGAGAGAGAGAGAGAGAGAGAGAGAGAGAGAGAGAGAGAGAGAGAGAATGAATGTGTGTGTGTTGGAATTGGATGGTTTGGGGGGAATTATGTGCAAACCTAGTACAGTAGAAACTTCCTGGAAACTATGAGGGTGACCCTGGCAAGAATACCTACTGATGGAGGATATGGAGCCTAAAGTGCCTTTTTTTTTTTAACTAGAAAAGGCTTCCAGTGGTGGGATTGGACACAACTCAACCACAAAACCTTAGATCACAACTTGTCCTTCATGCAAGATGTGCTGAAGCAATGCTGGCATACTGCTTATGGGTGTGTGCAATCAATGACTGGTCTAACTTGAGACCCACACTAGAAATAGGAACTCATGCACAGCTATGGATGGGCTGGAATCAGAGCCTGATGGCCCAGACTTGGGGTAAAACTAAACATGACTGGCAAAAAAAAGTCAATTACATTAAATAATTTCTAAGGACTTGGAGCTAGAGGCGTCAAGGACACCATGAGAACGTGGCCCACAGAATCAACTAAGAAGGGCTCACAGGTGCTCACAGAGACTGAAGCACAATCATGGAGCCTGCATGGGTCTGTGTTTGGCCATCTATGTATAGGTTGTGGCTATTTAGCCTGGAGGTTTTGTAGGATTCATAACCATGTGAATGGGGAGGTGTCTTTGACTCTTTTGCCTTCCCTCGGAACATTTTTCCTCCTACTGGGTTGCCTCACCAGCCTTGATATGAGGGTTTGAGCCTGGTCTTATTGAATCTTGTTATGAAATGTTTGATTTTTATCTATGGGAGATCTGCTCTATTCTGAAGGGAAACAGAGGAGCTATGGACCTGAGGATAGGGGCTGTTGGGGAAAGGAGTGATAGAAGTAGAGGAGGAAAGGGGCTGATGTCAGGATGTATTGTATGAGAGAAGTTTTTCCTAAAGGAATAAAAAAAAAACCAAGTATGAAAGAAAACAAACTGATACATCATCAATATTCTAACCACATTCTTCACAGAAATAAGAAAAACAAGTCTTAAAATTCATATAGGAGCTTAAACAACCCAATAAATAACTAAAGCATCCCTGATCAAGAACAATGCTAAAAATATCACAAAGCCCGATTTCAAATTATACTACAGAGCCACAGTAACATAAACAGCATGGTTTTGGCAGAAAATAGATACGCAGATCAACAGACAGCCAGGGCCACCTAGGTTTTGAAATAGAAAACATGATGCACTTAAGAAAAACAGCCCTTTAACAAATGACATTGAGAAACTGTACATCCACAAGCAGAATGACACTCGGCTCCTGCTACTCTTTTTATTACTGTTAGAGCTCATAATTCAATCTGTCACAATCACAACACAGCATCATCCTGTGACCTTCAAGCACACTGGAAAGTGTTTCTCAGTCCTTCCATTCAAGAAAGTCCTAAATCTGAGGAGACAGCTCAGTATATCTCATCAAATAGCCCCTTCTGATGGCATAAATATAAATGGCATCTGCCTACGCTCCTTCAACTGCTTTCAAATACCCAAATAGCTGGCAATGACTCTGTGAACTGGTCTCAAGAACAGTCACAACTGGAAGGGTTTACTTCATCCTATCGCATCTAGCAAAGGCCGCACTCCCAACCATTTCAGCATGAGGCAATGACAGTATGCATGCCAGCCTGCGCTACTGATTGCATAAGCTGTCAAAGACCTATGCTTCCTCTTCACAGCAGGTGTCCCACTGGCAAGTGAATTCATATTTTCCATGTTTACACCAGTCTACTACTGGCATAAGTTAGTGCTCACTCGCTCATGCATGTCAGATAATCCCACATGGACATGCATTGAAATCTAGACTCACGCCTTTAAAAAGCATTCATGTCCCCATAACTACATAGTCCAGAAAGCTATCATACAACCCAACCCACAGGCTCTTGTTATCCTTTCATTCACTTGACAAATATTTAGTGAGAACACACTCTGCCCAGATGCCTGCATTTATTCTGTTCTTGTAGAGTTTCCCATTGTCAACCCCAATCGCTTTCCATTACCAGCACACATAAGACAGGGATTTGTTTTCAAATGACCTTGGCAGAAAGTGATGCAGTAATTAACTTTTCTACAAAAATCCCCCACTGTTTCACAGTTTACTAACTTCTGTGCATGGAAATTCAGAAACCTGCCAAGTGCAGTATTCTTTTTGAAAAAAATAAAAAGAGTGAATTCTAGTTTTAAAATCCTCTACGCAATCATATCCTGCTTTGCTTGCCAAAAATATCAAATCTTTTGATTGAGACATCAATTGTACCTTTAAAAACTCTCAAACACTAAATTGTTCATGTATCCAAATCCATCCTGAATGTATATTCGCCATCCATGTTCTACCATGAGTAGTAATTTTTAAAACACTTTTCCAGATTGTATGGTGACCTGTATCCATTGAGCTAGCCACAAACTACCTGTTAGCTGACATCTGCTTGCTGCTATGCAACTGCTTTTGCTGTAGCATTCAGTTAAACATGACAGGTTATTATCGTGCTTGCTATTCGCTGCCATTTGCAATTGTCATCTTTTAAGACATGCTGTCTCCTTAGATCTCTTTGGAACATTTCTATGACGTGAAAAGAAATGACTGCAAAGTAAAAATGGCTCAAGTGTTATGGCTGGTTGTAGTTTAAATGAACATCTGGGCTCATTCAAATCACCCTTCCTTCTCATATGACCTGGTTAGCCATGACTGAAAGGCAAGAGGTTTGACCAGGTGGCTTCCCCTGGGAATTCCTGGAAAAGGAGTTTTCTTCCTCAAGGGATTGTACTTCTGAGCTCTTTAAGGGTTTTAGGACAATATGAAAAAGGTTTATGTAATTCACATCTTGTCCTGATATAGCTAGAAAAAATATTTGGGACTTCTGTTAGTAGGATGTGCAGAGTCAGGTGACCCAGGGGTGAAGGAAGAGTAGAATCCAATGGAAGACCTGGCCACCATCTTTGGAATTGAGCAAGGGAAACAAACAGCTCTTGCTCTGGCTGAGGTCAGAAGTTATGAGAGTTAGAGGTCACTCCCACAGAGACTGCTCTATAGAACTCAGCTTGAAGATCATCTCCTTGGAGAGAATTTCTCTGCCACAGAGAACAGTTGAGTCTCCACTCCCCAGTACTCCTGTTCATGCCTCCTAACTATTGTCTCCAAACAATGATGGGACAGTGAGATTTTTCCTGTGATTTATTAGTGGTATTGTACTCCTTAATTAAAAGTATATTTCATGACAATAAAGAGCCTGTCTATTCCCTGTTCCATTTTAGTCACTAAATCCATCTTCAGAACAAGGGGAGCTCTACAGTCCATAGAGCTCAGTGCAAAATGAAAATATGAGACACTATAGGACAAACACATAAAACATCCTTTACTAAATAGTTTCTTTCTCCCAGCTGCTGAGTTGTTCATTTGCTATCTAATGTTAATCTGTACTTTCACACTAAAGCTTTAAATTATTATTATGGTGTTTAACTTTTTAAATATAGTTCAAAGCCAGGACCTTGTATATGATTAGCAAATGCCCTACCACTGAACTACATCCAAACTTCTATTCTTTGTCTTTATATTGTTTATTTTATTTTATTTATTTATATTAGATATTTTCTTTATATACATTTCAAATGCTATCCTGAAAGTTCCCTATACCCTCCCTCCACCCTCCTCCCCTCCCCACCCACTCCTGCTTCTTGGCCCTGGCATTCCCCTGTACTGGGACATATAAAGTTTGCAATACCAAGGGGCCTCTCTTCCCAGTGATGGCTGATTAGGCCATCTTCTGCTACATATGCAGCTAGAGATATGAGCTCTGGGGGTACTGGTTATTTCATATTGTTGTTCATCCTATAGGGTTGCAGACCCCTTCAGCTTCTTGGGTGCTTTCTCTAGCTTCTTCATTGGGGGCTCTGTGTTCCATCTTATAGATGACTGTGAGCATCCACTTCTGTATTTTCCAGGCACTGGCATAGCCTCATACAAGACAGCTATAACAGGGTCCCTTCAGCAAAATTTTTCTGGCATATGTAATAGTGTCTGGGTTTGGTGGCTGATTATGGGATGGATCCCTGGGTAAGGTAGTCTCTGGATAGTCCATACTTTCGTCTTAGCTCCAAACTTTGAGATACTCATACAGATAAAATCATTCAACCTGCAATCAAAACTGCAATATTACATACTCTGTATTTTGTACTTCACACCAACACATGCATTTCATTGTTAGCATCACTGTGGAGAGTTGCATGAGGTTAACAGTTTTGATTCCACTTCAGTCTACAACACTCCCTCCTGCTTGTTGACAGTGAAGAAGTATTCAAAATGGAGAGGGAACTGTGCATTTCTCTATAGTTCTCTTTCATTTTCATTTCTTTCCATTTGGTAATGAGACTTCATGTGATTTACTGACAAATGCAATAAAAAAGAAAGGATATGAAAATTTCCCTTTGTTCTTGTCCTTGGTTTGAACAACAGAGATGATTTTGGTACTGGAGACTAAGACCACAGACAGACCTGGCTCCAGGAAGTCCCAGAAAAATGGGCCCAGTTACTACCCCTCAAGCAAATGTGGTGGACACATAATTACCACAGCATGACAGTGTTGGGAAGATCAGCAGCATAGAGAAATCAAGTTCTATATACATGATGAAATGCCAAGACTCCATGAAGAAGAACAAGGGCTGGAGCAAATAAGTTTGTATGATAGGTCAGCCTAAGTCAAAATGAACTGATTACTATCTCAGATATTATCATGGGGTGAGAGGGTCTTGTTATACAGGAAAGTATTTACTGTATGAAAGGAAGTTTTAGTTCACATCATGAAACGTTTGCCTATAAGCCTTGATGTTCTTGGAATTTGGGATTAGCTGAGAAAGAGAAAATAATCATGCAATAACAGGTTAGAAAGACAGAGTAAAGCCACTGAAGACAAAGCTGGTGCATCTTCAAGTCCTAGGATGTCAGGACTTCCCCTCTTCCCCAGATATCTTAGTAATGGACTCAACACCATTTTTTGTCTTTGCTTTGAGTATCCCTGGTTCCCCATGGCTTGTGGATCACCACCACATTTATGCTCATAGAGTACAATGAAAATGCTGAGTATGAATAGAATAAACAAGAACTGTGTGAATCATTGCTTGTTTATCTATTCTATCATTGCATTGGATTTGATTACAAGGCACAACCTCAGTGCTTTCTCATCAAAGCTGCAAGCACATCAGACCCCATGTGGGCCACTTGGTTGCTTAGGTCTTTGTTCACAAAGCCATCCCTGGTCCAAGTTCAAGTGTAACAGAACAAGCAGAGTCCATGGTGAATAGGTACTTATCTTCCTTCCAAATGGAGAATATGTTCAGAGTTGTCTGTCTGTCAATGAACTGAGCTATACAAATAACTGACCTCATGACTCAGTAAGAGAGAGGGAGGGAATGTGGGGTTAGCTTCTGCTCCAGATCATATTCCTTTGCCCAGGTCTTTGAAAACCTTTTCTTCTTACAGTTAATGAAACTTACACCTCCTTATAACTCTGTTGCTTAAGGAAGTTTCAGAGTCTTGTAGCTGCCTAATGAAATTTGTGTCCTGAACCATCCATGATTCTCTCTATTGTATCTAGCTCCAAAAATTCTCTCAATATGATTTTCACATCATTATAATTGTGCTCATCAAGGCTGTCCTGGGGCTGTCTGCATGCTATTTTCTAATAAACCAACTCTTCTTCCTACTTTAAGACCAGCTGTCAGCGCCTACTTCAGGTAGTTGTACATATGTCACCGGATTAAGAAGACTGATGTTGATTTCTCCGACACTCACACGAGGACAGAGTGAATTCATGGCCTCCTTTGTACTTCTCCTTTAATGCTTGGCCCTTGGCATGAGAGTTTGTTGTTGACTTACCACCAAATTTCCATACGCTTAGGAAATATCATGCCAGGATTGTCTTAGAATACCTCTGTTACAAGCTAACTACCATATTCCAGTACTTATTCCTTTGTTCGAAGGTGCTTCTTCAAGGAAAGCTGTCTTTATGACTGTCTTATTCAAGGCAGTGACTGCAGGAAAGGGTGTGAATAATAAAGAAAAGGATATTAAAAATGGACTTGGATGTAAGCCGCTCAAGGGATCATCTGGGCTCAGCTGTGCCTAGAGTACTTTGGGAACAAGCTATTTATGAAGTAACAGATAACAGATTACTATGACACCCACATTCATTCTTGAATGCTATGACTCAGTTTAAAGTTGTGCACATGCACAGGAGCAGGCATCTGGGGACAGGGAACCTCCATCTAATGCAGACGTCAGTCACAAAGGCCTGGAGCCAGTCTTCTGAGCAATCTGAAGCTGTCTACTCTACATTCTACAGGGAAATAATCTGAGGTGTTTAATATTTTCACCAAACACAGTGGTCTACCAACTATGACATGAGGTTTTGAAAGGGCCTCTCCCAGTGGAGTTTTGTTTATTATTTACTTCTTATCAAATGAGAATTGCTCTACGAAAGAATATGGCTTCCATGAAGAACACAGATTTAAGAAAACAGCTTCTGAAGTACAAAAGATAATGTCTTCATGAATAAATGACTTACTTATTAGAGTACTTGTCCCTTGTTTTCAAGAGTTGGTCATGAGTGGAACAGATGAAGTTATTTGAGGACTACAAAGCCAAAAAAAGAAAAGACAAGAGATGAAAATTCTATAGGAAAGCAAAGCCTGGAATTCCCTTCCTTTTTCTTTCATCCTTTGTTTCTCCATTCACACATGAAATTTTTTCCTCCTAAACCGGTGGAAAAAATTGGTTCTCCAACCCATACTCCAGTCCTGTGTGAGTATGGAAGCTAGAATCCACAGTGTGAGCCAGTTTAACCACTGGGTCCTTTTCATTAGCTTTGGACATGTAGTTCCCCATCATACCACTCTGTTTGTGACTGTGTAATTTCATGTCAAGCCTTTCATTGTTTTCCCCAAACCTGAGCACCAGCTATTATGTAGGTGTGGCAACAGCAGAAGTCATGTGAAACCCACCAACTGGGTGCACAGCATGTGTATCCATTCTGCACAACACCTTCAAAACATATTTTAACTTCATGGCTTTAAAAATTGGTAAGAAAAAAAGGAAATGAAAATACTTGGCTGAAGGCAAGAATGCTTTTCAGAAGGGAAACTCTTTTCCCAGGATGCACTGTGCAGACAAAACTTACTGCATCCCTTCTGGAAATGTGTCTGGAACCAACTTCCAAGATGATTAATAGAACAAGTATTTCTCACAAGGGTCTGACCTTTGAGAGCACAGGCAGACAAAAGGCACAAATAGCCAGAGATGGATAAAAAGAACAGCCTCACAGGATACCCAAGCCCACATACTGACCCCTCATCAGGACACAGGGAATACGTATGACCCCATCCTTCAAGAACAGATGCCAAGAACCAAAAGACCTCTAAAAAGCCACTTGTCATTGTAAAACTCATTGCTTGAGGAAGATTTCCTTTCAAGTGGTGGAAATTATAGTTGGTAAGTGAAGAAACAAAGCTGATTTTTAAAAGCTAACCAGAAAATTCTTTCACTAATCTATGGACTTCAAGTTTAGGAACAATTCTTAAATGTGATATGTGTCTGACCAGAGAAGGAGGTAAACATTGATTCAGTGTTTTAAATCTTCCTAACAGGTGTGTAAGGAAGCACTCATATTCTCATTTCAAAGACAGGAGGTTGGAAATGAAAGGTTTGGTAAGATCACCAGGAGAGAATGCTGAGGTTCAGGCCCATTAGGCATCAATCATTACAACTTTATTCCTGTTCCACTATCTTAAGGTGTCTAAAGCCAAAGAAGAATTGTTGGGAAAGAGTTGTTGGGAACTATCTACCTTACAACAAAAGCATGCTTCTAGCTTCACCAGTCTGGTATGTGAGGGCTTCTGCTGAATTGCTAATGTAGACAGTGATGAATTTCACTGTACCAGATGCTTGATAACCAGCTCCTACTCTTACCCATCAGTGTATAATAATTTCCAATCATTTTGATTATTATTGAAAAAGTATCCAGTACCATGAAATATGCTATATAATTGGTATCCAGTGGTTGGTTGTCTCAGCATAGATGTCTCAAAACTGAGACTGTGGCTAAAGCTTTTATGTTGTGGTTTACTTGGGAAGTAACTTTAGTTGAGTGAAGAGTTAGTGAGAGTGGACCAAGGAAGGGCAACTAGGGAAGCAAATGTGAGAATAAATGCCAGAGCAGTGGCTCATACCATGTAGCTAGTACCCAGTCTTGAGGGCACCATTGAAGGGGTGTGTAATCCACTAACTTTTGGCCTGTTTTGGTTGGGTGGGCACCAACAGGTTCTAGCTAAGAGTCAGGAAAGTCTCTGGACAGGAAGCAGAGGTATGCAACACAGAGTTTGGGTAATTATCATCAATGGAGAACAGTTAGAAGCCTCATGAATCTCTTTGTTAGAGCCATGAGATGAGGACAACAAATTGATATAGTGAACCTGATCTCTGGTATAGTACACTAAATGGCAGTTCTTGTTACCAACGAATAGTCAATAGTTAATCAGAGGGATATGTATCAAATACATAAGAAGGCTTAATAACTCAGAATTTGAGGTATCACAAAGGGAAAGCACACATGCCAGGAGAAGTGCAAACAGGCAAGCTCATCTTGGATTGGGATGGTGAGGGAGGCTTCTTAAGAAAGATGACATTTAGTCCGAGATTCACAGAATAAGAAAGGAATGACCAGGGGAGAGAGAAAGGTATCAAAAGGTCTGCAAAAAGAATGCATTTGTAGAGCAGAGTCAGAGTAACTTGTGCAAGTAGAAAGAAGCCCACAGGACCTAGTAGAATGAGGAGCTGGAGAGAGCAGGGAGAGATTCCTGGAGAGGCAGGCAGCTGCTTCTGGATTTCACTTTGGGCAGGAGATGAAAAGCCATTAAAGGTGTTTTAATGGTTTGACATTTCTCTGTGTTTTTTAATGAAAAAGAAACTTGTGCTGTGCAGTGAGAAGAACAGGCAAGCTTTTCTGAAACTAGTGGTAGGCTGGGGAAGGAATTAATATTGCTGACCTAACCTAGAATATGACACTAAGGGAAGAGGAAACTGGCAGATTATAGATTCATTTTCAGCTCCAGAGAAGTGATGATGAATAACTTATTAGGCCAATAAAGAAGGAATTTTAGGGTGTAAGGAGCCGTCCTCACATTCGCCATTACAAGATGGCGCTGATGGCGCTGACACCTGTGTTCTAAGTAGTAAACAAGCAAGCTGCGCATGTGCCGGGGTAGCTTTCCACCCCATGTGCTCTCCCTTCCCTGTGACGACAACTCCAGCCGATGGGCTGCAGCCAATCAGGGAGCGACACGTCCGATCCTCCATAAAAGGGACAGGTTTCCGCCATTTGCTCTCTCTCTCTCTGGCTCTCTCGCTCTCTCTGGCTCTCTTCTCCACTGGCTCCTGATGGGGTAAGCAATAAAGCTTGTGCTGCAGAAGATTCTGGTTGCCCTGAGCGTGTTCTTACCAGGGGGAACAAAAAAGCGCGGGCAATAAATGGTGCCGAAACCCGGGAACTACTGCATCACGGGGAAGGAGTGGTAATGAAGTGTTCCCGCAAAACAGACTGTTGAGAAGGATCCGGTGTGGATTCAGAACTCTTCAGCTGGGGAACTGTGGTAATGAAGTGTTCCCGCAAAACAGACTGTTGAGAAGGATCCGGCATGGGTTCAGAACTCTTCAGCTGGGGAACGGAGCGGAACCAGAACTGTGGGGATGGGACGCGAGTTACAGCTTTACAAGGTATGTCTGGTCTTGAACTTTCTCTAGTGTTAAAAGTCCTTTTATTTCTTTTCACATGTCAACAAGTAGTTAAGGCAGGGTGGAGAATTCTGGACAAAATTCAAGACAGTCTATCAGAAGTAAAGCGGAGAGAGAGAGCAGGAGCAAAGAGAAAACATGGTGCACCAAATAAGTACACAGGCCTTTCCACGGGTCTTGAACCCGAGGAAAAGTTAATGTCAGGGAAAAATACCTGGGGAGAGATTAGAAGGAAAAAGGAGAAAAAAGATGAGTTTAAAGAGCCAGTTCTTAGTAGCTGTAAATCAGATGAAAAAATTAGCCCTTCTGAGAAAACAGACTTAGAGGAGGGAGCAGCTCGTTATGAGAGAGAAATATGAGCTTATAGGTCAAGAAAAAAGCCAAAAGCGGCTGGCAAAGGCCAGCTTGCTGCTCAGTCTCCAGGCAGTTGGCTTCAAGGTCATAGTGCACCTCCGCCCTATGTGGAGCCCCCGCCCTGCATAGTGTGTCGGCAGTGCGCAGAGCAGCAGTGCGCAGACACGTTCATTTTAAGAGAGAAACAAAGGAAGATGCAACAGGCATTTCCAGTCTTTGAAGGAGCCGAGGGTGGGCGTGTTCATGCTCCAGTAGAGTACAGGCTTGCCGGCATGGCACTAACTCCTGCCGACTGGCAAATGATTGCAAAAGCCGCTCTCCCCAATATGGGCAAATATACGGAATGGAGAGTTCTATGGCAAGAGGCTGCACAAACGCAGGCCCAAGCAAACGCTGCTGCTTTGACTCCAGAGCAGAGAGATTGGACTTTTGACAGGTTCAAACCTTGGCAGCCACATCTAATGATTGGACAGTTTTAGTTACCTCCTTTTCAGGACAAATAGATAACCATTATCCAAAACATCCAATTTTACAGTTCGCCCAAAATCAATCTGTTGTGTTTCCACAAATAACAGTAAGAAACCCACTTAAAAATGGGGTTGTGGTATATACTGATGGATCAAAAACTGGCATAGGTGCCTATGTGGCTAGTGGTAAAGTAGTATCCAAACAATATAATGAAAATTCACCTCAAGTGGTAGAGTGTTTAGTGGTTTTAAAAGTTTTAAAAACCTTTTTAGAACCCCTCAATTTTTTAGAAGTGGCTGGAGTGATTAAGCCTTCCAGTAAAGTTGCCAATATTTTTCAGTAGATACAATTAGTTTTGTTTGCCTCTCCTTTAACCGGAGAAAAGGCCTCACATGTGATTCAACATTGCCTTGAGGCATGGAGTGCTTGGGGGAAACCTAAACTACTTAAGACTGATAATGGACCAGCTTATACATCTCAAAAATTCCAACAGTTCTGCCGTCAGATGGACGTGACCCACCTGACTGGACTTCCATACAACCCCCAAGGACAGGGTATTATTGAGCGGGTGCACCGCTCAATAATAAACCCAATAATCCCAATTTATTAATTAAAATATATATTGACTATTCTATATATACATTGGTCAGGCTTCTAAATATTGGTAAACTCTGCCCTGACTTTTGAATGGCTTACTCTTCATGGGGAAGACAGAGAAAAACCAAATGATTCTGTTAGATTCATGCTGGCTGTGTTTGTTCTATGTCATTAAAAACTAACACAATCAAGTTACATCCATGTGCTCACTTGACAAGAAATACACTATACTAGTAGATTACTTCCCCATTATCCAAAATTCCCTAGAGGAATCAACTGTCAAATGCTCACCCGCCCTAATTCACTGTTTAACTAAGTTAATCTCATAAGTACCTGGACATATAAGGTCATGAGTTTCTAGCAGTAGCCCCCTCCTAACCATGGAAGCATTAAAAGAATCAGAATTATCTGGGGTTACTCACTGTCTCTAAGTTTGATTCCCGGTTCTGATGTTAGAAGAGAGAGCTAATTCAAGAAAAATGTTCTCTGACATTTACGTGAACACCCTTCACACAGATACACACACACACACACACACACACACACACACACACACACACCATGAAGATAAAGAAAGAGATAGGGAGAGGGCGCAGGGTCGGCTGACACTTGCCAGGTACCCACAACACCTGCCACAGGATCTTAAGACTTCTGGTGAGTGGAACACAGCTTCTGCTCCAATCCAATTGCACGCGGGACCTGAGACTGCATTAGTTAGGGAAGCAGAAAACCGGCCTGAGTAGGGCCACAGGCCTCTTCTGGCCGGACCAGCACCAGGGTAGCTAGAGCGCAGGGTCGGCTGACACCCGCCAGCTACCCACGACCCCCGCCACAAGATTTTGAGACTGCTGGTGAGTGGAACACAGCTTCTGCTCCATCCAATTGCACGCGGGACCTGAGACTGCATTAGTTAGGGAAGCAGAAAACCGGCCTGAGTAGGGCCACAGGCCTCTTCTGGCCGGACCAGCACCAGGGTAGCTAGAGCCCAGGGTCGGCTGACACCCGCCAGCTACCCACAACACCCACCACAGGATTTTGAGACTTCGGGTGAGTGAAACACAGAGTCTGCTCCAATCTTTAAACAGTGACAACGTTAACAACTAACCCCAGAGATTACCAGATGGCGAAAGGTAAACGTAATAATCTTACTAACAGAAACCAAGACCACTCACCATCATCAGAACCCAGCACTCCCACTTCGCCCAGTCCAGGGCACCCCAACACACCGGAAAAGCTAGACACGGATCTAAAAGCATATCTCATGATGATGGTAGAGGACATCAAGAAGGACTTTAATAACTCACTTAAAGAATTACAGGAGAACATGGCTAAAGAGTTACAAGTCCTTAAAGAAAAACAGGATAACACAATCAAACAGGTAGAAGTCCTTAAAGAAAAACAGGATAACACAATCAAACAGGTAGAAGCCCTTAAAGAAAAATAGGATAACACAAACAAACAGGTAGAAGTCCTTAAAGAAAAACAGGAAAACACATCCAAACAGATGATGGAAATGAACAAAACCATACTAGACCTAAAAAGGGAAGTAGACACAATAAAGAAAAACCCAAAATGAGGCAACACTGGAGATAGACACCCTAGGAAAGAAATATGAAACCATAGATACGAGCATCAGCAACAGAATATAAGAGATGGAAGAGAGAATCTCAGGTGCAGAAGATTCCATAGAGAACATCGGCACAACAATCAAGGAAAATGTAAAATGCAAAAAGATCCTAACTCAAAACATCCAAGAAATACAGGACACAATGAGAAGACCAAACCTACGGATAATAGGAGTGGATGAGAATGAAGATTCTCAACTCAAAGGACCAGCAAACATCTTCAACAAAATTATAGAAGAAAACTTCCCAAATCTAAAGAAAGAGATGCCCATGAACATACAAGAAGCCTACAGAACTCCAAATAGACTGGACCAGAAAAGAAATACCTCCCGACACATAATAATCAGAACAACAAATGCTCTAAATAAAGATAGAATACTAAAAGCAGTAAGAGAAAAAGGCCAAGTAACATATAAAGGCAAGCCTATCAGAATTACACCAGATTTTTCACCAGAGACTATGAAAGCCAGAAGATCCTGGACGGATGTTATACAGACACTAAAAGAACACAAATTCCAGCCCAGGCTACTATACCCAGCCAAACTCTCAATTAACATAGATGGAGAAACCAAAGTATTCCACGACAAAACCAAATTCACACATTATCTCTCCACTAATCCAGCCCTTCAAAGGATAATAACAGGAAAAAACCAATACAAGGACAGGAACCTCGCCCTAGAAACAACAAGAAGGTAATCCCTCAACAAACCTAAAAGAAGACAGCCACAAGAACAGAATGCCAACTTTAACAACAAAAATAACAGGAAACAACAATTACTTTTCCTTAATATCTCTTAATATCAATGGACTCAACTCCCCGATAAAAAGACATAGACTAACAAACTGGCTACACAAACAAGACCCAACATTTTGCTGCTTACAGGAAACTCATCTCAGAGAAAAAGATGGACACTACCTCAGAATGAAAGGCTGGAAAACAATTTTCCAAGCAAATGGTATGAAGAAACAAGCTGGAGTAGCCATTCTAATATCTGATAAGATTGACTTCCAACCCAAAGTCATCAAAAAAGACAGGAAGGGGCACTTCATACTCATCAAAATAAAATCCTCCAAGAGGAACTATCAATTCTGAATATCTATGCTCCAAATACAAAGGCAGCCACATTCCTTAAAGAAACTTTAGTAAATCTCAAAGCACACATTGCACTTCATACAATAATAGTGGGAGACTTCAACACACGACTTTCACCAATGGACAGATCATGGAAACAGAAACTAAACAGGGACACAGTGAAACTAACAGAAGTTATGAATCAAATGGATCTGGCAGATATCTACAGAACATTCTATCCTAAAACAAAAGGATATACCTTCTTCTCAGCACCTCATGGTACCTTCTCCAAAATTGACCACATAATTGGTCACAAAACAGGCCTCAACAGATACAATAATATTGAAATTGTCCCATGCATCCTATCACATCAACATGGACTAAGGCTGATCTTCAATAACAAAATAAATAATAGAAAGCCAACATTCACGTGGAAACTGAACAACAATCTTCTCAATGATACCTTGGTCAAGGAAGGAATAAAGAAAGAAATTAAGGACTTTTTAGAGTTCAATGAAAATGAAGCCACAACATACCCAAACTTATGGGACGCAATGAAAGCATTTCTAAGAGGAAAACTCATAGCTCTGAGTGCCTCCAAAAGGAAACTAGAGAGAGCACACATTAGCAGCTTGACAACATACCTAAAAGCACTAGAACAAAAGGAAGCAAACTCACCCAAGAAGAGTAGACGGCAGGAAATAATCAAACTCAGGGCGAAATCAACCAAGTGGAAACAAGAAGAAATATTCAAAGAATCAACCAATCAAGGAGCTGGTTCTTTGAGAAAATCAACAAGATAGATAAACCCTTAGCCAGACTCACTAGAGGGCACAGGGAAAGCATCCTAATTAACAAAATCAGAAATGAAAAAGGAGACATAACAACAGATCCTGAAGACATCCAAAACACCATCAGATCCTTCTATCAAAGGCTATACTCAACAAAACTGGAGAACCTGGATGAAATGGAGAAGTTCCTAGACAGATACCAGGTACCAAAGTTGAATCAAGATCAGGTTAATGATCTAAACAGCCCTATATCCCCCAAAGAAATAGAAGCAGTCATTAATAGTCTCCCAACCAAAAAAAGCCCAGGACCAGATGGGTTTAGTGCATAGTTCTATCAGACCTTCAAAGAAGATCTAATCCCAGTTCTTCACAAACTATTCCACAAAATAGAAACAGAAGGTACTCTACCCAACTCATTCTATGAAGCCACAATTACTCTGATACCTAAACCACAAAAAGACCCAACAAAGATAGAAAACTTCAGACCAATATCCCTTATGAATATTGATGCAAAAATCCTCAATAAAGTTCTTGCTAACCGAATCCAAGAACACATCAAAACAATCATCCATCCTGACCAAGTAGGTTTCATCCCAGGGATGCAGGGATGGTTCAATATACAGAAATCCATCAATGTAATCCAGTATATAAACAAACTCAAAGACAAAAACCACATGGTCATCTCCTTAGATGCGGAAAAAGCATTTGACAAGATCCAACACCCATTCATGATAAAAGTCTTGGAAAGATCAGGAATTCAAGGCCCATACCTAAACATGATAAAAGCAATCTACAGCAAACCAGTAGCCAACATCAAAGTAAATGGTGAGAAGCTTGAAGCAATCGCTCTAAAATCAGGGACTAGACAAGGCTGTCCACTTTCTCCATACCTATTCAACATTGTACTTGAAGTCCTAGCCAGAGCAATTCGACAACAAAAGGAGATCAAAGGGATACAAATTGGAAAAGATGAAGTCAAAATATCACTTTTTGCAGATGATATGATAGTATATCTAAGTGACCCTAAAAATTCCACCAGAGAACTCCTAAGCCTGATAAACAGCTTCGGTGAAGTAGCTGGATATAAAATTAACTCAAACAAATCAATGGCCTTTCTCTACACAAAGAATAAACAGGCTGAGAAAGAAATTAGGGAAACAACACCCTTCTCAATAGTCACAAATAATATAAAATATCTTGGCGTGACTCTAACTAAGGAAGTAAAAGATCTGTATAATAAAAACTTCAAGTCTCTGAAGAAAGAAATTCTAGAAGATCTCAGAAGATGGAAAGATCTCCCATGCTCATGGATTGGCAGGATCAACATTGTAAAAATGGCTATCTTGCCAAAAGCAATCTACAGATTCAATGCAATCCCCATCAAAATTCCAACTCAATTCTTCACCGAATTAGAAAGAGCAATCTCCAAATTCATCTGGAATAACAAAAAACCTAGGATAGCAAAAACTCTTCTCAAGGATAAAAGAACCTCTGGTGGAATCACCATGCCGGATCTAAAGCTTTACTACAGAGCAATTGTGATAAAAAACTGTGTGGTACTGGTATAGTGACAGACAAATAGACCAATGGAATAGAATTGAAGACCCAGAAATGAACCCACACACCTAAGGTCACTTGATCTTCGACAAGGGAGCTAAAAACATCCAGTGGAAGAAAGACAGCATTTTCAACAAATGGTGCTGGCACAACTGGTTGTTAACATGTAGAAGAATGCGAATCGATCCATTCCTATCTCCTTGTACTAAGGTCAAGTCTAAGTGGATCAAGGAACTTCACATAAAACCAGAGACACTGAAACTTATAGAGGAGAAAGTGGGGAAAAGCCTTGAAGATATGGGCACAGGGGAAAAATTCCTGAATAGAACAGTAATGGCTTGTGCTGTAAGATCGAGAATTGACAAGTGGGACCTCATGAAACTGCAAAGCTTCTGCAAGGCGAAAGACACCATCAATAAGACAAAAAAACCACCAACAGATTGGGAAAGGATCTTCACCTATCCTAAATCAGATAAGGGACTAATATCCAATATATATAAAGAACTCAAGAAGGTGGACTCCAGAAAGTCAAATAACCCCATTAAAAAATGGGGCTCAGAACTGAACAAAGAATTCTCACCTGAGGAATACCGAATGGCAGTGAAGCACCTGAAAAAATGTTCAACATTCTTAATCGTCAGGGAAATTCAAATAAAAACAACCCTGAGATTCCGCCTCACACCAGTCAGAATGGCTAAGATCAAAAATTCAGGTGACAGCAGATGCTGGCGAGGATGTGGAGAAAGAGGAACACTCCTCCATTGTTGGTGGGATTGCAAGCTTGTACAACCACTCTGGAAATCAGTCTGGCGGTTCCTCAGAAAATTGGACATAGTACTACCGGAGGATCCAGCAATACCTCTCCTGGTCATATATCCAGAAGATGTCCCAACCGGTAAGAAGGACACATGCTCCATTATGTTCATAGCAGCCCTATTTATAATAGCCAGAAGCTGGAAAGAACCCAGATGTCCCTCAACAGAGGAATGGATACAGAAATTATGGTACATTTACACAATGGAGTACTACTCAGCTATTAAAAAGAATGAATTTATGAAATTCATAGCCAAATGGATGGACCTGGAGGGCATCATCTTGAGTGAGGTAACACAATCACAAAGGAACTCACACAATATGTATTCACTGATAAGTGGATATTAGCCCAAAACTTAGGATACCCAAGATATAAGATACAATTTGCTAAACGCATGAAACTCAAGAAGAATGAAGACCAAAATGTGGACACTGTGCCCCTTCTTAGAATTGGGAACAAAACACCCATGGAAGGAGTTACAGAGACAAAGTTTGGAGCTGTGATGAAAGGATGGACCATCTAGAGCTTGCCGTATCCATGGATCCATCCCATAATCAGCTTCTAATCGCGGACACCATTGCATACACTAGCAAGATTTTGCTGAAAGGACCCAAATATAGCTGTCTCTTGTGAGACTATGCAGGGGCCTAGCAAACACAGGAGTGGATGTTCACAGTCAGCTATTGGATGTATCACAGGGCTCCCAATGGAGAAGCTAGAGAAAGTACCCAAGGAGCTAAATGGATCTGCAACCCTATAGTTGGAACAACATGATGAACTAACCAGTACCCCGGAGTTCTTGTCTCTAGCTGCATATGTGTCGAAAGATGGCGTAGTCGGCCATCAATGGAAAGAGAGGCCCATTGGACTTGCAAACTTTATATGCCCCAATATAGGGGAATGCCAGGGTCAAAAGAATGGGAATGGGTGGGTAGGGAAGTGGGGGGCGCTATGGGGGACTTTTGGGATAGCATTGGAAATGTAATTGAGGAAAATATGTAATAAAAAATATTAAAAATTAAAAAAAAAGAGATAGGAAGGAGAAAACAGACAGGCAGGCAGGCAGGCAGGCAGGCTGGCAGACAGAAACATAGAGAGGCAGAGAGACAAATGTTCTTAGCATAAATCTTGGTTACTCTTTTGCTCTTTTTCAGAATACAAAGCCATGGCATCCTACCCACAGCAGTGGCTCTGGCAGTGTTTGCAGAAGCACTGTAGTCTTCTCAGCCCCTACTGTAAGGATGACCTTGACAAAGCCAAGGGGCTTCCCTTAAGCTTCCTGGATTTCAGTCTCCGTGTCTTGGACCATTTCCTTGTAGATAATTCCACTTGCAGTAGAATGCACACCATGCATTGTCATGAAGTATCATTTACCATGTTCCAAGGTAAGTATTCCAGATTAGAGAGAATAAGACAGGTTGCCCAGAATACTTTATCTTTGAGAAACACTGCTACATGCAGACTTCTAAAAGTGGAGATCTTAAGGATCTTATGGATTTCTCATCCTGGCTTGAAGGGCAGAAGAAATTGGGTGTTGACTTTTCTTTCTGAGATGAATTACATTGTGATGAAATGGTGTTGATGGTGGCAACACTAAAAAACCTGATGTGTGATTCTAAATGCTTAGTTTCCTTCAGAGTTATTTTATCACCCTCCTACCTTCAATTCAACATCCCAAAACTAGTGATTTTGCTTCAAATATACTAGATTAATTTTTTAATGAAAGTCCAAGTAGATATAAGCCTGAAATTAATTTTTTGTTTTTAATTCAAAGAAGGTAAATTATCTAATTTTAACGTATTTGTTACAGGTGTGCCAGTATATTTGCTTACTGATATCATGGAAGACAAATATGAATGGCTTATGCTCCTTCAAGCAGTTCTAATCAAACTCAGCAGGTGAAAGATAGTAGAAAGAAAGAGGGTAGTAGTGTAGTAGGGGCCTGTTGAGAGAAGGAATGGTATTAGTGGAAGTGAGAAAGCAATGAGAGAGCCTAGTAGAAGTAAAAATGCCTAACATATATTACATGCATGAATGAAACTGTTAATGAATAAATATTATTTGAAATTAATATTCTGGGAAAAAAGAAAGGGAATAAGAAACAGATAAAAGTTAGTATTTCACTATTCTTGCTCACACGGCACTTCATTCCTTTCCTCTGAATTTGGTTCAAAGGTGAGTAGGGTAACTTTGTAAGACCCATTGGAGACTGTGAGACTAAGAGTTTCTGTGTTTATTATCTCAGTTTGTGTGCAGACAAAGGTTTGTAAATATCAAAGGCCTCTTGTTTCTACATGGTAAAGTAAGAAAGGAGAGGAGACAGAGGAGAGAAGAGGGGAAAGAGGTAAGTGGAAATGAGTGGAGAAGAGGGTAGGGAAGAGAGACAGAGGAAAAGAGAAGGGAAGAGAGAGAAAAGGAAAGAGTAAGATCTGAAGGCAGTAGCTGGATCCTTGAATATAGGATTTCCTGAAGAGAGCAATAGGTTATGAGAGCAATGAGCCTATAATTATTTGTACTCTCTCCTAATCTCACTTTGGTTGGTGAGATATAGTACCCTGACAACAAGCAATTTAGGGAAGAAAGGGCTTATTTGACTTATAATTCCAGGTTACAGTCCAGCATTGCAGGGAAGGCAGACTATCAGGAACTAGAAGTAGCTAGTCTCCTCACAGGAGTCAAGAACAAGAAAAATTCATGTGTTCACTTGCTTGTTCGTGTTCGGCTTGATTTCTCTGCTCTGACACTATGAAGAACTGTGTGCATAGAGGACACATATTAGATAAGCTTGATTTCTCCACACCGCCCAGATAAACTCCCATGGGCCAAGCCGACACACTGTCTACAACCCTGCATTGAGACTCTCCTCTTCTTGCTTGTGTCAAGTTGACAATAAACCTATTGTCACATATTCATATATAGGATCTGAGGCATCTTGACAAGTACACAGTGATCTTTACCTCTTGCATTTTGGCAAGAATACAGCCTACTCTAGATGCTTGTGTAATAAAACCTTTGCATGTAGACACACTCATGTGTGTGTGCACACACATCAAGTCTAGGTCACATGCTTATAAAAACCTTTATGATTAAGTGTCAAATAAACAAATTTAAACATGTTATAGCACATAATTACTGTTTTATAAAATTCATATCAATATGATTATATAACAAGTAGACTAGAAAGACTTATGCTACAATTTAAAGAAGTATACCATAGGTAGGATTAAAACTAGTTTTAACTTTGCTTTTTTTATTGTTTCTGTTTCCTGGTCTTCTACAGTTCTAATGAACTGCTGTGTAATCTAGATAATTTATTAGTGAAAGTCTACAAGCTTATGTTTTTGAGTTAACAAGATATCTTCACTTCCAATCAGCGCTAGCATTTGGGCACCTTGGGCGCGGAGTTG
The DNA here is from genome assembly GCF_978045245.1 of Mus caroli. Taxonomy (NCBI): domain Eukaryota; kingdom Metazoa; phylum Chordata; class Mammalia; order Rodentia; family Muridae; genus Mus; species Mus caroli. The sequence continues at coordinate 144,628,630 of NW_028227261.1, read as the reverse complement.
GGGGACACCCCCGAGGTCCCCTAGAGGACTCTCCACATGATCTTAGGACCACCCATGAGTGGAACACAACTTCTGTTCCAATCCAATCTCGCGGGACCTGAGACAGCATTAGAGAAGCAGGAAACCCGGACTGACCAGGGTCAAAAGTCCCTTCCGGTCGGCAACAGCACTTGGTCACCTGGGTGCAGAGTCAGTGGAAACCCCCAAGGTGCCTAGAGGACAGGTTCTGAGACAGACCCCGTTTCTGGCTCCAGACCTTCCCTGCCAGAGGAGAGGTGTCTGCCCTGCCCTGGAAGGCTTTGCTGGAACACCTGGGGGAGCCATCTTGGTTTCTGGATCCCTCTAAGACTAGTCTGTGCAGGTGAGAGTGTGAACTACAGAAGCTAATAGCTTCTGTGACAGGCCAAAGCAACACAGCTTCTAGGACAGGTCCTCTGTCAGGCCTTCATCTTCTGCCAGGAGGGAGGTTCGAATGCCAGATATCTGTGCACCTTCCCTGTAAGAGGAGGGCTTCCCTGCAGAGAGTGCTCTGACCACTAAAACTCAGTAGAGATCTAGTCTCCCAGGTCTGCTGATAGAGGCTAACAGAATCACGAGAGGAACAATCTCTAACCAGAGACAACTATAACAACTAACTCCAGAGATTGCCAGATGGCGAAAGGCAAATGTAAGAATCTTACTAACAGAAACCAAGACACGCACCATCATCAGAACACAACACTCCCACCTTGCCCAGTAGTAGGCACCCCAACACACCTGAAAACCTAGACCCGGATTTAAAAGCATATTGCATGATGATGGTAGAGGACATCTAGAAGGACTTTAATAACTCACTTAAAGAAATACAGGAGAACACTGCTAAAGAGTTACATGACCTTAAAGAAAAAGAGGAAAACACACCCAAACAGGTGATGGAAATGAACAAAACCATACTAGACCTAAAACGGGAAGTGGACACAATAAAGAAAACCCAAAATGAGGCAAAGCTGGAGATAGAAACCTTAGGAAAGAAATCAGGAACCATAGATACGAGCCTCAGCAACAGAATACAAGATATGGAAGAGAGAATCTCAGGTGCAGAAGATTCCATAGAGAACATCGGCACAACAATCAAAGAAAATGCAAAATACAAAAAGATCCTAACTCAAAACATCCAGGAAATCCAGGACACAATGAGAAGACCAAACCTACGGATAATAGGAGTAGATGAGAATGAAGATTTTCAACTTAAAGGGCCAGCAAATATCTTCAACAAAATTACAGAAGAAAACTTCCCAAACCTAAAGAAAGAGATGCCCATGAACATACAAGAAGCCTACAGAACTCCAAATAGACTGGACCAGAAAAGAAATCCCTCCCAACACATAATAATCAAAACAGCAAATGCACTAAATAAAGATAGAATATTAAAAGCAGTAAGGAAAAAGAGTCAAGTAACATATAAAGGCAGGCCTATCAGAATTACACCAGACTTTTCACCAGGGACTATGTAAGCCAGAAGAACGTGGACAGATGTTATACAAACACGAAGAGAACACAAATGCCAGCCCAGGCTACTATACCCAGCCAAACTTTCAATTACCATAGATGGGGAAACCAAAGTATTTCACGACAAAACCAAATTCAAACACTATCTTTCCATGAAACCAGCCCTTCAAAGGATAATAACAGAAAAAAAAAAACAATACAAGGATGGAAACCATGCCCTAGAAAAAGCAAGAAAGTAATCCTTCACCAGACCTAAAAGAAGACAACCAGAAGAACAGAATGCCAACTCTAACCACAAAAATAATAAGAAGCAACAATTACTTTTCCTTAATATCTCTTAATATCAATGGACTCAAATCCCCAATAAAAAGACATAGACTAACAGACTGGCTACACAAACAGGACCCAACATGTTGCTGCTTACAGGAAACCCATCTCAGGGAAAAAGGACAGACACTACCTCAGAGTGAAAGGCTGGAAAACAATTTTTCAAGCAAATGGTCTGAAGAAACAAGCTGGAGTATCCAGTCTAATTCGAATAAAATCAACTTCCAACCCAAAGTTATCAAAAAAGACAAGGAGGGACACTTCATACTCATCAAAGGTAAAATCCTCCAAGAGGAACTCTCAATTCTGAATATCTATGCTCCAAATGCAAGGGCAGCTACATTCACTAAAGAAACTTTAGTAAAGCTCAAAGCACACATTATACCTCACACAATAATAGTGGGAGACTTCAACACAACACTTTCATTAATGGACAGATCATGGAAACAGAAACTAAACAGGGACACGGTGAAACTAACAGAAATTATGAAACAAATGGATTTAACAGATATCTATAGAACATTTTATCCTAAAACAAAAGGATACACCTTCTTCTCAGCACCTCATGGTACCTTCTCCAAAATTGACCATATAATTGGTCACAAAACAGGCCTCAACAGATACAAAAATATTGAAATTGTCCCATGCATTCTATCAGATCACCATGAACTAAGGCTGAATTTCAATAACAACATAAATAATAGAAAGCCAACATTCACGTGGAAACTGAACAACACTCTTCTCAATGATAGCTTGCTCAAGGAAGGAATAAAGAAAGAAACTAAAGACTTTTTAGAGTTTAATGAAAATGAAGCCATAACATACCCAAAGTTATGGGACACAATGAAAGCATTTCTAAGAGGAAAACTCATAGCTCTGAGTGCCTCCAAAAAGAAACTAGAGAGAGCCCACACAAGCATCTTGACAACACACCTAAAAGCTCTAGAAAAAAAAGGAAGCAAATTCACCCAAGATGAGTAGAAGGCAGGAAATAATCAAACTCAGGGGCAAAATCAACCAAGTGGAAACAAGAAGAACTATTCAAACAATCAACCAAATGAGGAGCTGGTTCTTTGAGAAAATCAACAAGATAGATAAACCCTTGGCCAGACTCACTAGAGGGCACAGGGACAGCATCCTAATTAACAAAATCAGAAATGAAAAAGGAGACATAACAACAGATCCTGAAGAAATCCAAAACACCATCAGATCCTTCTACAAAAGGCTATACTCAACAAAACTGGAAAACCTGGATGAAATGGACAAATTTCTAGACAAATACCAAGAACTAAAGTTAAATCAGAATCAGGTTAATGACCTAAACAGTCCTATATCCCCTAAAGAAATAGAAGCAGTCATTAATAGTCTCCCAACCGAGAAAAAAAAACAAAACCCGGGACCAGATGGGTTTAGTGCAGAGTTCTATCAGACCTTCAAAGAAGATCTAATCCCAGTTCTTCACAAACTATTCCACAAAATAGAAGCAGAAGGTACTCTACCCAATTCATTCTATAAAGCCACAATTACTCTGATACCTAAACCACAGAAAGACCCAACAAATATAGAGAACTTCTGACCAATTTCCCTTATGAATATCGATGAAAAATACTCAATAAAATTCTCGCTAACCGAATCCAAGAACACATCAAAACAATCATCCATCCTGACCAAGTAGGTTTCATTCCAGGGATGCAGGGATGGTGTAATATACGGAAATCCATCAACGTAATCCATTATATAAACAAACTCAAAGACAAAAACCACATGATCAGCTCGTTAGATGTTGAGAAAGCATTTGACAAAATCCAACACCCATTCATGATAAAAGTCTTGAAAAGATCAGTAACTCAAGGCCCATACATAAACATGATAAAAGCAATCTACAGCAGCCCAGTAGCCAACATCAAAGTAAATGGCAAGAAGCTGGAAGCAATCCCACTAAAATCAGGGACTAGACAAGGCTGCCCACTTTCTACCTACCTATTCAGCATTGTACTTGAAGTCCTAGCCAGAGCAATTCGAAAACAAAGGGGGATCAAGGGGATACAAATTGGAAAGGAAGAAGTCAAAATATCACTCGTTGTAGATGCTATGGTAGTATATATAAGTGACCCTAAAAATTCCACCAGAGAACTCTTAAACCTGATAAAGAGCTTCAGTGAAGTAGCTGGATATAAAATTAACTCAAACACGTCAATGGCCTATCCCTACACAAAGGATAAACAGGCTGAGAAAGAAATTAGGGAAACAACACCCTTCTCAATAGTCACAAATTATATCAAATACCTTGAGGAGACTCTAACTAAGGAAGTGAAAGATCTGTGTGTTAAGTACTTCAAGTCTCTGAAGAAAGAAATTAAAGAAGATCTTGAAGATGGAAAGATTCCCCCATGCTCATGGAGTGGCAGGACCAATAAAGTAAAAATGGCTATCTTGCCAAAAACAATCTACAGATTCAATGCAATCCACATCAAAATTCCAACTCAATTCTTCAACAAATTAGAAAGGGAAAACTGCAAATTCATCTGGAATAACAAAAAACCTAGGATAGCAAAAACTATTCTCAAAGATAAAAGAACCTCTGGTGGAATCACCATGCCTGACCTAAAGCTGTACTACAGAGCAATTGTGATAAAAAAAAAAAAAAAAACACTGCATGGTAGTGGTATAGCGACAGACAAGTAAACCAATGGAATAGAATTGAAGACCCAGAAATGAACTCACACACCTATGGTCACTTGATCTTTGACAAGGGAGCTAAAACCACCCAGTGGAAAAAAGACAGCATTTTCAACAAATGGTGCTGGCACAACTGGTGGTTATCATGTAGAAGAATGAGAATTGATCCATTCATATCTCCTTGTAATACAGTCAAATCTAAGTGAATCAAGGAACTCCACATAAAACCAGAGACAGTGAAACTTATAGAGGAGAATGTGGGGAAAAGCCTCGAAGATATGGGTACAGGGGAAAATTTCCTGAATAGAACAGCAATGGCTTGTGCTGTAAGACTGAGAATCAAAAAATGGGACCTCATAAAATTGCAAAGCTTCTTTAAGGCAAAAGACACTGTCAATAAGACAAAAAGGCCACCGACATATTGGGAAAGGATCTTTACCTATCCTAAATAGGATAGGGGACTAATATCCAATATATATAAAGAACTCAAGAAGGTGGACTCCAAAAAATCAAATAACCCCATTAAAAATGGGGTGCAGAGCTTAACAATGAATTCTCACCTGAGGAATACCGAATGGCTGAGAAGCACCTGAAAACATGTTCAGCATCCTTAATCATCAGGGAAATGCAAATCAAAACCACCCTGAGATTCTACCTCACACCAGTCAGAATGGCTAAGATCAAAAACTCAGGTGACAGCAGATGCTGGCGAGGATGTAGAGAAAGAGGAACACTCCTCCATTATTGGTGGGATTGCAAGCTTGTACAACCAGTGGTTCCTCAGAAAATTGGACATACTACTACCGGAGGATCCCGCAATACCTCTCCTGGGCATATATCCAGAAGATGTTCCAACTGGTAAGAAGGACACATGCTCCACTATGTTCATAGCAGCCTTATTTATAATAGACAGAAGCTGGAAAGAACCCAGATGCCACTCAACAGAGGAATAGATACAGAAAATGTGGCACATTTACACAATGGAGTACTACTCAGCTACTAAAAAGAATGAATTTATGAAATTCCTAGGCAAATGGATGGACCTGGAGGGCATCATCCTGAGTGAGGTAACACAATCACAAAAGAACTCACATGATATGTACTCACTGATAAGTGGATATTAGCACAGATACTTAGAATACCCAAGATATAAGATACCATTTGTGAAACTCATGAAACTAAAGAAGAATGAAGACCAAAGTGTGGACACTTTGCCCCTTCTTAGAATTGGGAACAAAACACCCATGGAAGGAGTTACAGAGACACAGTTTGGAGCTAAGAAGAAAGGACAGACCATCTAGAGACTGCTATATCCCGGGATCCATCCCATAATCAGCCCCCAAATGCTGACATCATTGCATACACTAGCAAGATTTTGCTGAAAGGACCCTGATATAGCTGTCTTTTGTGAGAATTTGCCGGGGCCTAGCAAACACAGAAGTGGATGCTCACAGTTAGCTATTGGATGGATCACAGGGCCCCCAATGGAGGAGCTAGAGAAAGTACCCAAGCAGTTAAAGGGATCTGCAACCCTATATGTGGAACAACAATATGAACTAACCAGTACCCCCCAGAGCTCGTGTCTCTAGCTGCATACATATCAGAAGATGGCCTAGTAGGCCATCAGTGGAAAGAGAGGTCCATTGGTCATGCAAACTTTATATGCCTCAGTATAAGGGAACGCCAGGGCCAAGAAGTGGGAGTGGGTAGGTAGGGGAGTGGCTGGGAGAGGGTATGGGGGACTTTTGGGATAGCACTGGAATTTTAAATGAAGAAAATACCCAATTAAAACAAAATGATATCTTCATGTAGCTAGCCCACAGTGCACTCAGCATGTTTCAAGTGTTATGTCTGAGAGCATCTGTACATTTGACTTCTAATTGTGGTCCTTTGGGCATTTCTGTACTTGTCACTGTATATACTTACCCTCCTACCAGTGCATTTTCTATTGCGGTGGTAAAACATCATGACCAAGGCAACCTATAGAAGCACAGGTTTGCTTTGGGCTTATAGTTCCAGAGAGACAAGGTGCCATCACTCTCATGTGAGGGAAACATGGCAGCAAGCACCAGGAATGTCAGTGGGCACAGGGTGTCAGCAGGCACAGCAGCTGAGAATTCACATCTGAAATCCCAGACAGGAAGTAGACATAGAAAAGTTGAAATGACATAAAACTTTTGAAACCTCAAAACCTGATCCCAATGGCATACTTCCTCCAGCAAGGCTACATCTCCTAAGCTTCCCCAAATAAGGCTACCAATCATGGAGAATACAGAGGACATCTCATTTAAACCAGCACAAGCTCCATTACACTGTTAGTTTAAATTAATAATAGATGGCTACTTCCATGTGGAATAAAGGAACCTAGTTGTTATTATCACAGTTGTTAAGGTAAGGGGCAGGATAGTGAGCCTTCCTGGGAGGGCACTGGAGTCTTCTCACAAAGAAATGAAATGTCAGGTTCTTAGGTAAACAGCACTAAACTTCTGGGGGTTGGGGTGGGATGGGTGAAACAGGAGATACTCACTCTTGGCATGGGAACCTATTAGAATTAATTTCTTCTACCATACAGTTCATTGTAGAGTAAACAAGGTTGGAAAGAAAGTTCCCACAATGCTCTAAATACCCTCAACCAGACTGGATGAGGTTTCCTAGGGTAATGAATCAAGTAGTAATGAAAAATGCACATATGTTGGCCGCTTCCTCAGGTCAGAGATTTGGTAGAAATTGCTACAGCCTCCTTAAAGATACTGTCATTGCTCTGGCACAGATTTTTCCCTTTGTAAAGAGCTGACTGTCATGCGAGGTCTGGCATTCAAAGTAAAGGCTGAAGGAAAACAGCAGTGATGGCTTGGCGTTGCTCTCGCCCAGCCTTGGCTTGGAAGTTTGCTGCTTAACAGGAGGCTTATGAGTTTCTACGGTGTGTTGGGTGGAAACAGTCTATGTCTGGTGAATTTCACAAACAGATGGATACACTCCTATTTCCAAGCATGCAATTCAGCCACTTGGACCCAGCAATAACTGCCACCCATTTCAAAGGGGCTGGTGTAATGCAGTCCTTCTATCTGAGCTCAGATCTATTACGAAAATCAAGCTGCATGTTTTTCCAGGTGCTACCATCTTGGAAACAAGGCACAGGGGAACCAAAAAATGTGCTTCAGAAACTAACGTGAAAGCCTCCAATTAGGCTTTTATTCTTAAATCCAGTTACTGCAGGCTCTTTTGGCTAAAGTATACAGATCTACTTAATGGCTTCCAACCCTGTATATGCTGCTTTCACTACTGATGAGTTATTTTGAAAATGTTTTGTAAATGCCATTAAATTAAGTGGATATTTGACATTATAGTCTACTTTCGTTCCCTCCCCCCAACCCCCATCTGAGTGTGAAATTAGGCAATGCCTGTTGATTGTCAGGAAAACGAGTACAGCAGAATGACTACATAGCGAATAGTCTCACTGTCAGAAGATCTCTGAAACCAGACCAGGAAAAACAGCAACATGAAATTAAATGCCATTCGGAGACTCTGAATCCCTGTCTATCTGTCTCTTTATGACATTCTGTATTTCAGGCCAGTCCTATTCTGTCCTCAACCCCAAAATGACATGAAGAGCAAAGAACAATTTTCCCACTGAACACTGTTATTCTGAATTATATTTTTTTAGTTTTTTGCCCAAGTTAGTCATATGTCTAAAAATGCATAGAGTATTCTCTTAAGCAAGAGTATGACTCAAATCCTCACCAAAATACTTGCAAAAGGATTCTGGCATGCTCTGTCTTTGAGTGGGGTTGAGTCTGGACCAAATAGTGGTGGAATGTTTTTTAAACAGAGGTTGCTCCTGAGATCCAGGCTTAATTTATCTGTAGGATGAGGCAGTTCACTGGGCACTACATAAACTGTTCTGTGATACCAGGGAAAATAGAACAGACACTGAAGGAGTCGACCCAGCCTTGCTGCCAAATGTCTCCCCCTTGTCTTCTATGGTGAACTTGGAATCTGACCTTATCTTCTTTACCCCACCCCACCACTTGCCTTCAGTGTTCTCTGCATACAATCATATTTCATCTTGTCTCCCAGACTTTAATACAGCTGATTATAAATCTGGCTATTTCCATAACATTACAAACCTCCCAGCTTGTTCAGCAACCCTTATTCCCCTACTATCATGATCCTACAATGATACTCAACTGGTTTCTAAATGTTTCTGGAAGCTTCTAAGGGAAGTTTTCTCTTATTTTCAAACTGGATATCTTGCCTATTCTTTCCAAATTACTCAGACAAATTATCCATACTAAATAAACAAATTCTCTGTGAATTTTCTGGAAAAGGATGGGTTGGATTTTTAAAAATATGATTACTGTATGATGCAAAAGCCCTTTTGGTAGCACAGACATCAAGAACCAGTGTGGCAACCTCCACAGCTAAGGCTAAGGGAACATGAGGGACAAGTGGGTAGAAAGTGCCCAGAAGCCAGAGGACCAGGAAGTTTTGCCCTCTGCAAATCCTGTTGCAAGATTGTGTGACATAACAGGGGAGCTAGAACTTTAATACCTCAGTGATATGGCTACCTAAATAAGATCAGAACAATGACAATAGCAGCTGACATACTACCATAGAGAGAAAGCTCATGTGGTCCCACATTCATAGGAAGAACTTGCTGCAGCAATCAGTAACTGATAAGAAAGGGAAATTAGCCTTACCCAGGATGAGCCCCATAATTGGTTATCCAACTTCACGTGGTTGGCCATAGAATCATCCACATACAGGCAGCACTGAGCAGTTTAAACAGGTTGCACTTATATATTTATGCATATATATGTAACAATATTTATTACAGAAGAAAGAAGACATGAGTTTGAGAATGAGCAAGCAGTGGAACATGGGAGGGGTTGGAGAGAGATGTAAATTGTATAATTATGTTTAATTTTCAAAACTGAAAAAATTAAAAATGATCCATTGTCACTGGCAAGCTTTACCATGGAAAGACTAAAAGTGATATGATAGGTACCTACAAGTGGCTATTTAAACAGTGTTTTTAGCAAAAATCTTTCAAAAATACTGCTACTATGCAGCACAAAAGATATTGATAACAAAATTTATCAGTGCAGAAAACATAAACATTTAAATAATAAAAGAAAATGCCTATCTAATGATAGTTAATATATTGAAATATAATATAGCCACTTAAAAAACACATGTGACAAGAGTTGAGATTCACTCTCCTAAAACATCAATTTGCTTTCATAAAATTCACATGAAGACTGAAGGCTCTTGTGAGAATGGGATTCAAAAGACATATTAAAAGTTGGAGTATAGACATATTTAGTTATATCCGGTAAATTTTGTGTATGCTTCAACTGATATTTCTCATTAAAAGCCAATATCAGAGACATCTCGGGTCCCTGAGTAGTAGTTCATTCTGAGTTAAGCACATCATATCAAATTCAGAAACAGGGTCTAAAAGAGAAAATCATGATTCTGCATTGAAAATATAAGTATAATTTCAATCTCCATCCATTTCTTCTGGAAAAGAAGAAACTGATCAAGCAAATGTAAGATCAAAATATTGCCATTTTTCAAAATTACTTTCCAGAACTTGATGGTAAGAGCATATTTGCTAAAGACACCACATGCCTTAGTCACAAAATATGGAGAAATAAAGCTGGTATTCAACAGAAAGTTTCATTCCATCTGATTAACTTTCATAGTGCTGGAGTGTGCCAGGCTTGTTACCAGAGGGGGGCAATAGTCAATCTTACCCAGTGGTGAGTTCTATGAACTACAATAATGGCTGGTTTAACACAATATTTCCTTGTATTTGTACGATGGTGACACAAATGGAATTAGAATATGCAACCACCTTCTGCCTGGCTCTAAGACTTGCTCCACAAGATGAAATCCATGCTTGGCTATTAGAGCCCAGTGCCTATGGATATGTGGGTCAAAGGCCTTAGGGGGAAAGTATAGTACCATTACTCGTGAACTATGCACTTAATCCCAGTGAATTATTGCTGTATCCATTACTGCATTTCTCAGCCCTCACCAGAAAAACTTCTATTTTCAGTAAATGGTCATTACCACAGAGATCCATAACTGGTCAAGATACAAAGAATAAAAGACTAAGAAATGTTGCACCTTAAATTGAACATTTGTATCACACCCCTTCATCCCAAGGTTCAGAGATCATAGCAAAAGAGGGGTCGGAAGTACTGAACAAAAAGTTAAAGGTGGAGGATGACTTTAAGAAAAGTGTTTTCTGGATACAACCAAGAAACTACAATAGGAAGACACAATGGTTTGTGACAGCATGCATAAAGCCTGTATAACCTTAAGGCAGACAAAATTCCAGCAGTGAAAGGGAGGTGGACACAGAGTTCCATCCCTAGCAGAGGAGCTAATGGCAATAGATACCTCTTGGGAGAGGGAAAATAGATATTTTAAAGGGTGTGGCCCATAGTAGGTCAACCTTGTTCCAGTGACATATTTAGGTATCATAGTTAGGGTTTTTTTATTAGATATTTTCTTCATTTAGATTTCAAAAGCTATCCCAAAAGTTCCATATACCATCCCCCCTGCCATGCCCCCCAACCCACCTGCTTCCTGGTTCTGGCATTCACCTGTACTGGGGCATATTATCTTCGAAAGACAAAGGGCCACTTCTCCCAAGGATGGCCAACTAGGCCATCTTCTTCTACAGATACAGGTAGAGATATGAGCTCTGGGGGGTACTGTTAGTTCATATTGTTGTTCCTTCTATAGGGTCGCAGACCCCTTCAGCTCCTTGGGTACTTTCTCAAGCTTCTCCATTGGGGGACCTGTGTTTCATCCAATAGATGACTGTGAGCATCCACTTCTGTATTTGCCAGGCACTGGCATAGCCTCACAAGAGACAACTATATCAGCATCCTGTCAGCAAAATCTTTCTGGCAAATGCAATAGTGTCTGGGTTTGGTGGCTGTTTATAGGATGGATCCCCAGGTGAGTCAATCTCTGGATGGTCCTTCCTTCCATCTCAGCTCCAAACTTTGTCTCCGTAACTTCCTCCATGGGTAATTTGTTCCCCATTCTAAGGAGGAATAAAGTATCCACACTTTGGTCTTCCTTCTTCTTGAGTTTCATGTGTTTTGCAAATTGTATCTTGGGTATTGTAAGTTTCTGGGCTAATATTCACTTATCATTGAGTGGATATCATGTGAGTTCTTTTGTAATTGAGTGACCTCACTCAGGATGATATCCTCCAGATCCATCCATTTGCCTAAGAATTTCATAAATTTATTGTTTTTAATATCTGAGTAGTACTCCATTGTGTAAATGTACCACATTTTCTGTATCCATTCCTCTGTTGAGGGACATCTAGCATGTGTCTTTATTACAAGTTGGAACATCTTCTGGGTATATGCCCAGGAATGGTATTGCTGGGTCCTCAGGTAATACTATGCCCAATTTTCTGAGGAATCGCCAGACTGATTTCCAGAGTGGTTGTACCAGCTTGCAATCCCACCATCCTCGCCAGCATCTGCTGTCATCTGAAATTTTATCTTAGCCATTCTGACTGGTGTGAGGTGGAATCTCAGGGCTGTTTTGATTTGCATTTCCCTGGTGATTAAGAAGTTGAACATTTTTTTCAGGTGCTTCTCAGCCATTCGGTATTTCTCAGTTGAGAATTCTTTGTTTAGCTCTATACTCCATTTTTTGATAGGCTTATTTGACTTTCTGGAGTCCAGCTTCATGAGTTTTTTTTTTTTTTTATATATTGGATATTAGTCCCCTACCTCACTCAGGATGATGCCCTCCAGGTCCATCCATTTGCCTAGGAATTTCATAAATTCATTCTTTTTAATATCTGAGTAGAACTCCATTGTGTAAATGTACCACATTTTCTGTATCCATTCCTCTGTTGAGGGGCATCTGGGTTCTTTCCAGCTTCTGGCTATTATAAATAAGGCTGCTATGAACATAGTGGAGCATGTGTAGTTCTTACCGGTTGGAACATCTTCTGGATATATGCCCAGGAGAGGTATTGAGGGATCCTCCGGTAGTACTATGTCCAATTTTTTTGAGGTGGGTTTCCTGTATGCAGTAAAATGTCGGGTCCTTTATGTAGCTAGTCTGTTAGTCTATGTCTTTTTATTGGGGAATTGAGTCCATTGATATTAAGAGATATTAAGGAAAAGTAATTGTTGCTTCCTGCTATTTTTTTTTGTTAGAGTTGGGATTCTGTTCTTGAGTCTATCTTCTTTCAGGTTTGTTGAAGGATTACTTTCTTGCCTTTTCTAGGGAATAATTTCCCTCCTTGTGTTGGAGTTTTCCCTGTATTATCCTTTGAAGGGCTGGACTCATGGAAAGATATTGTGTGAATTTTGTTTTGTCATGGAATACTTTGGTTTCTCCATCTATGATAATTGAGAGTTTTGCTGGTTATAGTAGCCTGGGCTGGCATTTGTCTTCTCTTAGTGTCTGTATAACATCTGTCCAGGATCTTCTGGCTTTCATAGTTTCTGGTGAGAAGTCTGGTGTAATTCTAATAAGTATGCATTTATATGTTACTTGACCTTTTTCCCTTACTGCTTTTAATATTTTATCTTTATTTGGTGCATTTGTTGTTTTGATTATTATGTGTCGGGAGGAATTTCTTTTCTGGTCCAGCCTATTTGGAGTTCTGTGGGCTTCTTGTATGTTCATGGGCATCTCTTTCTTTAGGTTTGGGAAGTTTTCTTCTATAATTTTGTTGAAGATATTTACCGGCCCTTTAAGTTGAAATTCTTTATTCTCATCTACTCCTATTATCCTTAGGTTTGGTCTTCTCATTGTGTCCTGGATTTCCTGGATGTTTTGAGTTAGGATCTTTTTGCATTTTGCATTTTCTTTGATTCTTGTGTCCATGCTTTCTATGGAATCTCCTGCACCTGAGATTCTCTCTTCCATCTCTTGTATTCTGTTGCTGATGATCACGTCTATGGTTTCTGATTTCTTTCCTAGATTTTCTATCTCCAGAGTTGTCTCCCTTTGGGTTTTCCTTATTGTTTCTACTTCCATTTTTAGATCTTGGATTGTTTGGTCAATTCCATCACCTGTTTGGCCATGTTTTCCTATAATTCTTTTAGGGATTTTTGTGTTTCCTCTTTAAGTTCTTCTACCTGTTTAGCAGTGTTTTGCTCTATTTCTTTGAGGAATTTTTGTGCTTCTTCTTTAAGTTCTTCTACCTGTTAAGCAGTGTTCTCCTGTATTTCTTTAAGTGAATTATTAATCCCCTTCTTAAAATCCTCTACCAGCATCATGAGATATGATTTTAAATCTGAATCTTGCTTTTTGGGTGTGTTGGGGTATCCAGTACTTGCTGTGGTGGACATACTGGATTCTGATGATGCCAAATGGTCTTGGTTTCTGTTAGTAAGATTCTTACTTTTGCCTTTCACCATCTGGTAATCTCTTGTGTTAGATGTTCTAGCCTTCTCTGGCTGGAGCTTTTTCTTTCTGCGATTCTGTTAGCCTCTGTCAGCACTCCTGGAAGTCGAACTCTCTCCAGAGTCCCATGGTCAGAGCACTCTCTGTAGTCAAGCTCTCCTCTTGCAAGGAAGGTGTGCAGATGTCTGGAGCTCAGATATTGGCTGAAGATGAAGGCCCAAAGGGACCCTGTCCAATAAGCTCTGTTGCTTCTGTGGCCCACGGGCTCTCTTGGTCAGACTGGTCTCTGAGAGACCGGGGATACAAGATGGTGCTCTCACCTGAGTTCCCTGGTCAGAGACCTCCCTGGAGGCCTACTCTCCTCAGTAATCCTAAGATCCTGGGTGTGCTCGGGAGACTGCAGCATGGAGAGTCCTCTGGGGACCTTGGGACCATCCACCGAGTTCATGCCAAAGGTTGTGTGGTGCTGGTGCTGACTGGAATGAACCCCACTGTTTGGGTGGGTTTCCTGCGTCCCTGTTCCTGCTGTCCCAAGCCCCTCTGGGTTGTTTTGGAACATATGTTGCATTCCACTCACCAGTAATCCCAAGATCTTGGGTGTGCTAGGGTGCCTGCAGCGTGGAGAGTCCTCTAGGGGCTTTGGGACCGTCTGCCGAGTCTGTGCCCAAGGTGGCGCAGAGCATAGTTAGCATTTTTTAAAAGGACACAAAGTAAGTTCCAGGGATGTTAGATATGGGAGGAAATGGAGGGTGTGGTCAAATACATTGTATAATATTCATAAATAAGCAATACAAATATTTACAAATAAACATGAAAAATAAAATGTGAGATTCTAAATAAGTTTTTATTAGATCTCATGTACCTGAGCATATAGAAGAGATCAGAGACTTGGCAAGAACAAGAATTTATGCTAGCTGCCCTTTAAAAAAAAAAAAGTCCAAAAGACCAACGCACCCTGTCCCATTCCCAGAAGCTCCACAGCTAATCTGCTGTAATCTAAACTCCAGCACACTATGATCAATAATTGGTAGCCATAAATATATTTCTGTAATATTATTTTAAATATTTTTAGAGTTTAACTTTACCATCTTTTCTTAAAGCAAATGGTGCTTCATTGAAAAACCTTGATATTAAATTGAAAAAGAATCAGTTCAATTTCTTAAAAGAAAACATACAATGTATAGATACATATTTTGAATTGATGATGCTCTTCTCCATTTTGAAAGCAGCTTCTCAAAAACTAAAAATGCATCCACCATGTTATACAATCACACCATTTCTGAGTATTTACCCAAAAATTTCCAGTCAACATAACCAAAAAAAAAAAAAAAAACCTTAAATGTAAATACTTAATCAACAGGATTTACAATAGTTAAGCTATGAAACCAACCTAATATTGACAACAGAAGAATGGAGAATAAAGTTGAAGTTACATTTTTTGCTTTATGCAAATAATTCTATAAGGATGAGTTCTTAGAAGGAGACTGTGGACTTGATGACGTACTTTATTCAGAACAGTGACTTATATCCTATATATATGAAGTATATACCCTTTAGAAAGACTGAATTTCCTTATTTTAGTAGCACTGAATAAGTGACAGATTTAAAATTAAAACTCATTTAACGTTTTCCATCCACCTTGAATAGCATATCCCTGTATCATTCTTTGTTTGTTTGTTGGTTGGTTGGTTGGTTGATTGATTGATTGATTTTCCTTGTTTTTGTACAAGGTTCCATGTAGCCCAGGTTGATCTTAAACTCATTATGTACCCCAGGATTATCTTGAACTCCTGATTCTCTGACTTCCGTCTCCCAAGTGCTGTGATTACAGTGTGCACCAGCATGCCCAGTTTATAAGAGATTGGTAATGAGACCCAGAGATTTCCTCAAGATAGGCAAGTCCTCTACCAATAGACCTACATCCCAAGTCCAGGCCCTATTCTCTTTCAAACCACCATCCATTGTAGATAGGACAGAGGTATTAAGTCACATAAGCTGCCTGCAGTTTACAATGCCTAGTTCCATGAGTCCAATGTTGAATCAGTGTGGCCGCACTCCATGCATAAATCAAAAATCATCATTGAGTTTGCCCTCTTCTTTCAAATAGCCTATATCTGACTTCTCTGGTGTACATTTCTTGAGCACTACATCTCCTTCCCTTTAGAATCATGTTGGGATAGTTTTCTTCCTGGAATATTCTGCTCTTCCTCAGCCCTACTTTTATTTGGTATTTCCAGCCTACATTTCCAACCTCTCTGAGCATGCCTGACTTTCTGTGTGAATTCACTCACATTAGAGCCACTTAAATGTGCCAAGTAGAAACCCAAGGGACAAACCATTACTAAATGTGCCCCAGCACCGAATCTGTCCTTCCTTGCTTTCCGTTTCTTTTTATGAGCTCATTTTTGGTTTCACCGGGTTCTTTATTCCTGCTGTAACTGTTTTATCCAACTTTAAAAATACATTTTAAGGCAATACAATTATTTACAAGAAGGCTGAAGAAACGGGATGGAATAAAGAGTATACTTGTTATGTGAACTTTGCTTCTATCACTTGGCAAAGGTTGTAACGTTATTTGGATAGAAAAAAACATTAATGGTCTTATGAGCTGTGAGTATAAGTTGATACAGTGTTTCTGGAAGGTAGTTAGGAAATATGTATCAAAGAACTTAAGAGCATTTAGTAATGCAATTCTATCTTTATGAATTTATCTGGAAAAAATAACTAAACAAGTATACAAAGACCGATGTAAGAGCATGTTTATTGCAACATTGAGTAAAAGGAACTAAACATAATGTTCAATAACAGGGAATTGTTTCAATAAAATAAGATTCCATGTACATATGGAAATATATACAGATATTACAAGTATTGACTTAAGTTTGTGTTTACAGTAATGGAAGTACACCGATGTTAAGCTATTAAATAAAAGTGGCAGGTTGCAGAGTCTCTTGGTGTAGAATGATCCCTCCTAGGTAATAAAGACATCTGCATATATGTGCCAGAGCAGAAAGCCTGGATTCCATTTGCTGGCACGCCTGTCCAGCATGAGAGAAAAGGATAATGGAGAGAAGTGTTAGGGACACTGGTAAAGGAAAAGAGAAAAACAGGAACTCAGACCATTAACCAGCCCTCACTGACCTTAACCCCTTTTAAGTCAACCTAAAGAGTTCAGTTCCAACCTAGTAAAGTGCAGGGGCCCTAGGTGAGAAGGGAGTGCCGGCACCACATTATACCTGTAGAGGGCCCAGTTGGGAGACAGCATGACTCTTACTTGCCTGTGCAAGGTATCTATCTAAACAGCGCTGAGAGCAAGGAGCTAGCTACAGAAAGAAAAAAGACTGCTTATAAAAGTTACAAAATGGCCCAGATTTCTTGTCCTGGTTGATGAAGCAACTCAGATGGCCACCAATGGGAATAGGTCAACTCATATAGCTACCTTTAATGGGGATGAATCAAATAAAGTCATATGGCAAAGGATCTAGATTTAGGACAGTAGTAAAAATCTCAAAACCATTTGGATTTTTAAATAATCTATCACTTGTATTTTCTTAAGGTTTGTATAATAATCATAGCATGGACGGAGCATCCATGCTTCTTGAGAAGATAGATAGTAGGGTATACTAGTAGGCTAATAGTCCCCAACTAGGCAAATCTCTCAGTGTTCAAGCCTATATTGATTAGCTGTAGCATTTGAAACAGTCCTGCAAATTGAGCTTAAAGCAAAAATTACATTCTTTTTGTTTTTTTCTTTTTTTTCTTTGTTTGTTTGTTTGTTTTTTGGTTTTGGGTTTTTTGTTTTGTTTTGTTTTGTTTTGTTTTGTTTTGGTTTGGTTTGGTTTGGTTTGGTTTGGTTTGGTTTGGTTTGGTTTGGTTTTGGTTTTGGTTTTTCAAAACAGGGTTTCTCTGTATAGCCCTGGCATCCTGGAACTCACTTTGTAGACCAGGCTGGCCTCGAACTCAGAAATCCTCCTGTATCTGCATCAAAAAATACATTCTTAAGTTCTGGGGGCTGTACGTCTGAAATCAAAGGGATCAAAAAGGCTAGACTCCAAGGGAGGAGTTCTTGTTTTCCACTTCTGGAAGTTTCAGGGTGTCCTCACTGATTTCCACTGATTTGGAAGCCCCTCTTTCCTCCAGAACAATAACATCTCAGCAAGGACATATCAGAAAAGTCATTTTAAAATAAGATCACATTATAAGTTACTGGTAATTGGGATCTCTGAAGACATACTTCAGTTTATACCAGCACCCTATGCTATCTCCCATACCCTTGATTGTAGGTCATGTAACTTGCTTCAACAAACAC
Organism: Mus caroli; assembly: GCF_978045245.1. Lineage (NCBI taxonomy): Eukaryota > Metazoa > Chordata > Mammalia > Rodentia > Muridae > Mus > Mus caroli. The sequence goes on along the minus strand of NW_028227261.1, from coordinate 144,610,422 downwards.
GAAAGCAATGGGCTGATGCAAGAAAGGCCCATGAGGCCTTGAGCACTGGGTCCTTGTGATGGAGCACTATCACCAACAAGTGAAGATGGATGCAAGTCAACTGAGACAAAAAACTTGTAGGGTGAAAGGTTATTTAGGTTCTGCTTTGAAGATTCCAGTCCATGATCAATTGGTCTAATTGTTTTGGGCCTGTAGTAAGACAGCACAGCATTCTGGGAGTAAGCAGCAGAATGAAAACATTCATCTCAGACTGAGAAGTATGAGAAGGACTTGTGCCTTACAATCTCCTTTGAGGTTACATCCCAATGACCTAAACCTTCCCAACCCTCTCAATACTACCACAGTGCAAACCAAGCCTACACATGTGCCTGAAGAGGACATTTAAGGTCCAACCTACAGCATCAAGTGTTGCTTTGGGTCACGGCATAGAAAGAATGGCAAAATGAAGCCACGCCACCCCAGATGCTCCAGCTCAGCCCAGCCTTTAGCTCAGCCTTATACTGAGTCCACACATCTTGTAGCACCTCTGTGAAACCATGTGTTTTCTAGGCAGATCACACAATTGTGAGAAGCTGCATACTACTACTTCTAGGAGCTAATGAGTTTGGAGATAGTACCAGGAAACCAATGGATGCTGGCTTTCCTAAGGTATAAACACAATTAGGGTTGAGGTTCTTCAGCCTCCCATTCTAGAATCATGAATTTAACTAGAATTGAAAAGAACATTGAAAATAATATAGTCTGACTTCATCATGTCACAGATAAGAAAACTGAAACCCTGAACCTCAGAGCAACACAGAAGAGACAGGCATCTGTCTGCAGACTGCTGGCTCTGCTCATTTGACATTGCCTCAGGTCACACAATCTAAAATGAGACTACTGAACTAAAGGTGGGGCCAGCTCATAGGTGCATAGCTATTTAGTGTTACTATCGGGGTTAATAATCAGCTTCCCCAACTTCTACTCTACTATTCTCTTCCTTTGGGAGGGGGCACATTGAGCATATAGTGTGTGTCATATTCTCACACACATAGCTGAGTATTGTTCTAGCAAGTGTTCTTCATCCCAAAGTAAGGTTTGAGGGGGAAAGAGAGCATCCGTTATCTTTCTTAGCTGTGACATCTCTTTTTCTTGTATTCTTTCCCTTCCTAAATCCCCCGGCCTTGGCTATATGAGTAAGAAGTCCTACCCCTCCCCACCAGCCACTTCATGCAGGCTAGATTAATGAGGTTATGTCTCCAAAGAACTTTGAGTTCCTTGGAAGAAAGGCATCAACATGCAAAGTGGTAGTTGTTATTGCGATTACTTCACTGAGTAGGGTTTCACAGCTGTCCTGATGGAAAAGGGGCCAACAAAACAAAATGCCAGTTTCCCCCAACAGAGGAGCAGCTGGGACGGATTATAAATGAGACCTGTGTGCCCGGTTCTCTTTTTTTGTCAAAGCCCATCAGCCTTTCTCAATGCCCAGCTCTCCCCTTGACAGCCCAGCAAGCTTCCTGGGCCAGACAGGTGTGGGCAAAGACAGCCTCTGAGCTCCATGTGCAGAAGCCTACTTGGCAGGGACAGAAAAACCTTATATTCTGAACCAGGGCCAACCCATTACCAGTGCTCAGTAATGCAATGGATTTCTGCAGTGGTGACTTGGGGTAAGTAAAACATTCTCATTGCTCAAACTTCCCTCTACTTTATGGGACAGGAGGGACAGAGGAGGGAGCAGGAAGAGGGTGTACAAACTCAGAGAAGTGTTACATTGGCAGGACCAGAGCACTCTGCTCACCTCTCCTCTCTTTTCTTCCTTTTCTCACTTCCCTCCTATCTCATCATTCATTATTTCCTTCCTTCCTTTCTTCCCCCTCCCTCCCTCCTTCCCTGCCACTTAACATATATGTATTAAGTATTATGTCAGGCACCATGTGAAATTCTCAGGAAATACAGACAAATAAGATCCGGTCTCTGAGGCAGAAGAGACCGTGGAGAATGAAGCAGAGACAAATAAACAGACAGAAACTTCCATTCTGTAGCACCTTCCCTGAACCACATTGCTATGGCAAGAACATGATTCCATAGAGACACATAAAATAGACGTGCACCTAGTTTTGAAAGAACCTTGGAAGGCTTATGAAAGGCCAATTGTAGGTTTAGTAGGGAAGAGGCTGTATTAAGCATCCATGCCTCCATTAGTCCCAAAATAGCAGAAAATCAGTGTTGTGTGTATAGAAAAGAAAAATAGACTCACTTTTGTAATAGTATTTGCCATTCTCACCAATTGTTCCTCTTATGTAACATGGTCTTGTATCAAGCACAACTGAAACTTTAAACATAATTACTTGTTCAAGCAGCATCGATGATTTTATAAAGCAGATTTTACCACTATGTTTAGGGCACCCAGGAAGGTGAAGTGACCTGCATAAAGCCACAGAATTAGTAAATAAGAGCTTCCTGTGCCTTTCCACATGGAGCACATTACCTGGAACCTGACATGGAAGCCCATCATACAGAGACCCACCTACGATCAACTCCACATCTATGAATTCTGTCATGATTTAATTTCTCTCTAAAGGTCTGTGCTAGCGAGGCACAATGCTGAGAGTGATTTCTTCCAAAATGCTTACTAACCAAAAGCAACATTTCCATGTGCAGAAAATATGGGTGCCCTCGTTTATTTGGAAGAATAGGTAAGCGCACCGACATTTTCTTCAGATCTGATAACTTCTTTTGGAAATGGTGTCCTTGCTTTTTAAAGTCATAATTTCAGTAACCCATTTGACCTAACTTTGCTGAAGTATGACAAATACAGTTGTGTACAATATGGTATTTTGATATACAAAGACATTACAACATGACTACCAAAATCAAGCTTATTCATTTCCTCACATGATTGCATTTTGCACATCCTCCCTCTTTTTTTCTCTCTGTCTCTGTCTCTTTCTCTGCCTCTGCCTCTGTCTCTGTCTCTCTGTCTCTTTGTCTGTGTGTGTGTGTGTGTGTGTGCACGTGCATCTGCATATGTGTAAGCATAAGAGAGAGAAGAGGCCTTTACACAGAATTGAATGCACAACTACATTGAAAAAAATTAGTATTAGTCAAGAAGAAAGTTAAATTGTACCTAGGGAGAATTTGGCTCTTTTAAATTATAGCTGTTTTTGTTCTGGAACTTTCTCTAACCCTCTCTCTTGTCTCTCTAGCTAGACTTGTAGTTCCTAGAGAGCCAAGACCTGTTTAAATCTTTTTCTACCCTCGACAGCACCCATCGAACCTTTCCGTGTACTTTCAAGGGTGATCTTGCTGTGTCTTTACTAAAGAATTTATGTCAACATCTCTTAGGATAGAAGATCCTCCCAGGACATCTAAGGAGGACCATGAATATTTCCAGTGAATGATTTTTGGTCTGAAACAGAAGACTCTTGATCGAACTCAGGGATAACTGATAAATGAAATTGAAGCCAAAATCTTCCAAATTTCCCAGAAATTTCTTCAACGTCCTGTGAACTTCTCCCCACTCAGCTCTGTGTCCATCTCTTTCAGCAAAAGGATGTTTTTAATCTCCTTGACCATGGTGCTATTTTCCTCTGGAGTTTACCAATCAAAATTTCTCCCCCTAATTCAATGACTCTTTCAATACCAATATTTTGCTGTGTTTAAGAGTTGGGGATGTGCATATCTGTTTAAAGGAACTCCAGCCATTGTCTTTATTGTATTCTAATAATCTGATTTGAGAATGGAATTTAGTTCTTCCTACTTAAGAAGTCCTTCGCTGATACAAAGAATAAACCCTTATCTATTTATTGAAATCTATGGTTTCAGAGCCTTTACTTCTAGCATGGTATTGGTCTCCATATTTTTGATGCATCATTCAATCTAACTTGACAATGCCTTTCTGAAGTAGACCTTAGTGTCATGTCCACACTATAGTGAGAGATGATTCTAGGATTCAAATAAACCTGATTCCCTGTGAGTTTATAGAATGAAGTGATCTGCTTCCAACTGTTTTGCCTAAGATAACCAGTTCTCTAGAGTTGGTCACATTTACCTCCCACATACACAGGGAAATGGTAGACACACATAGGTGGTGTGCCTATGACCCCAAATATCACCAGTGCAGATTCTGGTTAGTTGGAGACATTGTTCTTGTTTCTGGTTTGAACAGTGAAGTCAGAGAAGGAAAGACTGAATTGTTCCTGACTGCTTTGTAACATGCACCACATCCAAGTGCCAGAAGTCAGTGATATGTAAGTACGTTTGAGTGCCTCAACTCTGCCTTTGTCAACCTCCAAGATCATCCCAGTGACAGTGACACAGGATGAGAGGCTGGCTTGCCTGTCTCAGAGCTCACAGCTTTTGCTTCTTACTGTGTCCAGGCAAGTGTAACCCAGTTGTCATCCCACAAACCTTTCTTTTGCATATGCCATTTTCTCTAAAGTGAGCACAAGAAGAACTCTAGGAGGACAGAGACCTGGAAGGCTGCCTGCTGGTATTCAAGACCCCAAACAAAGAAACTGATCTGGGACTTGGCATCAGGTTGAAGGAAATGTCTCTGCCAGACGTTCCCAGATTCTGAAGCATGTCTGTCCACAGTGGAAGCCCCAATTCCCCATTCTCTCCAGCTCTCTGCACGTGGCCTGGCTTTGAAGTCCCTGATGGTGACTGACTTCATGTGCTGATGGTTTTCTATGGTGTGTGATGTGAGGAGAACCATAGAAGCTGTCACCCAGAAATAGACTTCCTCCATGACTACCACGGGTCTAAAGAGCCTCCCAGACAAGCCCTCTGGCTGCTGTTCACATGCTTACTGCTCTCTGAATACTGCAGGATGCTGGCCACCTTCAGTCCTTTGCTGTTGTCCCTAGAAACAAATGTAAAGAGAACAAACTGAACCTCCTAAGTCTCAAGGCATCACCTTCCCCCTGTAATCAGATGGAACCTCTTCCCTTTCAACAATATGCATAGTTGCCCATGTCATATACATGTCTGTGCCCCTTATGATCTAAGAGCCTCTGTGGAAGAAAGTGTATCTTACTCTTAACTTTCCCCAGAACCTAGCAAAGCACCTGAGGTATAATTAATAATAAACATTTTTTTGAAGAGACCAACAAGTAAACATGGCTTAAATAATTTTTGGTCTTCATAAATCCAGGAAGAGGAAATGGAAATCAATTATTTTCACCAGTTTTAACTACTCTGGATAAATGACCCTAGAAGAGAGGCTCACATTCTTAGCTAAAATATTCTTGGCAGACTTACTTGATCTCATCCTCTTCATTTCTGAGCCATGCAGCACTTGGCTTAGTAAGGGCTTAGGAAATATTTGACAAAAGGAAGAAAGATCAAAGTGTTTTATTTTGAGCTGCAGGAGCTTGGTGGTACCCTGTGAGAATGTGACTCTATGGTACGGAGCCTGGATAGACAGTGACAGACAATTCAGAAAGGATTGGGAGCCTCAAAACCCCAGTCGGTCAAAACCCTTCAGATGTGGTACTGAGGACAGAGCTTAGGGAGAACAGCTCTACCTCCTCATACTGACTTATCTCTGGTGACTCGGTCACATGCAATGAGCATAATGTTTATGTGATCTTTTTATTATCATACCATATCATATTATCAACATTTTGAAATAATAATTTTTTACCATTTATACTTTTATAATTTACCATGATAAGTTTTCCAGTAAGGACATAGTTATATTATTCCAACATAATGGGAAACAGTAAAGGAAAATCATTACTGGGTTAAAATTTTTTAATTATTTTATTATTTTGCGTGTGAGCTTTTAGCCAGTAGTAAGACTGTGTAGTATGGCTTGTGCCTGCAGAGGTCAAAAGAGAGCATTAGATCACCTGAAGCTAAAGTTACAGATGCTTGAGAGCCACTATGTGGGTGCTTGAAATTGAACCCAGCTCCTGTGGAGCAAGTGGATCAATCCACCAGACAGAAGAACTGGTAAGATTGAGCAAGCCCAAAGCTTGGGAAATCTAAGAATTGAGAACAGTAGGTGTGAGGGCAGCTCCCTACCAAACTACCTGATCTAGAATGCCCCACTGAGAGGACCATGATGATCTATCATGTACTATAAAAACCTGGAGTTCTCCATGCTAATGAGGTATCTAGATAGACCCTGAGTGCTTAGCCAATGAGCTTCCCATCCTGGGCATTCCTTCCTTCACAAAAGGTATCTAATCCTTGGTTCACTCTGAGTTAGATGTACTCATTGACATCCTGAATCAAATAAAGCAGTTTGGACAAGCAAGGACCATCTCCTTCATCAAAGATCAACACAGAGGGAAGCCTTCATTGTGAAGAACTGCATTAGAATCTCCTGGAGAAGGTTTTCTCTCTTCTAGCTCCTCTGTACTCTCGGCACTCACTTAGAAGCAAACCAGAATCTGACCCTATCTGGGCTCATCGTCTTCCTGCCTGGTACATAAGGAAAGCCTAGATCACTGTTTCCAACTCCCTGAGGTCCCCTCTGACGTCTGGGTACACAGGACAGTGAGGCAGACAGGCAGCCCAACAAACTCGTATGGAAAAACATCCAGTACTTTTAAACTCTGAGCCATCTCTCGAGCCCCTATTATTATTGGGTTTTGACATTTGAAAGGATTTGGAATATGAAAAGATGGCTCAGTCAAAAAATGCCTTTTGGGTTAGCATGAGGAGCAGAGTTCAGCTCCTCAGCAACCATATAAAAAAAAAAAACTAGGCATAGTGATATATACATATAATTCCAGTGTTGGAGAAGTGAAGATGAAAAATTCCATGAGGCTTGCTGGCCAGCTTGTGCCACCAACAAATCAGTATGCTTCAGGCTCAGTGAGAGACCCAGTCCCAATAAATAAGGTAGAACTTGAAATTGAAGAACACACCTGATGTGCATTTATAAACTCACACAAATGCATATTCCTCTGTTCCACAACACACACACACACACACACACACACACACACATGTATGTATGCACAATTTTGCAGCAAGACAATAATAGTTTTTGAAAGCAAAATTTTGCTAAGAAAGAATTTCCTGGATTACACTACCATCCATTGAACAGGTCAAGACTAGTCTTGAAGGAATGCATTCAGTTTACACAAATTAAAGAAGAGAATATAAATGTGCAAAGGGAGGATGGATCAGAGGACCAACAGAGGTTCATAAAATGGCAGAGAATCTCTTCCCCAGGTCTCCAAAACCCATAGAGTGACAAGATACTGTAGACAGGTTGGGACCACAGTGAAAGCATGGGGACTTTTGGACTAACTTGGTTTGGTTAGAACAGCTGAACCTGGATGTTTACAGAAGCTTGTGTAGTTTATCAGCAGGTGCTTACATTGAGACAGGAAGGGTATATACACTTGGGTCCTTGCACTCTGGTAGCATGGATGCTGGTATGAGGAGTCACACTCTGGCCACCAGCTTCTGAGGTTGCAGCTGAAATAAGCCATCAGCCTCAAAACCAGGGTAGAAATCTGGCGCTGAGAGTTTCAGAAAAGGCAATTGTTCATGAGGGGAGGGGGCCTTCCCCACAAGAGTAGGGTGGGAGACTAGGCGAGTCTTCAGGGAGGGGCCCCTGGATGGAGTGAGCCAAGCAGAAATAGACCAAAAGTACATCAGCCACAGATGTCAGCTGCAGGCGCCAGCTGTAGATGCCAGCCATGGGGCGGTGCCAAGCATTCCTCTGCAGACACGGGGCACCTCACACCCAAGCAACAAGGGCAAGCCCAAGGGCTTCCTTCCCCCAACACCATGGACTGTATGACCAGGAAGTGGGGGCAAGAAAAGGAGAAATGAGCCCTGAAGCAAAACACTGAGCAGAGAAATTAGTGAAATTATTGGGTTTTGAAAACTGGTTTTGAACTGTATTAGACTAAATAGATACTGGGTATTTGTTTGGGAGAGGGTTGCTTGTTTGTTTTTTTGTTTTATTTGGGGTTTTTGTTTTTGTTTGGTTGTGTTGTTGTTGTTGGTGGTGGTTTTTAATGTGTATTTTATCCCTTCTTCTATTAGGTAAGGGCTAATGTGGGGTGGGGGTGGGGGAAAGATCAAATATAAAGAAAATAGCGAATTTTCTTCATGTGCCTAAGAAATGTTGGAATGCTGCTATTCACAGGCAAGTGTGGTCACATCAACATAGCCATGGGGCTCTGCAAGGCTATGGTTTACAATTAAGTGATTTGGAAGTCCACCCAACATCAGCACACCCTAATTTCCAAACTTGACATCCTTATTTCTTTCTCCATCTCTTTTCTCATGCTTGAGGCTTCTCTCTGGTTTATTCTCTTCTTTCCTGCTTCTTGGGTTCTTTCTTTTTCCCTCTCTGAAGACAGAATACACACAAGATTTGCACACTATCTCAGAATGGCTTTTATAAGAGCCACTTGGCATATAAGAAAAAGAAAAAAAAAAAACTGAACTACTTTGAGACCACAGCAAACATCCCTGAGATATGATAAAGTTAACAGGTGTCCCCAAAGGACCTTATATATTATAATCAAACACTTCATTTGCACTTTGGGCTAATTAGGGAACCTGGAAGAGGAAGCTGGTCCATGAAGGAAGCTGTCCCAGTGAGCTGATGACTATGCTTGTGAGTGGCACAAACCCTGAAGAGCTGAGCAAGCGGAACATTCCTGGTGCAGTACGTTAACTCAAGTAACCTAATATAATGACCAAAAGGAAAACATAAGTCATGTCCCCGGAGACTATCTATAGTCATAGAAAGAAGATGTGGAACTCTAAGTAAATAACTATTTGAAATGATCTGAGGTGTTTGTGCTAATCAGAAGGTCTCCATTTGGAAAGATTTTTGAGGTGCTTATTTTGAGGTTCATCATGCGTGCACACACCCACACACAAACACACACACAAATAAGCCAGATCCAATGACATTTTTGGGCATTTAGTAATTGGTAAAACCTTGAAAAATAGGAAGAGAGATTCAAATTCAAAGCAAGACAGACAGGCAGGTTGTGCCCTGCCCTGCCCTACCCTACCCTGCCCTGTCTCCATGGGTCCCTCTTACTTTGGGAGAACTTCTAGTTCAGAAAGGGACATTTTAGATCAAATTAAGTTAGAAGCAATTATGAGCCACAGGGATGGGTGGGGATGGACAGCTTTAGATTTAACAGGTGTCTTCCCTCAGAAAGAATTTCTCGAATGTCATGATCCACAGAAGGGTGACAGAAGGATATGACATCCTACTATGTGACAGACATTCCATTAATTATTTCATATTTATTGGGCCATTTAATCTTCACAAGAATTCTGAGACTTGAAATATCTCCATTTTACAGATAAGGGGCATTGGACTAGCTCTTTGGATGACTCCCTCAACTATTATGTGAGCTTCATATACTTCTGTCTGTCTCTGGTTAGAGAAGCTCTACCCACATCCTCAGTATGGCCCAGCTCTACAGTGTTCCTTTGTAAACTTTTTTTCCTTTTTCTGTGTGTGTACAGTTTGAGCACACATTGGTGGGGGGATGCATGTTCTGCCTGCATGAGTCAGAGGCCAGAAGAAGACACCTAGTAATCACTCACTACCCCTGAGACAGGGTTTCTCACTGAACCTGGAGCTAGGCTGGCAGTCAGCAAGCTCAACCTGTCTGCCTGTCTCTACCCATAGTACTGGGGTTATAGTCACACATGGAGTCATGCATGCCTGGCGTTTTACATGGGTGCTAGGGAATCATTTCGTGCTTGAACACAGAGAGTGCCCTTAACTTCTGGGCCATCTACCTAGCCCCTCTTGGAGACTCTGAACTTAAGCTCTCATTTACAGCCCAAGTCTTCTGTGGAGCTTCAGTTTCTTAGTGAGTGAACCATGAATCCTCTGTTCAGAAAAAAAATCCTCTGTTTGGGTATCCTGAACTCAGGGAAGAAAACAAATCAGGCAGAGCAAGATAAGAAGACAAGAGAGAAACTGAGTGGAATCAGGGCATCAAGTCTTGTCCTACATCTATAAATATTACTCACACTCCCCTTGTATCAGGCAATATGCACCTCCCTTTTACTTAAAGATATGAAATGCTGTATAGTGCAATAAAAAGTAAAATCTCTAATAACTCACTTCCAGGTATTACCAAGGCAGAGCCTGGCTGTGTCATTGATCTCTACAACTAACATGCGATGCAAACTAACATGGAGACTTTAAGTTTGTAATAGTGAAAGGATCTTGCACACCTGAATGTGACTCTCAGCTTTGGCGTGGGGGAGTCATTAACATTCTCTGAATACAAGCTTCCTAGAGGATACATGTTCCAATGCTGTACATTCCCAAGGGGTAGAGAAGCTTAAACATTAGATATGGAAAGCTTGCAGCATGATGCACACACAGCAAAGTAGCTTTTTGATAACCATGTCCAATTGACGATCACAGACATCCCAGACATTGGGAAACTTCTGTCTGAGATGTAAAACTACCAGATGCTAAGGCAGTTTCCCAGCGTTCACATTCTTATTATTTTTCTGAGTTAATGGCTAGACTTCAGGCATAGAGTTTATGGAATAAGCACTTGGTTATAGTTTGTTGATTTTTTTTAAATAGGATTTTTTATTCTGTTTATATATTCTTTACTGGATGATCAAAGCTACTCAAAATAAATACTCCAGAATTAATAATGATTTCTTATATAATCTTCAGACACTGAAAATAAATCTAACCTTTGTAATGGAAGTTGGCCAAACCGACTTTGATGGAATGAAATGGGGGTGTCCTATGTGGCTTGGCTTTAGGGTGGGGGTGGACCTGATACAATGCAGGAGAGTAAGTGTAAGGAAGCACGGCTGTCTAAGGCGTGCCCAGCCATCCCACTTGCTGTGCTTGAAGAGGAAGACTCAGAGTTTCAGACTCTGACTGCCAAGATCCTGTCACTCTTAAGGCACTCATTTCCAGCTGTGGCCCACAATGCCTCCTCAAACAAATTATCCTGCAAAGATCGATCGTGCCCTGCTCCCTTTAGAAGGCCTCTAACCACATTTGAGCACTGAACAGAAATACTGACTGACAGATTATTCTTGTTGGGGCCAGAAGACTTAAAGTGCAACATCTCCCAAATGACTTGCCCGTGTGGGATGTGCACAGGGCCCACACCTAACAACCATGTCAGCGTGCCTGTACACTCAGCAGCCTCCCTCGGTGCCAGCAGCCTCTAAGTTTCAGAGGAAAGGCCCATCTGGATCTTCATTTCTAAAATACCGCACACAACCCTCAAACAAACCAAGCGTGTGGCTAATTGTTTGTCTCCATTTACCTGGATGATATACTCCACAAGAACTTTTGTCTGTTCCTGTAAATCCAACTTCTCCCTGTGTGTGCACTTGGCCTATAACAAGTGCTTCATTTGTATTTGTCAAATGAATGGGCCATCTTAATGTGGTCTCTCCTTGGTTTTCCTCAAAGGAAAAGGAGTCCAAACAGTAATGAACAGATCATAACTGGAACTCCAGTTTTATATATATTTATATAAAGAAAATAGCCCAGAGGAAGGGTTCTGTCAGTAAAGTAGTGCAGTTCAAGCATGAGCACCAAAATGTGGATCCCCAGAACCTGCATAAATCCTGTGTATATGGTGGTCATCTGAAATCCCAGCACATAGAAGTGAAGACAGGAGATGCCTAAAGCATGCTAATACTTAGTCAAATTGGTGAGCACTAGGTTCAACAAGAAACGCTGATCCAATATCCAAGATAGAGGATGATTGAAAAGGACTTCAGGAATCCTCAGACTCCAGAAGCACATGGACATACATATACATACAAGCACACACGTTAAATAAATAAATAAATAAATAAATAAATAAAAAGTAAATTACCAAATGTGGAAATTTGCCTTATTAAAATATGAGGCACATGGAGATGCTTGTCTTGCCAAGAATGTTCTTTACTCTAAAGTTAGGTTGTCATGTACTAGTTTGTATCCTTTATATCTTATAAAATGTCATTAGAGATTTTTTTTAAAAGCATGTGCTTGCTTTTATTTACTTCTACTAATTGTATTCACTAAAAAATTTGGAACAACCATATGAGTTACTTTAGTAATCAATATGTCAAAAAATTATGTGGTTGAATTTCATAAAATTCAAAAGTTTGCTGCTTATATTTTGATCTATGAAAATAATTTAAGGAAAATTCAAGAAATATTTTGATCTCAGAACATGGCAAGATTTGTTTAAGCATTCTTCCTCATTTTGTTAAAAGTTCTCCTTCCTATAATATGGAGTCATAGATGGCTGCCTATGACCACGCTAAAAGTCAATAACCTTGCCTAGTGGCACTAGCTCCTCACCATATCTTCCAACAGTTGTTGCTTAGTGTGGGTTTGCTTGTTAAATTGTTTGACATCCGTGTCTCTTGAACACATTGTGAGCACGAGTTGTTGTTTTTGTTCATGTTGTACACCTGGTACCTAGAATACTGCTGGAATGTAATACGTGCTTAGCGTATATTTGCTAAATGGATGAATTGGTTAAAGGTTACATTACAGATCATAATGTCTGTGCAAACACAACTTAGAGAGGAAGTCACGTTAATGATGTGGTTGGTGTCCAAGGTATAACCCCTCGTAAGAGAAAGAGGTCTGGAAACAGATGGGCTCCAGTACAATCTAACTCCACTCTTTTCTAGACATGTTTGCCATCCAGCACTGAACCATTGAACATCCTCAAGGCTCAGTTTTGGTATGTGAAAAATAGAAATAACAGTAATCACCACATAGATCATTATAGAGGTTGTATGAGATAAAGGTTATAAACATATTTGTAAAACCTCTAAGAAGAATCAGACTCTACTAGAATTTGGACATGCATGCCTATTAATAGCATAAGAGATTGAGTTGCACTGAGGCTTCAACTCACCCTGAATGCCGAAGTCTACTCATCGATGTTCAGTTGTCACAGAGGCATAAAAAGCTTCTGGGATTAGGGGTCTCATTACCTTCAAATAGGGAATTTCATAAAACTGTATACTCAAGTAAAATGAGCAATAGTAATTGTTTAAAATTAGTTGTCTCCCTTGGTATCCTAAAACTTGCCATATATACCCTCCTTTCCTGTAGATAGAAGGTAGGTAGTCCTCTACCCCCAAACACTGGGTGTACCCAGGGATTTGCCTTAGTCAATGAATCCTAAGTGGATGTGATGCATGACACACCAGTGTAGAAACCTGAGACATGTTGGTGTGGTTTGGCATCCTTTAAGCTTCTGCCCTCAGTTATGAGAACGGCATGCCCTACTTGTGTATATTCCTTTAGCCTTGGTTCTGGAATGAAAGTAGACATGCCTCCAGGTCAAGCCCAGGCAAGCCCAGCAGAGCTACCACAGACCATGCCCTTCACAGAATGTGAGCACAAGTGTTTGTACTAGCTATTGAGAAGTCCACACAGTATGTTACTTCAGAACAAATGCGACAGGAACTACTGGCTTCCCACATATTTTGAGGCCGAAGCATCTGTCTCTCCTCAAGCCTTGATGTGATTCTGATAATGTCCTGTTTTGGAGCCTCTCTCCTGCACTATCCACCCTCCCTTCCCTCCTTCCTGCCACCTGTCTGTAGGAACAGGCCTTGAACAGCTCCCACTATAATTCAGTTAATAGCATTCCTGCTTGTCAGGCCAGTAGGAAAAAGAGATGGCCCTCTGCTTTGGGATGGCGATAACTTGTGGAGCTGCAGAGACTGGATTAAATCGAAGGTTTTGGGGCCACCTGACCTTGCCTCTCCAGTACTTTTTTTGGGAATGTGATAGAATAATTTATTGCTGAAAAGGCAAGATAAAACCTATGGAAGGGCATACTCTGTTACAGGCCAGGTGGTTTGAATTTGTGTGTAGTAATTATTCTAGTTTTTGACAGAGCCTAATAAGTCTGTCTATGTTAACTGCTAAATTATTATTAGATAATCAATGTCCAGCAATCTGGCTGATGACAAGGTCTGGAGGCACCATAAGGAGCTTGAACACTCTCTGCATGATCATTGGTCAGTGTTAGATGCCATGACTCTGGCTCTGAGGGACACTGTGCCTTGTACTCACTAGCATTTCAGTGACAAAGACAAAGATAACATGCTTCAATTCTGGAGAATAATGACCTTTGAACACTTGGTATTAGGTCATATTCAAGGTTAACATTTTATGTAAATAAAAATCCCTAATATAAGTTGGACAATGTCATAATTGTGATTGTCTCTAAATAAAATTCATGAAAGACTTTGTGAAGAGCCAGATCTATAACATATTGCCTTGATTCTTTTGCCTTTCAACAAAGATGACACACCTGGCTTGGTATTTTAAACTTTTTATTATGATACAATTTGCAAATTGTATAGCATATATTTGAGTTGTATAACATGTTCTATATGTCTACATATGCATTGTGAAAGGATTGCCATTTTCAAGCTAATTTGTATATTTATCGCCTCACATAGGTAATAGTTTTGTATATACAGAGAACATTTAAAAGCTGCTCTTACATCAAATGCTATGAAAGGTGGTGTTAGTGTGTTGACACACTCTATTCTAGATCTTGTGAACTGACTCTGCATCACTAATAGAGCATAGCTGTGGACTAATGTCTTTTCATTTCCCCCACACTCTAATAGCCACTCTTCTGGCTGCCGTGAGCTGAATCTTTTCAGGTTTTCTAGGTAAAATAATTGTAAAATATTTGTCTTTCTGTTCCTGAATTATTTCATTTAGCATAGTGCTCTACAGTTTCATCCACTTTTTTACAAAACCAGATTTCCCTCTTCTGCAAAACTAATATTTCAAAGTCATCCCCAGTGTATACTTAGGTTGCCGCCATATCTTCGGTACTGTGAACAATGTTGCACTGATCATGGAAAGAGCCCTACAATTTTATTTCCTTTGGGAATATTTCAAAGGAGGATTGATGGATCATAGGACAGTGGCATTCTTAATTTTCCAAAAACCTCTGAACAATTTGCAGTAATAGTAACTCATCATCTGTGTATGGATTGTGGTTTGATTATTTATGAAGAAAAAAAAAGGACAGGGAAATAATAATATTATTATTAACATAAAATTTGTTCCTCTTCTAAGGTTGATTATATCAAGCTTTTGATTACTATTGTCTTCAAAGTACAAAAACAAAATTCCCCAAACTTTGGCATCAGAGTCCATAGTATAGAAACAACCATTTTCTTTATTCAGTTATTCCCTAGAAGAACCTTTGAAAACTGTTTCATTACAGAGCTTAACCAACTGGAATCTCGGTACCTTCACTATCCAGCTATCCAGCAGGTCCAGAGGTGCTCATCTCAGGCAGCAGCTAATCTAGTAGTTCCAGGGGTAATCATCTCAGGCAATAGATAATCCATAAAGTCCAAGGGTACTAATTTCATGCAATGGATAATCCATAACATTTAGGGGTATTCATCATAGACAACAGATAATCCAGCAAGTCCAAGGGTACTCATCTCAGACAATGGATATAAGGTAGGTTTCTTGTACATTCAGTTGTCAGCACAGGAAACCCGGGAATATTCAAATATAGTGAAATAAAGATATTCAAAGCCAAAAACTATATAAATCCCATTGTCCCTTGAGAGGAGAGGTCTACATTCCTTGAGGGAGCAGTCCTCAACTCTCATCCTCCACAACTCCCAGAAGTTTGAAATGAATAAGTATAGAATTACCCTTTGCAAAAGAGACATAACAACCAGCTCCCAGTGCCTCCAGTTACTCTCCTTTAGAGTGTGATTGTCTTAAAATTGCTTAGAAACTAAAACCTCAGCCACTACCAGAATATTCTGGCTGATGGTCATCTACACTTTGCTACAATCCCTGCTGTAGATGTCCTGAGAAGTTCATTTGCATAGTTGAAACTGACATTTTGTTGACTTAAAACCTAGTATTTGGTTTATTTGTTTGCCTAATCCTGCTATTTCTTACTGAATTCACAAGAATTGTTATTTTATTTAAGATTCTATTTTCTTCTTTTGAAGCAAATAAAATTTTCCCTTTAAAAAATACCATCAAGCATATGAAATATTGAAGATACGCCTCTTTCTTTACAGAAATTAAAATATCAAAGTTCTGGGGCCCTGAGTAAAGGTTTCCAGTGTAGAAATGCCAAATGCCATAAATATCTAAAGTGACACTGTATTCACATGTGAGATTCTTGAAGCTTCCTCACGAAGGTTATGATTAACGTAAGGATGTTCCTTCTAACCTCTCCTTTTCAACATTGTACTGAAGTAAAAGTAAGTTCAGTGAAATACAAGATGGAAACGAAGTGTGTAGAGATATGGAGCTAAAGCATTGTCTTTCTTCATTGATGCCACGAGGCTCTGTGGAAAATCTGAAGGACAAGACACATGCCTGAGACGACAAGGAGATAATAGGGAGTTTGCAAGATAGGAGGTTGTCCAAGTCAGGATCTCTATAACTGTGACAAAACACCATGACCAAAAGCAAGTTGAGGAGGGATGGATGTGTTTGCCTTACATATCCAGAGTCACAGTCCATTGAGGGAAGCCAAAGTTGGCACTATCACAGGGCAGAAACCTGGAGGCAGGAGCTGATGCAGGGGTCATGGAAGGGTGCTGTTTCCTAGCTGGCTTCCAATAGCTTGCCCAGTCTGCTCTGTTATAGAACGAGGACCAGAGCCCTGGGTGGCCCTACCTACCATTGACTGGGCCCTCCCAACATAATCACTAATTAAGGAAATGCCCTACATGCTTGTCTGAAGCCCATTCTTACAGAGGCATTTTCTCAGTTGAGCTTCCCTCCTTTCAGATGACTCCAGATTGTGTCGGTTGACATAAGTAGCCTGTTGTGATGTTTGTATATGCCTGGCCCAGGGAGTGGCACTGTTAGAAAGTGTGGCCCTGTTGAAGTAAATGTGGACTTGTTGGAATAGTTGTGTCACTATAGGTGTGAGCTTTAGGACCCTCATCCTAGCTGCCTGGAAGCCAGTCTTCCACTAGCAGCCTTCAGATCAAGATATAGAAATCTCAGCTCTGCCTGTACCATGCCTGCCTAGATGCTGCCATGCTCCCACCTTGATGAAAATGAACTGAACCTCTGGACCTGTAAGCCAGCCCCAATTCAATGTTGTCTTTTATAAGACTTGCCTTGGTCTTGCTGTCTGTTCACAGCAGTAAAACCCTGACTAATGTAGAAGTTGGTACCAGGGACTGGGGTATTGCTGTGATAGGCCTGACAATGCAGATTTGGAGACTTTGGATTTGGAAAGCCATGAGACACTTTAAAGGGGGCTTAATGGGGTATTCTAGTAGGAATATGGAAGACTTCGTTACTGAAAGTGATTTGACTCACACCAGTGCAATGGCTAATATATAAATGTCTTCTGATTTCCAAAGCAAGTCTATAGCCATCCTGTTTTCCAGCAGTGCAGAGCTGGAATTTGAATGTGGATGCATCACCATGTGTATAACTCCAAGTGAAATACATGAGTAAAATTTATGGCTTTTTTATTGAAAAAAATTCATCAATTTATTCTGATTATGTTTTCCTCTCCTCTGAGTCCTTTCACATCCTATCCACTTCTCTACACACACAATTCTGTCTTTTCTATCCCTTGAGAGAGAGAGAGAGAGAGAGAGAGAGAGAGAGAGAGAGAGAGAGAGAGAAACAAGTAAAAAAAATCAAGAATTCCCCTTCCCCATTTCTTGTGCATACACACAAATACACACACATACACATACTGCAAAATAAGAAAAAAATATATACAAACGAAAGATAAATAAGCCAGAAAAATCCTGACCAAAGCAAATACCATTGAGTTCATTTTGTATGATAGTGTCTTTATTAGGAGTAGGGGTCATCCCCTGTCTCGGCACCAGAATCCCATCTAACTTGAACCTGTGCATACTGCCACAGTCTCTGTAACTTCGTAGCTACATCTTCCTTGTTCCTGGAAAACTTTCCTTGGAGTTACCCACCCCCTTTGGTTACTATACTCTTTCAGCCTTATCTTTCCCATAGTTCCCTGAGCCCAGAGGGAAAGAGTTTGATAAAAACATTCCATTTAGGACAAAACATCCTATTGAGTGTTCCAAGGTTTCTCACTCTGCAAATTGTCCAGTTAGTTGTGTGTCTCTGGGTAAGTTCCCATCTATTGCATAAAAGCCTTCTCTGAGAATGGCTAAATTGGGCCCTGATCTATGGGTATAGCAAAATGTCATAGGAGTCATTTTATTGCTTTAGTAGAACAGTATTCCTCTAGGCCTGTGACCTATCTAGTCTTGGGTTCTTAAAATATGCAATATCTATGAGAAAATAGCTACCAAACTCATGAAAGAAATCAAAGAAGAATTAGATACTTTGGACGAGGATGGATTCCAGAAGTAGGTTCTAACTGCTCCTCTTTCTGGCCCCCTGATGCTATTCCCTGAGAACCTGAATTGAGCCCCTTGCTCACTCCTCAGGCTGTTCTCACCTCTCCCCTGGCACCATCTGAGACCCCGTGCCAAGTACCTATGTTCCTCACTGTAGCCCTTGCCTCCATCTGTCTGACATACTAACCACAACTGCTGAGGAACTGAAAGGAAAACCCACTTGTTATATAGAGTGCCTGCTGGTAATGTCAGCAGCTCCGAATACAGCTGCTCCTGAAATCACAGACCAGCACAGAACAGCCTCACAACTGAACTTAAAGCTAATCTTCAAGTTGACATTACCCTTCAAGGCTGGGTCATATCAAATAGGGAATGAATCAGACATCCACTCAACAAAAAGCAGGCTGTATAGAGGATATTGGAAGAAATTACCTCAGAATGAAGAAATAACTTCTACAATGGAAGCTAGAAAGAGACCATTGGTAGAGAGGGCAAAGAAAGGTCTTAATGGAGGAGAGATTATAAAACACAGGTAATATGGATTGAAAGGAGAAATAATGGGGAGAGAGATTCAAGTTGGTAGAGGTAGCGTAGAAGAAATAGTTGGGGTATAATGAAAGCTAAGGATGTTTAAACAAGCCATAAGGAAACCTACTGTGTAATAGCATAAATACAAATTATAGTTGTAGGCATAGTAATTATATATTGATATGTTATATAGTTTATATATATTATATTCACATAAGACAATTTAATTGGACTTATCCTACATACAGAAGTATGCCCACTACAGAATAGTTAACAAATAAAAAGGTCTGTTCTATGTGTGAGATACCTCCTATCAAGTTCTGGTGACCTGAACATTCACCCACAATACAGGCTATTGCTATATGTTCTTGGCTGCCCAGCAGAAATTGGAGAGAAGAGTCTGTTGCTAAAGACACCACTCACATTGGTAATAGGAATGGAGAAATCAAGCCAATACTAACCAGGAATCTCCCTCCATACTGGCTAGCTCTCACAGTACTGGGAGGTACCATGCAGGCTCCTGAGGACAGGGGGCATAAGTAGGTTTTGGTAGCTGTAAACCCTATGAGCTGAAGCAAGCTATATCTATGGGTGCAGTGGTCACACAAATGTTATGAAGGCAACTAACTGCTTTCTAATTGCCCACTCTACAAAAGGAAACCAACCCCTGGTACTGGAAATGCCATAGCCTTGGAGCTCCCAGGCCCCAGAGGTGAACTTACTCCTATCATCTTGGTAACTGGACACAGTGTCACACAGCCCCCTGTGTTTACTCCTTTATGCTTCCTAGCCACCATTTGTACACTATTCTCTATTCTTGACTTGAAGTGATGGACTGAACCATCTGAAAGCTGTGAACCAAAATGAATCTTTCTTTCTTTTAAGCTGCATTTGTTAGGTACCTGGTCACTGCAAAATCCCAAGTAACACATCAGGGTAGAGCAACTGAAACATCAGAGATTCTGCAGCCCACCAACTTGAAGAGCCCCAAACTCTGGTAAAGATGCAGAGCAACAGAAATCCAAGTTCATTGCTGATGGGAACGCAAGGTACTTCAGTGACTATGGTGAGAGTTTTATATTTTATTTTTTATTTAAAAGTATTAAACTGATAATTGTGCATTTTCTGTGTATACAGCATAAGTTGGTGTGTATATACATATACATACACATACACATACACATACACATACACATACACATACACATACACATACACATACACATACACATACACATACACATACACATACACATATACATATACATATAAAATGTGCTGTCATGACTACCACAATAAAGTTAACACATTTAGAATCAGTCGGTTTTCGGCTGTGTGTGTATGCATGTGTGTATTAGAAATCTTAAAATCTGCTCTCTTACTAAATAACACAACACTATTTTCTACAGTCACTGTTTATCACATTAGATGGCCAGTATTTACCTATGTTAAAATTGAACATTTATACCAAACATTATGGGAGACAGAGGTAGAAACATCAGGGATCCAAGGCTAGCCACAGCTATGTAATAAGCTCAAGGCTAGCCTAAGCCATATGTAAAAACTGTCTCGAAATTACACAAAATTATTTTTTAAACCTATCACCAACTTATCTCCATACCATCTCCAGTTCCTGAAAAATATTTCACTGCCTGTTTCTATGAATTAAAAACTTTTAGAGTCTACATATTAGTAGAACCACACAATATTTGCCCTAATGTCTGATTTATTTCACTTAGTAATGAATCTTAGAAGGTTCACCTTCATTGTTGCTAAGAGCATAAGTGTTTCTTTAAGAAGAATAGCATTGTATTGTATATGTGAATCATATTTTAAGCCCACTGATCTATAGATAGGCAGCTAGATTGCTCCATATTTGAGTTAGTACAGATAATGTTGCAAAGATTGTGATGATTCAGTTGATTGAGGTATTGACTTGTTTTCGTTCTCTCTTTCTTTCTTTTTTTAAAATTAGGTATTTATTTCATTTACATTTCCAATGCTATCCCAAAAGTCCCACACACACTACCCACCCCCCACTCCTACTTCTTGGCCCTGGCGTTCCCCTATACTGAGGCATATAAAGTTTGCAAGACCAATGGGCCTCTCTTTCCTCTGATGGCCAACTAGGCCATCTTCTGATACATATGCAGCAAGAGACACAAACTCCGGGGGGTACTGGTTAGTTCATATTGTTGTTCCACCTATAGGGTTGCAGATCCCCCCAGCTCCTTGGGTACTTTCTCTAGCACTTCCATTGGGGACCCTGTGATCCATCCAATAGCTGACTGTGAGCATCCACTTCTGTGTTTGCTAGACCCCGTCATAGTCTCACAAGAGACAGCTCTATCTGGGTCCTTTCAGCAAAATCTTGCTAGTGTATGCAATGGTGTCATCGTTTGGAGGCTAATTATGGGATGGATCCCTGGATATGGCAGTCTCTAGATGTTCCATCCTTTTGTCTCAGCTCCAAACTTTGTCTCTGTAACTCCTTCCATGGGTGATTGTTTCCAATTCTAAGAAGGGGCAAAGTGTCCACACTTTGGTCTTCCTTCTTCTTTAGTTTCATGAGTTTCACAAACTGTATCTTATATCTTGGGTATTCTAAGTATCTGTGCTAATATCCACTTATCAGTGAGTACATATCCTGTGAGTTCTTTTGTGATTGGGTTACCTCACTCAGGATGATGCCCTCCAGGTCCAACCATTTGCCTAGGAATTTCATAAATTCATTCTTTTTAATAGCTAAGTAGTATTCCATTGTGTAAATGTACCACATTTTCTGTATCCATTCCTCTGTTGAGGGACATCTGGGTTCTTTCCAGCTTCTGGCTCTTATAAATAAGGCTGCTATGAACATAGTGGAGCATGTGTCCTTCGTACCGGTTGGAACATCTTCTGGATATATGCCCAGGAAAGGTATTGCAGGATTCTCCGGTAGTACTATGTCCAATTTTCTGAGGAACCACCAGACTGATTTCCAGAGTGGTTGTACAAGCTTGTAATCCCACCAACAGTGGAGGAGTGTTCCTCTTTCTCCACATCCTCGCCAGCATCTGCTGTCACCTGAATTTTTGATCTTAGCCATTCTGACGGGTTCGAGGTAGAATCTCAGGGTGGTTTTGATTTGCATTTCCCTGATGATTAAGGATGTTGAACATTTTTTTAGGTGCTTTTCAGCCATTTGGTATTCCTCAGGTGAGAATTCTTTGTTCAGTTCTGAGCCCCATTTGTTAATGGGGTTACTTGATTTTTCTGGAGTCCACCTTCTTGAGTTCTTTATAGATATTGGATATTAGTCCCCTATCTGATTTAGGATAGATAAAGATCCTTTCCCAATCTGTTGGTGGTCTTTTTGTCTTATTGATGATGTCTTTTACCTTGCAGAAGCTTTGCAATTTTATGAAGTCCCACTTGTCGATTCTCGATCTTACAGCACAAGCCATTGCTATTCTATTCAGGAATTTTTCCCCTGTGCCCATATCGTCAAGGCTTTCCCCTACTTTCTCCTCTATAAGTTTCAGTATCTCTGGTTTTAAAGCCCAGGACCAGATGGATTTAGTGCAGAGTTCTATCAGACCTTCAAAGAAGATCTAATTCCAGTTCTTCACAAACTATTCCACAAAATAGAAACAGAAGGTGCTCTACCCAACTCATTCTATGAAGCCACAATTACTCCGATACCTAAACCACTGAAAGACCCAACAAAGATAGAGAACTTCAGACCAATTTCTCTCATGAATATCGATGCAAAAATACTCAATAAAATTCTCGCTAACCAAATCCAAGAACACATCAAAACCATCATCCATGCTGACCAAGTAGGTTTCATCCCAGGGATGCAGGGATGGTGTAATATATGGAAATCCATCAACGTAATCCATTATATAAACAAACTCAAAGACAAAAACCACATGATCATCTTGTTAGATGCAGAGAAAGCATTTGACAAAATCCAACACCCATTCATGATACAAGTCTTGGAAAGATCAGGAATTCAAGGCCCATTCCTAAACATGATAAAAGCAATCTACAGCAAACCAGTAGCCAACATCAAAGTAAATGGTGAGAAGCTGGAAGCAATCCTATTAAAATCAGGGACTAGACAAGGCTGCCCACTTTCTCCCTACCTATTCAACATTGTACTTGAAGTCCTAGCCAGAGTAATTTGACAACAAAAGGAGATCAAGGGAATACAAATTGGAAAGGAATAAGTCAAAATATCACTTTTTGCAGATGATAGTATATATAAGTGACCCTAAATATTCCACCAGAGAACTCCTAAACCTGATAAACAGCTTCAATGAAGTAGCTGGATATAAAATTAACGCAAACAAGTCAATGGTCTTTCTGTACACAAAGGATAAACAGGCTGAGAAAGAAATTAGGGAAACAGCACCCTTCTGAATAGTCACAAATAATATAAAATACCTTGGCATGACTCTAACTAAGGAAGTAAAAGATCTGTATGATAAGAACTTCAAGTCTCTGAAGAAAGAAGTTAAAGAAGATCTCAGAAGATGGAAAGATCTCCCATGCTCATGGATTGGCAGGATCAATATAGTAAAAATGGCTATCTTGCTAAAAGCAACCTACAGATTCAATGCAATCCCCATCAAAATTCCAACTCAATTCTTCAACGAATTAGAAAGGGCAATCTGCAAATTCATCTGGAATAACAAAAAGCCTAGGATAGCAAAAACTCTTCTCAGGGATACAAAAACCTCTGGTGGAATCACCATACCTGACCTAAAGCTGTACTACAGAGCAATTGTGATAAAACTTGCATGGTACTGGTATAGCGATAGACAAGTAGACCAATGGAATAGAATTGAAGACCCAGAAATGAACCCACACACCTATGGTCACTTGATCTTTGACAAGGGAGCTAAAACCATCCAGTGGAAAAAAGACACCATCTTCAACAAATGGTGCTGGCACAAATGGTGGTTATCATGTAGAAGAATGCCAACTGATCCATTCCTATCTCCTTGTACTAAGGTCAAACCTTCTCTCTTTCTTATACACACCCAGAAGTAAGTTTACCTGTACTTAATTTTTTTTGAATCACCGTATTTATTTTAATAATGGCTGTACTAGTGTATACTTCTATCTACTGTGTCCAGAATCCCCTTTTCTCTATACCCTTTTGTCTTAGTCAGGGTTTCTATTCCTGGACAAAACATCATGACCAAGAAGCAAGTTGGGGAGGAAAGGGTTTATTCAGCTTACATTTATAATTGCTGTTCATCACTAAAGGAAATCGGGACTGGAACTCAAGCAGGTCAGAAAGCAGGAGCTGATGCAGAGGCCATGGAGGGATGTTACTTACTGGCTTGCTTCCACTGGTTTGCTCAGCTTCCTTTCTTATAGAACCCAAGACTACCAGCCCAGAGATGGCACCACTCACAAGGGGACCTCACCCCTTGATCACTAATTGAGAAAATGCCTTGCAGCTGGATCTCGTGGAGGCATATCCCCAACTGAAGCTCCTTTCTCTGTGATAACTCCAGCCTGTGTCAAGTTGACACAAAACGATCCAGTACACCTTTCTAACAGTGATGTCTTATATTTTTATAGCAGAAATCTTAATAGGTGTGAGTAGATCTTACTGCAATATTTTATTTGTATCTCTGGGAAGATTGCTAATATTTTGGACATCTATATATTACATATACCTTTATATATAAATATACGATGTTTGATAATATATCATTGTATTATATATTATATGTGAATAAAATACATTACTGTGATGGTTTGACTAGATATGGCCCCGTAGACTCATGTGGTTAACTCATAGAGAGTGGCACAATTAGGACATGTGGTCTTATTGAAGTAGGTATGACCTTCTTAGAGAAAGCGTGTCACTATGCAATAGTCTTTGAGGTCTTTATATCCTCAAGCTATTTCCAGTTTGGTACACAGTCTCTTTTTGCTGCCTTCAGATCAAGATGTAGAACTCTCAGATTCCTCTTCAGCACCATATCTGCCTGGATGACACCATGCTTGTCACCATGGTGATAATGGAATAATGGACTAAGCCTTTAAAACTGTAAGCCAGCCCCAGTTAAATATTTTCCTTTTGAAAGTTGCACTGGTCACAGTGACTCTTTCCAGCAATGGAAACCTGAACTAAAACAATTAGATAGATAGATAGATAGATAGATAGATAGATAGATAGATAGATACATACATACATACATACATACATACATACATACATACATACAAGACAGATAGACAGATTTGGATATGGATAGATAGATAGATAGATAGATAGATAGATAGATAGATAGATAGATAGATAGATAGATAGATAGATAGATAGATTATAGAGTGTGTGTGTGTGTTTTTCTGGAAAAAAACTCATTCCATTACCCATGTTTTAATTGGTTTATTTTAGGATTTAATTTGTGACTGAGTTCTATGCATTTCCTTTATATTTTAGATATCAACCTTTTTCAAATGTGTGATTTCCAACATTTTCTCTGAGAATCACATTTACTGATCATTTCCTGTAGACTTCTTCTTCTTCTTCTTCTTCTTCTTCTTCTTCTTCTTCTTCTTCTTCTTCTTCTTCTTCTTCTTCTTCTTCTTCTTCTTCTTCTCCTTCTCCTTCTCCTTCTCCTTCTCCTTCTCCTTCTCCTTCTCCTTCTCCTTCTCCTTCTCCTTCTCCTTCTCCTTCTCCTTCTCCTTCTCCTTCTCCTTCTTCTCCTTCTTCTGCTTCTTCTTCTTCTTCTTCTTCTTCTGTGCTTTTCTTGTCACATCCAAAGTACCCCCAGGTCAACTTCAAGGATTCTATTTTTTGTCTTCTGAGAGTTTCGTATTATATTTAACCTTTTAATCCATCTGAAATTATATATCTACCTGTTTTATTGAGCCATCCTTGTATTATAAGAGAAACTTCCCTGGATCATTATGTATAGTAATTTTCATGTGCTTCTAAATTAGTTTACAAGTATTTTGTTGAGGTTTGTGCATGTGTGTTTACTGGGAATATTATCATATAATTTTCTTTTTATTACATGTTATCCATCTGACTTTGTTATATAGATAATGCATGCTATGTAAAATAATTTTAGACATCTCTGCTCTTCTTCATATCTATGTTTATTTGTTTCATAACAAAAATATTGAACCCAATATAAGCTAAGAACTTCGGATGTGTATGTGTCTTCTTTCTATCAATGGTAACAAATGTGCCATTGTGCAGGATGTTGAAGATGGAGAAAATCATGCATGAGTGGGAGCAGGAAGTACACATTCAATATAGCACTTGCTACTTTATGTGTTTTTAAAAAAACTATTGCTGTCTTGGTAGCTGTGAAGTGACCCTGTGGTGGGTCTTTTCCTTACATTATCTAGTGATTAACATGTGCTAGCCATTTGTAGAGCTTATTAAAAGACATGTTGATTCAATTGCTTTTTGTTTTTTAACTAGGTTCTTTGTCTATTGCTGAGTTGTAAGAAAGCTGTGTATTCTGAATACTAGCTCTTTTCTTTATGTATTACTTGCAAGCACTTTAATACATAGATTACCATTTAATTTTCTTGTTCATGTTCTATAAGGCACAAACATTTTTAGTTTTAATGAGATCAAATTATCTCTATTTATTCAGTTTTTATGCTGTTGCTTTATATCTAAGAATCTATGGCTGATCCCAAACCATGAATATCTATTCCTATACATTATTCTCAAATATTTCTGGTTTTATGCTTGTTATTATTATATCAATAATATAGCTTCACTGATTTTCAGAAATCCAGTTTGGACTGCTAATTTTACATCAACATGGCACAAAATCTAGTCATTTTGGAATAGGGAACCTTAATTAAGAAAATATTCCCACAAGATTGGCAGACAGGCAAGCCTGTGGCACATTTTCTTGATTGATGATTCATATGAAAAGGTCCAGCTCACTGGGGTCAGTACCACCCCTGGGCTGGTGGCCTTGGGTGTTACAAGAAGGCAAGCTGAGCAAGCCAAGAGGAGAAATCTAGTAAGCAACACGCTGCCATGGTTTCTGCTTCAGTTCCTGCCTCCTGGTTCTTGCCCTGCTTGAGCTTTTGCTCTGGATTTCCTTAGTTGCTGAGTATCGATAGGAAGTATAAGATGAAAAAACCCATCCACTACCAAGATGCTTTTGGTCAAGGTGTTTTATCATAACAATAAAGACCCTGTAAGAAAACTTGATGCAAGAAGTGGAAATTGCTGTGACAGACCTGATAATATTTGGGGGAGGATTATGGTAGCTCTTGAACTTTGGCTGGGAAAAGTCATTGAGTATTAAGAACTTAGTGGACTATTTTGTGGGATCTTGAGAGAAGATCATTCTGAGTGAAGTGTGAACAATGAAGGTGCAGTGAGGCAAAGTTCAAAGGGAAGTTTCAATAGATTATCAGACTGTTTGGCATTTTGAAATAAGAATGCCAAAATTCATGCTTTGCTTTGTTGGGATAATGGCTCATCCAGTTTGGTCTGTAGAGTCAGCTGTGATTGAGAAGAGAATCCTTGAATATGAGAAGTCTGGGAAGGTCTTCCTCAGAGGCAGCACACAGAAAGCTCTGGTCCAGTGGATACTGAGGGTGCATTTCCCAGATGTTATGATTCTGAAGGCATGGAGATATTATGGAACAAAGCTGAGGCTTGTCACTGTGAAAAGCCAGGGAAACCATCAGTGAAAATACAGCATTAGTAACCATGAAAGCCCTGATATTGGAGGGGCCTATGAGAAAGGGTAAGACTTCGCATCGTGTAGCAGAATTTTAGTCCCTGAAAATCTCATGAGAGACTATCAGTGAAGATAAAGTCAGTAGCCAAGACTCAAGAATTTGGGGAATGCCAGTACCATGGAATAACAATACAGGACAACCAAGGGTCAAGAAGATGTGCTCTGTGCTGTGAATGGCAGAGCAGAAGTGCTGCTGTCAATGTCATGTTAGTGGGTTCTAGAAATTAAGGACAGAAATTTTTACACTGTTGGCTTTTTGGTTTTGCTTTGATTTGACCATGACTATGTCCTGGTTTTCCCTTCTCAGATTAAGACAGTATTTAAGCCTTTTTTATTATAATTGCATAGGAGCACACAATTAAGACACTTTGGAACTGTATAGTGATTTTGGGGAGTTTAAAAACACTTTGGAATCTCAGGAATACTTTGGAATGTTAGAGAGACTTTGCTGTTTTAGAGGTTTATAGAGGGTTTGAATTTTAAAGAAATAGAATTCTTTAAAGAGAATAATTTTTTGAGACAGAATTTCTTTGTATATCCCTGGTGCCTTGGAGCTCATTCTTTGGATCATGCTGGATCTCAAACTCACAGAGATCCACCTGCCTCTGCCTCCCTAGTTCTGGAATTAAAAGTGTGTGCCATCACCGCTGAAGATACTGATTCTTAAAATGTTGAAATTTGTTAAAGATTATAGGACTTTGAAAGGTTGGAATTTTTTATTATCGCATTACAAGTAACATTACATATCAGTGACAAAAATAAAAGAAAGCTTATAGCATGACTTAATAGGTAATATGTCTGTGTGTCAAGTTGACAGTAGGTCAGTTGGCTGGCTAATTTTTATGTCAAGTTGACACAAACTAGGGTCATCTGGGAAGAAGGAATCTTAATTGAGAAAATACCTCTAGATTGGCTTGTATGCAGGTCTGTAGGGTATTTTCTTGATTGGAGACTGATACGAAAGGGCCCAGCTCATTTTAGGCAGTCCCTCCTTTGGGTTGGTGGTCCTGGGTGCTTTAAGAAAGCAGACAGAGCAGCTGTGGGGAAGAAGTCAGTAAATAGCATTCCTCCATGACATCTGTGTTACTTCCTGCCTTGAGTTCCTTCCTTGACTTACTTTGATGATGAACTATAAGCTATAATATGAAATATTAAACCTTTTTTCCCCTCTGAATTCATAATTCTTTTCCACCAGTCTGAATGTCTGTTCTCGGGTGATTACCACACTATTTATGTTGCTATAGGATTACACTAAGCTTTGAAATGAAGAAATATGAATGCTTTTTAATAACTGGATTCTGTTTTATACATAAATACCTCTATCATTTTACATATTTATTATTATTTAAAAATTTCATACATGAGTACTGTATTTCTATAATTCCCACATCATACTCACCTTTCTCCAACTTCTTCTATATTCCCTCCACTCCCTCTAAACTTCTGACCTCTTCTTTAATTAATTACCATTGTTACATATATATATATATCATATACTATTGTTACATTATATACATATGTATATGCCTATATGTATATATGAAGTGCATTTGCTGTTACATTATAGATAGATAGATAGATAGATAGATAGATAGATAGATAGATAGATAGATAGATGAGTCTATTTAGTGTTACTCATATGTATATGTGACTAAGGCTGTCCACATGATATTAGACAATCTATTAGGGGATTATCTCCCCAGAAGGCTGAGTAACCCCTTTTATCAGTCATTAACAGCTTGTATCTTCCCATCTAAGGGTGGAGGCTTCTGAGATTTTTTTTTTTAGATGTCAACTGATATTTGTCATTGGACAGGTTTTGTTTAGGAGACCATACCATTAAGATTTCATGGTGCCATGTCCCATCTTTTATAAAAGACACTATCTTTCAGCAGATAACTGGTCATATGGCTCTTACAATCTTTACACCCTTCCTTCCACAATGTTTCCTGAACCTTAGGTGTAGGGGGTATGTTGTAGATGTATTGACTGGGTATAGACACACCATAGTCAGTTGCATGTTTTGTTTTGTTTCATCTTGACTAGCTGTGAATTTTTATAATAGTCTCCATCTCCTAATACTGCTGCAAAAGGCTTCTTTGATAAGGAATTAGAGCTTTATTTATCTGTAGGTATGAGAATAAGTGTTTAAGACAAAAGGAATTCTACTCATTTAGGAAGCTGACAATGGTAGGCTCTACCTCATGAGCCACAGTTAGTTAGGGTCATAGTGCCAGGCATGGATTCCCTTCTGCTGACCAGACCTTAAGTCTAATCAACTGCCTGTTGGTTACCTTCAAGATACAAGTACCATTAATGCACCCTTGAATCTATCTCACTGTGCTGGTCACTGTGTGGGTATAGACTTTATGGCTAAGTAGGGAGTATAACCGAGTTTCTCCCCATGGAAGCTTGTATAGCATCTTGAGATACAATGAGAACCATTTCTCAAAGAAAAGGCTTTCAGATCAGTTCCAAATGGGTTCCTCTAAGCTCATATAGCATGTCTATGTTCATGCATGGATGCAGGTGTCTATGAAGGCCAAAATAGAGCATCAGATATCCTGGAACTAGAGTTATAGGCAATTGTGAGCTGCCTAATATGGGTACTGGGAGCTGAACTACAGCCCTCTGCAAGAGTAGCAAGTGCTCTTGACTCTTGAGCCCCCTTGCCAGCCCTCCCTCTGAAACAGAAGTTTATATAGCCCAAGCTGGCCTAGACCTTGAATTTCTCATGCTCCTAGTTCTCAGTTCCTCCATGCTGGTGTAATGAGTAACCACAACCATACCTTGTTTATGCAGTATTGGGTCTGAAACCAAAGACTTCATGCATGCAAAACAGACATTCTCCTAATTGATCTACTTCTTCAAACTGAGTCAATCAACTTAGTTCTTTTAAAATTGTGTTTCCAATAAGCTACATTAGTGTTTGTGTTATTTGAAGACCATATCTTAATTTCTGGAAACAAAAAATATGTATAATAAACATATATGCTATCCAAGGATTATATATATAACATCATAAAATTATACACACACACACTCATTTCTTTTACTTTTGTATTCTCATTTTTCATTAGTTCTTTAAAATTTTTCTACAGTGTATTTTAATTCTGCCACACCTCTTCCATATCTATCCCCTTCCCAGCCCATCCAGCTTTGTTGAATTAAAGTTTGTTGGATTAAAAAAAAAAAGTTTAATCCTATGGAGAAAAATTTGTGTTGTCTATTTGCTCTTGGATGTTTGGCCTTCACTGGAGGGTGGTCAATTCACCAAGAGCAGCGCCTTAAAGAAAACTAATAATTTGTGTCCCAGGAGGTATCTAGGACTTGTCCCCACCTTCCCAACCACTGTGGAATTTTATCTGACTTGAACTTGTATAGGTCTTCTGCACACTATCCCAAATGCTGTGAGTTCACATAGGCAACTAGCTAGCTATATACAGACATCTTTTTCTCCCAGATACTAGCATGCATTACATTGATTGCTTTCTTTTGCCAACTCTAGGCCAAACCTCACTTGGACATTCTAGATGATTCTTACAAAGTGCTCTTGGGCTTGATTTGAGAGTGTTTTCCCATCTTTTCCTTCTACCTTCTCTTCGACAGTGATTCCTGAGTTCTGTGTGTTGTATGTGCGTGGGAGGTAGATGTCTCCTTTAAAGCTGAACACTCTGCAGTCTCTGTTAATCTCCATCGACTGCAAGAGGAAGCTTCTCTGAGAGGTTGACACATGCACTAACCTATGGTCCTAATGATGATTAATTTTAATCAGTTTAATACTATATCCATTTTATGTAATAATAGTAGGTTCTCTCCTAGGACTTGTCTAGCCATAAGTAAGTCAATCAAAGATCTCAACATGGACGCCACTGTTTTTTGGGGTTGTTTGTTTGTTTATTTTTTGTTTTTTAATTTTTATTTAGAAAGTGAGAATTTTAACAACATAATTAGAAGATGCTCTATACCCACCAAAACCCTAAAACAAAAAATTTGGTTATAACAGTATATGGAGGGAGTGAAGATGTCAAGCCTTGTTAACAAATCCTTAGTTAACAAGCTAGAGGTATAAGTCAAATCAATCATATGCAGTTCTTAGGACCCAGAAATTCTATTCCAAGGTGTGTGTGTGTGTGTGTGTGTGTGTGTGTGTGTGTGCATGTCTTGTGATCAAATATCCATATACGAATTCAAATATGTGCCAGACGTGTATTATGTGTAATTGTTTGACAAATACAATTTTGTAATAGCATCTGTATCTACATCATTATCTGAAAATGCATATTCTAATTTATTGCAACATGATTTTGAGTAGTGGAAAAACGGACATGAAAACTGCTGGAGTTGAATGAAAAATCAATGGCTGTACAAGCAGTGATTTACTTAGCGGTCTGCTGCAGTGCATGTATGTGTGCTCTGAAAGCATACTTCCCATGTGTTACACCATCTATATTCATGACAGTTCAACACAGAGTACAATTCACCTATTAAACATAGAGACTGATGGTTCTGGGATCAGTTTTCATTACCAGAGTCATTGGGTCGCCTATGGACATGTTCCATTTCCTTGGGCATGAGAAACACAACATTGCACAGTGCAAAAAACGGCCCACAGGAAATTCATCTTGAATAAAATGCCAATAACACTGATAATGACCAGGACGTTAGCATAAGTAAAGATGACTAGCAGTATGGCAACAGAACTAGGAAAGTATTTTTGAGATCAGTGTAAAAGTTGGACGCCACTTTTCTTTCCAGCCTAATTACTATGACTAGAACTTTTAGGATAATCCCAAGAAATGGCATAGAAAATAAGCCTCCTGAATTTAGAGAGAAAGCTTCCAGCTTTGTTCTTACTGAATATGATGTTATCTGTAAAATGCCCCTAAGTACCCTTTGTCACGTTTGGAATTTCCTTTATATCCTTAGGTTATGGCTTTATGGTATGGTATTGGGCTTTCAGTGATTTTCTTCAGTTGAATTAATTGTTTTCTCTGATAACAGCATGTAGCATCTCCAGTCCCTTCCTTGTTGACAAGTCTCACTTGTCCATGTTGGATAATCCTTACAGCATCTTGATGGACTTGATTTTCTAGTGTTTTTCCAAGTGAAGGCTTTCAAATTTAGTTCCATCTGCTTTTAAAAGAAAATTAGAGTTATAAATGAAGCATTGTGAATTTGTATTTCAGTAAGGTTAGTAAGTACTCAGTGGAATGAAAGCTAATTAGTGGAGCAAAATTAACACTAAGGAGGTTCTCAACAGTGTGTTCCTGCTCCCTGTAGTTCTGACTGGTTCTCCTCAATATGCTTACAGATAAAGAAGACATGCTTGTCACACTTTCAATTGAGACACCTGAGAGACATTTAATGTTTGATGGAAAAAAATAAAAATTCTAACATATTGATGTTACATCCTTCCAACTTCAGCAGTTGGGAGGTAGGGTCAACTTCAAGGTCAGCCTCAATCACATGGTGACTTCCAGGCTAGTCTATGCAACATGAGACCTCTTCTCAAAAAGAAGAAGGAAAGTTCTGACAGCCTATGATAACCAGGCCATGCTAACAAGATACATTTGCAACCTGGGATTGATAAAAATGTTTATGGAAGGAGGGGGTCACAGGGGTGGTGAAGAGAGCTGGGATGGGCTCACTACAAACCATCCATCAAGCATGTGGAGGCTTCAGAGAAGAACTGTAGGCTAGAACTGTACTGACTCCATAGTGTCCTCGGCAAACATGTGCACATATGTGTAGGGTGTGAGGCTTGCTTAGTGCTGCTCTTGGCTCTGCAGACCAGTCAACATCTGGAACATTTATTGCTTGCAGCTCTGGGTGCCAATTTTTAAGTGACATACTGGAACGCGTCCAGAGAGAGTGACCAGGACAAAGAAAGGGCTCAAAATCATGTCAGGCCAGGAAATGTTGAAGGAACCAGGGCTGTTTAGCCTGAAGGAGAGGAGATTAAGTGGAGGGATTTTATAGTTTTTTTTTAATCATGTTAAAGTAAAAATTAAAATGTCTGCATGCTTCTAGAGTAGAGAAAACACCCTGGAGGTGGAAATTAAACAAAGGGAGAGGTCAGCTCTCTGTTAGAGAAATGATATTTGTAACCCTCGTGGATAAAAGCGATATTGGGTGCCTAAAATGATGATTTTTAGCACCTTAGCTCCCCATTTCTGGGACTAAATTCCCCATACCTCCATGGTTACCGTAGGAATACACTGGAGGATACACCTGACACTAATCAGGCTAATAAGTCTTCTCCTGGGATTTGGGGATTTGGGGATGAGGAAGAGCCTAGCTGCCTGTGGCTGGAGTGCTAAGAGATAGAATTAGGGAAGAATTTATATTTTTTATTTGTTTGTTTGTTTATTTGTTTGTTTGTTTATTTATTGCCATGAGCAGAAGAAATATAAAACAAAATACAAAGGGGAAGAAAAGGAACAGGAGGAGGGGTAAAGAAGGAGGCAAGAGGAGAGAGGAGGGGCAGAGAAGGGAGGGGAGAGGAGAAGAAAAGAGAGGGGAGAGGAGGGGAAGAGAAGGGAGGGGAGAGGAGGGGAAGAGAAGGGAGGGGAGAGGAGAAGAAAAGAGAGGGGAGAGGGGTCAGAGGAGGCAGAATGGAGAGCTGAGTGTGTGAGCCCTAAAGTCCAGATAATCCAGTAATTTGGTGTTCTCCTATTCTTTCACATTTTTTTGATTCTATCAAATATCACATTATCAATTCAAAGGCTACTATCCACAGCTTTAACTAGTGCTACAGATTTTTCAATTTTTAAACAATGAATTAATTTAGTGTGAGAATTGGTTCTTTGCTCCTACCATGTGGCCTCTGGATATAGAATTCAGATGGCAAGTGTTTTTACCTTCTGAACCTTGTCACTCACCCTACAGTCAAGTTTTGTCTCACTTGATTAAAAAACAAAACAAAACAAAACAAAACAAAACAAAACAAAACAAAACAAAACAAAACCTCAATAGCAGCTCTCCTTGGAGGTAATGAAGTCATCATATCTAGAGATGTTGCAGAGAAGCAGGGCTTCCATCTCCTACCAAGAATTCTGTGAAATGAATGGGAGTAAAACTAAAATTAGATTTACCATGAGCAGATAATTTTTGAAGTTAAATGTGTTATCACAATTGGCATGTGGTAACCAATTTCCAAGAAAAACAGGTTAAATGAAGAAATGGTAGATTTCAATTCATGGGTTCAGAAGCTTGTCATATCAGGCAAAGTATGGCAGAGCTACCAGGAAATACGGGGGGGGGGGGGAGAGGAGACAGACAGACAGACAGACAGACAGACAGACAGGCAGGCAGGCAGGCAGAGAAGAGAGAGAGACAGGCAGAGAAACAGAGACACAGAGAGACTACCCTCATGCTTTTCCTATCCTGCTTCAATCCTACTTCTCTGCCAGGCCTGCCTAGGGGATGACACCACCCACACGCAAGGTCCTCTCTATCTAGCTAATCTTGTCTGAAAGCATCCTCAAATACACAGCTAGGGTTGAGCTTTTCCAGTTTCCTTGGGTTGGCACTTCTCAATTCAATCAATTGGCAATCGAGATTAAATATCACACTGTGTGAAGGACCTATTAACTTCTTTCCCCTGTTTTAAAATATATTTTCTGCATTAAACATTTTCACCAAAGGAAAAAGGTAGGAAAAGGATTTTAGTACATAAAGAAGCTAGAGTAAATCAGCAGCTCTCACAAAACTGGTAGGCTTAGGAAATAAGACTCAAAGGTCATGGCCCTGCAAATTTTGACTCTGCTCATAGTAGAATGAAGCCTGGAATTCGACACCTGTTCAAAGTCCTCTGGATGATGGGTTAGGTGACATAAGACAAATCTTAAAGATGGGTGGGATCAAGAGAACCAAAGGTTGAAACTGAACAATGCCTCTAAACTGTGAGAACTCACAAGGTTGGTTAAGTAGCAACAGAAAGAAATGGAGGCAGTCCCACATTCTTATTCTCACAGATTCTTAGAAATTACCAAACTTTTCTTACCAAAAAGTGATTTAAAAAGAAAGTTACATGTGCATCTAGACTGCTTGGCTCATATACATATAAAATGGCTGAGACAATGATAACTGTATTATAAGCAGGTGTTTGCTACTGCTCTGTTCTTTACTTGCATTATACTAGTGAGGACACTGTTCCTGCAGACCTTTAGGAAGACTGCAGATGGTGACTAATTTGGGGTTATCAAGAGCAAGGGTGGAGGACTTCCCACTCCCACCACATGTCTGCTTGGGTATTACGTTCAGAGCTTAAGTCAGAGTGTCTGCCCTGGAGGGCCACCCTGGCTGCATTCTAAAGAATCAACAGATTGATAAAAGAATCCTGATAAAACAAAGTCAACTGTTCTAACTAGAAGTGTTTTTCCACAGTTTTTATTTGTTTGTTTCCATTTAGCATTCAATTTGCTAACAAAATAACATCTAACATTAACGTAAAGAAGCAACAGCAAACCAACCAAGGATGATGAAATAGCTTTGAGGGTCACTAGAGAATGCACAGAGAGAACGAGGAAGATGAACCCCAAGAGGGCAGGTTTCTCCCTGCCTGGCTCACTGTCCTTTCCTTGAGGGATTTCAGTAAGCCTGTGTTCAGTGGGAGATCTTTGAGACAACTGGGGCTCAAAGTGTAAATTTACATCTAGGAATTCCTTCAAAGATACAACCCTTGAAATTTTTATAAAAATTATTTCAAGCAGAAAAATTAAAGGTCACAAAAGAAGACACTATGTCCTGTGGACTAGATAGCTACTTCTAATTCTGTGGAGAGGGATTTTCAAGTGTGAGGACGTGAAGATAGTCACAGTGGGCAGAAAAAGCACTTACACTGCTCTGGCTCCTTCTGCTCTCTGTTCATGCCCTGGCCTCTCCCAGACTCTTTCAACTCTTGTTTTGAAAGAGCAATTTGTGAGGCTATGCTAGTGCCTGTCAAATACAGAAGTGGATGCTCACAGTCATCTATGGATGGAACACAGGGCCCCCAATGGAGAAGCTAGAGAAAGTATCCAAGGAGCTGAAGGGTCTGCAGCCCTATAGGAGGAACAACAATATGAACTAACCAGTACCCCCAGAGCTCATGTCTCTAGCTGCGTATGTAGCAGAAGATGGCCTAGTTGGCCATCAATGGGGGGAGAGGCCCTTGATCTTGCAAAGATTCTATGCCCCAGTATAGGGGAATGCCAGGGCCAGGAAGATTGAGTGGGTGGTTTGGGGAGCAGGGGGTGGAGGGAGGGTATAGGGGATTTTCAGAGAGGAAACTAGGAAAGGGAATAGCATTTGAAATGTAAATATAGAAAATATCAAATAATAAAAAAGAAAGAGCAATTTGCCTCTCTTTTCCCTCCTTGCTTGGCCTTCCTCTTCCCCTCCTCTCTTCTCTTTTGATAGCTATTTTTCCCCTAACACAATCATTTCCTTCCTTCCTTCCTTCCTTCCTTCCTTCCTTCCTTCCTTCCTTCCTTCCTTCCTTCCTTTCTTTCTTTCTTTCTTTCTTTCTTTCTTTCTTTCTTTCTTTCTTTCTTATTCCTTCTTTAGCCCAACCTTTTCTTTTGAGATAATTATGAGACTAACGAATTAATTAATTAATTAGATTAATAGTCTTTAGGAACTTCATGATATGCACCAAAACATATTTTTACCCTCATGATATTTTTTGCTAATGTATACTTTGCAAAACTCAAGTGCACATGCCTCTCATATCAAGCTTTAAAAATTGTGTATGCACATATCTAATTAATTGACATGACGTCAAGACAAAAGATATTTCAGTTTTCCTGGAGCCTTTGTCTTATCCTTCCTCTCCAAAGGCAATTACTATTCTTATCTCCAGATTTTTTTTTACTATTCTGACAAAATTTTTGATAAATTTTAAACTTTCTTGTGATTAAGAATCCTATAACTATTATTCATTATCTAACTCTTTTTGATCAAAATTATGTTCCATAGATTTGTTGAGAGTCATCTATGCTGCTGTGTGTATTAGCTATTATTTTATCTAATGAAGTTTTATGTCCTTAAGTGAAATAAGTTTTTCCTTCAATAATTATTGACCAAGTTAGGTTGTCTCCTACAGATGCTTGGTTGAAGGAGGTCCATCTATTCACATCTTCCATCTGATAATTTCATATGGAAAGGTCAACACTACTTCCAGAGGAGAATGAAGTTCCTATTTGAGAGTTGTATTTCCATCTCTCGATATCAGTAGGGGATTGTGGATGGAGATGGTGGGGTTGTACATGAAGTTGGAGGTGGTGTAAATTGCTAAATGTGGGGGTTACAGATAGAGCTGGTGAGCTTGTCACGTGAGGTTCCTTGGAGTGTATTCTCACAGATTGTCTCTGTTGTTGTACTTATTCCGTTCTTTAATTGGATAACTGTATAACTAAGTCACTAAGGACCAGTAAATCGTTTAGGGATTCATTGATCTTACTACCCAATTCCTGTTCATTTTTTCCCACCACTAGAGGTCAGGGTTCAGTTATTACTATAGAGTACTGAATAAGTGTAAGGGCGCAATGAGGATGAATTGAGTTGTGAGTGAAATCAAGAGCAAGTATGAAAATCATGATCTACTCTACTCAGGCAAAGAGGTTGCTACCAGAAGACATTAAAAACTCACCTCCAACAGCAGTACTGATTTTAATCAAGACACTTAATTATCTTAATTGACATAGCCATTGTGTCTAACACAGAATAGACACTCTGGTTTCTCTCTTTCTTTCTCTTTCTTTCTTTCCTTCTTTCCTTCCTTCCTTCCTTCTTTCTTTCTTTCTTTCTTTCTTTCTTTCTTTCTTTCTTTCTTTTTTTCTTTGTTTCCTTCTCTTTTCCTTTTTCTCTTTTGGAGTTACAAGTGTTTATTTTTTTAAAAAATGTATGTTGACTTTGAGAACAGAACTTAGATCCTTTGGTGGTGGGGAGAGGTAGTGAAATTTCTTAACCACTGAGCCATCTCTCCGACCGATTTATTTCTTTTAAGTAGAAGAATGGTTCAAGCTTCAGAAAATTGTAGGCATCCTCACTTATTTTTTCTAGAATTTTTTGGATGCCAGGCTTAACATAATAGTAACAACAATAATCTGACTCAAGAAGCTAAGGGAGATATCCTAAACATCTCCAAGATTTTCCCAACAACTCCTGCTGTTTAGTAGGCAAGTATCACTATTTTATAGACCACACTTGAGAACTCTGAAGTTACTTCTTAAAACTCCACTTTTTTTGCCTCCTAACTCTTTATTCTACTGTTGGAATTTTTCCAGACCAGCAAAGGCAAACTGCAAAGCAGATTACAGAAAAGCAAGGTTTAGACATAATACAGACCAGTTGGTTTCAGAGACATGTTTAAGCTGCTAAGCACTGGGTTGTGTTAAATCTAACCTAGAAGTTTTGTTTATTAATTAATTAGAAGTAGGTTTTCTCTGGGCAAGTTATGATAGAGAGCCATGGCTCTTGCCATTCAGATCCCTAGATCTCTACTGACTAGATGCTAAGGGTGTGCTTGGAAAATCCCACAGCTTCAGTGACATTGTAGAGGAAATCTTATTATCTTAAACCCCACATATGTTGCACTAGGAAAATGAGAGACATCCAGTATTTGCTCAACTCGTGTTGTCCATTAGCAAAGGTGTTTGGAAGGAAATGCATTTGCAGTCCAGTTATTTTATGTGAATTTTAGAGTTTTTTTTTTTAATTTTTTTTATTACATATTTTCCTCAATTATATTTCCAATGCTATCCCAAAAGTCCCCCATACCCTTCCCCCCACTCCCCTACCTACCCATTCCCACTTTTTGGCCCTGGTGTTCCCCTGTACTGGGGCATATAAAGTTTGTGTGTCCAATGGGCCTCTCTTTCAAAACTTACACTTCTTACACACACACACACACACACACACACACACACACACACACACATAGTACATGCACACAATGACTGCAGCTAAAACTAACATAAGTCAGTTTAATGGGACCAGGTATTGGTAACCCTACCATACCTGGATTTAATGGGTTAAATTGTATCCTAATAAATTTTGGAATTATACTCAAGGAGATTTGATCTCTTCAAGGAAGAGAACAGTTTTCTATCATGTGTGAATTAGAATCAGTTGCTATGGTCACTACATGTTTATCTCACATGCTGGAGAGCCACATGAAAGTGTACTCAATAAATAAAGAGAGGCCCATTTCTGCAGGATGAGAAGGTAAATACCATTCATGGTTCTGGTGGAAGAAGGCAGTACCCCAGTACTGCAAAAGAAAGTAAGTGGAGGCTTTGGGGAGGAGAGTGAGAACTGGAATCTCATACATAGTCATCAGAGTGAGTTGTCCATTGGCCTCTGAGGGACAGAAAGCAAGGAGAACTTTGGAACAGCTTCTGGTCCCATCTGTCCTGTCATCCTTTAGGTCTGCACATTTAGTCCAGGCATTTGAAAGGCTTTAACTGAAATGAATAACAGTGTTCTCAAGTTCAGGAGAAACTGGGACATTTTCTACCAGATAAGGATTAATAATTGAAAAGTTTATTTTTACCTACATGCTTGAATTTTCAGGTCTTGTTCATATGACATTTTAAGTTAAGGCTTTTCTTTTAATAGCTGTGTTTTAAATTTTAAAATATTCTTAAAGTACCAAAGGCATAGGATTTGCTGTTATTTTTCTATGGTTTTAGTAAATATAAAGTCTTTTTTTTTTCAGTGTATTTGGGCAACAATAGAGCAATTTGTGGAAATGTATACTAATTTCAGTTCTTGGATCTGGGAAAGACTAACTCTTTGCACAGCTAAACAGTGGGATCAGTCATCTAATATTTATCCATTTCATGGATAAAATGTGAGAGCACTTGAGGGTTGGGTACTCCTATGGTCACATGTCTTTGGATAAGTGTAGCTTTTTTTTTTTTTTTTTTTTTTGCTATACAGTGGAGATACTAGCTACAAGTGTTCAAATCCCAACATTTTGTTGGGAATGAGAGTCCCCTGTGCTCCCTAGAAAAGGGATAGGAGGTTCTGAGTTTTCTCTTTGACTACCAGCCGCTATATTGAAAAACTAGAAACCAAACACCAGAGAACTGGTCAGTGTCTACTAAGCCTCTTAACTCTGAAGAGCTTGGCCTAACACACAATTTTGAGCATTTCATCCTTCAGAATTCTAATAGTCAAGGACAATATGAGATGTTTTCTTTTGTAGGTCCAAATTTAAGGTCACCAGAAAGTCAGAACAGAAAACCAAGGATTTATCCTTAAGGACAGAGGGGCAAATAAAAATCCATCATCTGGCTGAAGATTTCAATAGAAACATCCACTTCCTAGCATCCTCTTGAAATCTTGTCTGTAAAATGTCTTGTGGCTGGATGGAGCCATGCTGGTACGGAATAGGACTGTCCAATGAATTCGTAATGCTGAAATACTCATTTCTATTGCTTTAACAATTGAGTATCAAATCCATACCACTAGTTGACTTCTGACCTCTTGATTTATTGACATTCCAAATCGAACCCCAAGTCTGACATCACCATTATACACGAAGAAAGGTTTAATCTGCAATGCTTTTGTCTTTTGATGCTTTCAAGCATGGAAACAGGAGACTAGGGACATGAAAAAGGATATGAACCAAATTCAGGCTCATGTACTGACTAAGGGTATGAGCTATATTGGCAAAGGCTGAGGTCACACCCATTTTCAAGATGCTTCAGGGTGGTACAAGCATGATTTTATGCTTTGGAATCTCTCATTGAGACCAAGTGATGCACCTTGAGCTTCAGCTTACCTAGCCAAACAGAGATACAAAATTGCCCCATTGATGACAAACAACTACTTAGATAGCCAGGAATGGGGATGGGAAGGGTCTCTGCCTCTCTTCTAACAGTGAAGGGAGAAGCCTGCAACAGTCTTCAGCTCTAGTATGGTACAGCATGAGATTTCTTCCAGGACAAAGATATGGCAACACTGGGCTCTAAAATAGTTAGCATATTATATGATGGTCAGAATCACTCACTAGCCAACATGTAAAATAACATATGCTCAGGTTAACACATCCAGGTTTGCTCCATGGTCATATTTACAGAAAGTTACCCTTAGGATGCAGAGAGAGTGATCATGTTAGTGATCATAATTCCTATGTGCAACTTATATCTAAACAGGATCACTCTTTCAGGGGAAAAATATCCTATTGAGTACCTAATATGTGTTATGTATGCTTACAGACATGAATAATACAATAATATACAAAAATCCCATTGCATTTATAATCTAGTATAGCCTAGTAGAATAAGTCAATGTTAATTCAATAAACATATCTATGTATAATTGAAACCATGAGTGAGCAGAAATCTTATTAATCTGTGATTTATTTTTCAAAATGATCTTTCTCATTGTGTCCAATACTTCTCTCTTCCATGCCCATATCCTCCCCTTGGTCCTTTGTTTCTTCCTTGCCTCATGAGGTTGTTGTTATTGTTGTTGTTTTCTCTACTGCCTCTTCCCTAGACTCTTTCTCTTCAGAGAATGGCAAGAGTTCTCTCACTGAACACCAACAGTCGAAGCCTTTTGTCTCCTGTGATCATGAGGTCGAGTTCTCTATCTCATTCTAACAGACTACACAGCAGCACCTTAACAGACAAATTAAAAATGTTGCTTTGCCCCATCATAGGACAGAGACTCAGAGGTCGAGGAGGACAGACATTATTGGGCTCATTTTGTGACAGCCTCAGAGTTAGTCATTGGTACCAAATTCCAAAAGTATTGGGCCAGAGCTCCAACCCAGCTGGAGCACATGAAGGGTTGGCAAGAGTCCCCCTGCTTCTCCAGGGAAGCAAAGATACATGGATCAGTTTTAGAGACAGAGTTGTCTCCCAAACAGTAATCAGATTCCTGTCTCACATCCCACAGTCCCACAGGTGTAAACCACATGAACAAATATGTGCTTGGGGTGAGGGTAGGGGTGGCGGAGAGGTGATGACAGCTCTGAATTCATAATGCATCATCTCAGGTGGCAGCTGTGCATCTGTTACATATTTTGAAACCTCCCTCCCGTACCAGCACAGCTATTTCAGCAGATAATATCTAGCACTGACTAAGGGCAAGTCATATGTTACCCAATGGCCTGAAATGGCTCAAGGAGATGGATAAGGGGAAGGTGTTGGGGTTGTAACTTGTATTTTACATCCTGACTTTCAAAACCTTTGAGATGGCAGCTTTGATTCAGTCTTAGAAACTGGTCTTAATTAATGGGAACCAGTTCTCTATGTGGAATTCTTCGACAGGCTCTTTGGGTCCCTGCTTCCCCAAAGCTCCTTCCCAACCATAGGGATTTGAACAGTTGCAGCCCTTGGGGTTCCTACAAAGTATTTCCAGCCCATATGTGACTAAAAGTGATAATCCCAACACGTTCTGCAGGAAGAAAAATTGTGATGGGAACAGCCAGTGAAGCATTTGCTGAGTTTTAGTAGGAGGTGTGAAAAATATGTAACTCTACTCAGGGTCATCCCTGCTGGCCTCGCTGCTAGCCTCAGCATGTGTGAAGGGAGGGGGTGGAAGCAGCACTGAGCTCACATCCATCTTTCTGTGGCCCCATTAATCTCTCCTCTTCCTGAAAACCAACTTATCTTGCAATTGGTTTAAAATCTCCCAGGGCTGCAAATAGGGCAATGGGTGGCTGCTACACTGATGGGTGTCTGCACTAATTAGAAAAAGATGCTCCTGCTGGGGGGAACGTTTGCAGAAAGACGCCCCCCTCTGGGCAGACCTACTAGTGAAGACAAGATATGCCTTCATCTCAGCGGAAATAGGTCCATACCAGGACCCTCACTCAGCAGAGAGAGACAGAGACAGAGACAGACAGACAGACAG
The DNA here is from genome assembly GCF_978045245.1 of Mus caroli. Classification (NCBI taxonomy): domain Eukaryota; kingdom Metazoa; phylum Chordata; class Mammalia; order Rodentia; family Muridae; genus Mus; species Mus caroli. The sequence continues at coordinate 144,566,998 of NW_028227261.1, read as the reverse complement.
ACAGACAGAGACAGACAGAGACAAAGAGAGAACGCTGTATTTCTGGTCCCCATTACTTCAGTCAGACCGGTGTCCATGGTGGCAAGGCAATGCTGTGGCTCACCAAATTGGAACCAACCAATTTCCAAAGTGGAATGTACTTTCTTCCAGCCAAGTTCTCTCAAACTGATACCTACATCCTTAACCTCTCCGCACTTAACAAACACCATACACTCAGAAATCCCTCAGAGATACAGATGGGCATCAAAATGAAACAGAAAGCAAACAGCAGTGGTGTCAGCTGCAATGTCATATTCCATTAGGTCATTGCTAACTCTGCTTTCTTCCTTTTTCTCTCTTTTTCTTTCTTTGTTTCTCTCTTTCTTCCTTTCTTTTCTCTCTCTCTCTCTCTCTCTCTCTCTCTCTCTCTCTCTCTCTCTGTTTATCCCACCATTCCATCTTACAGTTTCTTCTTTTCTTCAATGAGACTGTTAGGAATTTGATTCGAAGATTCACTCAGTTATTTCTGTGATATATAATTAAGATTTTTTTCTTTAAATACTTAAAATGACTCTGTAATAAAAGACAGATATGAGGAGAAGCCTTCGAAGTAGAGGCTTTAAAATGTTAGTGACTATGTTAACAGACAGAATACTTTAAAATATATGAGGGCATTAACGTAGTTCATAGATGACAACCACTCTTCAATTTTGGATTTGGTGCATGCAATGCTGTGTTGCATGAGCCTTCACTTAACACCATTTCTTTATTTTAGAGAATATTATTGATTTTAGAATCTTGGAATTTACAGTTGCTTCTTCTGGAGTCATCTATATAAAAACAAAGAAATTCAAACCAGTAGTCAGAGAATAGCTTATTTATTGTTGTCTGACTTCAGGGGCCTTATTGTAATAATAACTTGGTTAGCTGAAATGGTTTACAAATCCATTAAAGACATTAGAGAGCAGAACATACTGAGGGCCCTGCAGCCCTGTCAAAGGTACCTTGAGAAAACACAAGGCCCACAGACAAAGGACATCCATTTGTCCTGATTTTCAGACCTGTTCTAGACAGGGTTGCTACTGACTGCATATAGTTACTAAAATTTCTGTTCATTAACCCTAAATATCATAAAATTCTGTCTTTTGCTCACAATAGCTACATTAAGCACCTACAGAAATCTGAGAATGGGAGACTAGGAGGAAAACATTTGTTCTTGCTTTTTTTGGTTGGGAAAGGCAGCTGGGTAATGAAAGGATAGGTTTCTGGAGTTAAGTTCCAGCTCTGATATTTGTTCTCTGGATAACTTTGATTTATTTAAGTGATACCTTCTGAACCTCCATTTTCCCATCTATGAAATGGAGCTATCTGTACCTACATCACTAGTGAGGATTATAAATGACATGATGGGTAAGTCACCTTTGCAAACTGACACACCACAGAGGGGGACAGTGCTCGTGGAGAAAGAACACAGGTTTCTCCAAGAGAACTTACTCCAGCTGTCACTCCAGCTTCCACACGAGGAATATATGTCTGACAGTGCAACTCTGATAATAAAATTTCCCAGCATCTCCTTTGGATGCACACCTCTCTACCATCCTGTAACAAGCACCATCCGTTCTTCCGTCATACCTTGCTTCCCCCAATACCGGGTCATTACCCTACATCTCCCCCTCCCCCTTTCTTTTTCAGAAAGAATCTGAAACTAAATGACTTGTCAAGTGTGTAATCTCACAATTAGCTAGAAGTTGTAATTAGACTGAAATGTAGTATTGTCTTACCTGTGGGAGGGAAACTATGACAACAGAGCCAGTCAGGAGCTAGTGAGCAGATACCAGGAATAATGTGGGTAGGAGCAAAGCATCCCACTTGGGGACCACCTCTGATCACATCTTTTCTCTTTCTCTGATTTCTTTCAGACAAGACACTGGGTAAAATCCCCCTTGCTGTTAGAAGGCCAAAGCAGCCATCCCTTTAGAGACCCACACACCTGCACTTGGTCTGTTTCTTTCTGACACACCAACCACTTTGGAACATCTGGATAAATGGCTTAAACTCAGCATCTTTTCCTGTTTGGGGGCTCAGTCTCCCATGGACCATAGTGTCAAGTGTTTTTGCTTAATTCCACCCCCCTCACTGCTGTCTCTTCCATTAGTGCTGTCATTTTCTTAGTTGTAGGGTCAGTAACCAGTCTGGACAATAGGCCTGCTACAAGACAGTCTTTGCCTTGGATATAAATGACTCATAAATCATACCTTTATAACAGTAATCACATTCCCTGGTGTCTAGCAGGTGTGTTGCCTAACGGTTTGTGATCTGTCTGGCTAGGGAGGCATCTGTCAAGTGCATATATTTGGACCTCTTGTATTGAGTGTACCACTGCCAAGGTGTTCTCTCTCTCTCTCTCTCTCTCTCTCTCTCTCTCTCTCTCTCTCTCTCTCTCTCTCTCTCTCTCTCTCTCCCTCTCTCTCTCTGTATAGCAGGCTGCTGCTATTGTTGTTCTTCCAGCCAAAGCCAGCTTTAAAGATATGCAAACAGCTTTCAGATTAATTCAATTGCTTGCCAGGAATCTTACTATGATCCTCTGTGGCTCTTTTCATTACTGGACAGCTATTTCTGTACTATCATAGAACTCCTAAAGGCAAAGAAAAGAAACTTGCATTGTTGAGCATGATCAGTATGTCAAACACCGTAATGTCTGCCTCACCAACAATACCTTATTTTTAAGATGTATTTTATTTGTTATGTGTATGTGCATGTCTACATGTGTATGCCCAAGGAGGCCATGAAAGAGGGTTTCAAATACTCTGGAGCTAGAGATACAAGAGGTTGTTAACCACACAGCATGGTCGTTAAGGAGTCAAACTTTGGTATTTTCATTTAGTCTCTAGACTTCCTCATAAAATAAGCACTAATCACATGTGGATATTTAAATTTACAAGAAATCAAGTAGAATAAAATTTAAAATTCAATCTATCAGGGATATTACTAGCACTTCAAGTACTCAGTAGCTTAGTGTAGCAAGAAATCAAGTAGAATAAAATTTAAAATTCAATCTATCAGGAATATTACTAGCACTTCAAGTACTCAGTAGCTTAGTGTAGCTTATGACTACTGGTGTATATTATTCAAATATGAGACATCATCATCATTACCCAATGTTCTGTTGATCAGTCCTTCCCTTGGCAGGGCTAAAGGTAAGTGGTGTTACTAAAGTACCTATGCTAAGGAAGAGAGGTTATGCAACTTGCTGAGTAAAGGCAAAGAGTTAATGAATTAGATCCAGGATAAGAGCTGTTCTTAACTACAACCTTGTTTTGTGTGCTCAGTGACTGTTTAAGGCTGTCCCACTGGGCTGTGGAGCTCATAGGCAAGGGGCTCCCTGAGAATTCACAGATAGCTGTAGGAATCAGAGCTATATCTCTAAACCAAGTATGCAATCTTGTGCCTGCCATTGTCTGGATCCTGCATGAGCTTCTGTAGAGCATCATTGTCTCACTGGGAGTCTACTGGTACATTCTCACCCCTACTGCACTGGGTTGTGCTTGTACCCTGGTCATCTGTCAAGACCAACATGCTTACTTCTGGAGACTCTCCCCAAGTCTTTATCCTTCCCTCGGAATGCTCCTGGAGGATAGCTCAATCTTGACTAGAAAACTGTGCCCATGATTCTGAAACACTCTTGGAAACCATGAAGAATACAGACTAATGTGGTTACAGACTAAATGGCTTTTTATCTGCCGTTTTGCACAGATCTTTTGCTGGCTCAGAACCCAAGACATCCTCATAGGCTCAGAACAGAGGTGTGGCACATGGTCAGTTTTTCTTTTAATTCCAGCCTTGGGTCTCCTCTCCTTTGCTCAGCACCTTTGAATGGAGCCAATATTTACACACATTCTTAGAACTCAATGCTTGTGACAGCACAAGAGTTTTCCTGGGATTTTTTAGGGTGTCAGAGGCTGCACAGCAGGTCCAGTGGTTTGTTGAGGGCACCTGGCCTGAGGAAGCTCCACCCCTAGACAGTTTGAGAAAAATCTCACTAGGAACTCACTGAGACTGCTTCAGCCTTGCTTGATGAGTGTCATTTCCTGGGTGTCATTTCACCTATCCCTCATGCAGGCTTCACATGCCAAATGCTCTTTTTTTTAAACTTTTTTTCAGAAATTTTTATTAGATATTTTCTTTATTTACATTTCAAATGATATCCCAAAAGTTCTCTATACCCTCCCCCTCCCCTGCTCCCCTACCCACCCACTCCCACTTCTTGGCCCTGGTGTGCCCCTGTACTCTTTTAACCCTGCTTTACAAACAGAAAATTCAAAGCACAATAGTAATTTTCTTTAGAATGCATGGCTCTTTGTGATTCAATTAAGACTGACACCTCTAATCAATGTACTCTATCATCTCCTATTTGCTATGACTGTATAAAGACATCATCATCTATGATTGATTTATGAGAAAAATGAGCCTATTAAATGCTAAGAATTTTAAATGCTAAGATGTAGATGAGAAATCTCAAAGATACAATCAATAGCCATGTAAATATATATTTTAGGTATTTTTAAACAACTTAACTTGAGAGAAACTTGAGTTTTAAGACATATGTTGAGAAGGTTTAAAAAAAAACTCTCAAGTTTAAAGTATAATTTTTATATAACAAACTCATAATAATTTAAGTATTAGTTGTTGATCAAAATTTTTAAGCTAAAACCACCAATGGCTTTTACTCTAATAAATGTTCAAAATCCTGAAGAGGAAGGCAAGTTCATCAGAAAGGATTAAGATAGGCTGTGTTCTAGAAACTGTCAGTGGGGTTGAAAATCAATGGAATTCTACTTCTGTTTAAGAGGAACTCAGTTATAAAGCTCACAGTACTTATGGATGCCTAGTATCGATGGGTACTTCCTCTCTGGTTCTCATTTTTATGGACTCCAGAATGAGGGCCTCACGTCCATGTTTTCATGGTGAAGGAAGCTTGATCTGGAGAGAAGAATGGCTGCATTTCCTGTTGGGAACACTTCGTTTCTGTATCCACTATAGCAGTGGTAGCCTGGGGACTGGGGGGTTTTGGTTCTTTTGTTTGTTTGCTTTGTTTTTGTTGTTGCTGCTGTTGTTTGCCATGTGGAGAGGTATAAAGTTAAAGAGTAGAGTACTGTTTTCAAAGATTAAGGGGAACATAGGTAGGCAGGCAACTGGTAGGCAACTAGCAATAATGCTATGAAAGCTAATGTCTAAAGTAGTGTAAAAAGAACTCTGGGAATCTATGAGGTAATTCAGGCCATTGTCTACTTCTGTCTCACTTCTCAGTCTGATGTTTCTGAATAAAGGAATAGAAATCATTTCACTGCAAGATGGCACAGACTTCTTTAGGTTAAAACCCAAAGAAGTTTGTTATGTCTTAGAATCAAAGACAACAAAATCAAAATCGTTTTTGTTTTCTGTTTCTTTATTCAACATTCTACCCAGAGTCTTTACTGGGCCACCTCTCCCTAATGCTAGCCCTAGGAAATCATCCTCTCCCATACTTGCTGTTCTGTTTGGTATATCTCAGGATTGATTTTAAGAGGATATTCACTGGAGATGGGCCTCCTCTTCTTGATTCTCATGCATACATTGCTATTATTGGATTTGGGTTGAGGACACTTCAAGTTCAGGTGAGATGTCAACTCAGGAAGGGACCTTAAGATATCATCCCCATATAACCAGGAGAATTAACATTATGAAGCAGAGTAAAGGAATTTAATTATGGAACACAACTTTAATTATTGTAAATTAAAACATCAAATTATTGGACATCTTATCTTCTCTGGGTCTTAGTTTTGTTATGTTTTCTTAAGAGGCTTGAGAGTTTATCTCTAAAATTTGTTTGTTTGGGGGTTTGGTGGTAGTATGTTCTGGGTATATGGCTGTGTGTGTGTGTGTGTCTGTGTGTCTGTAGGTGTACAGGTATATTGGTGTAAAGTCATATTGGATCTTGGATTTTGTTACTCAACTGTCGTCCACCTTTTATTTGAGACATGTTTCTTATGGATCAGGAATTTCATCAATAGGCTAGGCTAACTAGGTAGTTAGATTCCGCTGATCTATGAGTTTTCACCTCCCAACTCAGCCATCATTAAGATTACAAGCATGCACCATCATGCCCTGCTGTTATATGGGTTCTGGGAATGGAATTTGTATCTTTACACTAGCAAGGCAAATGCTTTACTGACTGTCTTAGTCAGGGTTTCTATTCCTGCACAAACATCATGACCAAGAAGCAAATTGGTCAGGAAAGGGTTTATTCAGCTTACTCTTCCATATTGCTGCTCATCACCAAAGGAAGTCAGGACTGGAACTCAAGCAGGTCAGAAAGCAGGAGTTGATGTAGAGGCCATGGAGAGATGTTCTTTACTGGCTTGCTTCCTCTGGCTTGCTCAGCCTGCTCTCTTATAGAACCCAAGACTACCAGCCCAGAGATGGTCCCACCCACAAGGGGCCTTTCCCCCTTGATCACTAATTGAGAAAATGCCTTACAGTTGGATCTCATGGAGGCATTTCCTCAACTGAAGCTCCTTTCTCTGTGATAACTCCAGCTGTGTCAAGTTAACACAAAACTAGCCAGTACATTTGACCCCTTGTCAACTTGACACACAAACACATCACTAATAAGCCCTGACCCTTACATTCTTATCCATCTCCAAGATATAAACAACTTTAAATGTCCCACAGTCTTTACATATTCTTAAAATTTCAATCTCTTTAAAGTATCCATCTCTTTTAAAATCGGAAGTATTTTAAAATTCAAAGTCCCTTAGCTGTGGGCTCCACTAAAATAGTTTCTTCCTTCAAGAGGGAAAAATATCAGGGCACAGTCACAATCAAAAGCAAAAATTAAACTCCAACTGTCCAATGTCTGGGATCCAACTCACGATCTTCTGGGCTCCTCCAAGGGCTTGGGTCACTTCTCCAGCCCTGCCCATTGTAGCACACAGCTTTTCCTCTAGGCTCCAGATGCCTGTACTCCACTGCTGTTGCTGTTCTTGGTGGTCATTCATGGTCCTGGCATCTCCAAAACACTGCATGACCCCTTCAGTCCTGAGCCATCAATTGCAACTGAGGCTGCACCTTCACCAATGGCCTTTCATGGCCTCAGCTGCTCTTCATGACCCCTTCATGCCTTCAAAACCAGTACCACCTGAGTGACTCTTACACAGTACCAAGTCCAGCCACAGCAACAAGGTACAACCTTGGCTATCTCTGGAACACAGCCTCTGTGCTCTCAGAAAACACTTCCAGAAGATGTCACCTCAGTGATGCTGGTCTCTTCTTAATCACCACTAATTTCTTAGCGCCAGGACCATCTAGAGACTGCCGTATCCAGGGATCCATCCCATAATCAGCTTCTAAACGCGGACATCATTGCATACACTAGCAAGATTTTGCTGAAAGGACCCAAAGATAGCTGTCTCTTGTGAGACTATGCAGGGGCCTAGCAAACACAGGAGTGGATGCTCACAGTCAGCTATTGGATGTATCACAGGGCTCCCAATGGAGAAGCTAGAGAAAGTACCCAAGGAGCTAAAGGGATCTGCAACCCTATAGTTGGAACAACATGATGAACTAACCAGTACCCCGGAGCTCTTGTCTCTAGCTGCATATGTATCGAAAGATGGCCTAGTCGGCCATCAATGGAAAGAGAGGCCCATTGGACTTGCAAACTTTATATGCCCCAATATAGGGGAATGCCAGGGCCAAAAGAATGGGAATGGATGGGTAGGGAAGTGGGGGGGCGCTACGGGGGACTTTTGGGATAGCATTGGAAATGTAATTGAGGAAAATATGTAATAAAAAATATTAAAAATTTAAAAAAAAAAGAAAAAAATTTCTTAGCGCCAGCTAACCAGCATCAATAGTCCCATTAATGTAAAAGTTTCACTTTAGTAGTTCTGGTATCTTGTTAATCACAGCTGATTCTTCAGCCCCAGCTAACCAGAACCACAGAATCTTCCCAATCAAAGTAGCAATGGCCCTGAAAAGAGCCTTTAATTTTTCCCTCTGAAATTTCACAAGCCAGACCTCCATCTTCTGCACTGTTCTCAACATTATCTTCCAAGCTCCTACACAACATCTGACAGAGTTCTTAACAACGAATGGATCTTCAAGCCCAAAGTTCCAAAGTCCTTCCATAGTCCTCCCCCAAACATGGTCAGGTTGTCACAGGAATACCCCATTATGCTGGTACCAATTTGTCTTAGTCAGGGTTTCTATTCCTGCACAAACATCATGACCAAGGAGCAAGTTGGGGAGGAAAGGGTTTATTCGGCTTACACTTCCATACTGCTGCTCATCACCAAAGGAAGTCAGGACTGGAGTTCAAGCAGGTCAGAAAGCAGGAGCTAATGTAGAGGCCATGGAGGGATGTTCTTTACTGGCTTGCTTCCTCTGGCTTGCTCAGCCTGCTCTCTTATAGAACCTAAGACTACCAGCCCAGAGATGGTCCCACCCACAAGGGGCCTTTTCCCCTTGATCACTAATTGAGAAAATGCCTTACAGTTGGACCTCATGGAGGCATTTCCTCAACTGAATCTCCTTTCTCTGTGATAACTCCAGCTGTGTCAAGTTGACACAAAACTAGCCAGTACACTAACTAAGACATCTTCTCTGCCTTTAGTTTGGTTTGGTCTTATTTCTTTTCATTGCTTCATTTAAAATGCAAAGCAGTTTTCTTTTTCTTTCTTCTACTACTGGGGATGAAGTCTCAGGCACTGCATATGCTAGGTAAGTACTTTCCCATGATCTACATCCCAGTCCTTGGTTTCAGTTAGGTGATTGGAAAGGTTTCTTTCTGCTCCTAGTTCTACAGTTCCTTGGCCCTGGATTAATACAGCTGGAACATAAAACCAAAGCATGGCACGAAACACAGTTGGAATAGGACAAAACTCTTTATGAATTTTGCTACCATTCAGCCTTTCTCACTTGAATCTGAATCATGCTGGAGTCAGGAAGAATGGGCAAATATGACTGCCTTCTTTAAGAAGGGAAAGTGCTTGAAGGTCAAGTTTGCATGACCATTCCATTGTGTAAGTAGGATGGGGACATAGCTCAGAGCTGTTCTTTGGACTCCCTGCCTGTCTTGGCCTGCTTCCCCTTCATTTCCAGCCCTGGAATTCCTCTCTTCATCCCTACATTTCCATGTTCTCCAGGCTTCTGCTAAGTCATGCTCTTTCCTTCTCCCTCTGTGTGCTCTGTTTGGTCCCTCTTAGCCACACATGTCTAAATCTATATAATATCTGCTGTGCTCCACAGTCTAAAATAAGCTTCACAATTCCTACCAAGTAATGTGCATAAAAATGAGCCCATTTTCATCCCTGCACAGCATGCATATATCCCAACATTCCCTGTTTCTAACAGGTACCCCGTCATCTAACCCAGCAAGATAGTGGAGAATCCTGACAGTCACTGGAGACCTGCCCCTCCCCCCAAGAACATTAATTGGAAAACTCTATGACTTCTGTAACCTCTACACCTACAAGGGCTGCCATTTTTAATCCATATTAATATAGTAAATTTTGGTCTTAGAATTCTCTAACCTGCCTATCAAAGAAACCTTTAAAATTATATCTATTAGTCATAGTAACTATAACAGAAAAATAATCACTACCATTATGGCCTATAAATGTTCAAACAACCCTACTATGGGTTTGCCATTCTCCTCATTTTTCAGATGTGAAAACTACACAAATGCTACTAAGCTAACACATAGTAGAACCTGGACTTGAACTGTGTTCTCTCTAGATTCGAATCCTTCTCTGTTCAAAAGTTCTTTGTATCCCACCACTATCCTCTCTCCCATTACCAAGTTGAACTGTCAACCTTCTTGTCACAATATACATGGACTGTGACAAACCACTACTTTGCAGCTTCCTCTCCCACGATGCCTACCACCTTCCCCTGCCATATTTGTTCAGCACTACTGTTGATTTCAGGATTTCTTCCTGTCTTTGGCACCCTCATTTTCCTCATGAACCTTCTTGATAGGCAGCTTACACCCCAAGTCTGATCCTGTCATCTGATGAAGTTTAGGAGAGATTTTTCTATAGGTAGCCAGCCTTGTAAGATCTGAGAAGTTCTAAACTGGATTTTAATGGGAAATGACTTAGATGGCATTCTTAATGCAAATATATTTTTAATATATGCATATACGTGTATTAAATATTTAACTTTTAGATGTTTGCATATACATAAAAATATAAAATCATACCTGCATTTATTTGTGTGGTCTTATCATAGTAAAAATATAAGAGGAGTGTGTGTGTGTGTGTGTGTGTGTGTGTTTGTGTATATGTGTTTGTTTTCACTACAATGAAAAGGATATGATACATGTAGCAACAGGAGTAAAATCTCCAAATCATCACACCTAATAAAAGAAGGCAGCCAGAAATTAGTGTGTGCAGTGTGGTCCCACTGGCATAAAGTTTAAAGGGGATGACATTCATTTCTGGCGATAGAAACCACAAGAGAGGTTGCTTTGTGGGAATTTATCTGGAAGAGGCCTGAACAAACTTGTATGTATTAGAATGTTCTTGTTCTGGGCAACAAAGTGGGTATAGACAAGAATATGTACAGATGTGTATAATTACATGTGAAACCTGCCAACCCTATACGTTAGACTTATGAAATTCATTCCGTGTAAGTTGTATCTCTGGCTTCATCTCAACCAGTCGATCAATAAAGCCAGTAAAAAGCCACTGATTTCCTCGGAAACTGAAGGTTTCCACAATAAAGTTTTAAATTAGCATGGTTTTTAGAGCTGGCTTCACTCTAATTAACAGCCTCTTTAAAAATAGGAAAAGACAGTGGTTTCAGCTCATCAAGCTGGACTCTTCCTTCTCAAAGGGGCATTCACTCAAGTCTCTGCATCCCCGTCCCTTCCCTGTGCCTCTCAAGCACAATAGTGAGTGTACCTACAATCAAAAGTTCATTTTCTCCCTCCAAGTAACAGTAACTCAAGTGGCTACATTTCCTGATTCTGGATTAAGTTCAAGATTTCAAATACAACTGGACTCGTTTCTGATTAGAACGCTTGATATTTATCATGGACTTCCCTGTCTTCCATAACCAGTGTGAGAGAGATTGCAAAAAGTCACCTGAAAGGGACCATTCTTTTATTTAACAATTAACCCCATCTGGGTAAATAATACGATGCGGTGCACTTGAGCCACTGCTGTTGGGCTCTGGGTTCAGAACTCAACACGGCTTCAAAGCGGCATCCATGAAACGATGACAAGATGCTACAGAAGTGGCTTTTTATGTGGAATATAATGCACATCTAGTGTTACATGGTACAGTAATGAAGAGAAGGGGCCTGCAAAGACAGCTAGGATAAAGTATCTGGAAGTACTTACCTGGGAAACACAATCTTGCCTTAGTTCAGGCCCTTAGGCCTAGAAGTGCAGTATATGGTCTAGAAACTTGAATATTCAAAAACAACTACAGCGAGACTTGTAAGGTTTCCATCACAGGCAAATAAAAACAAAATTCCCTGGCAGGCATCTGAGCAGCCAAGAGCTAAGGTACTTCTGAAAAAAACCTGAGCTCCCTTCCCACTTTCATCAGATAATTTCATTATACAAAGGGGTATATGTCTTTTAAAAGTATCAAACAGCACATTAGAACCATGAAAGCCCGTCAGTCAACAAATCCTCATGATAAAGATCGATCGTTGCCTGCATAAGGAGAAAAACATGGACCAGGTCAATCTGTCAGCAAACCCATTCACAAATCTATACTCTGAATTGAGACAAGAAACTCTAATAAGCTGAGATTACTTTTCAAGAAAATATTTGGGTACCCCTACATGCCCAAGCCTCACACCTGACTGAGTTTGGCATCCCCTGGGATGACCAGGCCGAGGGCCTTGAAGGGCCAGCTTTGGTTACTTTTGAGAAGTAGGCCCCACTTGATTTCTACCCACCTGTATCACTTTTAGTAAAAAGCACAAGGAGAATTTAGTGGGGGAACCGGCTTGAGACACATTCAGCTCCAATTTCTCAGGTGGATTTCCTATTATCACTGGGCAATCAGAAGGAAGGCCTTGTAAGAAACCAGGGCCTGGGATCTGCTTCAACAACAAACTGCAGAGCCTCAGCTGGAACAAAATGGGGGTTGCCGTCAACTTTGTCGCTTATGGACATTTCTACATTCTGCTGAAGGAAAGAAAATGGGGAAAATGTATTCCCATCATCTCTGTGTTATTTTCCTCACTTAATTGAGGTCCTCAATCTGTGTCCTGAGGAGCACAAGGTGAGAAGTGACCACATATTGAGCTCCTACTATGTGTGTTCTGTGTTCCTCCAACAATGCTGCCTGACAGGGATCAGCACCCCTCTTACAGATGATAGAGTATGGGTGTAAGGGACCAGCACCCCTGTTGTAAATGATGGGGTGAAAGGGTAAGGACCAGTGCTCTGACTTAGGAGAAAGAGCTACTGTCAACAGTGATGTTTTGCTTTGTTATGTTTGAATTGAAAATATATTCTTCTTTTACATCCTGGCCTCAATTTTACCTCCCTTCACTCCTCCCAGCTCCCCCAGTGTCTCATCTGCCCCAGATCCACTCTCACTCCATCTCCCTTTAGAAAAGAGCTGGCCTCCAAGGAGCAACAACCAAACATGACAAAACAAGATAACAACATGACAGGGCAAAGCCCTCATATAGAGGCTGGACAAGGCAACATAGTGGGAGGAAAAGAGTCAGCGATGCCCCTGCTCCCACTGTTAGGAGTCCCACAAAAACACCCATCTAACACGTGTCACATCTGCCCATCAGAATAATACTACACTCCAGCTGCACCGTAGACTTCATGATCCACGGTCGCCTCCTTATTATCCCCACTGACGCACCACTTACAGGTTGGGCTGACCACTAGATCTTCTATTGTGCAGTTAAAGGGCTAAATAAGGATATTAGACAGGCAAGGACATGCTGGAGGAGGGAGACATCTCTACAAGCAGTAAAACTGGGATATGGCAGACTGGCACCCAGACACAGAGTTCAGAACTCAGCAACAGAACAGTTCCTTCCTGGACTCCAGAGACTACTTATTGAATGGATGGGCAGGGTGCAAACTTGAAGAGAAAGGTCAGGAACAGAGATGTTTCTGGGGTCAAATAAATTGACAAAAGCAGTTTGCATCCCAGCTTCCACCTGCCTTGTTGTTAGAAAAGAAAAAAGACTTAGATTAAAAATAAATAAATAAATGCAAATATGAGACAAAGGGCAATGGAGAGGGCTGCAGTGTAATCTCCCCAGTGAAGAAGAGTCCTAGAAATGGTAGGTTCCATTTCTTATTTTGATCTCTTCATCAACAGCGGGTTCCATAGTGAACCTGACCCATTGGTCTCATATAGGAAAGGAAATAGCCATCAGACAGATGAGAGACTTCCTCACAGTTGTGATGCAGCTCATGATGGAGGTCTAGAGCAGATACCAGCCTCCCTGTTCCTGCTAGGTGTGCTATCTTCCCATTGCTTGAGAAGATACTTAGACAAAACAGGATTGCTCATTTGTTTCCTACCATGACTTTATGCAATAAGGTGGAGACGGGCTCTGAAATTCACTCAACTCTCCTTTAGTATCTACGTGGGCCCTCACCTTAAACCCAACAATCAGCTACTCTGCCTGCTGCTTATCATCCTGAATGATGGACCTCGTTCCTGTCATCCAGCTCCCAGACCCTCATAATGCTCCAGGCTATTTTCCTTGTTGCAACTTGCATTTTTCATTTTGTTTTTCAGTATCACCACCATTGTTTGATCTTATGAACCTGAAAATGCACTCATGAACTCTCAACAATGGGGTTGCCTGAATAAGACCAGTATAAAGGTGATAAGAGTAGAGATGCCAGTGTGGACCTGTACCATATGGTTCAACAGCTGGATAAAGATCTACAAGAGATTGATAGCTGTTGAGAGAGGGAGAATCAGAGACCTCTAGCATGAATTCCATATACTTTGTCCAGTCCCAAGTGGTCATTTCTGGACACATGCATACACAAGCAAAGCTAAATAAACTCAGTACGTTATATTTGCTTGTGTGTGTGTCTGTGTATGTGTCTGTATGTGTGTACATATTAGAATAATAAAGAAGAGATCTGGGAGGGGAATTGCTTTCTCTAATCAGTTTTTACACCTACAAAGTAGAACTAATCACATCTTTATTTTGAGTTTTCCTATGTATACAAACAATAGCCTTTGCCAACCACACTAAAAAAATACTCAGTAAACAGGACTGCTCTTCCAGGGTTGGTTTTTATCTCTGTGGGTGCTCTAGCAAAGCTAATCACCCTGTAGAGGATGTTCCTGTGTGCTGCTCCAGCAAAGACCACACAAAGGTATGGAGTAAACTTAACTTCAACCCAGAAACCAAGGCTTCTTTAGAACAGAATCATATAGGGGCTTGGAGGTTCAATTTAGATATTGGAGCCTTTGGAGGTGCAGGTATGAGACAGCGCAGACATCATTACTCTACTCCCTTCATCTGAGCAGCTCAGAGTTGACCTTCTAATGAGATCTGGTTTGCTTGACAAGTCCTTTTGGATTTGAAGGGAACAGAGATCCAAGAACATGAGACATGAGGAAGATGGAATCTAGTTGAGTTTCAGGGTCCCCTAACGTGATCTGCAAATAGCATTCACTTAAGAAATCTCACTACCTCTCAAAAGTGTAGGGTAACGTGGCAAAGGAAAAGAACCAGGGAGTTTTTCTGAGTTGGCTAGATAAAAGCCACTTGATCTGCTGAGTCACCTGCTTTGAATTCACAATAAAATAAAATAAAATAAAATAAAATAAAATAAAATAAAATAAAGTAAAATAATAAAATCCCACAAGACCATGGAATAGAACACAACCTGCTACTAAGTTTGAACTGCTTGCCCCCACCCTAAGCAACAGCCATGACCTCTATTAGTGAAGACAGGACTATCTAAGTCACATGACATATAACAGCTGAAGGGGTCTGCCCTGGCCACCCCCTCCTTTAAAACAGAAAAAAAAATCTTGAGCTTTTCCTGGAACTAGATTCCATGGCCTCCTTGGTTCTTGACTGTCAAAATACACTGGAGCACTTTCGACAGTTTCAGCTTAGTGTTTGGCTTTAAGAAAAAAATGTTTTTGACAAATTCAGCTGTACTTTAAGCAAAACAGTGCAGCAGATTCAATCAGAGTTACAAAGAAGTCAAAATGCACCAGCAAGCAGTAGCATGGCTGTAGGCCCAACTAGGTGCCTCAACATACCAGATAGAATTCAATTTCTCTTCTTTTCTTGAAGTTGCTTCTATTTTTTTCCTCTCTGTGATTCCAAAAGGAAATGCTTATAATTATTGGCTCTCCGTGTAATGATTATCACATTTTTTTAAAATTTCAGAGCAAACACCTCTGGAAACACATTCCTCCTGGTAACCTGAACCCCCCCATCTCCCATCTCTGTAAGAGTCTGATTGATTTTAGCAGAACAAAGGGACAGGGGCATCTCATTTGAAATCCAGATGAGACATTCCCTCTTTCCTTTTAAGCCAGGAGTGAGGATGGTTGGGTGGTCAATGTTTCAAGAGAGGGGGGAGAAACTCAGAATTGAGCAGGGCAACTGTACAGTGTCTATTTTCTGACCTGGAATTGGTTAAGTAAGACTAGGAAAGTCATCGTCTGGTAGTCCGAACAGGAACCTCCAGTCTGCAAACACTTACTCCCATCAACACTGCTCCACGGAGGTGCCGAAATGCAGGGTCCCTCATTCTGATCTGTGTCTGTCCTGGTCTGAATTAACAGAAGGGAACAGGAAATGGAGCAACACTGCCCATAAGTAGGAAAGCCGAGAAGGAGGGGACTCCTTCTGCTTTC
The DNA here is from genome assembly GCF_978045245.1 of Mus caroli. Lineage (NCBI taxonomy): Eukaryota > Metazoa > Chordata > Mammalia > Rodentia > Muridae > Mus > Mus caroli. The sequence goes on along the minus strand of NW_028227261.1, from coordinate 144,551,140 downwards.
AATCAAGAGAAAGTACAATCTGAGGTATCATCAGGCATCTCTCAACCCCTGGCCAAGCCAGGCTTCTGCAGGGAGCAGGGGCTCGCTATGGATGGAATTACACACTTAGCAAGTGAGAATTAGTTCTTGGAGAGAATACCCACACACAGTGACAGTGTGGCTAGAAGGGGAGCAGACGGGGCTGGTGCATTTAGTGCTGCATCTGTCAGAGAAGCCTCCGCCATTGTTGTTACCAATGTTCCCATAAATAGTATTTCAGAGTTAGGAATCTTCCCAATACCCAATCTGGAATTTCCAAAGCATGAAAGGTTTCTGTAAAATAACCTTTCATGGAGAGACCTTTATAACCCAGGAACCCAGAATCGATTTATTTCCCATCACCAGATTATTTCTGTTGTAGCAAGCAATGTTTGTAAAATTCTGGTTATTTTCCCATGCTTTGCCAACATCTTGGGTAGCTGAGAGTAAGATCTGGGAACTAATTTGCTTAATTTCAATTAGCTAATCCAATAACCTGGTATGCTTACTTTGCTTGCACAGCAAGCCTTCCAACAACTAGAAGTTAGGGCATTTCTTACTGGAGGAAAGTTTGTCTACAGTCCCTTGCTTTCAGCAGAGGGAGGATGGGTTTGCCCAGTGATGATTCTGGTTAGACATACTTACTGCTCTGGGGTTGGGTGGAATGGGTTGAAAGGAAAGATGTAAGTTATCATCCTCTTCCCAACCCAGGTCTTCAAATGTGGCTATATTTATTTACTTCCTTCAGAATAAGTTTCCCAAACTAAAAATTGACCATAGATAACTGAAAGGCAGAGGACATGCTGTTTCGGTTATCCTATCAGACGGGCCTCAGTCTGTCTCCTGGGCTAATCAGAAGTTGCCTGTGGTATTGTGAATGTATTGGGGAGCAGTTGGCTTTGAGCATTGATAGCTCCATCAATGTACTAACCATGGCATTATCATAAAGCAGGTTTATTTGAACTCAAATACTGTTGCTATTGAGGACATTTATCAGTATGTAGCACAGAGTCCTTAAACTCACTATGTAGTCCAGGCTGGCCTGGAACTTGATACCCTCCCCCCTTAGCTTTCTAAGCACTGGGGTTCAAATATATACTGACACACCTAGCTGAAACTTTATTTTATCTTAAAGTTCTGTTACTATTTCTGGAAAATACTTGATTCTCTTTTCTTAAAACACACACAAACAGTACAAACTGTATATGGTGCTTCTGACCTGCAATTCCAGCAAATAGAAGGTTGAGGCAGGATTGCAGGTTCTGGATAGTCTAGGCTACAAAATGAGTCTCTGTCACAAGAAAACAAAAAGAACCGTGACAAAAGAACCTTTAGAAAGACATGGTGATTCATCCCTGTAAATCTAGATCTCAGGAGGCAGAGACAGGAGAATTACCACAAGTTTAATGTCAGCTTGGTATATATGGCAAATTCTAGGCTGGCCAGGACGATACAACAAAACTGTCTCAAAAACAAACAAAACCAACCAACCAACTACCAACAAAGACAACAAAACAACAATAACAAAACCTGTAAAATAGTAAGTTATTTAGAAAAACATTTAAGTGCCACCAGAATGTAGAGTGATCTGACTTCATCAAGACATTCCCGAAGCTGAACCCGACATCCTTCTGGAACAGCTTGGGAGCCTTGCCCCACCCCCACCCCCACCCCCGCCCGCGTGAGCAAAAAGTTTCATAATGATTTGTGTCTACTATTTTGTCTAGCACTAGGTAAAGTTCTTCAGTGCTCAGAAATTCCTTAATACCACAGCTGAGTCTCTATAAAGGTAAAACTGCATTTAAAAAGTCTCTCTCTCTCTCTCTCTCTCTCTCTCTCTCTCTCTCTCTCTCTCTCTCTCTCGTGTGTGTGTGTGTGTGTGTGTGTGTGTGTGCGCGCGCGCGCGCGCGCTCGTGCATGCGTGCTCATTCGTGCACATGTGCACACATGCATGCATCCTTTCTCTCTTTCTCTTCTCTATCCCTCCCCATTGAGATTCCCCTGGCCTCAATCCTTGGGGCCACTGGACTTGCCTGAGTGCAGCTTTGCAATAAACCTGACTTTAATATAATTGAAAAAGAAAATTAGACCCATCAATTTTGGGCAATATTTAAGCAAAATTCATGAATTGTTCTTCAGCTATCCTTCAGCCCTAATTTTGCAGTGGTTGTCCTTGTGTCTGTAACAAAGACCTGCGGTGGGATTCCCCACTATTCTATGGCTTTTTTTTTTAAATGCTTATTTTATAGTCCAAGGAAGAGTGGGTCTTTACATTTCAGACTAAGTACAACAGCAAGATTCAAGAAAATGTCCAAGCAAATTTTATTTATTGACCAGAAGCTTAGTCCAAGGTAAAGAGGAATTCTCTTAGTTCTGGGACCACAGAGCTATGGGGGAACTTTTGGATGAAAGTTGTAATCCAACAGAGCAGGATGAAAGGAATTGAAAGGTGAATGTAGGGACTTGGGAAATTTAATACTCTGATTTGGTATCAGATTTAAATTCCTTCCAAAGCCACTATGAAATCAAGGTGGGGGAAAGGTTGCTTTTGGAGTGTTGGATGCGCTTAAAACTATACATAAAAGTGTTTATCAAGCCGTTTCCTTCTCCCCAGCCAACACTACTTTAAAAACCAACTCTCTGTATAAAGCTCAAGTTGTGTTTTACTGGGGTATATGCTCTAGCAAATAACTACGTGTCTGCCACTAAAGGTTACACTGCAGGATTAACAAGAGAAATCGTACTACAATTTGGGAAATCTGCAGATCCATCAACCAACTGATTGAGGTATTTTTTGTTAGAAAAAAATTGAGGAAAAAATCTTAAATGAGTGGCTGAGTGCATGCCTTTCACTGAACATTCCTTCGGGGTGTGAGCAGCTCTGGTGGAACTTTGAAGACATTTCCTTACATTCCTAATGGAAAACTCCAGAGACAGAGAAAATCAAGGATCCTGGATGCATGTTGTAGTGGTGCCTTTGATAAAGGACAATGAGTGTTTACTTCCCTAAGAGTTGAGCAATATGGTTCTATGCTTTTCCCAGCATAGAAATAATCATTTGTTCAGCCTTGACAACCATTAATTTTACTGAGAGCCTTGAGGATACAATGTGGCATTAAATGAGAATCACCCTCTTTACCTACAGTTCACACCACTAGGGGTCGTCCTTTTAGCTTTAAGGACTCCAGGTCGAAGCTAACATAGTGTTGTTTGGTTAAAACTGCACAGACTCTTTCAGCAACTATTACCATCCCATAATCAGCCACCAAAAGCAGACACTATTGCATATGCCAGCAAGATTATGCGAAAGGACCCTGATATAGCTGCCTCTTGTGAGGCTATGCCAGTGCCTGGCAAACACAGAAGTGGATGCTCACAGTCAGCTATTGGATGGAACACAGAGCACCCAATGGAGGAGCTAGAAAAAGTACCCAAGGAGCTGAAGAGGTCTGCACCCCCACGGGTGGAACAACAGTATGAACTAAACAGTACCTCCAGAGCTCATGTCTCTAGCTGCATATGTAGCAGAAGATGGCCTAGTCGGCCATCATTGGGAAGAGAGGCCCCTTGGTCTTGCAAATTTTATATGCCCCAGTACAGGGGAACACCAGGGTCAAGAAGTGGGAGTGGGTGGGTAGGGGGGCAGAGGAGGAGGGTATAGGGGACTTTCAGAATCACATTTGAAATGTAATGAAGAAGATACCTAATAAAAAATTGGAAAAACAAACAAACAAACAAAAACTGCACAAACACAGAGTTACCAGAGATTTGAAACTGGCTCACAACTCTTTTCGTCTCTGTGGCCTTAACTTCAAATGGAGATTATAGCACCAACTTCACTGACTTACTGTAAGAGACAACTGAGATAAATGTGGAGAATTAATAGCACAGAGGGTGGTTTAAGTAAAGCATGCAGTGCCTGGTAGCTCAGTGTCTGTCACTCTGAATGCTCAAGAATGGTAGGAATTTGACCTTCGTAGCTTTTGCTAGATAATAGCCTTGTCAAATATGTGCCGAGTTTATGTTCAATTGTATTTGGAAGAGTAAAAGCCAAAGCAACCAAATAAACATGTTTATACAGTTTTCTAGTGCTTTTTGAAATTCTCTGAATCTCATTTTGAAAAGGATTTTTGTTTTTATGTTTTTTGTTTTTGTTTTTGTTTTTATTTACTTATGGAGAGTCACATACCTGCTCAATGCTTTAATAGTTCAACCTTGACTAATTCCTTTCATAGGATGCTTGCTATCTGTGTTCTGGGTCATTCATCTACACTAACTGACACTAAATTTAGTGAGCGTTTTTAAAGGAATTAAACTTAGTTTCTTCCTGTCTCAACAAAGTGCACCTTTGTGAGGCTTTTGTCTTTGTTTTAATGACTTCTCAACAAATGTTCCCATTTCTACTCTAGGAACGACTGTAAACCTGAGCTCAACTCCCTTTTTGTATCTCATACCTAGCATGTCCTTTAAAAGTACTAATGCTACACTTCCATTTCCAGTGTCTCTCCACCGGACACCAGCTTGCTGTTTCCTCTGAAGTGACCATCTTCTAGTCCCTCCTTGCCCCATTTATATCGATCAGAGATCTGTAAGGACATTTCTATGCTCTATTGAATTAAATCAATCCTAGGTGACAGTGACACAGACTCTATAGTCCCCATGTTAAAGGGAAGTCTGCATAAAACTGAACAAACAAATACGTAATAGATAAATAAAACTTCTCAGCCAGATGATGCTGGCGCCCACCTTTAATTCCCACCCAGGAGGAAGAGGCAGACGGATCTCTGTGAGTTCGAGGCCAGCCTGTCTACAGAGCAAATTTCAGGACAGCCAGGTCTACACAGAAAAACCCTGTCTTGAAAACCAAAAAAAAAAAAAAAAAGGATAAATAAAAGTTCTCAAGAGATTAGGGTAACCAGATACATGTGTTTTATCTTAAGCAGCACTAAAGCTACAGATGTCCCCAGATTAGCATTATGGTGATTAGGAAGGGAACACAGGATACCCTATCAGCATCCCCTGCAATCTGCCCATCCACACAAGACATTGCTAATGTGCCATGGCATTCTTTACCATGGATCCAGTTCAAAATTTCCTGTGCCTTTATCAGAGCTCAATTGGCAGCTACTTAAGCCAGCTAAAACCATTAAGTGCCAAGAAATACAATTGTTATCGAAATCTATCAAAGCATTTTGTACTTGTTTAACAATACCAAAATATGTGATATGAAATATTTTAAGTCTCCGTGGAATTTTAAGGATACCTGTTCATTTTTATTCTTTTGTCAGATTTTTTTATTACGTATTTTCCTCAATTACATTTCCAATGCTATCACAAAGGTCCCCCATACTCTCCCCCCTACTTCCCTACCCACCCATTCCCACTTTTTGGTCCTGGCGTTCCCCTGTACTGGGGCATATAAAGTTTGCATGTCCAACGGGCCTCTCTTCCCAGTGATGGCCTACTAGGCCATCTTTTGATACATATGCAGCTAGAGTCAAGAGCTCCGGGGTACTGGTAAGTTCATAATGTTGTTGCACAGAGTTGCAGATCTCTATAGCTCCTTGGATACTTTCTCTAGCTCCTCCATTGGGGGCCCTGTGATCCATCCAATAGCTGACTGTGAGCATCCACTTCTGTGTTTGCTAGGCCCCGGCATAGTATCACAAGAGACAGCTATATCAGAGTCCTTTCAGCAAAATCTTGCTAGTGTATGCAATGGTGTCATCGTTTGGAGGCTAATTATGGGATGGATCCATGGATATGGCAGTCTCTAGATATTCCATCCTTTTGTCTCAGCTCCAAACTTTGTCTCTGTAACTCCTTCCATGGGTGATTGTTTCCAATTCTAAGAAGGGGCAAAGTGTCCACACTTTGGTCTTCGTTCTTTTTCAGTTTCATGTGTTTTACAAATTGTCTCTTATATCTCGGGTATACTAAGTTTCTGGGCTAATATCCACTTATTAGTGAGTACATATCATTTGAGTTCTTTTGTGAAAATTGAACATAGTACTACCGGAGGATCCAGCAATACCTCTCCTGGGCATATATCCAGAAGATGTCCCAACTGTTAAGAAGGACACATGCTCCACTATGTTCATAGCAGCCTTATTTATTATAGCCAGAAGCTGGAAAGAACCCAGATGCCCCTCAACAGAGGAATGGATACAGAAAATGTGGTACATTTACACAATGGAGTACTACTCAGCTATTAAAAAGAATGAATTTATGAAATTCCTAGGCAAATGGTTGGACCTGGAGAGCATCATCCTGAGTGAGGTAGCACAATCACAAAAGAACTCAAATGATATGTACTCACTTTTGTCAGATTTTAACTCTTTCTAATTTCTATAGACTCATTTTCCTGAGTCTCATCATTTTTTTTCTTCTCTCTTTTTCCTTTTTTCCTTTCATTTTTTTCTTTCTTTCTGTGTTTTTTTTAATTGATATATGGTCTCTCATGCAGCCCCTGGCTTGCCTAGACCTCACTAAATAAACCAAATTAGCCTCTAAATCCGCCACTACTGCCCCCTGAGTTTTGAGATTAAAGGTTTGTGCCAACAAACCCCACCAGCGTTTCACTTTTAAGAAAATTGATAGTCAGTATTCCCCCAAATTACTATTTCTAATGATAGCTCTGTAATTGGGATTGATTTATAACCAGCTGCTAACATTATTCACGTTGTGGTTTCTGCTTTCATCTTGGGTATTTTCTCCTGAATGATTATTCTACAAGGCTATGTTTAAGACAATGGGGACACAGAATAAGTTGATGGAGCCATGGAAAGTAATCAAGTATGCAGAGGGACAGGTGATAGGCAGAAACACAGAAACTCTATATTTAATAGATTTGGTATCTTATAATTCATAATGATCACTTAATGAGTGCTAATTATGTACCAAACATTTCATCTAATTTACTATCTGTTATAACACTGTGTTAAACCTAATTATTATTGCCATTTCACAGATGGATATATTAAGGCTGGAGGGAAAAAACTTAAGCAAACTTTCCAAGCTAACCCAACTATTAGACACTGGAATGAAGATTCAGTCCAAGTCATCATGATTTAAGAATACTCTCAACCGTTGTGCTTGCCTGCAGAGGGAGGCAACAAAAGTATGAGCTGCAGGGGCTAGAAGATGGATGAGTCTGAAAATTCCTTACTATGCAGGCACGAGGACTCAAGGTATAACTGCAGCACTAGGGTTCAGACAGGAGGATCCCCAGAGCTTGCCTCACACCCAGCTCCTGGTTCACTGAGGGATCAAAACCAGGAAGTTTATCAACCATATGAACAGAAGATTTTCTTGTGGGATGTAAAGACAACCATAACGCCCTTGTATATAATAAGACTGATTCTTTTGCTGTGAAATGGAAAACAAAACAAAGAAAGACAAAGAAGGCTGTGCTGCTTACTACACAAAAAACATAAAAGGAGACAGAAAGTCTGGAGCAAGGCCAGTTCACATCTTACACTGATACCAGATTACAAGTACATGTGCAGTCAGGTAATCTATGTGGCTCCTGCCCTGGGCTCTTGTCTGTTCCACTGCCCCAGGAATAAAGATGGGGAATTTCTTCCACCCCCACCAAAGTTAGCTTCAGAAAGGTCAAGCTCATGTTTTCCCTAGGCATTCTAAAGCCCTGGCATAGTGACTAATACACAGCAGGCACTGAATAAATGTTTATTGAATGCTTAAATGAAAAGGATAAAGGGGGTAAGGGAATGGGGGAGAGAAGAGAATGATGGAAGAAGAAAAGAAGAAACCCATGTCCTTTAACATCTTTCCTGCATCCTGTTTCATGTGGATCAATTCTGCATGATCTACATCTATACTACTGCTGATGACCTCTGTTTTGTAGACCACCAGGCTCCTGCATGCCACCACATCTCCCATATTATTTGCAGCAATGACCTCCTACTCTTCATATACAATGTTCTAGGGAGTAATAAGTCAGGGATGGGGAGAGTGACAGAGGTGGTGGGCGACACAATCCCCAGGGTTCTTTTCAGGGTTGGCTTGACTCACTCTGGATCAGACTGCTTTGAGAACAGCATCAAGAACCACAAGTACTAACGACTCACAAGCTACTGGCCACAGACAGTAAACAGTAAGATCCAGCAGTCTGTATTGAATACAGTGGCCAAGAGGAGAGATCTACATATTGCAGAACCCTGCTATCCAGAAGTCAAGGACTGAATGTGGTTGTCTCTACTATACTGTATCTACGTCTCATCCAGCCTTCATGAACCAAGTCTTTACCATTTATCGTCTGTGAATGAGCTCTTCCTTGAAAAGTAGCATTCTGGGGGAAGTGACAAGAGTAGAGTGGAGTGACAGGAGATTAAAAATGGAACAAATAGATGGTGGAGAGGTGGAAGAGAAAGAGAAGATTGAGCAGTTTGTGTGTAATAAAGAGAAGCAGATCTGGAGACATGAGGGCACCGAGGAACAGCCTTACATGAGTAGCCTGTGCTGCCACCTGAGGCTGTGGTGAAGTCCCTGCTCATCCTGATGCCAAGGGCCATGTCTGGGTCCATGGTCCTGCAGTAGCAGGGGTCTTCTGTGTTGAGGACTGTGGTACATGTTACCATAAGGCCATTCAGGTGGCCCTGATCTGTACTGCCACCTGGGGAAATATTGATTTCAATGGGCTGAGCAAAGCTTGCCTGCCCCTCATCAGCTGTGCAGGGGGCTTGGGAGAGATACCCACCTCCCAACCCTATCAGGAGAGCTGGCCTAAGAGCACCAGTGCAGGAGACCTGTCTGCCCCTTCCCTCCCCACACATAATCAGGTGCAGCCCAGGGGAGGTGGACAGCACAGTAGAGCTGGCCTTAGTGGAATGGACACAGGTGAGCTGGCCTGGAGGGTGGATGAACGGAGAGCCAGAAAGCTGGTGGGCTGACCAACTCACCTACCACCCAGGCTCAGATCCAGGAGTTTGAGATGGCCTACCTCAACATCTACGTTGTCTATCAACTGGTAAAGTTCATGAAGGAGCTGGTCCTACAGAGCTAAAGCTACAGGATCTCCATGACACAGAGCAACAACAGGATATCCACAAGAAGTCCCTGGGAGGATCCAGTATTAATGGTATAGAAGAAAACAGAGGCCTTAAACCAAACCAATGACTCACTGCAATAAACATTTGTAAGGAAGGCTGTTTAGGCAAAAGGGTACATGGTGGGACACATTGTGACATACTGAAGCTTCCATGGTGAGATGCTTTTGTGTTGTTTGTTTTTGTTTGTTTTTTTTGTTGTTTTGTTTGTTTTGTTTTGGGGAGTTTAGAAGGTCAAGGGTGGATATGAAGGGACAGGGAGATGAGTGGGATTGGAGTCCATGATGTGAAATTCACAATGAGTCAATAAAAAGAGGTTTGTTTGTTTGTTTAATGTTATGTTCTGCATTTTAGACAGACCCTTACATTTTCCCCTGAAGTGTACATGGTTCCATCTTCCACTATATCCAAGACTGTTTGCCAGTTACCTCATTAGAATTGACATCCCTTTGCCTCCAATCCCCAGGTAAATATCCCAATGCACTTAACACAAGAGGTATTGATTCATTCATTCATTAAGTGAGTGTCGCCACATCATTGAATTGAAGATCCGAGTGAGTGGGAATTTGATGTTCAGTTCTAGGGCCCCATATCACAGTGCCTAGAGAAGAGATCAAAGGGTCCACATCTGGCCTGGAAAGAAGTGAAGCCAGTGGCTTTAACATGTGTACATATCTACACTTACATCCATCAGAGGACTGAAGTCCACAGTGAAGAACTTGCTGGATAAAACCAGAGACTAGAGAAGCTTACACCTCAGTCCCCATCTATGGAGGACCTATGATTCCTGGCTAATAGCTTAACACTATGAGTCCCTCTGAATAAAAGATGGTGTTTTGTAAACTGTGAGGCAAGTAGGCTCCTGTGGCGTTAAGCTGAGGCACTGAGGCAGAATGCAGAACCAAGGTTGTACCAGCAACTGGGCAAGAAATTAGGATCATGGTGTAGAGCACGTCCCTTCTTCGTTTGGGTGTTGGCTATGCAAAACATTATGTTTGGAGCTGGTCCATATTTCATGGCTGTCTCATTCAAATACAAATGAACAAGAGTCTCTCCAAAACAGACAGGCTTTTCCACTTTCCAAAGCTGTGTTCATCATGGGTGATAGGACAGGTGCATTAAAGCTCTCAGAGCGTTAGTAAAGTCTCCCTTGGGCTGCTCTGATTGCTTCCCTCTGTTTGTAGACATAATATTCAGCTTCTCCAAAACATTTCTGGTGACAGAAAGCAAATTATTCAGGAAAGAAATTGTGAGGATGGTCAAACAAAGAGTTAACACAATGAAAACAAGAAAAAAAAAACCAGTTTGAAATATTTTTACAACAGCCTTTACACTAGAGAGCAGTGGAGTGGGGAAAGGCAATTTTAAGTGGTTCTCTTTTTAACATTAGGCTGTCTGCTTTTACAGGTGGCTGGTTTCAGTGAGATGTGAGAAAAAGGCTCGCACAGAGATGGTCTGCAGCAGAAAGACTCGACCCTACCCCCTGCCCTCCTGCCCATGCATACAACATAATCACTCACAAAGTAGATACTAAAATAATGTCAGCAGCTGCCTGGCCTAAACTAATAAAACCGAGTGAATCGAGAGTTAGGTCAGAAAGTCTGTCCTTAACTCACCCCCTTGGGCCTCAGCATTACAGCTTCCCTGGCCTGGAGTAGAGGAGCTCAAACCAAATGGCTTTTTGCACCTCCTTTTGCTGGTGTCAGAATGACACTGTTGATTTTTCCCCCCTCAAAGGGCCTGACTCGGTGAGTTTAAATGCCCTTTCCTTTCTCGCTCCTCACATGAAAGCTTTAATTAAGGCTGTCTCTGCAGAGCACCCACATCACTTAAGAGACCCACATGACATGAGGTAGAATGCTGACTGGGGCCCTAAGAAGAGGGAGATAGAAAGACTAGAGATGGTGACACAGAACAGCAACCATGGCTACTCCTGTGGTGCCCAGGTCTCTGTTCTCTGGCCTCCTTCCTCTACTGGGCTGTAAGTGCTGCCTGAAGCATCCCAGCACAAAAGTCCATCTCCAAATCCTTCGTCCTTGCCAATGAGCTTTCTGTATTTCAAAATCTCTGTGTCAACCAGGTCATCATCTCTCAGGTCAAATCTGGAAAGCCAAGGGTCAAACCAGGCCTGTGGTCCCAATTGCTTACTGAAAATTAAGTGATAACTTTTTAAAATTATACTTTAAAAACTATAAGGTTAATGAGAATTGTAGAAGACCAAGCAAAGAACTGGCCTGAAAACTATGAAAGTGAAGAGACCACCTTGGCAGGTAGCAATGAGATTCTCCACATGTTGTAGAAGACCCTATTCTCTTCTCTGTTCACATAGTTTTTCCCCCACTAAAAAATGCACCCTTACATTATAGGGACAAATTTCATCTAGAATTGGTAACAACTAGACTCAAATTAATTTTTTATTATTAACTAAATTAAATCAGAGTAAAATTAAAATTTGTTATTATTTTGTATGTTTAGGTGTTTTCCTGCATGGGCCTAGTATCCACAGAGTCCCAAAGAGGGCATCAGACTCTCTGGAACTGGAAGTTCAGATGTTTTTGAGCCCCCACATGAAGGCTGGGAATCAAGCCTAGGTCCTCTGAAAGAGCTGTTGGTACAACCTAACCACTCATCATGTCTCCAGATCCCTTGTCAGCCATTTGTTATTCCATTTGTCAGCCATTCTCAGATTTCCGGAATATTTACTTTTTACTAGTTAGTTGCAACTTAGGATTCTAATTTTGGCAATATCTTAGTACTACTTTTCACCAACATATAGCCATTTAAATGCTTCCTTTTCACCAACATATAGCCATTTAAATGCTTCCTTTTCACCAACATATAGCCATTTAAATGCTTCCTTTTCACCAACATATAGCCATTTAAATGCTTCCTTTTCACCAACATATAGCCATTTAAATGCTTCCTTTGGAAAGGCCTTAATCAGATACCATCGCTGTGACCCAATTCCCCAGAATAAATCACTTGAATGGAAGAAAGATTGGTTTTGGTTACTAGTTTCAGAGGGCACAATTCAAGATCAGGTGACTCCATTGCTGTGTAGCCTTCAGCCTGAATAGTGCCAGACAATGTGCAGACTAAAGCTGCTCACAATCTGGCTGCTGGAGTGTGGGTGGAGATATAAGGAAAGAGGAAGCAGAAGGGGGCTAGGTCACACTATACCTCTCTGGAGAATGCAGTCTATGACCTGTCATCCAACTAGCTTCTCTTTCCTAATCACGCTTCCACCTGGAGATAGCCCATCAGTTGGAAACTAAGTCTTTTAGCACATGAACTTTGGGGAGATCTTTAAGATCTAAATCACAACAGAAAGTTTCATTGCCTCTATAACTGCTGCCCAAGCATAAGCAAGTGTTACAAAGTTCCCTTTAGGTTGCAGTAAGAGAGACACAAAAACCAGAATCCGGAATCAGAAAGACACAAAGAGCCACCACCCTAAGAAGAGTTCCAGGCAATTCCGAGCTAACTGTTGATTATAACCAATGATTTTCTGAATTTATTGGAACAAGAAACCCTATCTAGGAACAAAATTGGCAAGCCTTTCCAATTTTTAATTTTTTATTTTTTGAAATATTTTAAATGGGCAAGATGACAATGAGCAGCAGGGACGACCCTAAACGTCATCTAATCTGACTGGTCTTGGTACAGCACATCCAGCTCTGAAAATGGGGGGTGTGACGGGAATATCAGCATGGATTTTCTGTAATAACAATAGTAGCAGTTCACACTTTTGAGTGCTGAAATGTATTTTACATATATTGTCGACTGATTTTGAATTATTAAGTTTAAAATAAATATATGTCACTCAAATCTTATTTAGAAATTACTGACTATTTTTACTTTGAGAAGGATAGTGAACCAAGTAAACTCCAACAGACTGTTTTGAAAAATAAAATATTTCACAAGCATATAAAAAATGTAGTATTCCCACTGAACTCTATATTTCAATTTTAGCTACATTAATACAGAAATATTTATACATATTTAAATAAGAAATTCCACAAAATTAGGATAATCAGACAAAAGCTTGTGGGCCATTAGTCTCTAGTACATAGCATGACAGTGGAAACAAGAGACGTCCTTCCCAACAATGTGGAAGGAAAAAATCCTCTCCTGAAAGTTGGCCTCTGCTCACCACCTGTACACCACGGCATGATTTCTCCCCCCACCCCCCTCTCTCTCTCTCTTGAATAAATATTTGCAAATAATAATAATAATAATCAGATTGACTTGTGTTGACACAGAGAGATGCCAAACAGACTCTATCACCTTACAAATGTTCTTCCACAGGGCTTCGAGTTCTAGGAGGCTCTCCTTATCTTGATCTCTACAGTGCCCATAGGCATAGAAAATATTAAATCATTTCATAAAACTTTACTGAATGAAGAAATGAAATGTAGAAACTCTATATGTATATCAAAAGGAAGCAACTATAAACACACTATAGTTACTGCTTGTCTCTTGCAGAGGAATGTTAGTTAATCCAGCAACATGGCTGCTCTGGTAAGGGATCACATCCAAAGACCTTCCAAGTTAATGTGATCTGGCTGGAATGTAGACATGCCCTCCGTACACACCTTTAATCCCAAACACTATAGGTAAAGTTAGTTTGGAAAAGGAAGCAGCCATGTTTTAAGTGATATCTAATTGAGGGACAGACAAAGTGATGAATCAGAGAAAGATTTGACAGGATGAGCCAGGGATAGGATATATCCAACTCACACTAGAACAATATAGGAAAGAGAGGTGACTTAAGAGAATGGCGGCAGCATGCACACACATACACACACACACACTCACACATGCACACACGTACACACACATGCAGAGAGAGAGATGGAGAGAGAGAGAGAGAGAGAGAGAGAGAGAAAGTTGTGTTTAAAAACAGTTTTTATTGGCACAGTTTTACATAGACAGGTTGAAGAGAGAGTTAGTTAGGCATAGGTGAAAAAGTCAGAATGAGCCAGAGAATGAGAAGAATCCAAAAGATTAGAACAAATTGCCAGAGTTAGTTTGAGGCCAAGCAGAGGAATTCAGTCAGCAGCCAAGAGAAGATAGTTTAAATCAGTCAGCTTGGAGAGGAGTTTGGACCAGAACAACTGGATTGAACCGCCAACCAAAGTTTAGAAAGAACTAGAAAGGGTAAACTTATTCAGCAGGAAGCCTCTGAATAAAAGTGACATTTACAGTTTCTGCCTAGATTTAGGGGTATATTGTCATATAATGTACCATTATTTATTCTTTAAGGATTTTATATCAAAAATTATATTTATTCCCAATTCAGAACAATAAAGACCTAATTGAATGTATGAACACAATCATGTAAAAATATATGTGGTTATAGATGGAGATTGGAAAGAAGTATGAAGACATAGAAATGGATAATGCTTTAGGTTAGTGTTGCTATTCATTTGTTGTTGAATGTATATCACAATGACTTAAATACATTCTAAATGTTATTAATGTTTATGTTTCAAAATACTTTAGTCATTCTCAAATATTTTAAGAAACACATCAAAGACATGTAAGATGTATTTTATAAAATTTTACTATAAGAACCTTCCTGCTAGATTTCATAATGGGAAAAGGAACTTTATTGTGAACATCATAGTCACTCATTATGTTTTAGATAGTATTTAAAATGACTATAAAACATAATTTAGGGGGCTAGAGAGATGGCCCAGTGATTAAGAGAAATAGTTGCTCTTCCAGATGACCTGGATTCAATTCCTAGCACCCAAATGGCAGCTCATAACTGTCTGTAACTCCAGTTCCAGGATATCCAACACCCTCACACAGTGATACATGCAAGCAAAACACCAATGCACATAAACTAAAAATAAATAAAAGAAAATGTAGAAAAATGTACTATCTTTAGAAACAACTTGCTATTTGAATATGACCCCTCATTTATAATTATAGTATATAGACAGAGATTAAATTGAAATCCAGAGAGGATGAAATCAGAAACTACCATTATATGACCAGATAAAATCTCACAAGTTTTAGCTAAAATCATGTCATGCCCAGCCCATTCCACAGAGAATAAATTTCCCCTTACATGAACATGCACTGTCTTAGTTCTTCCCTGGACCAAGCTGGGAACCACAGTGATGGCAACTCTGAGATCTCTTTTCTGTTTTTCCCTCTTTCCCAGTGCTAATGGCAGAGCTTGGGACAATGTGTGCAAATACATCAGTTTTGACATGTAACATTTTAAAAAAGAATAAAATGAGACTATAGCAAAAGGTGGAGTGAGGGAAGTAGACAGGGGAAAAAAAAAGATGAGGAGATAAAATGAAATAAAAAAAATAAAGTCAAAGAAAGTTCTAGAGTCTAGTCACAATCATGCTTTCTGTGGTCTCTTTACTTCTCCAGGGTTCCAGCAGTCAGTACAAAGTCATGTGCACACAGGGTCTCTCTGAAAGGCTGATTTCAGTAGCAGCTCTGGTAACACTTTCAGAATTTATTAGTTTCTGGGGGGAAAAAGGATGACACTTGAAGAGAGAGCCTATAACAACATTTATTCTGGACCTTGATCTAGTCTGCAGTTACACATCTGGGGAGAGAGCAAGTCAAAAGGCCCAACTCAGTCTTGCCATTGCAGCCCATGGCAGATGGCTTTATGAACAATGTGAGCAAAAAACAGACAAGAAGTTGTTGAGGCCAGACTGTTAGTTTTTTAGCAGGTAATAAAATATGAGATAAGTCATGACCAGACTGCATGAGAATGTGCCACAAACCATTGAGCATAAACCCAAGTATACAGTCCAAATAGTTTTTTTTCTGTTTGTTCTATTTCAAAAATGAAGCATGCAAGTAAACAAGAAGGGTAGGAAAAATCTGAAACCTTGTTTCTTAAGGCGTTTGGTTCTTCATGCAATTTTACCTCTCTCAAAGATCCTTGGCAAATCCATTTTTGATGGGTAAAAGCAAAATCAGCACTCCTGCTGTAGGCTTGGGTCTTAGATCACACAGACAGCTGAAGGCAGACAGACTGTATAATCACAAAATATACTCATCCTGGAGCCACAAGAATGTGTATGCTTGAGATGGACAGAATAGCTTGGCTTTCTTCAAGGGATTAGAATGAAAAGATGTTGTACATTAGAGTTCCCATAATGATCCTTCCAAATAAATCCAAACTCCTGAATACTCTGCTTTTTCAGTATTGTCCTCTGTTTTCTATCTTTGTGCCCACTCATGGGTCTTAGGGTTTTATTGCTGTGTAGAGACACCATGACCAAGGCAACTCTTTTATATATATATATATATATATATATATATATATATATATATATATATATATATATTATTACATATTTTCCTCAATTACATTTCCAATGCTATCCAAAAAGTCCCCCACATCCCTCCCACTTCCCTACCCACCCATTCCCATTTTTTTGGCCCTGGGGTTCCCCTGTACTAGGGCATATAAAGTTTGCGTGTCCAATGGGCCTCTCTTTCCAGTGATAGCCGACTAGGCCATCTTTTGATACATATGCAGCTAAAGTCAAGAGCTCCGGGGTACTGGTTAGTTCATAATGTTGTTGCACCTACAGGACTGCAGATCTCTTTAGCTCCTTGGATACTTTCTCTAGCTCCTCCATTGGGGGCCCTGTGATCCATCCAATAGCTGACTGTGAGCATCCACTTCTGTGTTTGCTAGGCCCCGGCCTAGTCTCACAAGAGACAGCTATATCAGGGTCCTTTCAGCAAAATCTTGCTAGTGTATGCAATTCTGTCATTGTTTGGAGGTTAATTATGGGATGGATCCATGGATATGGCAGTCTCTAGATGGTCCATCCTTTTGTCTCAGCTCCAAACTTTGTAACTCCTTCCATGGGTAATTGTTTCCAATTCTAAGAAGGGGCAAAGTGTCCACATTTTGGTCTTCATTCTTCTTCAGTTTCATGTGTTTTGCAACATTTAATTAGGGATGCCTTACAGTTTCCGAAGTCCAGTTCATTATTATTATGGCAAGAACTATGGCAGTGTCCAGCACACATGGTCATGGAATAACAGGGAGTTCTACATCTTTATCTGAAGGCAGGCAGAATGGACTGTCCTCTGCAGGCAGCCAGAAAGAAGGTCTCTTGTGCCCTGGGTGGAGCTTAAGCATACGACCTCAGAGCTCAACCCCTAGGTGATGTGCTTCCTCCAACAAGGCCACATCTAATAACACCACTTCCCCTCTTCCAAGTATATTCAAAGCACTACAGATCTTCAGAGGAAGCTGTGTTATTCCCATTGTACACCTCTGAACTTTTCTGCTCTCCCAGCCTGTTTCCATGCATGCCTTAAGACCTCATTTATGAAAGATCCTCACTGTGGCTCCTTTCCAACACTGCCCCAACTTCCCAAACTTCTTCCTCCATGGTTTCAGCTAAAGAGCTGTCCACTGTAGTTTTGTCTTCTGTTTGTGTTTATTTACATTTCTTTATTTTACCTTACCTTATAAACACCTTAGTTTAAGGGTTGCAACATCTTATTTTATTCCTAGTACCTAAGTAATGCAAGGGATAAAGGACACATTTCACAGAGGTAATTTATATAAACTACATTGGAAAGTCTTTGTCTAGCAAGCCCCAGGAAAATAGCTTCCTGCCACTTCAGCTCCCAAGATGAGACAAATACTCAGGCAAACTGGAAAAAAATGGCTCAGCATTCCAGAAATCTTGTTGCTCTTGCAAAGAACTCTGGTTCAATCCCAGCACCCACAAGGTAGCTAGCAACTGTGTCTAACTCAAGTTTCAGGGATTTGATGTGTGCTTCTGGCCTCCACTGGCACTGCATACACATTGTACACAAGCATTAATGCAGGCAAAATATCTACACACATAAAATAACTCCAGGATAGAAACATGACTTTCTGAGGGGAAAAAAAAGTAATTTGAGTAAATACGTAAACAGGTAAAACAAGTAATATGTAAATAAGTTAATCTTACAAACAAAATAAAACCTCAGGGGTATCTGAAATCCAGCAAAATAGCCAAATAAACACTGACAAGGCAGTGTGACAATCCAAGGGCTTCTGGCATAGAGCATTTGTGGCTCTACAGACTACAGTGGAGACAGAGAGTAGGGTATTTGAGGGACAGTCCAGTACATAGAAAATAGCCTAGTCTGCCCCCTGGTCTCAGGTGAAATAACACAGGCAGTGTGATCGCATTTGGTCATGAGCTGGAAAAGAAAAATTGCATCTTTGTGCTCAGCTCTGCAGCTGCGAGATGAGCCTGTGTAAGGATGAAGTGCATCACTGGGGCAAATGCAGTAGTTCCTGCATGGAGATGTACAGTTCTGTAGCTCCAGGCCCTGCTGAAAAGCCAATGTCACAGTGGATGCGCAGAAAACCAGAATCCTGCAGGAGCACAGTGTTCAGCCACCTCTCTCCCAGGCTGGATTATTTTCTACATGCTCTCTTTGCGATAGAATGAAGCTAAGTTGTGGAAAAACTAACTTTCAAAAGGTGAATTCACCTCTTTTGACCTAAAAAACAAAACAAAACCAGATAGGATAGGAGTTTCTGAGAAATAACCTTTCAGATAATTTGTGTGAACTTTGTGTGATTTAATGAGTGCTCTGGATGTAGCTAACTTGGGCATGTGTTCTATCCTTGGGAGGATTCTATGATCTCTGGGGAGGATGGTGAGAAATGCTCCCAGTCAATGGGAATGCTCTCCATTCCCCAAGTGTATAAACTGAAATTGAGGCAACCACAGCTGACATGAATTGAATGAGGCTCTGCACCACCTCAAAATGAGCTTGTGTTTATACTTCATTGTGAGTGTTCTTTTAATTGGTTTGAAATGGCCTACAGGAAATTATGTAATGGTTATGGAGATACATGCTAGAAACTATACCAGGAGTCACAATTGTGTTAGAGGGCAGCTCCTGAGTAAAGATTCTCTCATTTATTTACAAAGTATGTTCTAAATAATAAACAGGTAATTACAGAAGCAACAGTTCGGGTGATGACAGGAGGACTGGTTCGGACCAGCCCACTTGGCACAGATAGCCAGAAACTTTTCTTGTTCTCCTTAACACCAGCCACCAAAGCTTCTTGAAATGCACTGGGAAGACTGGGAGAGATGTGACCTTTAAAGATTCAGTTTTAAGTCTTCTACCTGAGAGCTCCACAGTGTACGTGGGAACAAGGAACAGGTCCCAGGCAGAAAAGGTAAGCATATACTGAGAAGTCAGAGACTGGACTCTGGATTGCCAGTAGGCACCGCTGAGAGTGAAGATGGAGGAGGTGTGTGCTGAGAAGGAGGAAGTCACAGAGAAAGAAGCACATATCTGAGTAAAACTCCCTCTCAAATTCTTGACCAACTCAGATGTTCTGTGCCAAGTAAGACTCCAAGGAGAGAGAGCACAGAGAGGCTTATACAGGTAAAGTACTGTGGAGGCAGAGTTTGGGGTTAACTTCTACAACTCAGGAGCCTTGCTTTTAATTAAAATCTGATGTCTTTGATATAAGAATTATTTCCCATAACAAATGGCTATATCGTTTTGAGTAAAAGCAGAATCAAAGTAAGCCTTTCTTGCTAAAGCCCTAACATCAAGCCTATACAGAAGTGAGATAATCTGTCAGTAATTTAGCATTTGCTAAAACTCAACACGCCAAAGGAAAAAAGTGACGAATCCCAGGACATCTATAGCAAGCCAGCGAATCGGGCACCCCAAACAAGCTCTCAACCTGATTCCCAGGCTCTTTTTCATATTTTGAGAGATGGTCTCACTAGGTCTCCCAGGATCACCATGAATTTGCGATCCTGTTTCTCCCTCTCCAGTAGATGGTAGATGCACCAGCATGTCTATCTGTGGAATATCCTTTAAAATAACGCGTAAAATTAGAAGTTGTTTACTAGCACACATGCTTGCTTGCACACACAGCACACAAACACACAAACACAAGAAAAGTGACCTTTAAGTCAAAAGAAAGCATGACCTTGGAAGGTGACTCCCATAGAACAGAAATGCAACCATTAAAAGCTTTAAATTATTTTCAATAAATGTGTTAAGGAATTTAAAGAAAACATTGGTTTAATAGTTTACAGATAGGAAATTTCAGGCAATTCAGAGATGACAATCCTCCACAAACACAGAACGATTTGAAGACCCTACTAGTGAAAAACAAAACAAAACAAAAACAAAAACAAAAAAGCAAAAACCTAACAGGCTTACTCAAGGGATTAGTGGCAGATCAGAAGTTTCACCAAACAGTCAAAGTACAAAAAGAGAAACAGTAAGAGAGAAAGCTTTGATAAGTTTTATTGATGATGTCAAGCAATTGTGTGAATAATTAAAACCTCAAGACACTAGAAAAAAATGTAAGGTAGAAACATATTTTAAACTTACCAACATTAGATGAAATAAAAACAGCCTCTGATCCAGAAAGGCAGATAAACTCAAAACAAGATGAATGCAGGGGAAAATACAAGTTATAAATTGACTAAAATTCAAGGTATGGAAAACACTTAAAATCAACTTAAAAATCATGATGGAAAAATGATAAGAATTGACTGACTTCTCCAAAGAGATTGTAGAGTCCAGGGGACAGTAGTACAATTGCTTTTAAATTTTGAAGGAAAAAAATTATTACTCAAGATATGTAAAGTAAACCCAATAAAAATATCTTTCAAAGACTAAAATTGGGGTTGGCAGTATATACCAGTGGCATTATACTTAGTGAGCTTAAGGTACTGAATTCAATTCTTAGCACTGCAAAAAACAAAATTAACAATTAATGGTAATTTTAGATAAAAGAAAATAGAGAATTGCCACTTTTAGTTCTGTAATTAGAAGCAAATAATACCAGCTGAAAAGTAAGTGTATAGAGAAACCACAAACATTGGAAATAACAAATGTGTAAATAATATACTTGGGGTTTTTTTTCATCTATTTTTAGAAAGCATTGAATTCTAAACCCAAAATAATAATAGTGCATTGTGGTGTGACAGAACAATAATAAAGGATGACAAAGGTCACAGGGCTACATCATTTCAAGGTTATGACAACTTAGATTAGGCAGGTCTATATCGATTTAATGCAGACTATTAAATGCACGGTTCATGTTTAATACTACCTGGAGGAAACAGGCAAGTATTCACATAACCCAATGAGTTAGCCCTAGATGGATAATAAGGGAGGTTAAATGATACTAAAATATGTTTAGTTATTCTGAAAGAAGGCAAAAAGGATGGCCCAAGAAATGAAGAATAAGTGAGACTAAAACAAATTGATGGAATTACCCCAACCTTGAGTATACTCATATGTACTTTCACACACATGTATGCACACGTGTGCTCGTGCATGCTCCATGCAGAAATAAATAAAAAATCTTGAGATGAGTCATCATGGATCAGCATGGAGCATAAATCCAGCAAGAGGTGTTCATATAGGAGAAAAGAGGGGGAAACCTTGTGTGGAGATGGCAGTTGCAAAGCAAAGAGTAAAGAAGGAAGGGAAGCATAAGACAATGTCTCTGGCAAGTGCACGGGCATAATGACTGCTTCCAAATGTTTGACATTGACCACCTGGTCCCCAGAAATCTGAGCGAATGTGCTGCTGTTATTTTTAAGACCTCTCGGCTGTGGTGCTTGATTAGAAACTACTGTATCTGGATGCTACATTCTAGGGTATTTTTGTTTCTATCTTAATGAACCCCCAAAGGCTTTGGTTGCCAGGCTAGCATTATTAGAAGGCTATGGAAGCTCAGGAGATGGAGCACAATGGGAGGGAGCTAGGTGACTGGAGGATGTCTTTCAAGGGTATATCAAGACTCTGGCTCTGGCCCTTCTGTTTTCTGGCACCATGAAGTGAGCAGCTCGCTCTGTCATACATTCTACCTTGAAGTTCTGCTTCATCATAGGACAAAAATACAAGGACTGAATCCACTATGAACTGAGACCTTTACAACTATGAACCAAAATAAATCCCTCCTCATAAAAAGCTGGCTTACGTCATTTGTTTTCACAGTGGTGAAAAGTTAATTAGTACATGGTGTCCTCACATGTTTCCCACACTTATCAACTGTGCCTATGGCATTGAGGCTAAAGTTCCTAAGCAGATGTTACTAGATAATCTCCGTTAAAGCAGAAATTTGAATCATTCATCTCATTTTGCATTGTTTTCACTGTAAAGACAACAAATTAGCCATATAGCAAGATAGTATTATGAGGAATTGGATCTTTCATCATACCACTACTTTACTATAATCATGTCACACGGTTATGCCCTTCTAACTATACACACATATGTGCATATACATGGATAGAGGAAAATCATATGCACTATAGTAAGAGGCATGTCACCCTGGATTTTTCTAGTAATTAGTTCTCCAAGATAGAAACCCAACTGGCTTTGTTGCATCTTTTGAATTCTGATTCTGAGGATAAGTAATTTTACATTTTTCATATAAAGAGCAGAACTCAGTTTTGGTCTGATTTTGTGAGAACAGATCGTGACTATTGTATGGACATAGTATATATTTATGGAATGGTTCAGACATATAAAATCCTAAAGAACAGCACAGGTCTGAGTTGACCTGTTTTATATAAAATTATTCAGCTCAAAATAAAATTAGGAAGCAATAGCTAACTAGGAAATTATGGAATACATCAACGGTGAGCTTTCTTCAACCTGCTGAGTACCCAGCCATCATCTTATTTTTGTTATTGTCAACCAGTTGTGACACACAAGGAGAAAGGTTCTATCAAAACTTTTCCAAAAGGATGAGCATAAAAAGACAATCTCATAGAAAATGTAAGGAGTGAGAAAAGTAATTTGGGGAAAAACTATAATACACATCATTGTCATCAATTTCAGGTCAAACTTTGTTGTTTTTATATCTTATTTGTTTATGCAATGACCTTTAAAAACAAAAGCATTTTATTTTTAGTGGTCATTGTATACACTTGCTTGGAGATACCTTTCACTTTCAATTTAAACATAATTGTCTTTGTCAGTTCCCTCCACATACTTGCGTTTTATTGTCCATATATTCATAGACCTATCGACTGTCGTGTGTCCTGACCTTGGGTATGTGTCCCAAGTCAATCCAGCAAACCCTGCTGCCTTGGCTGGAAATGGAGATTCATCTCTCTGTTCTGGCTTATGCCCCTAGGACACCACCATCCTCTGTGCCTATGTTCACACAGATGCATAATTTTTGCTTTTCTTCAAGTTTTCTAGTTTGACAGATTTTCTTAACTTCCCTGTGAGCTAAGCAATACATTTTGATGACATTTGCTGCAATATAGTTGAGTTGTGTAAGTGCAAGTTTCTATAAGACTCTTCCTCTGTCAGGCCAGGAGCAGTTGTATGAGCTAAGGTTACTTTAAAATTGTCATGTCAAATAATATCTTTATTTTTTTGTTGATATTCCTTGAGCACTTAGGAAAAAGTTTTCTTTGTATATATTGGATATTAGTCCCCTATCAGATTTAGGATTGGTAAAGATCTTATCCCAATCTGTTGGTGGCCTTTTTGTCTTATTGACAGTGTCCTTTGCCTTACAGAAGCTTTGCAGTCTTATGAGGTCCCATTTGTCAATTCTTGATCTTACAGCACAAGCCATTGTTGTTCTGTTCAGGAATTTTTTTCCCCTATGCCCATATCTTTGAGGCTCTTCCCCACTTTATCCTCTATAAGTTTCTATGTCTCTGGTTTTATGTGAAGTTTCTTGATCCACTATAGAAGACTGATATATATATATATATATATATATATATATATATATATATATATATATATTGGATTCCAGAAAACCAAATAACCCTATTTAAAAAATGGAACAGAGCTAAACAAATAATTCTCAACTGAGAAATACTGAATGGCTGAGAAGCACCTGAAAAAAAAAATGTTCAACATCCTTTATCATGAGGGAAATGCAAATCAAAACAACCTTGAGATTCCACCTTACACCAGTCAGAATGGCTAAGATAAAAAATTCAGGTGACATCAGATGCTGGCAAGGATGAGGAGAAAAAGAAACACTTCTCCATTGCTGGTGGGATTGCAAGCTTGTACAACCACTCTGGAAATCAGTCTGGCAGTTCCTCAGAAAATTGGATATAGTTCTACCGGAAGATCTAACAATACCACTCCTCGGCACATACCCAGAAGATGTTCCAACCGGTAATAAGAACACATGCTCCACTATGCTCATAGCACCCTTATTTATAATAGCCAGAAGCTGGAAAGAACCCAGATGTCCCTCAATAGAGGAATGGATACAGAAAATGTGGTACATTTACACAATGGAGTACTACTCAGCTATCAAAAACAATGAATTTATGAAATTCTTAGGCAAATGGATGCATCTCGAGGATATCATCCTGAGTGAGGTAACCCAATCACAAAAAAAAAAAAAACCACACATGATATGCACTCACTGATAAGTGGATATTAGTCCAGAAACTTAGAATTCCCAAGATACAATTTGCAAAACTCATGAAACTCAAGAAGAAGGGAGACCAAAGTGTGGATACTTCATTCCTTTTTAGAAGGGGGAACTAAATACCCATGGAAGGAGTTGCAGAGACAAAGTGTGGAGTTGAGCCTGAAGAAAGGACCATCCAGAGACTGTTCCACCCCTGGATCCATCCCATAAACAATCACCAAACCCAGACACTATTGCATATACCAACAAGATTTTGTTGACAGGACCCTGATTTAGCTGTCTCCTGTGAAGCTCTGCCAGTGCCTGGCAAATATAGAAATGGATGCTCACAGTCATCTATAAGATGGAACACAGGGTCCCCAATGAAGGAACTGGGGAAATACCTAAGGAACTGAAGGGGTCTGCAGCCCTATAGGAAGAACAATAATATGAACTAACCAGTACTCCCAGAGCTCCTGTCTCTAGCTACATATGTAACAAAGGATGACCTTCGTTGGGAAGAGAGACCCTTGGTCTTGTGAAGATTCTATGCCCCAGTACAGGGGAATGGCAGAGCCAGGAGTGGGAGTGGGTAGTTTGGGGAACAGGGGCGGGAGGGTATAGGGGATTTTCTGAGAGGAAACTAGGAAAGGAGATAGCATTTGAAATGTAAATGAAGAAAACATCTAATAAAAAAGAGTTAAACTTAGAAAAAGAAGAAATAATTTTTCTTGTTTTTTGAGAATTTAGTAACTAATTAATATCTGTTAATTAGACTTATCCTGCTTATTTTGAAATCAAGGTCTCCCAACAAGTTCACTGGTTATGGAATGAAATGAACATCAACCTCTATACATTCTGTACATTACTCTTTCAGTCTCTTCTTGTCTGTTTTTTACTAATGTTGGTGCCATGTTATTTGGTACATAGATCTTAACTATGTACTGTTAAAATACCTTTCTTCATGTGTAATAATTCTGCCCTAGATTAAATGTAATCTATCTACTATTGATTAAAAGAAAAACTTTAAGGAAAAGGGGAAAGAAGATAATCTTGACATAAAATTTGTATTTTCTGATTTTCCTACCACTGCCCAAAGCAGATGTTTATAACTTATTTGCTGATTGTATTTTTCTCTCTGATCCTTAGACGTGGAGACAGAAATCCTCAACTGTAGCTTTTCAATCTGTGTAATGAAAGAAGTCAGCTGTCTAGCAGGAACCTGAAGTTGCCTGTGGCCTGACATGATTACTTTGTGACTTATCCCTGAATCCACAGTGCTTCTGTGACCACTGGGACCAGGCCTTCTTGAAGTACGCATTCCCCATAGCAATGAATCAAAGAGTCAACATCAACTATTGTGTAAGCCAGACCCACAGCCACTGGTGTTAGGCAGCTCTTGGCCTACATAACCGCTTTTCTTACTTTATAGCTTAGAAGTCTGCTGTCTGACTCTTCTGGCTCTCCCATTAGGCTTGAAAACATTGACATTGGTCCCTGAGAACACTTGTCAGCACGCTCAGAAAAATCAAGTTGCACTTCGTGAACTGAATGAAATAAAAGGTGACCCCAACTTCTTGTCATTAATTCCATAATACAATAATTACTATTTTGGAACAATGGTCTTATGCCAGGAAGTGTGCTAAAGGATTAACTGTCACAATCTCATTTAGTCCTCACATTGACCCTGTGAACTGTCCCCATTTTACAAAAGAAGGAAAAACTGCAGTTTTGAGACTTGTGGGCACAGCAGAGCTAATAAGGGTGAAGGGAGTGGTTATAACTGAAATCCTTTTCACTTTAAAATATGTCTACCACTCAGTACTGATTCCCCAATGAGCCAAGGACTACCTGAAACCAAGCTCTTCCTGCCATTTTCCACTGTCCTTATCCAGACACACTAATGGCTTTGAATATCTGACCCTAGACAGGAGCAGCAGATAAGGGGCCTTGGTACAAAATATCTTTGGTCTAAAGGAAATTTAAAAGTGGTATTGCTACTTAGCCTGATACTGGCAAGCATCTTGAGTTTCCCAGGGAAAGTTTCCATGTTGCTTAGTAGTTAATCAACATCCCACATTCTAAAATGCCTTCATTATGTTTGACTTTCTCATATGATGCATATTTCTCTAAACTTTTTGGCCTGACTTCAGTTGTTTACTTAGGTTATCGCTCCTTGAATTATGGAAATTCTATAGATGGCCCACACTGTATCGTTATATGTTGGTGTTTGATACCATGTAACATTCCAACAGGACAATTGATATCTGGCTTTTCTCATGTACACAGTGTCTTAATCCTCTGCATTAGTCTTTCTTTGCACATTTGTAAAAGCTGTTTGATAATGAAAGCATTCATTTCCTCTATAAATATTTATGCGCTGACCTCTGACTGTTGGCCAGCCTGCCTGCCAATGCCCTGTTAAAAGTCATCCCTTGTACAATCAGCTACTATCATGTGATAACCTCTTGGGGTTAACAGTACAGATGTAAGATCTCCTAGCTCCTGATGGGAATACTTCACATCCCAAGTATGTTTTGCCTTGAACATGACATCACCATAGGGATACATTTTTAAAATATTTGCCTTCCACTTTACAAAAATTTTCCTTACAAATATAAAGGAAGAAGTATTCTGAACCTCAGACAAAATATTTCCTAGCCCACAAATGATATAAAAGTAAAATAACTTTCTAAGTAATTGAGTCTAGACAATTGGTGCAGAGAGGCAACAAAACAACCAAGTTAGAAACAATCAGGACAAAGATGGAATTTTACGGCTTTTATATCAAGTTCTAATGCTATAAAAGCTGAAGGTAAATCATCTGAAGATAGATTTTTATCCTTCTTAGTTGAAGCATAGCGATGAGTGAAGTTAAATGAAAATTTACTCAGAAACAGAGCAATCAAAACCCAGCAGTTAAGATTCTCAATCCACATGTGTCCTCCACCTGCCAGTGCTTTATGACGGATGTCAGTTCTGTCACTACTTCTTTAGTCTGGCTGGTCAGCCTGAACAAAAGCAGCATTTCTCCTTGGGTATCAGAAATGGAGCCTGTGAGAGAAACAGTACCAATGACAGCCAAGTTTCTGAATTCTCCTTCCAGGGGAAATACAATATTAAATGTTCATGTGTGTGTATTCCAAGGTAAAAATTTCGTGCAGTGTCTTGAGAGCGGAGCCAGAGAGGAAAGAGCCTCTGGGAGTTCATAAGTACCTTTGCAATGGTTACTTACATGGCCTATATATTAGTTACATAATCACTAGAACAAAACCCCTAGCAGAGCAATTTAGAGAAAGGACTTACTTTAGTTCAATTGCATGTGAGAAAAACATGAGTGAGTCCATTGTAGTAACAATGGCTCTTGCCATGGTGGCAGGATCATGTGACAGCTTGCTGACATCTCCATGACCAACCAGGAAACAGAAATATCAAATTAGACCCAGAACTGGGCTATACACCTCAAAGTCTGCCCCCAATGACCCAGTTCACTATGCTAAGCCCCATCTCCTAAAGGTTCCCTAACAGTGCCACCAACTGGGGACAAAGTATTCAAGTACACTAGCCTCTGTGAGGCATGTTACATCCAAACTATCACACTCTAACCTTGCCCCCACAGGCTTAAGGCCATTTTATGCAAAATGCATTTGGATCAAGTTCAAAAGTCTCTGAAAGTTCCAAAACTGTCCAAAAGTCTCACATTCGAAAGCACTTCTAAGACTCAAGGTAATCTCTTAACTGTGAGTGCCTACACTTTGTTTTTAATACTATGTGCTTCTTACACAGTAAGTGAGCACATTTCAAAAGAGAGAAGTGGGGCTCGAGCAAGGAAGGTCTAAACTCATCAGTACAAGAACCAAGCTTATCTACTCATGGATCAGCTCATGGTGATGGCACCTAAGCTCAGATGTGCTTAGAAATCCCTGCCTTCCAGGGAGTTCTTAATGATTTCATTTCCTAAGTTGAATTTCGTATTAAAATTGTTTTCATCTTTTTTTAGATGCAATGGTAACTGTTAGGGAACCTTAAGAGATGGGGCTTAGCAGAGTGAACTGGGTCATTGGGGGCAGACTTTGAGGTTTATAGCCCAGTTCTGGGTATAAATTGATATTTCTGTTTCCTGGTTGGTCATGGAGATGTGAGAAAGCTGCCATAGCCCATAAAGCCTCCTTCTTGTTCTTTCTCTATTCCGTGTCTATAGCTGTCCTTGATGGAAATCCCACATCTCTGGCATCTGAAAAGATCTCCATTGTGATGTAGGTTTCATCTTCACAGCTTTATGCAATGGCCTCCTCCAGTCTCTGCAGAGATTCCAACTTGACCATATGTTGCCTAACATCTCTGGAACTTTGGTACAAAGTTGCCCAATAAAACTTTTTATTTTGTGTGCCTGCAGCACAGAACCGACACCACCTGAATGATGGCACCAAGTTCTGCTGCTACCTCAAGATGTAGCCTGGCTCCATTTCTCCCCAGTGGCAGCAGCAGCTGATGAAACCAGAAAATCATTTCCCTAGGAGGTTCTTCAAAGAAGCAAACTAACTCCTGGGGCATATACTGTCTGTTCTAGCACTCCTCTTTAAAATGAATTTGCATGAACCATCAAGGGGCCTTGCCTCTCCTATTGTTGCAAGGCATGGTACAGGGTTTGTCTTTAATCACATTAGCATTTAAACAGTGAAATAAAAGATAAAAATGTAGAGGGACAGAGAGCAGTGAAATATGAATGATCAGGGAAACACGTGCTGGAGGCATGAGGGAGTAGTGGAAAGTCTATCAGAGATGTAGAAATCTAGGAAAAAATCGTCTACTTGCTGCAAGGGACAGTCATGAAAGCCTTTGTGGTGTGCACATGTGACTGGTGGTTTCAATGAGAAATCCCCCTCATAGGCTTATGTATTCAAACACATGGTTCCTAGTCTGTGGCATTGTTTGGGAAGGCTAGGAACCTTTCAGGAGGCAGAACCTTGCTGGAGGAAGCAGGTCCCTCAGGGTGGGCTTTGAAAGGTTACAGCTTGGTGCTCACTTCCTGTCCTTTCATCTCCCCACTCTCTACTTCCTATGGGAGGATGAACATGTGGCTGGTCAACTTCCTGCTCCTGCATGTTGCCAGAGACCAAATAAACCCTTCCATAAATGGAAATCTAAGTCACGCAGATAGATGTTAAATTACAGTAGCTCAAGCCGGGTGTGGTGGCGCACGCCTTTATTCCCAGCACTCGGGAGGCAGAGGCAGGCGGATTTCTGAGTTCGAGGCCAGCCTGGTCTACAAAGTGAGTTCCAGGACAGCCAGGGCTATACAGAGAAACCCTGTCTCAAAAAAAACCAAAAAAAAAAAAAATTACAGTAGCTCAGCAATCATAAATAGCAACAGCAACAAAAGTATAAAGTATAAAAGTGAAAGTATAAAGCCAAAGAGAAATGTATAAAGACAGTAACATGTCATAGAAGATGCTACCCTTTTAGTTCAGTGGTTTCCCTGACTGGGGCAAGACTAGGTTTTCTGTGCTTTTAGAGTTCATGTATACACACACACACACATACACACACACACACACACACACACACACACACACACACACACACAGGTCTCCATGGGTCAGAGAGGATGATGGTTTAGTCTCAGTGGTTCAGACAAGTTGAGTCATTGCATCTCCATGGATGAGGGGTTTCTGTGAGTGCAGACATGTTTCTGCCAGAGCTTCCTGGCCAGAGTTAATCATTC
Source organism: Mus caroli (assembly GCF_978045245.1). Taxonomy (NCBI): domain Eukaryota; kingdom Metazoa; phylum Chordata; class Mammalia; order Rodentia; family Muridae; genus Mus; species Mus caroli. The sequence continues at coordinate 144,520,926 of NW_028227261.1, read as the reverse complement.
TGTACCTTAGAAAGATTGCTCTTAGTGATTTAGGGATTGGGCTCTCTGTAGGAAACTCTTCCTGGGATACTGTCTCTGAAGGGAAAAGCTGACTATCCTGGGCATCTTTGGATGCCAACAGATAGCTGTGTTCCACAGAATTCCCCAGTGACTGCAGGAGGAAAAGTTATGTTCTCTGGCTGACAGTCCTGTGTCTAGGCTTCCTGGCCACACTTCATGCGTGCCCGCTCTTACCCTCCCCCTCTTCTGCTCTGCCTTTTCTTTCACCAACCTGGATCTCTCTTTCTTTCTGAAACTCACAATGCCATTTTTATGAGAAATTCACAGTCATCAACAATGCTGAGCATCAAGGGTGGCTGAGGAGGTTGGGAGCGCAGGGGTGATGGTAGCCAAAGTCGCTGGGGTCTGTCCATGGGAAGAGTTCAATGATTGTTCCTGTCTTGTATGTCGTTCCCTGGAAGGGACACTCAAAGTAGATGAATGGTGTGGTCATGGCAGCTGTAGCCATGGTGATGGACATTCAGAAGCATTCATGGAAGAAGTTCACTGACATGTATAGCAAACGCTGCTTAGGGATTCAGAGAGTTGGGAGGACAGGGATAGAGTAGGCCAGTGATATAGCATCCCTGGCATGTCTCCCTCCTTTAATTATATTTACTCACATCCTCAAATATTTCTTCTATCTGCCTCTTTACCCAGAGTTACCATTGCATCTAAAAAAAGAAGATGAAAACAATTTTAATAACAAATCTAGAATCCTTTTAAATGAGGAAATTAAATTTAGAAACTTAAATCATTAAGTTAAAAGTGACAGAGTGGAAACTCAGGAAATCTGTCTACAGTCTCTGTGCTTAACCATTCAGTTGTTACGCTTCTTCCATTGGCCTAGAAGTGTGTTCCTAAGTCTTGATAGCACCCAGCTTTAGGCCAATGACTGAATGACCAAGGGGTGATGAGACAACTTCTGAAGGACACATGGTAGAGTAGGACTCTGGATTCTGTTCTTGTTGCTAGTGTTCAATATTTGTAGTGCTCCGTCAGAATTATTTTTATTATTCTACTCTCTCGTCTCTAGCCTGTTAGTAAAATGCATTGGTCTACTTTTCTTTACTGTTCCAGGACTTACTGTTGTAATCCATACCTGAGTCTCCACACACCAGAGTCTTCACAAACACTTCTCCTTTACTACTTCATGACAATGTCACAAATTTTAAAATCAGTTCACCCTGTTCCCTTCTTGTTTTATTATGTTAGATGTTCACCTTTTTGAAAGTTGAAATGATATCATTATAGCAGTTTTTGTATAGCCAATATTCATCTCCTCACACATATATTATATATTTACTTATATTTATATAAGGAGTATCTTTTTGACACTCCTGTTCTAATTCTAAACCTTCCAGTTATCCATATAAAATACCTTTCTTTTGCCTGAATAAAGACCCTTGAGTATTTCCTGTAGAGAACATCTACCAGTGACTAATAATTTTGATCACTTCTTAAAATATGCTCAAAAATATGCTCAATTTTCTTCCACCTTTAAAAAAGACAATTTTTTTGGCCCCATTTGAAGCTTTAAAGAAAGATCACGTCTTTGTCTTCTGGTTCTCACTGGTTCTCTGGAGAAGTCAGACGTAAGTCATTTCCCTTTCTCAGAAGTCACCCTGATTTTAGTGTCTGCACTCTATGTTGTGCACTGTTTGAGTCATTTGACTGTAGAAGTTAGATGATTCTGTGTCTCCATATGGTCATTTACATCATTTATACCGCTTGAGGTTTGCCGAACTTCTTGAATGTGTGAAATCGTGGGGTTTTTTTTCAATGTTAATAAAAGTGCTTAGCCATTACCATTTGACTTCTCTGTCTTCTCTCGTTTTAAAATGCCATTCATACACATATTTGAATGTTTCCTATTTGTCTTTTATGTAATAGCTTTTCCGTTCTTTCCCCTTGTGTTTCAGTTTGTGTTAACCTGACTTTCAGGTCAGTAAACCCTTTCATCTGCCGCAGCCAAGCTGTTGTTAAACCCATTCACTCGGTTTTCATGTAGCTGTGATTATCATCTCAAAGCAAATTTTCCCTCTCTAAAATTGTAGCTTGTCTTCAAAATGCATAGGTTTCACTACATTTGTATGCTTATAATTTACCTGAGTTTCAGGGTCTTATTGTTGTTGTTGTTGTTGTTTTATAGAAAATGAACCTCTATACCCTATGCAGCTTCATTTACCTACAGGACAAATTTCTTGAGACATTATTTTTTAAATAATTTATTTAATTTTGTTTTATATGCATTGGTGTGAGAGTGTCAGATCCCTTGGTCTGGACTTAGATAGTTTGGGATATTATTTCAAAGCTCAATGCTGATACTTCTGAAATCCATTGGGCTTTTTCTGAATGTGTCTCATCTCTCATCTCAAGCTTATCACATGACACCTGACATCAAATGTGCTTTACCTAGAACATGAAACTAGAGCAATCCTAAACTCCTAGGCAAAATTTGATTTTTATTCTGCTAACTAGGTTCCACCCTTAGCAGTAAGAGGACAGGAGAATCAGTAGGTAGATGATGCTTAGGTTAAAAAAAAAATAGGTAGTATAAGAAACAGAGGTCTGTGAGAAGAAAATAAAAGTGTAAAGGACTTCTGGGAAGAGAACATATCAGGACTTCTGACAGCAGACACAGAAAGCCAGGCAATGGGTTTCAGACAATTATGCCACCATGTCTCCCATGGTTAGGAAGGTTACAAGAGCTCACTCAATGACTCCATGGAACCACAACAGGTTCACACTATTTTAATTTTATTTTGCCATTCTCATGAGTTCCCTTCATGACCAAGCTGGACATGGCAATTCCAAGAATTACAACTTTACTTACCCAAATCCAGAGACAATAATATTTATCATCCTTGTTTTGGATCCCAGGAGTTTTCAATAAACTAAATGGTGAGACCAGTTGTCAGAATAAAATTCATCCAGATAAGTGTTAATGATTGGCCTATATCAACTCTTCTGAATGGATTGATCAAAAATGTTATTTGCTAGAACTTAAGAACAAGAACTTAAGAAGAAACTGGTCTTCTCAAAAGATTACCTGCTATGAGCTTGACAAATACATTTCATGTTTTACAGAAAGGAAGAATGGCAGAATGACTAATATTATTTACAAATAATTCTGTCTGTTTGGTATACCAAGGACAAAGTGGGGAAAGAATATGAAGAAAACAGAAAGAATATGAAGATAACAGGTCATGATGAGGCTTAAGTTACTGGAATGTGTTCAGACCTTGTCCTGAACTCAGTGGAGAGTCACTAAGGTATTTCAAGAAGAGAAATTGAGAAACTAGTTTCATTATGAATAACAACAGCAATAACAAAAATGGGACAATACTGAAAACAGGAAGATGTAATGGACACAAAGCATGGCTAAAAATTAATGAAATATTATCAGATGAATTATGCAAATAATAGCCAACCTTTGCCTGAGTTAACTCACAAGACCTTTGTGACAATATGATGAAGGAACTTAGACCCCAAGAGTTAAGTAAGTTGACCAAAGATTTAAGAAAGTGACAGAGAAGTAGGTATAAAGTCTTCCCCTAAGGTTTGGATGGAACCATTATGCTGTAATGTCTTTATTTTAATCCAAAGTTAACGTAGAAAGCTCTGGTACGCCTGGTAGATGCATGACTTCATGTCTAAATCAACCAAGGAGATATATAAGCTTCATGAGGAAGACAGATAGAGTAGGACTTTGGGTTTTTGTTTCTGATCTCACTGGGTCCAACTTTCCTGACTAAATTTCTGGAGTTCTCTGGGGTCACTTCCTCATCTTTATGGAGTAAATACATAAACTCTACTTCACAAAGTTATGGAAATTAAATTGTGAGAAAACTTCTATAAAGATTTTGGTACATGAAATGCTCTTAAAAGTGTTCAACCCCTTTCTTGTGCTATGTCAACTAACAACGCCATCATGAAGTAGACTTCCAAGATCACTAGATAATCTAGACGTCAAAAATGCTAATGAGCCAATGTGGAAACCAACATTGTATCAGGGAGTCTATACCTGGGGGGTGCATGAAATTTAAGAAAATCAATAATTTCTTGCTTTTTATTAACCTCTAGCTAAAATTAAATATACACTTCAATATGGATCTTACACAGCAACTTCAGTGCTACTAAGAGTCATCTGTGCCTAATGCTGCCAAGAGAAATCAGCTATTTTTCTATCACAATTCAATAACTGTGACTTTATGAAATAATCTTCACTCTCATGACTACTTTGAAATGACCTCATCTATTTAATTGCACACTTAATCTTGTTATTTAGTCATCAACTACACACACACACACACACACACACACATGTTTCTTGGTTTCATATACTATCTGTTTCTAGGGCTGCAATTTCTAAGGCTACAGTTCAAGGGCAGAGCATTTTTCTAGTATATATAAAACTGTAGATTTGCCACCACCACCCCCCAGCATCAGAAAAAAATCTGCTTTTATTTTCATAAACTTAAAAATAATTTGATAATTCAATTTCAATAAAAATCTTGGTTCTTTTATAATCTTATATATTTTGTTTGCTATCTAATGTGATTTCAAGATGCCAATGAGTTCCACCAACAATGAAAGGCAGTCCATGGTACCAAATGAACCTCTGCACTAGGGGAATTCAGACAGAGGCTGGGGGACAGCAGAGTGATGGATTCAACACAAATACTTCAGTCAACACTCAGTAAGTCTGGGTGAGAAACGAACAGTACTCTCTTGCCTATGACCCGGTGTAGAGGCAGTGCAGGATGCAGATGACCTGGGCCTGGCAGCTTTTGACACTTTTTCCGGATCATTCTTATAAAACAGCAGCCACATTGCCACATGTGCCTGGAATTTGATTTCCAGGCCAAGTGTCAGCTTTTCCATGCTAAGACTCCCTCAGGTTTTGGCCTAGGTTCCTCTGCTGTCAAGGCCTGGCCCTTTCAATCCCTCGACCACCTGCCAGCTAGAACAGATTTTGGAATTTTGGCCACCACTTCTGAGTCACATCCTCAGCCACAGGCTTCCACCTGCAGCCTTGGGAGGCCTGGACTGCAAGGTGCCTGAGGATCTGGCTGGTACTGACCCCTTCCTTATCAGGGCAGCATGTCCTTCTTTATGGGTCAAAAGCCTTTTCAAAGATGGGCCAATTTCCTCTTTGCTAAAAACAAAAAAACAAAATAAAAGACAAACAAACAAACAAAAACCCTCAGAGTAAGTCTGAATTTTCCCCAATCTTATCTAGAAATACTAGATGCTTCTAAGTTATGACTGCTTTTCCCCTGAAACCCAACAACAAATTTACCACAGGAAATGGTGGGGAGCTTATGTTGGACAGCAATGAGAGTATTATTATAAGGTCTTGTTTGACTTACTTAATTTACAGGTTCCTCGTGTCTCAGGGAAGTGGTAGGGCTCATTGTTCAGGGGCTGACAAGAGCACTCTCTTCCCAAACTGTTCCTTTTTCAATAGTGAATCAAACCCCACTAAAACTTCCATTTGGGGAAACTGTTCCACTTCACCCATAAGATAGGTAAGGGAAGAGGCCACCATTCTACAGATGTTAGCCTAAGTGGTGTGTGGCTGAGAACAGAGACTCCAGATGCACACTCTCTTGGTTCACCCTTGCTGTTTTGAAGTCAGTTTCTGGATATCTTTGGCAAACATTTGTCTATTATTAAAATCTCTGCAACTGGAGCAGTGACTGAGAAGTTAAGATAACTTGTTATTCTTGTAGATTTTATAGATCCGGGTTTGGTTCCCAGCACCTACTAGGAGGCTCACAACTCTCTGTAGCTCCAGTCCCAGGGAATTTGATGCCCTACTCTGGTCTCTGTGGGAACCAAGCATGTACATGATATACTTGTAGACATACAGGCTAAACATTCATACATATGAAAAAAGATGTTTTCAAAAATGAAAATTTCTATTTTTCAAGAGGAATGCACAACTCTATTCAATTAAAATCTCCTTATTACTACCCTAAGTTTCTTTATACTATAAACCTGATTCTTTTGAATTAAAGGCAAGCTGATAATGGATGCAGAAAGAAGAATAGTATCATAAGGCCCATCAAAGAGGTCTTAGAATTAAATCTAATGAGAGGACAAACCACTCAGGAAGAAATGGACCACTTTTTAAGGAAAGGACCCTGGATATATCTGTCTCTTGTGAGGTTATGTCAGTGCCTGGCAAATACAGAAGTGGATGCTCACAGTCATCTATAAGATGGAACACAGGGTCCCCAATGGAGGACCTAGATAAAGTACCCAAAGAGCTGAAGGGGTCTGCAACCCTATAGGAGGAACAACAATATGAACTAAACAGTACCCCCAGAGCTCATGTGTCTAGCTGCATATGTAGCAGAAGATGGCCTAGTCTGCCATCATTGGGAGGAGAGGTCCTTGGTCTTGCGAAGATTATATGCCCCAGTACAGGGGAATGCCAGGGTCAGGAAGCAGGAGTGGGTGGGTTGGGAAACAGGGCAGGGGGAGTGTATAGGGGACTTTCAAAATAGCATTTGAAATGTAAATGAATAAAATATCTAATAATAAAAAAGTAGATCATTGTAACATTATTAATATGCATAATTGCATACTCATGACTTCATATTGCGTATTCAATAGACTGTAATTTATTTTTATCTTTATTAATTGAATTTGTTCTTAGACAATTTCACAATGTATACAGCACTCTCTTACCCCACAACCTCCTCACAAATCTCTCTCACATATCCAAGTCTATTGGGTGTTTTTGGTGACCCCTTAATCAAAGCTGCCTGTGTGACCATGAGTTAGGAGTTACCTGTAGAAGTCTAGTAGCTTCTGCAGTGGGTATACAACTGAAGACTGGATTTCCCCTCTCCCAGAATATATTGATCGCCAGTAGTTCAGAGGTGATTGTGATCAACATCACAGCAATGCGATTTAAAAGCAAGAAGGTAGAAGAATTAAATTCAACCACAGAAGGACTAGGAATAAAGGAAACAAAATTCATGCTAACAGCACATATTATTTCCATTGTAGAAAGGTAGTTGTACATTGCAAGGCAGTTAGCAAACTATTTCTCATCCTATTTGTTTAGAGTCTGTTGCCTCTGAGCATTAAACTTTGTCCATTGGAGGTGTATTTGTGCAAGTTTTTCAACATTTCATATGAAGACCCTTCAGATAGTATATAGATAGAAGACTGAATAGAGAATAAACAGCACAAATTAATTAGACGCCTACAATACAACATAATAGCAGATTTGTCTGAGTTTTATGCATCCCAGATTAAGTGCAAAAGTATAAAGAGCTATCTTTATGTTTTAGAATTAGGAAATAAAAATAAGCTTTCAGTTTTTCCTCTCTAGACTAACCTTATTGCTGGCTTTTGCCATCTCAATGTGGTGTGGTAGATTATATAACCTCACATTATATCAAGTGCATTTAATCAAGCCTGACTTTTACCTTAGATATGGGTACCAAATATTTAAATCCTCATAATGTAAACAAATATAAACAACGTTTCCCCAGGGCATCTGTCTCTAATACCATAAAGAATGCCAAATAGAAAATATTTTAAGCTAACTCAATCACATTTTAATGAGTCCCATATTCCCACCTAGATGGCCTTATCAACATCACGTCTCCAAAGGAAAATGAAAAGGAAGTAGAGTTTTAGCTAACTTGTGTCAAATAAATGGAGACAATCAAACCAGATAATCACTTTGGGGACTGAAGGAATTATCCACTTGGTCTAAATTGGTTGAATTAACCTCAGATTTGCTAAATCTAAGTTTCTTTTGTCCCTTAGAAAAATTACCAATTCCAGTTTAAATAAACAGTTTCAAAATGTCCAAAAGTCTATTACTTGCAGTAGAAATATCACTTTATTAGCAATCCAGCTGAGAACCAGACAAGACTGGTCCTTATCAAACTTTTATGTTTGCTCATAATTAAGAATTAGAGGATTGGGGTTCACTCTTTAGGACAAACAGACACACCCATGCATACATGCAAGTTAGTTGTAATTTTCCAAACCCAATAGACTTGAAATTTGAAAATATTTTGTAATTTGTCTTTCTGTGAATAAATTCAAGCTTCTGGTTTTGAAAATAGAAATAATACAAATGGGGGAGGGGCTTTCTGAATGGGAGGTTCAATCTCTTGCCAATTATACTGCACATCACTCTTCAAGATATTTTATTCTATAGTGTTTTGTTTGGTTCTTGATTTTCTAATTTTCTGAGATTGATGGATAACCTCGTGGATTCTTATGGAACTTAAAAGATTTAAAAGGAGATGTGTGTGTGTGTGTGTGTGTGTGTGTGTGTGTGTGTGCCTCTGTACCTATGTGTATGTCTGGGTTTTATTCATCATTAGTACCATTTATAATATTTCATCTTAGCTATTGGAGACCTTGAGATTTTGAAATGTTGTCTTTTAATGTATGTTTTGTATGATTCAATTCAGAAACAGCTTCATCACACAATGTATATGCTCTTAAGTTAAAAAATAAGGAACTAAGAAGAGGTACAGACATCAATTACCTCAGTTTTAAAACACTATTTCTCTAGTAGGTTGTGAGATGCTCAGAGTAGTTAATTTTCTCATTATTTCAGCCACAAAGTGAGGCAAATGCAGACCCAAACCCATTTAGTTGATGAGGAAACTGAGTTGCATCGAGTTAACAGGCTTTGCTGGGATTCTCATAGCTGTGCAGTATTAAATTTGGAAAGAGTCTTTTTCACTAATTGGAAGTAGACAAACTGAAAGGCAATGCCAGACTTGATTATGTGATCTTGGTGTTCTATTGCAAGAATATTTGGCTGGATCACATGAATCAGAAAAGGATTAACTTAGGAGCCCCACTAATTTGGCAGTCCCTCTTAATTTGCTCTTGTCAATGACTCAAATTGAAATTATTCTTCTAAGTCCCAGAGAAGGGAGCAGGGCAGAAATGGACAGCTCTATTCCAGTGGTGGATTCATTTTCCTCCATTTATTGCTGAAAATTCAAAATTTCATGGAAAAATAAAATTTATATTCTTTTACTTTGACCCATAGTGAGAAATTCGGTCACTACAGCCATGTGAGGGTCATTGATCTCTTCAATGCATCTGGATGGGAAAAAGCATCACTGCATCATCTACTGGAATCTACTTGGTTCAGTTATTTAACACATCTTTCTAGTAGAATATAAGATATAGTGAGAAATCCTATAGGAGTATATAGAAATCCAGTCTTTATTGTGCATACCAAAGTGTGAACCTAGAGAAGAAAGCATGGGCTACAGCATAATCTTTGTGGCCTGCAGGGTAAAGATATTATTATAAAATAACTTTGCCTCCCACCGTTCCTAAAGTAAAATTATTTGTGTAGTTTTATTTGTTCATGTATTCTTCTCATTAATGTATCTGTTGAATTTAAGAAGAACCAGACATTGCCATATCAGCCTGAACCTTACCACAATTTCATATTTCCATACTTGAAAGCACTCCGTAAGACAGAATGGATTGAAAATGCCAGGAATAGCCATTTGGTGTGGAAATATATGTGTGTGTGCATATATGCACAAAGCAACAGTTAATGAGAAAAGGGGCTATCAATTTGAAATAGAGTAAAGAGCAGAGTATGGGAGGGTTTGGAGGGGAAAAAGGGAAGGAGGAAATAATGTTGTCATATTATAGTCTCAAAAATAAGAGAAATTAAAAAAACTCTTTTGGCTAGAATGAGGAATCTCTGATGGTACAAATCATGCCCTCAAAGTACATTCTAGAGAAGAGGTGTATATAAAAATATAATGGTATTGCCATCATTAGAATAACATCACCTGGAAACTTTTCACTGCACATGCTTTACACATCCACACTGAGAGGTACTCCCCCATGAGAGGTCTTCTTGGGTCTGCATGAATAGTACTAATCTTTATCTGTATCTGTTCTTCTTACTTCTCTGGACATCGTTTTCTCCATCACAGGAACAGGGCAGTTACTTCTAACAATTGTTCTTTATAACACTTTTCATAGATTTGCAGGTGTCATCATCTTAAGAGTAGAACAATCCAGTTTTTTTTCTCAAAAAAAAAAATGTAAAACCTCAAAATCATATATTTTTTTAAAGTATGTGTTCCTTGAGTCTTGCCTGCTTGTGTTCTCCACTCTGGCATTGGGACATTCTGGCAGGGCTCCCTCCTCATTCCCACATCTCCTCAAACACATCAGATGTTACTATGGAAACAAATGAGTACCAATGAAGGTTCCTTTTGGCTCCAACATTGCTCCAAACAAGCAGGCTATGGCATCTTATTTCCCTCGGAATTTAAGGAAAATGAATCAAGCTGCATCGATGTTGCTCTAACTGAGCTGGGGCATTAAGCATGGCGTGATTCTGCCATGCCTGACAAATAGCTAATACCAAACTAATTTCACTGGAAAATTCAGCATTTTAGCAAAACAAATTCATCTAAATGTGGCCTGAAACTACAAAGGAACTGAAAAACCAAGAACCAGCCCCATTTGGTTGAGAAGTACATATGCCTTTGCTTTTTGGCTGGCAAGGCCAATAGTTTTTGCCATTAGACTTTTTTTTTCTTTTTAAAGAAACAACTGTCTAGTTCAGACCTGTCATTACTGTGTTAGAAGTGTCAGAGGTGTTAGAAACAGCCAAGTTACCAAGGAAAATGGGGCCTAGGAAGGCAGACAACCCAAAACCCAACTGTATCTTTGATGGGTGGGTTATTTAATGGAGAGTGAGATAATAAATTTCCTTCTGTCAATGATTGTCTTGATATTTTCCTTATCTGAAAAACAGCCTAGCATATTAGAAGCTATTTTTAGATGTACCATTAATTGCTATCTACCTGAGGAGAGGTGCTTGTTAATTCTTTCTTGACTCCAAAATTTAGAACAAATGAGAAATAAGCAGTGATCCTTATGTCTTGTAAATTATAAATGGTCATATTTGTTCATATTCAATTTTATAAAAATGTTCTATACTTTGTATAACATTTTTAATCATATCCAGCAGATAGCAAGACCATCTTTATTCTTATTCAATCACTGTGAACTCGAGAATGAACAAGTAACACATGCCCCGCTTTCAACAATTCTGTACTCACTAATTGCATCTTTTACAACTCTTATAATAGTGATTGCCTGCTCATATGAACAAATGTTTTCTGTTGAAGCCAATTGCTACTTCTTCTAGAATTTGCCCTTTAAGAAAAGGGATCACGAATCTTACTGATTTATGTATTTTTACATAAATTAAGAGGTAACACAATAAATCCTGAACAATTTTCCATTGATTCTTTGACTCACAAAACAGACTAATAATGCTACCCTTAACCCTATGATTGACTAAGCCATATGTCTAGAAGAGAACTAAATATTATCCTACTAAATGGAACTGACCCCTTAAGTTCTTATCTTTATACCTCATCGATGAAGATTATTTTTGCAGTAGATGGTGATTTGTCCAAAGACCATGAAATCCATCCTCTTCACTGTAAAAAAATTTTTTAAAAGCAGCTTGCTAATGAAATAAGGTAAAATGAAATAATGAAATAAGGTAAAAAATCAATAGTTCTTTTCTCCCTAAATATTTGAGATGCAAAATAATTATAACACTGATTCTTTCAGTACGCTGTTCATGGAGTCTGGAAAGCCTGCTGCTGCAGCTCATTGCAACCTGTGCAGATGTATTTGCTGCATAGTTTTTCAGTCTTTCCTTCTGAGAAGAGCCTCCTTCATCTTTTGCTTACAGAAAGCAATCTCAGTTAAGGGACCACTTTCTGAACTGCAAGACTGTTATCTCCACTGGCAAATTATACTTTTTGTACAGAAAGAAAACTTAGACACTTCAGTCTTTTGCAGGTGGATTTTGACTCTCCTAGTTCCTCATCTTGAGCATCTTAAGGGTTTATTCAGAGCCTAACGGTCAAGTGTTGCTACTGGATATTAACACAGAGTCAGGTTAAAGTGCACCGACACCTTCTCTGCACCAATATGGCTGTGCCATGCTTTTGATGGTTGATATTCACTTTGATTGGCAGTTCTGAGCCATGTCATTTGTTGCAAAACTTTTACTAACACCTGTCCTTAAACATCTTCTGATTGAGTTCTAGAAATAGGTGTTGTATGCATCTTCCTCCTAGGGCTCTAAAGGAGGCACTCTCTAGTGTGTCCTGAAACTGGATGTGACTTCAGTTTTCTCATCTCTCCTTTCCAGAAGATCCCTAGGAATCGTTTGGCTCTGGCATATAGAGAAATGTCTACCTGCCCTTCCAAACTTAATAGAAACCTTTCATCTTTCAGATAAAGAATTTTTCTCCAAAAACCTAGAAGGAAGTTCTTTGGGCATCCAGCCAGCATGTGGTGAACAATTTAGGATAATGTCTAATATCAGCCATAACACTATAGCCAGGAAATGTTGATTTCTGACCTAAACCCCTATCCCCTTTATAGCCTTTGATCCTGCTGAAAATTCAGGCTTAATTCCTTTTCTCTCTGGTTTCTTTGGAAAAGAACGTTGCTTACTTAATGGTAAAGTACATGCTCTACATTTGAGTAATTCCTTCTTTCTGTAAGGCCTCAGTAACTGTTCTCTACTCTGTCCAAAGTCGCTCTGGAGCCCATTAAGCAGGGTAACTTGCACAATTTAAAGTATTGACTATTTCTCTGTGAATAAATTCAAGTTGGTACAAAATACAGCATTCACTTACAAGAATGAAAATCCATCTACCAGAAGAATTTCTTTATTGTTTAATATATCTTATGTGCCCAAATATGCAAACATGGGTGCATAAATTTCAGATAGATTCCAGATAGGAGAATCTGTAAAAATAATAGTAAGATTGTCTGAAAAAGTATACAGAACCATGCTATTAACAATCTACTTAATTTTTCAAAATATATATATATAATACCTGAAGTCAGTGTGTGTGTGTGTGTGTGTGTGGTGGTGGTGGTGGTGGTGGTGGTGGTGGTGGTGGTGGTGGTGGTGGTTTAAATGAAATTTTCTCACCAAGCACTGGCAGACAAAAGTACATGTAATAAAAACAGCAACAACAGGCATGAAAATCCTTCTTCTGAGTTGCTTGTCAGAGTTATACAAGAGACTCCCAAAACATTAATGGCTATTGCTATGCCCTTGGTTGCTCAGCAGAAATTGAAGGTAAATCTCTCTTTCTAAAGACATCATGCAATTTAGACACAGGGCATAGAGACTCCTGATCTGGGATTGACATGAAAACCTCCTCCCAAAAACTAGCTCTCATGGGACTTGAGGTGCCATCCTAGCTTACAAAAGAGGGAAACAATCAATAGCCCTACAGTCCTAGCCAGTTATCATGCCTATGAAGCACACCAGGGACCAGTACGGCACAACAACCCTAAGACTGCAGTAGTGGCACACATGCTTGGCCCTAATCCACAGCTCATTAACCAAATCTAAGACCATTCAACAGAGGAAAATCACGTCTGGTACTGGAAAAGTAGCCAACTATCCAGGGCCAGCGAAGTCATGGATCTTGAAGAAGAACCTACAACCTCCACTTTACTAAACCAATGTAGTCCTAACTACATTCTAAAACCATGCCCTTATATCCACAGATACAAATAGTCTTCACCCGTCACTAAGGAAGCTTCTCTTTACAAGACAGAAACTATTTACAAGACAGAAACTATTTCAGAAAAACACAACAGATCACAATGCAGAGTTGTGAACCCAGTGACACCCCCTGCTAAGGCTCATATTGAAGAAGAAGGGGTGGAGACATTATAAGAGACATGTCAAGGAGTTTGCTGTGAGACTGTGTCTCTCAGTAATGATAAAAACAATACCCATAAACCCTTACCAACATGAATGAACATGAGTCAAACAAGGGTAACAACAATAGGCATGCTAAAGTGACAGGAAAGTTGGGGTAGGCAGAAGGCTTCAACCCTACTCAAAGAACTGCAGGTAAGTAAGGAATCCTGAGAGCAGGAGATAGAGACTTCTCCACACCAACTAGTTATGCAATGCCAAATGGTCATCTCTGAAAACACACGTCCAGGTAACATCATATAGACCAAGCTGGTCATATTTAAGACTATACGTGTGTGTGTGTGTGTGTGTGTGTGTGTGTACACATACATATATGTATATGTATATATATGTGTGTGTGTGTGTGCGTGTGTATACACACATATATATATACATACATATATGTATATATGTGTGTATATACATACATATACATATATGTGGACATATATATGTATATATGTATGCATGTAACAACACTTAATGAAAAAAAGCAGCCATGAATTAGAAATAGAACAAAGAGGAGTTTTAGGAGGGTTTGGAGGGAGGAAAGGGAAGAAAGAAATGATGTAATTGTGTTATAATCTCAAAATGTGAAGAAGTAATAAAAAATAATAAAGATGTTATAGATGCTTTTTGAAATGAAAAAAATAAAGAAACCCCTCATTTATAATCTTGTAGTAACTCCAGTAATTTCATTGGTTCATCCAAAATGAAGAAAAGAAGGAAAGAAAGAGAAAGAGAAAGAGAAAGAGAGAGAGAGAGAGAAAGGAAGAAAGGACTACTACTTGCTCCTGAGTTGTCCCCTCTCCTCATGATATTGCAGAGAAAGGAGCCTATTCAAGTTGGGGATACCCAAAGCAGGACAAATCACAGAGGAGGAGGAGGAGTCAGAAGGGGAAGGGTCCAAGAGTCTATAAAATGTCCCACCTCTGTCACTCTCCCCATCCCCTAGGTTGAAGGTGTTTGTCCTAACAGTTTGCCATATTGTTCCCTTCTCTCCATGGCTGTTATGTCTACATTCATTCCTAGTTACTCTGTAATTTTATAATGGAGACCCTTTGAGTCCCCACTTTCACTCTCCTGCCTGTGGCTAGCTTGCTTGGTTGGCATCCTTGCCTCAGATCTCTAGCTGTCATAGTATCAGCAGTGTCTCACACTCTGTCGTTTCCAACTCCCTTCTGAGTATCTCTTTCTGGGACATATAGTCTATTGTCATTCACATGGAAGAATCTCAGCCAAACCCCTAGACAACTACCCCTCATCCCAGTATCTGATATCTGTGTCCTATTACATTGTCATCTCCCATACTGTTTCCTGTGTTGCAATCACAGTTGCTATCTGTAGGCTTTCAGTCATATTTTCTTAAAGAGCACAGCTTGCTTGTGGCTGTTTAGCTCTAGAGAATGAAAGGTGAGGTCAGTGTAAACATGTAAGGCAAAGAGCAAGGGAGGAACAGCAGGAGAGTGAGGAAGGCTCCCAGATACGAAAGAAGACATCCATTGATGTAGAATCATGGTCGGGAGCCAAGACTGTGTGGGTCAAAGAACTATGATAGGTAAGGATCACGGGGAACTAAAAAATCGTGCTTCTGCTCCTCAAACAGATATGAAACTTCACATTTAAGTCACTAAAAGATTATGTGGCTTCTAGACATTGGAGATAATGAAGAAATTATTTATCTCATAAGAATGCTATGAGGAGGGCTAGAAGAGGAGGCACTCAGCAAAGGTCTAAGAATAACTGACTGTGTGCAGAAATGAATGCCACTTCTGATGCTAGTTAGTTTCTTTCCCTGACTAGCTCCTACTCATCCTGTAAAACCTGCTTTGCATAACTGAAATCCCCAGGCTGGTGAGTCACATCCTCCCATAGTACACAACAGGCTGCACATGTTGCCTGCCATCTGATTAAATTGCATTGTGGGTATGTTTTAGTGCCTGTTCATTCCCGGAACTGTGAGATTCTCCACGTGGCTTGCTGAGCACTGCCATTTGTGCATTTTCAAAGCCTACCACATAGTAGTTGTTTAGTAAACAGGAAAGGAAAACCAGAACCGATGTAAAGAGGCCTATTCCCTGTTGGTCTTTCAGCAGGATTGTTGATTAATGGTAACATTCTCCTCTCTGGGATTATTATCTCCTGGGGGTATGTGGTCTGGCTTTCATGGTCTCATTTCTGTTCACCAATAGTCCAGAGGAAAATCTCCTGGTTTCTTTCTAAGGACTCCACATATGTCACAGTTCCTGTCCATCTCATAAGTAGAAAACACCCTCTTGAGAATGGTCACATTAACATCATTCAGAATCATCCACAAACATAAACATTGCAGTAAGTGACATGGTTCCTGAAAATGGAGATTTCTTATCCTCAGATGCCCTGGTCCTATCTTCAGAGTGGTCTATGCTCAAGACCTGGAGTCTAGGAAGCTCTCAATGAAGATCTGAGAGTTGCCGACAAAACACAGAAATGAATACTAGTTCCCCCTTGCTTTATTCTTTCCCCTGACTAAGCCTGACCTAGATCCAAATGATCAGAACCCACCTTGTGTTTGATGGGAAGATTTCTCATCACTCCATGACCATTTCTTCCAGCTGAGGACAATATTAGTAGCTATCCTCAAAATGTTTTTCTTAAACTCCAAAAAAAACCCTCCAGACAAAATTATATATAATATATATATATATATGTATATGTATATATATATATATATACATATACATATATATATATATATAATTGTGTGAGTGTAGGAATAAACATTTGTGTATCTATCTATGCAACACATATTGTATTCTCTTACCAACAAAATATCCCGCTTATGTTTTTACATAGATAATCATGACAACCACAATTAAGATCAACAAGATAGTTCAGTGGGAAAAGACACTTACCATGCAAGCCTGGAGATCAGGGTTTGATCTTCCAAACCTGTGGAAGGTGGATGGAGATAATCGACTGTACAAAGTGTCCTCGGGCTTCCAGGCATGTGTGTTGGCATTTATGCCTCTTCTCATACCCTATTTTGTAATTTCTTTTTAAATCACACAAATAAGCTTTCTCTCTCTCTCTCTCTCTCTCTCTCTCTCTCTCTCTCTCTCTCTCAAGCTTATTAACTGAGCACTTACTGAACACAAACCATTCTTAAAGAAGCAGAGATGTAAGAATAATGGAACATGGAACGACCACTGCCATGGAATGCAGGCTGCCAGCTGCGTTCTTAGGCTCAGGTTAAAGGAAACTCAGTGCCAATGCTAAAAACAGCTGGGGCTGGTCTTACTTAACATTCCCACAAATAAAATCTAATTAAAATAACATTTCCAACTAACATTTGAAAACGTGGAAAATGCAAGAGCAATAATAAAAGTCATATTGTGATCTCTCCTCAGATCCCTGGGTTGGTAATTTCTTTGTTCCTAACACTATATAAACCCATCTACTTAATAAAGAGTCCTAGTAGAAACAACAGTGATAAAAATCAGTAGTGGACAGAGACCGTTCCCTCCCATGTGAGCAGTGAAGAGATTCACGCTGACTTCCTAAGGGAAAAGCCATACAAGGAGTACTCAAGCTGGAAGAGCTTCGTGGTGCCCACGTAGCACAAACCAGGTTTAAAAAGGGGGGGGGGCTTTAGGAGATGCAGCTCACTGTCTTCTCCAACTGCATAGACAGGCCACAGCTGGCTCACAACAAACTCAGGGCCACATCTAGGAGCGATAGCTATAATGATTTCTGAACAAATACACACTGAGTTCTTAGAGTGCCTAGTCCTTATGCCAAACCTAAAGGGCAATTACTATTCTCTCAACTTCACAAATTTTTCAATAAAGACAGAAAAAAAATTAAAGACATTCCAAGGTTAAAAAGATAACAAGTCAAGGTCTACCATAAGAAAGGGGTAGAGTCAGGATGAGGAATAGGTTGGTCCTGGGCTGTGTAGGAATAACAACTACAAGCACTGATTCTCTTTGTTTTCTCCCTGGTAACTGTTACCTGTTCAGAAAAGCAGCTCCTCTCAGCTATGATCAGTAGAGTTCCGAGTAAGGAAGAAAGACCTCAAAATTCTATTAATAACCAGTCCCCTGTTAGTCTGAATGACCTACTCTAGGGCTTCATTTCCTGCTTAGGTTGTAAGACTTTTCTTTTTCCTCTTTCCTTTTGACAGTTTCTTCCTTATGTACAGTTGACTGTCATCACACTCACCTTCCTGTGGTACTCTTTGACCTTTCACACCCGTGGCCCTTGCATCCCATCTAGTCTCATATTCTCACGTGTATCCTTTGATGTGCACAAGTCTTGTGCAGGTGGTTGTGTGGCCCCCAAACATTCATGCTCCTCCCAACCCTCCAGCTTTATGGCCATTCTATCCTCCTTCCTTGACATTCCCTGTGCCTCAGAGTCAATAGTGTAGATCTCATTTAGTATAAAACAGATGCAAAATGATGTTTCTCCATTCCAAAAAAGTAAACAAACAAACAAAAAGAATGTGTACAAAGGAAGATGCTTTTATAGTTCCATAACCTAGATATTTGGCTGATAGATAGACAAATGATAAAAGATTAGATAGATAGATAGATAGATAGATAGATAGATAGATAGATAGATGATAGATAGATAGATAGATGATAGATAGATAGATAGATGATAGATAGATAGATAGATAGATAGATAGATAGATAGATAGATAGATAGATAGATAGATAGATAGATAGACTGGTGATAGTAGATAGATAGTAGGTAGATTTATAGATGACAGGTAAATAGATGATTGATTTATTGATGTATGTATGATAGATAGATAGATAGATAGATAGATAGATAGATAGATAGATAATAGATAGATAGATAGATAGATAGATGATAAATAGATTTATAGATGACAGGTAAATAGATGATTGATTGTTTTTTGATTGATTGATTGATGATAGATAGTAGATAGATAAATTGATGGTAGATAGATGATAGATACATAGATAGGTAGAGAGATAGAGAGATAGATAGATAGTAGATAAATGGATAGATAGGTGATAGATAGATAGATAGATAGATAGATAGATAGATAGATAGATAGATAGATAGATGATAGATGTGATGTGATGTGACTTGATATGATGTGATATGGTATGATATATGATATGATAGATAGTATCTTAGTTTGAGTTTCATTGCTGTGAAGAGATACCATGGCCAAGGCAACTCTTAAAAAGGAAAACATTTAATTGGGACTGACTTATAATTTCAGAGATTCAATCCATTATCATTATGGTGGGAAGTAAGGCAGCATGCAGACAGACTTGGTGCTGGAGGAGCCAAGAGTTCTATTTCTCCATACAAAGACAACCAGGAGGAGGTTGTCTTCTACAACCAGCCAGGAGGAGACTATCTTTCACACTGGGCAGAGTCTAAGCATAGAAGCCCTCAAAGTCCACCTATATAGTGACACACTTCCTCCAACAAGGCCACACCTTTTCCAATAAGACCACACCTCTCAATAGTGCCTCTTCCTATGGTTAAACATTCAAACTCATGAATCATTGAGGGGCAAACCTATTCAAACCATGATAGATAGATAGATAGATAGATAGATAGATAGATAGATAGATAGATAGATAGATAGATAGATAGATGATAGATTTAAACACATTTATTTGGAACTGACTTATAGTTTCAGAGGTAAAGTAATAGATAGATAGATAGATAGATAGATAGATAGATAGATAGATAGATAGATAGATAGATAGATATTATTGATAGATAATAAAATCTACACACTGCAATTGTGAAAAGTATCACTCAGATTAATAGTTGTATGTGAATTGCCAGAGATATGCGTTTAGAGCATTCTGTTTACTGAAATATATTATAATAGGAGTTATGGGCCTAATAGAGAAAATTGGCTTGTATTTATAACTCTTACATACATGATTACTACTTCTGTGGACTAAATATGGATATCAATGAGTATGCTCAGAGTTCACTAGGAAACTCCTTCTATATCCAACAGTGCAGGATTTATGGAAGAGGTAGAACTTCCAGACATCTTAGAACTATGCTGCATAAATGACTTCATCGCCAGGTTATGGTGGAATTCAAAGTTTAAATGAGCTGAGCCTTCCAATTTCCAAGTTCCTGTGACTTATGCATGGAGATAGTGTCATGCATCTAAAATAGACCATAAAATATACATACTTAGACATGAGTTTTACAAGGATTTAACCTAACGATATGTAAACAATTTTTTCATATGTGCTTCTGGAGTAATGGCAGGCAGAATGTATGATGTCACCTCAGATCACATGCAAACATGGTAGTCAGGGTTCATTTCACTCTCTACTCACCCCCTCTCATAAGCCAATAGCTTTTCTTAAAACAAGACTACTTATCTACAGATGGTGTCGAAGTTTTGCTAATGGGTCTAAGCAACAGATAGCTAATTCAACAATTAGGGACCATGAGAAGTTCTATATAACATCTCTACTTGCCATTGACATATTAAACACCATTGAATCTGCTAGGCCATACAGACGAGGTGACAGAACATTTTATATGGACCTGGCCCTCCATTCCTATTTCTTTCTTTTTTTAAATTTTTAATATTTTTATTACATATTTTCCTCAATTACATTTCCAATGCTATTCCAAAAGTCCCACATACCCTCCCCCCCCCACTTCCCTACCCACCCATTCCAATTTTTTTGGCCCTGGCGTTCCCCTGTACTGGGCATATAAAGTTTGTGTGTCCAATGGGGCTCTCTTTCCAGTGATGACCTACTAGGCCATCTTTTGATACATATGCAGCTAGAGTCAAAAGCTCTAGGGTACTGGTTAGTTCATAATGTTGTTCCACCTATAGGGTTGCAGATCCCTTTAGCTCCTTGGATACTTTCTCTAGCTCCTCCATTGGGAGCCCTGTGATCCATCCACTAGCTGACTGTGAGCATCCACTCCTGTGTTTGCTAGGCCCCTGCATAGTCTCACAAGAGACAGCTATATCTGGATCCTTTCAGCAAAATCTTGCTAGTGTATGCAATGGTGTCAGCGTTTGGAAGCTGATTATGGGGTGGATCCCTGGATATGGCAGTCTCTAGATGGTCCATCCTTTCATCACAGCTCCAAACATTTTCTCTGTAACTCCTTCCATGGGTGTTTTGTTCCCAATTCTAAGAAAGGGCACAGTGTCCACACGTTGGTCTTCATTCTTTTTGAGTTTCATGCGTTTAGCAAACTTTAGCCTAAATTTTGGGCTAATATCCACTTATCAGTGAATACATATTGTGTGAGTTCCTTTGTGATTGTGTTACCTCACTCAGGATGATGCCCTGCAGGTCCACCCATTTGCCTAGGAATTTCATAAATTCATTCTTTTTAATAGCTGAGTAGTACTCCATTGTGTAAATGTACCACATTTTCTGTATCCATTCCTCTGTTGAGGGACATCTGGGTTCTTTCCAGCTTCTGACTATTATAAATAAGGCTGCTATGAACATAGTGGAGCATGTGTCCTTCTTACCGGTTGGGA
The DNA here is from genome assembly GCF_978045245.1 of Mus caroli. Classification (NCBI taxonomy): domain Eukaryota; kingdom Metazoa; phylum Chordata; class Mammalia; order Rodentia; family Muridae; genus Mus; species Mus caroli. The sequence goes on along the minus strand of NW_028227261.1, from coordinate 144,499,576 downwards.
CATCTTTTGGATATATGCCCAGGAGAGGTATTGCTGAATCCTCCGGTAGTACTATGTCCAATTTTCTAAGGAACCGCCAGACTGATTTCCAGAGTGGTTGTAAAAGCTTGCAATCCCACCAACAATGGAGGAGTGTTCCTCTTTCTCCACATCCTTGCCAGCATCTGCTGTCACCTGAATTTTTGATCTTAGCCATTCTGACTGGTGTGAGGTGGAATCTCAGGGTTGTTTTGATTTGCATTTCCCTGATGATTAATGATACTGAACATTTTTTCAGGTGCTTCTCTGCCATTCGGTATTCCTCAGGTAAGAATTCTTTGTTCAGTTCTGAGCTCCATTTTTTAATGGGGTTATTTGATTTTCTGGAGTCCACCTTCTTGAGTTCTTTATATATATTGGATATTAGTCCCCTATCTGATTTAGGATAGGTAAAGATCCTTTCCCAATCTGTTGGTGGTCTTTTTGTCTTATTGACGGTGTCTTTAGCCTTGCAGAAGCTTTGCAGTTTCATGAGGTCCCATTTGTCAATTCCCAATCTTACAGCACAAGCCATTGCTGTTCTATTCAGGAATTTTTCCCCTGTGCCCATATCTTCAAGGCTTTTCCCCACTTTCTCCTCTATAAGTTTCAGTGTCTCTGGTTTTATGTGAAGTTCCTTGATCCACTTAGATTTGACCTTAGTACAAGGAGATAGGAATGGATGGATTCGCATTCTTCTACATGATAACAACCAGTTGTGCCAGTACCATTTGTTGAAAATGCTCTTTCTTCCACTGGATGGTTTTAGCTCCCTTGTCAAAGATCAAGTGACCATAGGTTTGTGGGTTCATTTTTGGGTCTTCAATTCTATTCCATTGGTCTACTTGTCTGTCACTATACCAGTACCATGCAGTTTTTATCACAATTGCTCTGTAGTCAAGCTTTAGGTCAGGCATGGTGATTCCACCAGAGGTTCTTTTATCCTTGAGAAGAGTTTTTGCTATCCTAGGTTTTTTGTTATTCCAGATGAATTTGCAGATTGCTCTTTCTAATTCATTGAAGAATTGAGTTGGAATTTGATGGGGATTGCATTGAATCTGTAGATTGCTTTTGGCAAGATAGCCATTTTTACAATGTTGATCCTGCCAATCCATGAGCATGGGAGATCTTTCCATCTTCTGGGATCTTCTTTAATTTCTTTCTTCAGAGACTTGAAGTTTTTATCATACAGATCTTTAATTTCCTTAGTTAGAGTCACGCCAAGATATTTTATATTATTTGTGACTATTGAGAAGGGTGCTGTTTCCCTAAGCAGGCTGTTTTTCAGGTGAAATAATAAATTGGTTGTTGCAAAATGCCCAAATAAATTGCATGCTATCTATTAAACCTGAAATATTCTAAAGTATTGTGCCCTTCTCTTGGTGGTAAGAGAAATCAGGTGCAATAAGTCATATTTCCCATGGAGAGAATGATTCTATATCCTCCAGACTACTGAAATCTTAAAATTCTACCAACATGACAGGTATGGTATGCTTTGAGGTGTTGGAGGTTCAGTTGTTGTTATAAGTCCTCTGCTTTCTCCCTCTCAGGGTGTCTTGATGCCACTGCACACTGGTCTGGAAGCATCAAGTGGAGCCCGGAACGAGTGGAGTTCTACAGGATCCTGGACTGGCTGCAAGAGAGTGAGGAGGTGGCCTTCTCTGGGGATCTTTGGTGAAACAGCTCTTTAAGACAATCTTAGCTTGCACATAAATGTTTATTGGAGATGAGCTTGTACACAAATACTTTATGTGGGGGATAATCAAGGATTTAATAGTTTTAGGGAAGGGGTAGGAGTATTCATGGTGGGCAAAGGTAGTTGGCTGATGGTTAAGGCACTGAGATGCCTCACTAGCAAGGGGAGGCATTCCAGGAATCTCAGAGGCTCGCTGAATGGTTTTCTTGGGGGGTTGGTTGGATTGGACCTGTAGTTTTACCAAGGCTATGTGACATTCCACAGGTACAGGGTATAAGGGTTTTGAGCTCCCCAGAGGAGGTCAAAGGAGGAGAAGCCCTGCTGGTAAATGGAGTATCCCATTTTGCACTGAGCTTCAGCTTTAATTAGAACAGCCCAACTGGCAGGCCCTTGAATTTGAGTAGCATTATTTTCCTTCTGTGGTATATACATACTTAGCACTGTGTCTAGGGTAGTTTTGACTTCCCACTGACTAGCTCCAAAAAAGACAATATGATCATTGTAATGGGATGGTCTGATGCTCTCTGGAATATAAAAGGCAATAGAATTTCCTGTGGGCTGCATTGTGACAAAAAGACAGAAGACAGTATAACCTTGAGGTAGGACAGTAAAGGTGTATTACAGAGCCTACCTATCTGAAAGCAAATTGGTTCCTGTAGTATTTCTTAACATGCCCATGGGTGAAGGTAAACATTAAATTTTGGTTTGCTTTACAAATAAGAGCACATTGGGAACACCAGTAGCAGTGGTAGCTACTAATTCATTATATATGACAAAGTAATAGACTACAAGGCTTATAAGGAATGGAAATTTACTTATCATAGGTCTGGAGGGTGAAAGTCTGCAGTCAGAGTGCCAGGGGTCAGTAATTCCTATTCCTGAGTGTAGGTCGCAGGCTTCCTGTTAGACTCATGTGGGGAGAACAAAGATTAAGGAGCTCGAGAGGACTCTGTTTCTAGTAAGGGAACTCACTCCACTCAAGGGAGGGCCATCTTTGTAGCTTAATTTTACCTTCTGAAGGCCCCATTTCCTAACACTATCACCTTGGGGGCAGAATTTCATCATACTTTTATTTATTTATTTATTTTTGGTGGTATGTTGAAGGGAACTTAAACCTTCAGGCCACAATGATGTTTATCAATCCTCAAGACCATCTGTTTCCTGCAAAGGCCAAAGAGATCACTTGTGTGTGATGATGAAGGAATTACCTCCTCTGCATTTCTTGAAGTCTAATTTCTGAAATAATTTAAGGAATTCATTACTGACTTAACTTTACAGTTTTGGCAAATGCAGGCAGTAACTTCCACTTGAACTTTCCTGTCATAAGAGCCCTCCCAGTTCAGCTGCAGAGTCCTACCGCTCTAAGAACCAAGAAAATAACCACTGAATGGATTCAGGAGTCCATTGTAAACCATACCTGAACAGAAACCCATTAATCATCTGATCCCCTCCTCTCCAAGTTTTTTCTCTGGGTTTCTCTTTCTTTGGGCCACAAACTCTTTTGCCAGTTTAGGAAGGTTTGTTCTTAAATGGGGGCAGCTTTCCCTACATTTTAGGGAGTCTCCCAAATCGTTGAAATATGAGATGCAGCAATAAGGTACTTTTGCATATAAAATACTTCTAATTAATTGGAAACTTTTAAAATATATAAGGGTCTGGATATTAATATAGCTCCCAAATATAGCTTTTAGCAACTTCATTAGTTACAGTTATAATCCAAAGTCGTTTCTAAACAACCTACATTAATATGTATTTCTTAAAGGGGTCAATGTTCTAAAACCATGTGAGATGTGTGATTTACAGACACTTGTTCTATTCTCAAGGGTCTTCCCTGATTCAACAGCTTTGAAATTCATGCTTTCTTTCATATTACTTAGCTGTAAAGAAAAGTGAAATCATGAAAATTTTCAGGGTAATAGAACTGGAAAAATATATATTGAGCAAGATAATTTAGACCCAGAGTGACAAAAACTGTATGTCAGTGTTTCTCAGTCTGTGGGAAGAAACCCCTTGGGGGATCAAACAACACTTTCACAGGGCTTACCTAAGTCCATCAAAAAACACAGATATTTACATTATGATTCATAACGGTAGCAAAATTTCAGTTATGAAGTAGCAATGAAAATAACATTTTATGGTTAGGAATCATTGCAACATGAGGAATTGTATTAAAGGGTTGACACATTAGGAAGATAGAGAGCCATTGCTGAATGTAATGAATTATCTCTCTTCTGTGGAGACCCAGCTTCAAAACACTTTTGGGTGTTTAAACTGTGACACCAGTGGAGGACAGGAAATTAAAATAGGGCCTATGGCAGGGCTGCTAAGGGATGAGGAACAAGTAGGTTATAGGTAAAAGGAAAGTGAAATGGTAGGATAATGGAGGTGAAAGTTCTTAGCAGGTAAGAGTGTGGGGTAGTAAAAACCAGGTGGTAGATGGCCTGGCTAATTTAAAGAAATAAGATGTTTAAAGCCATATGGAAACCTACTGTTGTACAAAGCAGCTTAGTTGTTTATTTATTCATTTATTTGTTCTTTTTGGAGACATGGTTTCTCTGTGTAGCCCTAGTTGTCCTGAAACTCATTCTCTAGACCAAGCTGGCCTTGAACTCAAAGTTCTATCTACTTCTGCCTCCCTAGCCCTGGGATTAAAGGTTTTCATCACCATCACCCATCAATGCATCACAGATTAAATAAAATAATGAGTGTAGAGATATTATAGATTTAGAGTGAAAGAATAGGGAGAATTATTAAAGCTTGAATGATTTATGCATGTATTGGGAAGAGAAATTGGTAGTGAGTGGGTTACACAACACCAAGAGTGTTTGAAAAGTCTTGTGGAGAGCCACTATTTCGTAATCTAATTTCAAAATACAACTTTATGAAATAAAAAAGTTCAAATGAAAAAGAAAGAAAGAGAATCAAGTCAAATGCACTTCCTTATTATTCTGTAAAGGAAATATTTAAAATCTTTGAGGTCATATTTATCATCCTGTACAAAACTCAAGTCCAAGTGAATCAAGGAACCCAATATCAACAGGATACATTAAATCTCATGGAATAGAAAGTAGAAAATATTCTTGAACATATTGGTACAGGAGACAATCTCCTGAACAGAACAGCAATGGTTCGGGCTCTAAGATCAACAATTAATAAACAGGACCTCATGAAACTGAAAAACTTCTGTAACGCAAATGACACTGTCAATAGGACAAAAGGGCAGTCTACAGACTAGGAAAAGATGTTCACCAACCCTACATCTGACAGAGGGATAATATCCAAAATTTATATAGAACTCAAGAAGTCAGATACCAACAACTCAAGTAACCCTGTTTAAAAAGTGGGTACAGAGTTAAACAGAGAATTCTCAAAGGGGAATATCAAATAGCCAAGAAGTACTTAAATGTTCAAAGTCCTTAGTCATCTGGGAAATGCAAATCAAAACAGCTCTGAGGTTTGATCTTACACCCATCAGAATGACTAAAATCAAAAACTCAACAGACAGCTCATTCTAGTGAGGATGTGGTGCAAGGGCAACACTCCCTCATTGCTAGTGGTAGTATGAACTTGTACAACCATTTTGAAAATCAATTTGACAGTTTCTCAGAAAACTGGGAATAGCTCTATCCAAACATCCTGATATATCACTCCTGGGCATATGCCCAAAAGATGCTCCATCACCCCACAAAGACACTTAGCTCAACTATGTTCATAGCAGCTTTATTCATAATAGCCAGAAACTGGGAACAACCTTGATATCCCTCAACTGAAAAATGGATAAAGAAAATGTAGTACATCTACACAATGGAATACTATTCAGCTATTAAAAACAAGACATCATAAATTTTGCAGGCAAATGGGTGGAATTTAAGAATATCATCCTGAATAAGGTAACCCAGTCCCAAAAGGACATGCATGGTATGTACTCACTTATATATGGATACGCGGCAGTGGGTATGGGGTAATAAAGGGAGTGGGAGAAAACTCACTTCCCACCAGAGTTCCAGTGCTCTGGGCAGGCAGACGCGGGAGTACTGTTGAATGCTTTCCACTCGGCCCGGGTGGGTGTCTGGCTGTGGGAAGCCACTGACCCCAGCTCAGCAAGAAGTGGACAAGGATCAGTCCTAGGTCTCTGGGCCTCACAGAGGCCAGAGATAACAGGTTCACAGTCTCCGGCATGCCACGCTGGATACTGTAGAAGAGCTGAGAACAGAATGGGGGCCCCAGGGCAGCTCAGTCAGCCCTGGAGCTGAATGGAGGAGGGGGGGTGCTGGTGGTTCTCACATGGGCAAGAGTCCTTGGTTGGGTCCGTGACTGGAGCTCAGGAAGGCTCCAGTGGGAGTTTAGACTCAGCTTGTTAGGAGAAAGCATATCCCATCATTCAAGCACTGCGGGCCTTGATGAGCACAGACAGTCTATGGTTTTACAAATACTCTGGAAATCAGTCTGGTGGTTCTTCAGAAAACTAGACATACTACTACTAGAGGACCCAGCAATACCAATCCTGAGCATATACCCAGAAGATGCTTCAACATGTAATAAGGACACATGCTCCACTATGTTCATAGCAGCCTTATTTATAATAGCCAGAAGCTGGAAAGAACCCAGATGTCCCTCAACAGAGGAATGGATACAGAAAATGTGATACAGTTACACAATGGAGTACTACTCAGCTATTAAAAACAATGAATTTATGAAATTCTTGGGATCTGGAGGATATCATCCTAAGTGAGGTAACCCAATCATAAAAGAACACACATGATATTCACTCACTGATAGGTGGATATTAGCACAGAAATATTATTGTTTATATAATATTATTTAATAATAAATTTATTTAATAATAATAAATTTGATAATAATAAACTTATTTATTTATTATTATAAAATATTAATTATATTAATATTATTGTAGAAAGGCACGGGGAAGAAGAGGGGGAAGGGAGAGAGAGAAGGAGAGCTAGAGAGGAGAGTAAGAAAGGTGAGAGCTTAAAGAGAGCAAGGAGGGGCCAAGAGCCCCTTTTATAGTGGGTTGGGCTATCAGGTAACTGTGGGGATGAGCATACCTGGCTATAGTCAGGTAACTGTGGGGGTGGAGTCTAGCCAGAATACCAGAAGTTTGGGACATTGCCTGAGTGACTTATAGTCACAGAATCATGGAGTTGGGGGCTCTGTGGTGTCAGACACCTGACTCTGGGAAACGTGGCTCGCTTTTCCATCCCTTGTAGAGTTTTCTACTGGGTCACCAGAGCAAGCCTCATTCAACCAAAATAGGCTGCCTATCATGGCCCCACACATGAATATTAGCCATAAAATACAGGATACTCTTGTTATACTCCACAGACCAGAAGAAACTAAACAAGAAGGAAGGCACAAGTAGGCATGCTTGAATATCACTTAGAAGAGGTAATAAAATAGTCATAAGAGGCAAATGTAGGGAAGAAACTGGGTAGGAGAAGGGACGGGGAGGGAAATAGGGGATTCAGGATCAGGTGTGGGGAAGGACAGGAAAGATGGCCAGATGTCCATGAGAATAAATGGAAATCTTCAACTGACTGGGGTGGGGATATGGGGGGCATCTCCAGGATGGAATAGAGATCTGGGATAAGGGAGGCATCCAAGTATCAATGAGGGTGACCTTACTGTGAATCACAGCTTTGGGAATGTGGAACCTGATGAGTCCACCTTCTGTAGCCAGGTAGGAATCCCAGCGGAGCAATAGAGACACCATTCCACCCACAAAGCTTTTGACCCAAAATTTATCCTGTCTACAAGAAATGTAGAGCTGGGAGATGAAATAGAGACTGAGAAAATGGTCAAACAATAACCAGCTTAACATGAGATGCAACCCATGGGCAAGCACCAATCCCTGACACTATTAATGATATTCTGTTATGCTTGCAGAGAGGATTTTAGCATAGCCTCTGAGGGGTTCCACCAAGCAGCTGACTCAGACAGATACAGACACCCACAGCCTAATAGTGGACGCAGCTTGGGGACACTTATGGAAGAACAAGAGGAAAGATTGCAGCCACAAGGGTATAGAAATAACATAGGAAGACCAGCAGAATCAACTAACCTGGACCCTTGAGGCTATCAGAGACTGAACCACCAACCAAAGAACATACATGGTCTGCAACTAGGCCTCCTGGCACATATGTAGCAGATGTGCAGCTCCTCTTCATGCATGTTCCAAACAACTGGACCCAGCTATCCAAAAAGTTATTGCCTGAACATGGAATATGTTCTTGTACCTGGTCTGTTCTGGCCTCAGTGGGAAAGGATGTACCTAGCTTTGCAGAGCAGAGACAGGATGCACCAGGGTGATAATACCCAGAGGGGCCCCACCTGTTCAGAGGAGGAGGGAAGTGGGTAATGATTGTGGAAGGAGTAACCAGGATGTAAAGTAAATAAGTAAAAAAATTTTTAAAAAGGGGCTTTGTTTTTTGTTTTTTTAATCTTTGAGAGATTGGACTATCATGATGGCTTTGCCACTTAAGCCTGTCCCTGTCCCTCTCCTCCTTTTATTGTTTCTTAGGGAGAGTTCTGAGGTCTCTTCCTTTAACAAGGCCTAAAAATCACGACTAAGAGAGCATATCAACCAGTCCCTGTACTACAATTATTTAACCACAGAAAAGGCGGGAAATTTAGTTCACAAGGTTGTACCTATCAGAAAACAATGGTAGGGGGAAGCAGAGATTCAGAGATGTGAACATTCTTGCATGGCATTCCCATGAAACATTGCATCTAAGATAAAATTTGTCTGTTTACCCTTTCATGAGTAAGAGAAATGCTAATGAGATTTTTTTATGACTAGTGGGGCTTTAAAAAACAGGCCCAGTTCACAAATAAAATGCATCTGGAATATTAGTTGCAATTGTCCAACAGTTAATAGCACTTAGCTCTTTTGCAGAGGACCTGGGTTTGGTTCTCAGCACCTGTGTGGTGGGTTACGACCATCCACAGCTTCAATTCCAGAGGATCTGAAGCCTCCTCTCACAGCCAGGGATGTTTCACATGTGGAGCATATGCAAATTCTCAGGCACATACATACACACAAAATAAACTCAATATATTTAACTAACAAAGCTAAAGTATTAAATTGTTGATTTCAGCACACCAGGTATCAAGTTTAAAGAGAATCGAGGCATCTATACATCAATCAAGTTAGTACATTTCTTTGGATCCCTTATAATTAGAAAACACATAATATTTGCTCATTCACAGATATCTTCTCTGCCTGCAGGTATGTCTGTGGTGGTTTGAATAAGAATGTCCCCCATAGGCTCAGATTTCTCTACATGTTTTGCCAGTTGGTGGTGCTATTTGGGGGAAATTGTAGAACCTTTGGGAGGTGGAGCTTTGCTGGGGAGAGTAAATCACTGGGAGGGACCTTTGAGTGCTTATGGTCTCTCTCCACTGTCATGCCACTCCCTCTGCTCTGTGCTTGAGATATGGTCTATAAGCTTCCTGCTCTGACTGTCCTGCCCCAACAATGATGGACTTCTATCCCCCTGAAACTGCAAACCCAAATAAATGCTTCCTTCTATATGCTGCATCAGTCACAGTGTTTTAACACAGCAAGAGAAAAGAAGTAATACAGTGCTCATTTTAATAGATACAACCCGGGCTGGCTAGCACTTTAACTCAGACATGTTGGTAAGAGCCCGAGGATGACCAGAACTGTCAGTCAGAACTGATGACACAGGTGTGTGTGAATGTCTTACCTCATTCACGACTTTTGCCCTCTGACATCACTGAACAGTTTCCATGATGCTGCTTAAGTACCTCACACTTTTTAGTTCCACTTCTCCTGGCCCTTTTCACACACTTGGGACTTCTCATTTAATACATCTTCCTGATACCTGCTCTGAAGTTTGTTATCTGTATCTGAATGACTATTTCTCTTATCTGCAGCAAATAAAGTATCACTGAAGTTCACTTTCTCCATGAAAAGAAGCAGCCTAAGCTCACTTTGCTCCTTTCTTTCCTAATCTCTTCTAATTCAAAACAAAACTCAATCCACAAAAAAACATGATCAGAGTACTTAAGAATCTGGACTCTGGTGGACTTCAGTGTATTGTGTGATACTATTTGGGAACAGAAGCTAGCTTCGTTGTTTGTATATAAATATTCTCTATATCATGATTTTTCCTTTTGGATATTAAACTCAGTGACATCGAAAGTTCTCTAATTTGGCATTTTTTCCTCTTTGAGTCTGTAAAATTCCAAATGATCTTTCACACACTCTGGCAAGAAAATGAGTGAACTTTCCTTAATTGTATATAAGCACTGCAAAATGTGCCAATCAGTTCTTTACAGAACCACAGATTTAAGTTTCACACCATCAGCAGAGAGTAGGCATTAGTTTTCTTCAAATCAACAATATTTCCAGTCTTGATGATTGTCAATTATAAAATTATAAATCAATTGTAAATCAGAATATCTGATCTAGTAAAACCACAACCTTCAAGACAACAAGCTGTTCACATGGGGTAAAGCTTGTTGAGTTAAATATAACATTTATATGTATCTCTTACCACAATCATATTATGACATATGTGTGTGTGTATACACACATGTATATGTGGTATATATAATACATAATGTATATGTGTACATTATAAATACATACCATTCTGGTATTACTTTTGGCTTAATTAAAAGTCTTTAGCTAGTTCTGAATAGTACATTGAATCACATGTATAAACAGACACTATTTTACAATGATATTTATTTATTTATTTGCAATCTGGGTTCTGGGTTCTCTATTGTGTTATAAATCAGCAGCTAGGTTGACATTTTGTTGATGTTTCCAAGTAACTTTTTTTTGTTATTAGATATTTTCTTTATTTACATTTTGAATGTTATCCCCTTTCTTGGTCTCCCTTCGAAAACCTCCTCCCTTTATCCCCTACCCCCTGCCCCTGCTTACCAACCCACCCACTCTCACATCCTGGTCCTGGCATTCCCCTACACTGGGGCACAAAACCTTCACAGTACCAAGGGCCTCTCCTCCCATTGATGACTGACTAGGCCATCCTCTGCTACATATGCAGCTAGAGCCATGAGTACCACCATGTGTACTCTTTGGTTGGTGGTTTAGACCTTGGGAGCTCTGGTACTGGTTTGTTCATATTGTTGTTCCTTCTATGGGGCTGCAAACCCTTTAAATTCCTTGTGTCCTTATTCTTGCTACTTCATTGGGGAACCCCATGCTCAATCCAATGAGTGGTTGTGAGCATCTCTTTCTGTATTTGTCAGGCACTAGCAGAGACTTTCAGGGGACAACTATATCAGGCTACTGCCAGCAAGCACTTGTTGGCATCCACAATAGTTTCTGAATTTTGTGATTGTATATGGGGTGGATCCCAGGGGTAGTCTCTGGATGGTCATTCCTTTAGTCTCTGTTCCACACTTTGTCTCTGTTATTTCTTCCCTGGGTATTTTGTTCCCCCTTCTAGGAAGGATGGAAGTATCACACTTTGGTCTTCCTTCTTCTTAAGTTTCATATGGTCTGTGAATTTTATCTTGAATATTCTGAGCTTCTGGGCTAATATCCACTTATCAGTGAGTGCATATTATGTGTGTTCTTTTGTGATTGGGTTACCTTCAGAATGGTATCCTCCAGAGCCATCCATTTGCCTAAAAGTTTCATAAATTTATTGTTTTTTATAGCTGAGTAGTACTCCACTGTGTAAATGTACCACATTTTCTGTATCCATTCCTCTGTTGAGGGACATCTGGGTTCTTTCATAGTATGAACATAGTATAGCATGTGTCATTATCACATGTTGAAGCATCTCCTGGGTAAATGTCCAGGAGAGGTATTGCTGGGTCTTCAGGTAGTACTATGTCCAATCTTCTGAGGAACTGCCAAACTGATTCCCAGAGTGGTTGTACCAGCTTACAATCCCACCAGCAATGGAGGAGTGTTCCTCTTTATCCACATCCTCACCAGCATCTGCTGTCACCTGAGGTTTTGATCGTAGCCATTCTGACTGGTGTGAGGTAGGAATATTAGGGTTGTTTTGATTTGCATTTCCCTGATGACCAAGGATGTTGAACATTTTTTTATGTGCTTCTCAGTCATTCAATATTCCTCAGTTAAGAGTCCTTTGTTTAGCTCTGTACCCCATTTTTAATGAGGTTATTTGTTTCTCTGGAGTTTAACTTCTTAAGTTCTTTGTATATATTGGATATTGGAAAACTACAAGAATAGTTTTCAATATCCTACATATTTTGTTATTCCAGGTGAATTTGCAAATTGCTCTTTATAACTCTATGAAGAATTGAGTTGGAATTTTGATGGGGCCTGCACTGAATCTGTAGATTCCTTTTGGCAAGATGGCTACTTTTACTATATTAATCCTGCCAATCCATGTGCATGGAAGATCTTTACATCGAAGAGGTCTTCGATTTCTTTCTTCAGAGACTTGAAGTTCTTATCATACAGATCTTCCACTTTCTTAGTGAGAGTCACACCAAGATATTTTATATTATTTGTGGCTGTTGTGAAGGGTTTTGTTTCCCTAATTTCTTTTTCTGTCTATTTATCATTTGTGTACCACAAGGCCACTGATTTACTTGAGTTAATATTATATCCAGCCACTTTGCTGAAGTTGTTTATCAGGTTTAGGAGTTCTCTGGTGGAACTTTTGGGATCCCTTAAGAACACTATCATATCATCTGCAAATAGTGACATTTTGACTTCTTCTTTTCCAATTTGTATCCCTTTGATCTGCTTTTGTTGTTTAATTGCTCTACCTAGAATTTCAAGTACTATATTGAATAGGTAGGGAGAGAGAGGGCAGCCTTGTCTAGTCCCTGATTTTAGTGGGATTTGATTTAAGTTTCTCTCCATTTAGTTTGATGTTGGCTACTGGCTTGTTGTATATTGCTTTTATTATGTTTAGATATGGGCCTTGAATTCCTGATCTTTCCAAGACTTTTATCATGAGGGGTGTTCGATTGTTTTTTGTTGAATGCTTTCTCAGCATCTAATGAGATGATCATATGGTTTTTTTTTCTTTGAGTTTGTTTATATAGTGAATTACGTTGATGGATTTCCATATATTGAACCATCCCTGCATTCTTGGGATAAAGCCTACTTTATCATGA